>NC_062222.1:56858331-57526456 GCF_902686445.1 Sciurus carolinensis | reverse complement strand
ATCTCATTTTGAACACAAAGCTATTTGGAATTACTATATGTGCTCTAACTTATTTCTAGTTTAAATTTGGTGAGATGTCCCTGAGGGCTTTTTACATAAAAGATTCTGAATATAATGAGGCAACAAAGTCTGAAGTATTATATTATCACAGAAAAATATAAATTGTGGTAAAATATGCATAAATTCTGAATGAAAACAAAAGTTTCAGCTTAGACCAAAAGTGCAGATCCATAAATATTCTGAGACAGAACTCTCTGAAAGGACAGGTCTTGCTTTCTGAAGAACAGAATGTGTGTCAAACAAATGGGGAAAACAAGTTTGCATGTGTCTTATTTACCAACTAATTCCAGGTACATACTGAGGTAAGGATTGGAGGGAGGAAGTGGCATTATTTTTAAATGCTAAGAAAAATACCCTGTATTCTGTAGGAGGAATGAAAGAAACAGCCTGAGAACCTCACCGTTTTCCCTGTAGCAAGGCCCTGAAATGGGAGTGGATCATAGGCACAAGGAACAAACAGTGGGGTGACTGTGGCTTCCAGTCACATCCTGCAGGGTACTAGAGATGTTCATTATCACAATCTGGGTGCTGGCTACATGGGTACATTTAGTTTATGAAACTATCAATATGTGCAGTTTTCTGGGGCACACCACACCCTCTGGGTCTCTGTGCTCCCCTTCCAAAAGAACTGGAAAATCACTAACTTCATGTTACACCACTCTGTTTGGTTCTCTGGGCCTACTTTCCATTCCTTGACCACTGTAAGCAATTTCCCACCTCAACCTTCCTGCTAAATGAATTTCTTTCTTTTCCTTTTCATTAGGATACGTTAGGTCTCACCCCTCAGGGCTCATTTCAGCAGACACCTTGGAGAAGTATATTCTGGTCACCTTTGCTAGTTTATTTCCCATTTATATCACTTACTACTTTCTGAAATTATCCCTTTTAATTTATATTTGTAGTTGTTTCTCAGCTAACTTCCCCAGAAGGCTTTAAGCTTGATAAGAATGGAGACCTTGTCCATCTTATCCAGCTGTATTTCCCCAGCACAGGGCCTTGAATGTAGGTGTTTTTAAAAAAAAAAAAAAAAAAAAAAAAAAAGCTAAATGAATGATACCACAAACTCAACTATTAAAACCAATATTATATCATATATACAAGATAAATTACAAATTTACAGACTGCTCTTCCATACCCCACCACCCACCATCAGTGTCACCAGTGTTAGATGACAGGCATCAAACAGCTGGGTGCAAAAGCACAGGCCTGTTGTCCCAGCTACCTCAAAGGCTGAGGTGGGAGGATACCTGAGCCTGTAAGTTTGAGATGAGCTTCGGCAAAAGAGAGACCCTACATCAAAAAACAAAACAAAACGAAAGATCCCAACACGGTAACAGCTTCTTGGAAAGCTGGCCCATTCTTTTAAATAGAAAAGTCCTAACACACTGTTAACAAGGCTATATTTCCATTCTTTTCTTCTTCTTACAAAAAGACTGCAAAATCACTCTAAGAGTGTGCACTTGCTTACACCCTGGGAAGAACGGCTCTCCAGCACCCGTCTGACAGCTCCACCTACACCTCAACCCACTGGAGACCTCACAATCCTGAGATTGTCTTGGCCGGAGCTACGGAGAAATTTTATGCCAAATTTGTGGGTGGGAAAGTCAATTCCATCCTTCCTGTAGAAGGATAGAGAGATGATGATTACATAGCTTTAGGATGACCCGCTTCTTCCTGCCTCAGGAAGCTCCCAGAGGCTCCCTAATTGCATCCTACTTATCCATGCAGAGGGTTTCAAACTGTTCAGATGATGGAGCACCTGGAAGCAGCGCTGCCCATTGAGGAAAAACACCAAACACTGAACTACTTTGTTTCTTCTTATAAAACAGGAGAAATGGCAATATATGAGTGCCATGTAAAATCAAATCTAAACTCCTGGGTTCTCAACAAAATAATAAAGCTATTAAACCAATGGGCTGCCTCTGAATTTTTCTACTAACATTCCTCTGCTAGTTATTCATTCATTGTCTAATACTCACCAATAGGCATGGAGGAGCTGATGCCCAAGGTTGAATGCAAGATGACAAGGACAAAAACTTGAAACTGCAAAAATCATTTCTATTAACCCATTTGTTTCTTCTTCTTTGGGTTGAAATAGGCCATGATACATTTTCAGCAGTGAGTTGAAGTTGCTTCTGTGAAACAATACTGTAAGGGAAGTCTTCTAACATCCACTTACCATCTTTTTTTTTTTCTTTTTTTGCTTAAGATTCAGAGGGAATTATATACATGCAGGCTATGTTTTGAAAAAATTCTAATTCTCACCAATTATGTATCCATCAAAAAAGACGTGAGACTGGTTATTTTGAAATAATAAATTTGTTTAAAATCATACCAAAATTTTGAAGGAACCAAGAAAACAAAACAACCCCTATAACCACACTGTGCTAGCATAAGCATAATGTTAAAAATGAAGTAATTTTAAAGTGTACCACACCAAAAACTTCAGTTATAGACTCTTATGGGGAGTGATTTTAAATCAAAGCCAACTGATAGATACAAAAAGATGTCTTTGATAGTACTGTCCTTAAAATACTTGAAGAAATGAAAATAGTATTTTTATCATACTAGTATTTTTCCAAATGGGTTCCATACTCCCTGTAATACAGACAGTACAAACAGGTCTGTGGTTTCCACAAATGCCACTAAACCCATGAAAGCAGAAGAAAATACACAAACAGTATTGAATCTTGACACAAAAAGAGAGGGCAGCATCTGGTACTGCTCACACACTGCAAAGAACAAACCCTGCGGAGTCACAGATTGGACAGTCTCTGATCAAGCCTGGGTGGCTACAATTGGGAAGCTGTTCTTTCCCCTCCGTTAGAATAAAATGTCAGTCAGACCAAGTTTGCAAGTAACTATAAGGAATCCGACAGTTACCATTCTACCATCCAAGTGTTTTCTCAGGTCACACGCTTAGAATACAACTGAGCATTCCCAACAGTTTACGCAGATTCCCCGCCTGCTATGAGAGGGGGCAAAACCCCATTCTTTAAGGGTGGGTGTGCTCAGTGATTTCCTTCCAGAGTGCAGTGTGAAAAGGACAGAGGAAAACAGACAGTGGCTTTGCAGGAGGGAAACCTAGCAGACCCTCCCTCAGCCAGGTGATGGAGATCATGTTCACATGATCCCATCAATACTAATCACATTGACAGGATGGACCTTGGTAGGACAAAAATGGCTCTCTATGACTGGGGTCTTTCTCCTGCCCAAAGGTGAGAAAAACATCAGAGAAAAAATCCTAACTAAGAGACATGCAGAATGTTGTACATACGTCCTACAAAATATCGACAATATTCTTTAAAACCGCTCACCAAAAACAAAGTCTGAGCAGCCTAAGAAATTGTGACAATTAAGTGTAATGACGATTTTGGATGAGATCCTAGAACAGAAATGGATATTAGGAAAAAACAGGAAATTGGGGGCTGAGGGTGTAGACAGCAGTGTGTGCAAGGCCCTGGGCTCTACCTGCAGCACCCTCTAACGCGCCCTCCCACAAAACCATTAAGGAACTCTGTGTCAAGTGTGGGGTTTAGTCAATAGTAACATATCAATACTGATTCATTAATTGAAACGAACATACCGTATTAATATGTAAGGTGTTAATAACTGGGTGCAAAGTAAATAGAAACTGTTATCTCTGAAGTTTTTCTGTAAATCTAAAACTTCCAAAAAAGTTTATTTAAAAAAAAATATGACTGGGTTTGATGTTTCATTTCCATATTCACAGACAATGTACAAATATATCAACAAAAGTTCTTCCCATCTCCAAAATGTGTTTTCACAGTTGTATAGATGGTGGCTATTCTACACTGAATTAAAATAAAAAAGGGGTCTGAACAAAACAAACAAAACAAACCCAAAAGGAACTAAGATGAGCTCATTCATGTCTCCTTTTCCCATAGAGACCAATGAAACCTCTTTTACTACAAAATATGACCACCATCTCCTTATTTCCTATGCACTCTAAATCCAGAGCCCTCAGAAACTCCTGACAGTGTCTTGTGTGGATGGCCAGTCCCCCAAAGTCACCACAGAAAGGAGTCAGAGTGCTGATGTGTGCTGTGAGCAAGGTCTATGGTCATAATCTTGGTCAAGCTCTGTAAAATCAAGGTAAAATAAGTTCTTTCCTGAATATGGAAACTTCTCCAGATCTTTCATGCAAACACATTCAGTGAAGAGGATATTTTATATCATTCCCTAAACTTATTTGACACAAAACTTTTTGGGGGGGATGCAGTGCAGGGGCAAGCAGAGACCTCTCCAAGGTTGAGGCTTCACAATAGTTTTGGAAAACGCAGCTTTTAATGCAGTGGTCAAACATCCAGAGGCCGGCGGGGGTGGGGGTAGGGATGCTGGCCCTCTACAGCCTCTCTCTGGCAGCCCACGTGCCCCACCACACCAGACTACAGGACTATTAGCACCACAGAGACTACCAGTCTCCGATATGCACTATCTATAGCTATTGATGCACGATGCAAACGGACCTCTACCTCCCTTGTCCACTCATCTACTAGTGCACAATTAAGGTGGCGGGATGATTATAACCCGTGTTGTCATCTGGGAGGACCAAAGGCTCATAGAAAACCTGTTTTCTCACTATCATGCCCCACCTGCAGCTGTGAGTGCTGCCTTGAATTTGTAAGGAAGAGCTATAGTACTTTGGGGCTATTTCCTCAGAAATTGTGGACCCTGACAGTCATAGCAGCTAATGGAAATCCTCAGCAAACTCTCAGGAACCACAGTTCCCTTCTGTTGACCCCCTGAGGATTCGATCAGGACAGTTGAAGAGGTATGAATAGGCACACAGTGAAAACTAAACATTTCCACTTAAATTTGTTCATTCTTCTTTACTTCATTTCTTTAAATAGAATGACTTTAAAGACTTAAAAGTATGTACCAGGTTGCAAAGTGTGCAGAATAATAATCCCTTCCCAGCCATTCTAGTCCTGGTTATAATGTTTTCTTTACACACTGCAAAATGTCAATTATCAGATGTGGTCCAAGAAGTGAGGGTTTTATGTAACAAAAACTTTTCAGCTGACTAAATCCCTGACTAAGGCACAGGGACCTACCTTAGAATCCTCTTATCAGGCTATTTTGTCAATTACTCAAATAACTGCTTTTAAATACAACAGTTAAGTCTTGGGCTGTGGCTCAGTGGCAGAGCACTTGCCTAGCCCGTGTGAGACACGGGGTCAATCCTTAGCACCACAGAAAAATAAATAAAATAAAGGCATGCTGTTCATCTACAACTACAAACAAATTTTTTTTAAATACACAGTTTAAAAGAAGGCTAAAGAAAATCAAAGTATGCTTGTCTTAGAGAACTAAGCGTAACAAATCTAAATGAACAAATAATTTTTTTCTCTTATGTCAGGCATGGTGGCACACATCTATAATCACAGCTACACGGGAGGCTGAAGCAGGAAGATTGTGAGCTCAAGGCCAGTCAGGCAATTTAGGGAGAACTTGTCTCAAAATAAAATTTAAAGCAAGTGGGGTGGTGCCATGATGTAGCTAAGTAATAGAGTGCTTACTTGTTAGCATGCACAAGACCCTCGGTTCAATCCCTACTACCACCAAAAGTGGTTTTTTTCTCTCTAAAACACCATAATTTTAAACAAGTCATTGAAAAAAGCATTTCAAATGTTGCTAGAATGTAAGGCTAGAAAATGAAAGAGATTTAAAAAAATGTGAGGCTTGAAAAGGCAATGTTTAAAAGAAATTAGCGATTAAAACCCAAGTCTTACACTGTCCCTAGATGTCAATCTGCTAGGTGATAAAAGATCTCAGAACAGAGATTATCAGGCAGAGTCTGGAAAGTTGCTGAGAAGCAAGGGTAGATGGCTTGCACACCACAGCCTGCTAACGCCCACGGCCCCACAGGGGGATTCTGAGGAGGTGGACTTTTACAGATTTTCTGTGTGCCTCATTTGGGCAGCTTTTGAGGCTCTTGATTAACTAACATTCATAGGGTGCCAAAGAGCCTGTGAAGTTTGCTTTCTTCCTGCATCTCCACACTCCGGAATATGGTCTCTGGATTCTGATACTCCATCTGGGCTTCCTGGCCCCTTCTCCAGCCTTCCACCTGGAGGCTGCCTACACTCAGGAAACCTCAGAGCACAGTGCAGGTGCTTGAAAACTGTGGGCAAGCCGATCCCACTGTGAGCAGGGTAGAGACTAACCCAGACAGCAAGATTTCTCAGACTGCCACTCAGAAAACAACTTGAAAATGTTAATTCCTTTTCTATACCACCAGGGCATAACCTATGCTAGGCTTCAGTATGTTTTCTCATTTAATCCCTTAGCACCCTATGGTGTAGGCACTGCAAATATCACCACTTAACTAACAAAGACACAGGAAAAGCAAGGAGAAAGGATCCCCTCAGGGTGGCACAGCAGAAACCTAACCTGCCTCTGCCACAAACCTGCAGTCTTGCCAGCACACGCGTTCCCTTCCCTTAATATCATCGGGACAGCACAAAAGGAAACATGCCCTTTAAGAATGCAAACAGCCTAGCTGGGCACAGTGGCGCCCACTGTAATCCCAGTAATCCCAGTGGCTCAGGAAGCTCAGGCAGGAAGATTGCAAGTTCAAGGCCAGCCTCAGCAATTTAGTAAAGCCTTAAGCAACTCAGTGAGACCCCTGTCTCCAAATAAAATATTAAAAAACACTGGCAATGTGGCTCAGTGGTTAAGTGCTGGGTGGGTTAAATCCCCAGTACCAAAAAAAAAAAAAAAAAAAAGAATCTGAACAGCCTAAGAACTGTCCCTTTTATGCTTCCGACAGCAAACTGGCAGTGATAAGGCTAAGCCATTAGCCTTTCCAACCTTTCAAATCTGAAAACCAGAAAGACAGATATTCAAAATGAATGTTACTGGCATTAACAGTCTAGTGAGGTGATGTTATGATGAGGGGAAAAATTGGTACCTGGTCTTATTTATCTCTGTCTTATATAGAAAGGAAAGGGAGTTTATAAACAGGTGAGAAAACAGGATAGTAAATTGGTGAGTATGAGTTCACAAGAGGGTTTAATCCTTCATGTATGCTAACACATTATATATACACTATTTTTTTGAACACTAATTTAAGGCAGCTTTTTTTTTTTTTTTAACTCTCATTTTGCTTGAATTACTTTAATAACCACTAGTTGGAGATACTTCACAATATGATAAGTAGACTCCAAAAGGTTTTGTGCATTTGCAACAACTGTGAACACCAAAGAGCCATCGCTAATAGAGGAGAGAGCTTCTCTACTTTCAGACAGAAACTGAGCATTCAGGTTCTCCTCAAATTAAGGCTAAATCTTTACAATTGGTAGGAAGCAGAAATTTGACTCAACCCCCATTACAGCCCACAGAAAACCAACAAGCTGTTTCCGTTGTTTTTTCCTCCATGTAAAGGAACCGATCTACCCTACTGAGCTGCTTTTGTGTTTCCCCCTCTAGAGATGTCACTTCTCTGAAGAATTTCCACCAACATACAACCAATCCTTTCAAAAAACAAGCATTCCCTTAGAACTAATTTTTATCATTTTTCTATCCACAACATCTTAAAATAGAAAATGCAATTTTTCTAAGCAGAAGCACATTTCCATTTATCCCCAAGTAGATTCTAATCAGATTGAGTCCAAATGCCATTTAATGACTACATGTTCCACCCAGATAACAAGACAAGCTGTTAACTTACCATTTGGTGACAAATGAGTCTTTCTTCATATTCCCCCCCACTGGTGTTATTATTAGCAATGAAAAGAGTGACTTTGAGCAGACTTTCTTAAAGGCTAAAGCAAAGCAGGGTAGATTTTATTCCCTCATTTTTTCCTATAATCTGTGAAATTTCATTTAGACTATCATGATTTTCCAAAACTGAATAATATATATACTGCAGGAAGTTCTTCTAAGCATGCTATTAGTTCTTTCACGTCACAAATAAGTAGCACATGAAAAATAATGTTGAATGAGATATTGAGTAGACTGTGTACTCAGAAGGGCAGGGGCCTAGCCACCCTGCTCAGCTTATGTCCCAAGGCTCTGCTTGGCAAGTATTTACTAAAACATGAATGACAAAGCTCTATCCTCAAGAAGCCCATCATTCTTGAAGACAAGTGCCCCGCATTGTTCTAGGTTCTGCAGATACAGCAATAAGCAAGACAAACCTTGCATCCTTGCGAAACATTCTAGTGAGTAGAGGAGGGGAGGAGAGGGATAAGCTAAAACTCTGTGTGTGTGTCTGTGAGTGTGTGTGTGTGTGTGTGTGTAACACAGTGTAAGTTATAAGAACTCTACAGAAAAGGAGAGGAGAAAAAAAGGCTGTGTAAGGAGGTAAGGAGTTTGGAAGAACTTTCAGACGAGCCCAGATTTAAACCAAGAGGGAGAGCAAGTCTTTTTTTTTGTGGTGCCGGGGATTTGAACCCAGGGCCTTGTGCTTGTGAGGCAAGCACTCTACCAACTGAGCTATATCCCCAGCCCAGGGAGAGCAAGTCTTGCAAATTATTTTAGGTGAAAGTGTTCTATACAGAAGGTACTGATTAATATATAGGCAACTAAACCGGGTGTCATGGTGCACACCTGTAATCCTAGCTACTTGGGAGGCTGAGGCAGGAGGATTGCAAGTTCCAGGCCAGCCTGGGCAAGTCAGCAAGACTGCCACCTTAAAACTAAAAAAAAAATGGACTGGGGATATAGTTCAGTAGTGGAGCACTTACCTAGCATGCTAGAGCTCCTGGATTAGATTCCCAGTACCACAAAATGACATACATACATACATATTATGGTTTGGATTTGAGGTATCCCCCTCAAAACTCCTATTAATGGAGGACGAAGTTGGCAGCAAGGTATCAGCAAAATGTTCTCCCCTACTAGTTACCAGATCCTTGAGAGCAAGGTCAGGTCTTTTCCACTCTCATATCTCTAGAATCTTGCACAACTTCTGGGAATGCAGATACTCAGCATTTATTGACTATAGTAAACTAATGACAAAAGTAATTAGGTCTGTCAAAAAGAAATTAAGGAAAGGGAAGGGGATCAGCTGGGGGCCATGATAGGGACGTTTTCTTTTCTTTTTATAAGTTATTGGTCGTCTTTTCAACTGAAAAAGGAAAAAAAAGAGAAGACTAGCATTTACAGCTTGGAATAGATATAAATTGTAATTTCTTTAACGATGATATTGATGGTTGTGCTGAAGTTCACAGCCACAACCTACTCTGCCAGCTCCAAGTCATGGTTCACAAGGCTGGAAAAACAGAGTCCCAAGTTGCTCCCTTGGTAAAGGTTTCTTACTAAAAATCTGTGTGAACAGTGACAGGCTGTCACCCATTTCACTCTGTACAATGCAGATAATGCTAAACCAACATATGGCGGCAGGCCACCACGGTAAGCTATCGTTACCACAGGTCAGAGCACACAGAGGTTCAAGAGGACTGTTCTACTAGTGGGGCCAACTCTTAACAGTTGGTCCTAGTCTCACTTCCTGCACACCACCTTAAGGTAAATCAGTGTTAAATGCTTGTTTTCAGTAAACCAGCTATGACAGTTTATACTAACAAATTGAACTAGAACCCATTCGAATAGGTTTTGAATTTGGTTTTCATTTTTAATGCAAATGCCTGACTATGCTCAATTGTCAAGCTACATGTTTATATATTTTAAAAAAAAAGGATAGGCTTCATTTTAGAAACGATCTATAAAAAAAATCTTAACATCACTCCATTTAAGATCTTGACAATTTGATTTATATCTTTTAAAATTTTATTTTAATTAATTTATTTATGAACATGGGCATCTCACCACGTGCCCTGGACTGGCCTCAAACACACAATCCTCCTACCTTGGCCTCCTGAATAGCTGTGATTACATACCACCATGCCCAGCCTCAATTATTTTATTAACCCCTAAAACTTGTGGTCTCAAAACATTCTGTTAACAAAGGAAACAGGTCACTGAAAACAATGCTCCCCTGCGCTCCATGGAGACCCCAATGTTCCCTTGGCTTACAGACTCAAGAGCTCCACTGTGCTTGTTAGGTGATGATGGTGAAGATGATGATGGTAACGATGAGGGCACCCTACACATTCACACTCATATTATTACACAGTAAACAATCCTTCTCCAGCCTTCCAAGAACTATACGTAATGAGAATAGAATAAAAATCACTTCAGGTCATTTTTAATTAGCTTTACTAAAACTAGAAATAAGCATAAATAATGGACTGCCTATAGTGGCTCAGAATGCTGCTGAGACGCTATGGTAAGACACACTGGGTCAAACCAGTGGTTCTACACAGTATGGTTCTGCTCCTCCTCCAGGGGACGTTCGGCAACATCTGGAAACATTTCTGGTTATCCCAAATGGGGTTTGGGGTGCTCCTGGAATCCAGTGGGTGGAGGCCAGGGATGTCACAATATCCCAAGGGCAGAAGACGGTCCCCACAGAATGTCCTGGCCCATAACAACAGAAGCGTCCATGTTGAGAAAATTGGGGTTAAACTATAAGCTCCTTGAGGACTAGAACCAACAAGTACTTCCCAGCACAAAGCAGACACACACAAAAATGTATGGTAAGACAAAAAAAGAAATGGGAGATAATTATCGTCCTTATTGAAGAAATGGGCAGCAATTTCACCATTGTATTTATCCTTCTATCACTACTTTTGTGTGTGTGTATGACCCTCAATTTGAATTACGTAAAAGTCATTTCAAGGCATTAGAAACCCAAGTATTTACAGTTTAAGTGCTTTTCTATGAAGCAAATTTGGTCATTTCTATCAAATTCTTGCCCAAAACAGATACAATCTTTGAAAAAAGTAAGTATCTCTCCCTATGCAAAATCCACTCTTTTCCACATATCAAACCATATAACGAGGGTCTACGCTGAAACACAAACAGAACTGCTTTGATCACTGTTCCCTGACATATTAATATGTACATGCGGGTTAATTTAAATTAATGCAGAAATTCAACAGAATGAAATAATATCAGAAGCCAAAAAACGTGATCTAAGTTACTCTCACTGAGTCCTTTTTCATGCCTAACTTCAATAGTCATTCATGCATAGTCCCAAAATTTAAATAAGAGTAAATAACATTCACACATTTTTTTTTAATGAGGCATCTAATTTAACTTCTACTATTTGCTTGGGTCGTGACAATAAAATTAATTGTGTCCCTAATTTTTAAGTTTCTACTGTAATTTCTATTGTACTACACTAAAAACAACTTTCTTTCACAATTCTGGACAATCATGTTCTCGCCCTAACTGTTAATGAAGGAGACAGAACCTCACTCTCCCACAGCAGCACCTTGCTGGAACTGAAGCCCTTTTGTTCTCACCCTGAATGTGAAGACAATGGCTCCCTTAAGTGTCAGATGCCCTGGAAGTAGGACAAGGCTGAGTGGATTTTCATGGGACATAAATCACTTTCCCACTACCTGCCACTTACAAACCTGCTTCTCATGGGCCTTGTATCATGCACAATATGGCTCAGCGTGTCCTTAGTGACAGCCATGAACAAGGGAGCTGTTTGCATTTTCCCTTTTCATACAGATTGTTTTCTCCCCTTAGGCTGTGAAATGTATTTCACCAAGATCATAGGCACATCCAATTCCCACATGTCAGTTAAATTTTAAAAGACTTATGTATCACGTGCTTTATGTAACATGTAACTCTTGAAGTCATGTCTATCTGATCATTTCCTGCTATATATTTCCATGTGATCAGATTCCTGCTCTTAAGACTTTCTGGGAAATCTTAAGCCGCCTTCATTTTATATGGGGGATCTTGAAGAACTGAGGAGGAAATAGATACACAGTAGACCACACTTTTACCCCTTGGGAATGTTTTTTATATGTGGATATCTTAAATTAATTCTCTTGAAACCAAATTATGGAAAGAACAATGATTAAAGATAACTGTTGTTATGTGACACCATCACATAGATAGAATCTAATCCCACTGCTGTGTTAAATTCATTGTGCTTTAAAGTAGGAATTACATATACTTCTTACAGAGACCGAAAAGTTGCCTGTAGCCCTTGTCACAAGCAGCTCAGGACCCCAGGGACCCTGTGGAAGTGGCACGAGCCCCTGCTGAGTGAGCTGCAGGGTCTGCGTACCTGTCTTCCGCCTTTTCCACTGGCCCAGAGCACACACCTCACCCGTGTGACAGAAGCAGACACTGCTACAGTGAAGTGGCCCAATCATAAAACAACACTTGTCTGTGAGCCACACACCAAAGGCTCTCCCGGCACAAATCACAAAGCAATTTAATATGAGCTTGGATAAAAAGCCAAGTGAACCACTTAGGAGCCAGAAGGAAACACCAGGGAAAGTTCTTTAGTTTTAGTGAGAACAGAAAGACACAGGCAGAGTGCAACTCAAAGGGAGAGGCTCCACAGGCAGCGGCTGTCTGCTCGGGCTGTTTCAGGGAAATGGTGACAAAAACTGCTTCACTCCAGCTCCTGAGATCACGAAACCCTATAATCCTTGCTGAGAATTCTAAACGCTTTCTAGGGTCAGGAGAAGCAAGTGACATTTCACATAACCGAAGCAGAACAAGAGCTACATGTGCTGATTGAGCTAAACACAAAGCGTAGCCCCAGAATTTTTCTGAAAGTGTTTGCAAACTGGTCTTTGACTTGGCTTGTAAAAGCCTTGGGGGAGGGGAGGGTCAGCCTGAAGAAGTCTCATAGGGGGGAAAAGTCCATTAATGAACAGACCTTTGCATCAGAAAAGGATGGCAGTGGGCTGTAGCCACAACCTTGAGAATAATGCCAAAGGCTGAGACCAGAACATGTGACTCCAGTGCCAGGCCAGAGCCCAGCTGGAGCAGCCCTGGGAAAGAAAGATGCCATACAGAGGAGAAGCAGAGGGCCAGAGCCCAGTGAAGTGGGTGACAAATTGGTGCTAAGGCACCACAAGCAGCAGGCTTGTTTTCTCCCGGGAGCTGGAGGATGTAAGAGGCTTTTAACTGGGAGTCTGGATGCGGGGGCAGGCGGGTGGCACATATGCAGCCGCACCTTACTCTGAGGCTGGTGATACGGGTCCAGCAAGGACAACAGGGCAGAGATGCTGGCCTCTGGGACAGGTAGGTAAACAGCCCGGGGCAGAGACAGCCCACACAAGAGAAGAGATTCAACTGCAGACACAGTATATTCCCTGAAGGCCAACTAACGTGCCTTGGCCTGGAGCAGAGGAATCAAATACTGTAGTTGATTGTTGCAGAAACAGCTGTGCTGCAGCCCACGGCCAAGTGCAGGAGACACAGCGCCATGTCTTCAAGAGGCTGCAGGCTCCTGAGCTCCCAGAAGCAAAGCTGCCCTCTGGGGCTGCCTGGCCAACTCCGGCTAAGGGGCACTCAATAGATGACTGATAATGGGCATAAGTTTCTCCCTCCTGCCCACCCGCAGCTGAAAATCAAACAAGAACCTCTCCTGTTAGGCTCTTGAGGATGCAGAAGAGGGAAATAACACTCCCTGCCCTCAAAGGGCTTACTGTCGTCCAGTCCGGATGTTTTTTTCTAAACCCTGGGCACTTCTCACAGTGGAGAGGCAACATCAGTTAAATGGGTCAAAATCGGCCTTATTTTTTTAAAAATAGTTTTTTAGCTGTCAATGGATCTTTTATTTTATTTATTTATAAGTAGTGCTGAGTATTGAACCCAGGGCCTCACACATGCCAGACAAGCACTCTACACTGAGCCACAACTCCAGCCCCATTAGCCTTATTTTTAAGACACATACGCAAAGAATCAAAGATAATATTCTTCAGCACTTTGAATCCATGGTGTATGCTCACCACCACGAAGTCATGAGGTTAAAATACATTTAGTCATGTACCGCATAACAATGCTTTGGTCAACTGGCCAAATACCCAACAGTGGTGCCATAAGATTCTACTGCCTAGTGATGTTCTAGCCATCTTAGTTTGTGTAAATTCGCTCCATGGTGTTCACACAATTACATCATTAATGACACATTTTAAAGAATATTCCTGTTGTTGAGCAATGCATGACTCTATACTAGTTACTGTGGGACTAAAAATAAGTTTGAAAGTGACTGGTCTATTGAAGAAGGCAGGAACATCTAACCATTTACAAAGAACTTCCACACAGTTTTATGGAATCATCTAGAAACCCCATGAGGCAGTGTCATTATTATTAGGCCCATTTTTTTTTTTTCCAGAGATTCAGAGAGTGTAGTCAACTTTTTCAAAGCAGCACAGCATGACTGGGATATAATTATAGACAGGTCTGCCTCACCTATTCCTCCAGAACCACAGGAGTTCAGAGATGATGGTGAGCAAAGAGGGGAGGAGAGGGAGTGAGAGAGAAGGTACAACCTGGGAGGGACTTGGAAAGACAGGTTGGACTTGGCTGGGACACAGGGGCAGAGTGAAGAAAAAGGCAGGGCTAGTTGGGGGGTCAGTCAAGAGTCCAGTGTGATGCAGCAGAGGACACTGGAATTCAGAGAAGACTCAGGAGTTAGACAAACCCAGGTAGTTCCTATCAGTCCTGTGACTTTGGGCACAAAACCTAACCTCTGAGCTTCACTTTATCTGTAAAGCAGGGATAACACTTAGATTCCAAACAAATATCCCAAACACTTGGGACTGGAAGCACTTTGGAATTTTTCAGATTTGGGAACATTTGCTTAGACTTCACTGATTTGAGCATCCCTTATCTGAAAACCCAGAGCCCCTCAGGTTTCACTGTTTAGGGATGTTAAACCTGTAGCACCTCTTCCAAGAGCACTAAATGAAATCGTACAGGTAAAATGGTCACGCTTAAAAAAGAAGTTGTGTCCCCTACACAGAATCCTGCACTGATAAATAAAATGAACACATGTCCCTTTCTCTGACCCTACAGCACTCTTGGAGAGGATCAAGAGGGGTCTTTAGAACTCAGGAAACACCAGCAGAGAAAGTGATACCCTGGGGACTGTGACCCAGACCCCTCATTCACAGGGAAAAGAGCAGAAAGTAAGACTGGCTAGTTCGAAGAGGCTGATCAAGGACCTTAACGCAAGGCAAAGAACGGAGACTGCCACCACCAAGAGTTTGGGCTTAAAAGGTTTTCAGGAAAGGACATGGGGATGAGAGTGTGGAGGAGAGATAGTGAGGCTTTGAAATGAAGGATATAATTCCGCTCTCAAAGCTAAACTTCAAAAGCCAAAATATGCAAACTCATCCTAAAGAAACAGCTCCAAGACCTCTACACTGACAGTATTAAATCCAGGGGCAAGAACATCAATCAGGAGGGGCGTGGTCAGACTTGAAAGTGAAGAAAAGACAGTCAGTCAAAGAGAACAGCAATAGCCTTGTCACTGAGCAACTGGACTATGGAGAAAGGGCTGGAGGCCCCTCCTCAGGGCTCGGAGGCTTCGGGTCCTGCTGGCAAAGTCAGCCCCACTGCGGAGAGGTGCAGGTGGGGAAGCTAGCTCTCTTTGGTCTTCCCGCTGGCAAGCCTCTGACCATGAAATGGACGCCTTGGACTTAACCTGATGCCATCTGACAACTTAGCTTCTCTTTGTTTTTATTCCATTTGGGCCAACTAAGCCTCTGATTATGATTTGGCTTCCCACGCAGGCCTGGCTACAGGAAGAAAATGTGTACCGGTTGTTCCCACACCAAGAATCCCAGGCCATGAAATGGAAATAGAAACAGTTCTATTCTCATTTTAAGTCAGTAAGCTGCAATCCGGTTTTATATATCTACTTCCTGAACTGGGTTAGCACGATGGAGAGATTAGCTCTTTTTATGCTCATAAAATGAGTTTCTGAGCCTGTGGGGCTGAGGGTCATCAAGGGACCAGGGATGTGCCCTGGAATACAATGCCCTGCAAAACTTCTTGGGGAAATCTACACTGACCATCTACAGGGCGCCCTAATGGAAGGGATGCTGGAACAGCTGAGTCTGGCTGCAGCAGAACAGAGGCTGGCGGGGAAGCTCATGTCAGCAAGCGAGCTTGAAGGCCACAGAGGTAAGGTGACCAAAAGCGAACACTAGAGTAAAGGCAGTAGGAATGGAGAAAGGAAGAGGAAAACGTAAGCGAAACCCAGGGAGTTAAAAGAGATGCAAAGATGGTACGAAGAGTTTCCATCTCAGGGACTCACAGTGGGGCTGTTTTATGACAGATAGGAAGATGTGTTGAACTTGAATTTGGTTTGAGACATCATCTTCAGAGATGTTTCTATAGTAACTGTGCCCAATCCAATGACTGGTTGGGACCATAAAGGTGTTCAATAAGTGGTCGGTCACTCCATTCGTGCCACAAACATTTGCTGAGTGTTTACGACATAGCAGACATTACACACCCGTGAGTGGGGATCCCTACCCTCACAGTTTCCAGTTGCAGGGTGTTGACAGGTCAATTTACTATTTTAGCAAATATCATCCGATGGGAATATGCACAGAGTACAGTGGGAACATCTAAGACAAAGAATGCCATGAGGGAGAGAACCAAACTTGTTCAACCAAAAGAGATAAGGAGAAGAATCAATGTTATTTTTTCACTTTTGAATCTTTGAATCCAAGGACATTTTGATTTTTACATCAGACACCAAATCATATTTAACTTTATTTCCTTTCATCCTATGCTAGGTGGAAAAGAAACAGCAAGAGGACTGGAAGATATGATCTTACCTAAGAGACTGCAGCAACACGTGTAGAAACTCCCAATAATAAGACACAGGTGTGTGCCAGATCTGTGACAGCACATAAAAAGCCAACACCTACCACGTGGGCCAAAACCCAAGCCCACAGGGCACTGCCTACATAAAGACCACACATTCACTCAGTTTCATCATCTGACCCAAAATTTCCAAACTGCAACTCATGTTAATAATTTAATTCCCCATTCGGTGAAAATTTATCACAAAAATCTCAGAGATGATAAGAAAGGCAAAATGATGAGAAAGCAAGACAGTTTCAGTATATAGTCATCTTGTAATCTAACTGATTTTTCCAAAAGAGTAAGGTCAGATTTACAAACCAAAGAAAATATGCTAGGGCCACCAAAAATTGAGAATTCTGGAAATACACAGAATCTTCCTCAATCAACTTGACAGGATAAACAGCAAGAAAATACACAGCTGAGAGCACTGGAGAGCAGACATTTTTAAAATGCAGAGACAAATATATCAAAAGGTAGGAACATGGTCTTTTTTTTGGTGGGGGGGGGGTTGGGGATGGAACCCAGGGGCGCTTAACAACTGACCTATATACCCCCAGCCCTTTTATGCATTTTATTTAGATACAGGGTTTCCCTAAGTGGCTTGGGACCTCACTAAATTGCAGAGGCTGGCTTTGGACTTGCAATCCTCCTGCCTCAGGCTCCCAAGTCACTGGGATTATAGGTGTGCACCACTGTGCCGGGCAGGAACACAGTCTTGATGAGAGCTCATACATTTTTTTCTCCTTTATCCTCATCCTTTACCAAAGTCTTGGTATAATTTACCTGGCTCCATAGGCAGAACACTTGAAAATTTGGGAGCAAATATTTCCATTGTGTATTGTATAGTACTATACATGCCTTCAAAACCCCTTTGTCTCCTGCAGAATGCTCTGATTGAGATGCAATATTTGGTTGTCCCAATGGCCAACACTGGGGGGATATTACAGGAATCTGCCATAAATATTCCTTATTATATTTACATGGGGATTTTGCTAAAGATGGTTCTCATTATTACATAGTATCCATTTTACAAGGCCCTCTAACTTCTCTTAGCTGGATCATGTATTTTGTAACATGAGGCTGACCATACCCTTTTTTCACTGGCTAAAGAGAAACTCAGAAAACCATTTGCAGTGCACTTTCAGCAATTTCAAATACATTCTCTTTATCCCTTACCTTCTCTTACAAATTTACCTAATTTACTTTTTTAAAAAAATGAACCATCCCCAAATTCTAATAAGTTAATAATAAATATTTACTGAGCTTATTATTAGACATTGTAACTCAATATCCTAACTCCATAACCCTAACTTATGACTTTTCTTTTTTCTGATGCTGAGGATGCAAACCAGGGATCTGTGTATATTAAGCATATGCTTTACCACTGAGCTACACCCCCAGCCCTATTACAACTTCTTAAACCATATATATTCATATATAATCATACATATCTCCACATATAAAAAATATATATGTATGTGTGTGTGTGTGTGTGTGTGTGTGTGTATCTTTTTAAATTACGTTATCTCTTATCCATTGTGGATTAGTTCCAGGACACCCTCGCACCACCACCCGTTCCCCATGGACACCAAAATTTTCTGATCCTCAAGATAAGACTAGGTAGAACTTGGTACATCCTGAGCCATGGACTAGAGACTCTTGCATTAACAGTGGGTGTAAAGGCTGTGATGTGTGCCAAAAACCAGCAAAACAAAAATCACCACTTCCCTACAGAAAGGCTATAACTCCCCTAGCATCTTATTTATATCCCAAATTTCCCCACCAATAGGACATACATAAATGTTGGCTGCAAATTTCAGCTATTAGCAGAGTAAAGGGAAAAAAGAAAAACAAATACATAAAAAGACACAACACAGTGTCCAAATAGCTGGGAGCCAGAGAGGCTTAGGCAGAGAGGAACACAGAGGTGGAGGACTGGAGCAAGTATCCAAATGAAGCTGACTTTGCCCTTTAGTCCTTGGTGCTTCCTGTGCCCTTGGCCAGGTCAAGGCCCTTTCATTGTGCTATCTCTGCTCTTTCATTCACTCCCAACCCTGCTTCTGTCCACATCCCACCTCCTACTGATCTGAGTCAAACTATCTTGTAAGCAATGGGTGCTAGGCCTCACCTGACACAGGTATCCTGAGAAGGTCCAAGAACCTGGCCTCTCAGGGCCTGCAGCCAAACCCAACATAACAAATCTGTGTGATGTAAGTTCCTGCAGCTCACTCAGAGCCCACCTGTTCATTTTCTTCATTCTAACAAGTTCTAACAGGCTTGACCATCTCCTCCAAACCTGAGCCTTATTACAAATGAAAAAGGACTGGCTGGGAGCAATCCTGACAAAAGCAAAAATGGGCAGCCAGAGAGGAGACATAACATCATATAAAGGACAAAGCAAAAAACTAAGCTGACCAGAAGTCTGTGGTCACGCATGGAGGGCCAGCTGCCTAGGGGTGAAGAGGTGGCTATAGGGAGAGCCACAGAGGCGTGTGGGGGTGGGGGACTGGTAAGCACTGTCGCACATAACAGGGTCTCCCACATATTGTGCTGGTTACTTTTTAAATTTAGAACATTAGCAAAATGAATAAAAATAGTGACTTAAAGCATTATTAAATTTAGAATGGCATTTTTATATACAGTTTCTCAATCAGATAAATAAGAACTGCATGTTCTATGGTTTGTGGGGTTTGGGAAATTTGACACTAAAAAATGGAGTCTTTGTGAAATGGTTAGGAACTCCTGATATAGCAGAAGGGTCCCGACATCTGACAAACCAGGATTCAGATCACAGGTACTTCTCTTGGTTAAAGAGGGCAGAATCAGTTGTAAAGGAAAACGCCCCAGGGCAGCGACCACTGCCCTTGGTGAAACAGTTCCTTCCTACAGTCAATAAACACGTGCTAATCAACAGGTATTACTGGGAGGGAGATGTAGCAGGTAAGGTAGAGCCCTTGGCCAACACATGTGAGGACCTGGGGGATCCATCCCCAGCACCACAAAGAAGAAGAAGAAAAAAAAAAGTGTTATTAGGCATGGTGGACATAACAATGAGCCTCCAAAATTTGTACTGTCAAGGACAGGATGGATCAATGGGGGAGACAGACAAGAAAAGGCAATTACAATACAGCAGAACACACATTGAAACTATAAGCACAGGAACAATGCACAATGGGACACGTGACCCATCCACAAACAGGGAGGACAAAGCCTGTGTTGTAGCACTGTGGGGAAGATTAGAGGAGTTTTATTTAATTCCTTCCGTACTTCAACAGATATTAATGCTGCCTTGTGCCAGCATGGTTCTAATGGCTGGGGTCACAGCAGAGGACAGACTGAGACCTCTGCCCATGTGAAGCTTAGATCTGGGGAAAGATACAGGAAAATAATAAACATTTAAGCATAAAAAGGAAAATACCAGATGGCTGAAAAATGTGGTGAGGAAAACTTCAGCTAGGGAGAGGGAATGCCAGGAAGGGGATGCGACCCTCAAGGGATGAGATGGACATACCGACCCACAAAGACACTGGGCACAAGTACGCCAGGCAGGGTGAGAGGCAAGGACCAAGGCTGCAAGGCAGAGGCCTGCCATGTGCCACCATTCTGTTCTCAGAGGGTGAGGGAGACTTCTGAAAGACTCAAAGTCATTAAGAGAAAAATGTTGATGTCTAATGGGCAAAACCCCCAGCTATGCAGAAAGTTAGCTGTCCAAAGTAACGCAGGCCTAGCATGAGCTGAGGGTCGTGTTTGTTTGCAGTGCTGGGGTTGGAACGCTTGGCCTCATGAAAGCCAGGCAAACCCTACCACTGGGCTACACCCCCAGCCCTGAGGTTTTACTGTATTCCCTCTTTTAACTCCCTGAATTCCTTTTTTTTCCTTTTAGCCACTAGATCAACATGGAGATGAAGCGATGTTGTAAACATACTCCCTCATGTAGCACCTTTTCCCCATTCACCTGGAACGTGTTTACCTGCTGTGACAATAAACAGTCCAGATTGTCTAACTCATGAGAAAGAGCCATGTCACAACCACTGTGATTTGTTTGAAGAATCTTGCCCACTGCATAATTAGCCTATAGGTCGCCATCTGCCTCTCGGTCCTCATAAAACTAACCATATGTTGTTTTCATCAGTGGCTGAAGAATTTTCTCCAAGGAAAAAGCTACACATTTTTCCTATGGGGCAGAGGGCACTGGGGGGACACACTTCTCAGTTACTACCATATTTCCTCTTTGTTTAGAAATTTTTCTTTTTTTTTTTCATTCCTTGACCATGGCTACCAATCCAAGCAATACTAACAATTACTGGAAATTTCTGGAGGGCGCTTACAGGAGACATTGGGTATACAGTCTTCAAAGTCTCAGAATTTTGTTTTTCCTTTGTGGTTGGACCTGGTGATACAAAGAAAACACACAACCAAATATATCTCATAAACAGTTCTTCCTATCCATTGTCTACTGCATTTTAAAACACCAAGTCATGAAATACCAACTTCTGAATCAGAGTAACTCCACTCTAAAATAGATAACAACTACAAATGAGTTTAAACTACCACTTGAAACTGTAAGAAACTGTCACCTAATACTACCTCAATTTATGAGAGCAAGAATTCTCAAACTGTGAAATACCGATCTTCTCATATCACCGACTAAGGATTAAATAATGTTATTAAGAAGCAACGGTACAGAGGGCTCTGGATTTTAGTTTGGTTTAGTTTGTTTTTGAAGCAAAATATGAATAAAAATCATCCCCCAAATGTGCCTATGGTTCAAAATTATATGGCAGGGAACAGGAAAGCATTTAGGTAACTTAATAACATTAGACTCTCACGGTAGAAGTGGGCCATTAACACAATGCTGTGATGCAGAAAGACCAGCTCTTCATCAGCTAGGTCCCTGAGGGCATTGCTAAATTAATCTGACCCGTGGTCTACAGATTCAAGCATAAATTATATTTACAAAACTAGCCACAATGTCATCATTTTTAAAGGCCAAGAGATTCCAACAAGGTTAATGGTTCCATTTGGCCTGGAAAAGTATTTGTTGAACTGAATTGAATGATGCAGATGCCTTAACATTCCAGATTTCTTTATTGTGAATCTTTAAGTTAACCCTTGTCACCAAAAATAGCCAACCTCTCACACCTTTAAAAGTTTAGCACCTCATATTTCACCGACTCATTGAATCTGAACTGTATTTCTTTATTTTTTCCCCCTAAACTTATGCATAGTTAGTGATGGGCAGTTTTCCCCTTATGGATCAGAGTTTGGTTAAAGCTCATTTTCCCCTCTGCACAAAGAGTCTAACCTTTGTCACACACAGGATGAATGCAAGACTCGTTCTTGGGGGATTTTGAATAGTTAATCCCTCAGAGGCTCTTGAACTTGCTCCCAAAGGCCTCTTTAACTTTACGCATTTTGAAACCAGATCTTACAATCAATACTCCAGTCTAGCAAGGCCTTGATAGTCTTGAGTACAAGATGTGGTGGTTCATGCCAGTGTCTCATCAAGGTACCTTCCCTCCCCCATGGCAGTGTCCCACCAGGTCACAATCAGAAAACACAGTATAGACCTGGCTTCCAACACTTTCAATCCTGGTTTCCTATTTTGGAAAATGGGAATACTCTCTCCTCACCCTTATTCTCTACTGCTATGCAAAACCGTGGAGGGAGGTTAGCAAGGACTCCCAGTAAATGACATTACCAAAAAAGTTAAGAGACTGTTCTGTCCATTGGTGTCCACATTATGTAATCCAGATAAAATGGTCTTTGCCCACTTCCCAAAACACTTACATCTATCCAAATTAAAAAAAAAAAAAAAAAAAAAAAAAAGGATGATACAAAAATTAAGAGCTAGCCAGGTGAACAGGGTAGGAACTGGAATGTTCCAGACCAGAGGAAAAGAACAGAGAGTACAGCTGCTGAGATGTGGAAACAGGGCAGATGCTGCAGCACGGCGCACAGAGTGAAGGACAAACAGGGCTGACAGGATGACAGCGATGGGGAGCCTTGGGCCAAGCATCTTGTGACACTGGGAAAAACTCACTGTGTAAAAATATGGTACAAACTAAATATGAAAAGATGTGGACACACAGATGCAAATACTTGCAAACAAAAAAATGGGAAATTAGTTTGAAATGTATCAATAACCAAGATACTCACTATTCCCTCTCATACTTAAATAAAGGTTTTCCAAATTTTCATGAAAGACTTGAGTGGAGAGTGAATCTACAGTGGGGTGGGGCGTTTGTATTTAAAGATGAGAGAGCCCATCCTTGCAGCATCCCTCCCAATGAGACAATATAAATGCTAATCCTTCAGATCTAAGCTCTTCCATCCAATAGCCGCCCAGAGCCATTTGTGAGCTCCCAGTGAATGTTCTTCTCAAGCCTTTCTGCTTATTTTCTTCTGCTAACCGGTGTCTGAGATTACTTCCTTGGAGATTTTACTAGCCAGTCATTGGGGTTTATCCAAGAGTTGATTCTGAGATTCAAAAAGAGGGCCAGGAATAGTATCTCAGCTCTGTTTCGTCTTAATAAGCAATAATAAAAACTTCCTTTTGATTTTTTTTTTTAAAGTTTAAGTAATCAATATCTCACTCAACATTCACACATTATTCTGGTAACTTTTTTTCTTTCACCAGAAACTATAATGCTCACTGGTAGAGTGATTACCTAGCATGAATGAGGCCAGTTTATTCCCCAGTACTTCGAAAAAAAAAGCAATGACAAACCATAATATTGTATCCAATGTCATTTCTAGCTGCCCTGAAAGAAAGAAAATGGGGTGGGGTGGGGAAGGAGCTAATTTTATTTCCTTTCTCTGTTTCTGAAAGTCTATAGTATTTTATTGCTTTCTGAATATTCACATTATTTACAAGGAGATTAAAAAAAAGAAACATCAAATGGTATTAATTTTTCTTTCTCTCATAATTTATATATACAATTCACTTCTCCAATGTTATTAAAACTTTGAATTTTTCAATTAACTCAAAATCAACCTGCAATGCTACAAAACTTAAGTTCACAATATCCACAAATTCTGCCCTTTTCAAAAAAGGAAAATAAAATTAACATAGTTGTACCTTAACCAAATAAGATTGTCTTAGTATGTTGGATTATCTAATATAGACCCTGTGATTCAAAAGTACCATTGCTAATAAGTTTTTTAAACATAAATCTATTTATTACTTTTTATTGACTCTCCTACCCAGTACATGAATAGTACATGAATATAATGAATATGTCTTTTATTCTGCTTAAAAAGAAAACCCAAGCTGGGTGCAGTGGTGCATGGCTATAATCCCAGCAGCTTGGGAGGCTGAGGCAGTAAGATCGCGAGTTCAAATCCAGCCTCAGCACCTTAGCAAGGCCCTAAGCAACTTAGCAAGACCCTGTCTCAAAATAAAAAAATTAAAAAATAGACTGGGGATGTGCCTCAGTGGTAAAGTGCCTCTGGGTTCAATACCTGGTAACAAAAAATAAAAATAAAATCTAAAACTCAATTTGGAAAAATTATTCTTCATACTTCTGTATTTTCATATTTCTGTTAACACAGGAGTCAGAAGCAGTCCCTACTTTCAACCCCATTGCTCATGCATTATATTTAAGTCTTATGAAGTACCTGGCACCTTCTGATCCAGGAGTTACTGATACACTGATTTAAATATTTGCTGTCCTTACAATTTACCAGGCAGTCTCATCAACCGGAATCCTTCATTGTTTTTTCTCCTTCAAATTCTAGGTCCCCTCACCATATGGCTTCTCCCAGGCCAGAAGT
Source organism: Sciurus carolinensis (assembly GCF_902686445.1). NCBI lineage: Eukaryota > Metazoa > Chordata > Mammalia > Rodentia > Sciuridae > Sciurus > Sciurus carolinensis. The sequence goes on along the minus strand of NC_062222.1, from coordinate 57,501,946 downwards.
TTTGCACTGGTATAAAATACATCAAAATAAGCACTGGTCTTCAAGGGCCAAAATGAAGAATGGGATCCTGATACTGCAACAGGAGCCAACGCCCAAAGCCCTTTTGAGAATCAAGCTGTATCCTGCATCTGGAACTTTCCCCTCATAATATAAAATGCATACTTTTCCCTCATAGTATTGCTGCAAAATTGACTCCCAGGATCATGAGCCACTACTACACAAGTGATGTGATACATCAAAAACTTCCTTCACTTGTCTTATACATTGGGGTGCATTTATTTAGGATTTGTACCACATCTACTCATGTTGTTCATCACATTTGAGTTCACAGTAGAGAGCAGAAACAATTAAGCCCTAAGGACAACTGGAACACCCATGAGAAAGAAAAGAGAAGGAAAGAGACCTGCCTTGTAGGGGCACTGCCTCCAGAGTCCCACTCCTGCTGCTTAAATCCAGTTCTATTATTTACTGGCTGTGTCTGCTTCCCTAAGTGACCTCCCTGAGTGACTTCACCCAGTGACTTCATCAAAGATGGCCATACAGTGCCAATGCTCAGGGTGTCTGGGATGAAGAAGAGAAGATCAAAGGGGTAACTGGGAGCAGCCATTAGCAAGGTGCCTGGCATGTAGGAAACACCATAAGTAGGAGTTACTTTCAGAGACCAGTTGACCAGTTCAGGAACTAAAAATGCCCCCTCAGAGATTCAAGATCACTAATTATACTTTTTTAGGGAGCTGGCCATATCACCACATCAGATCACAAGATCACATCCTGTTCTTTGGCACTTATTAATTCTGGAGAGTTAATTAGAAAGTGAAATTTATTTTAGGAAAGGAACACAAACAGCTATGCAGAGTTAATCAATTATGCAAAGCTGTGTGGTCAGGAGGCTGCCCTAAGTCTCACAGAACCTCCTCCTGAGACATGAACTTGCAACATGAGCTGGAAACTCCATCACCTTTATGGCTGCAGAGCCAACACAAAACTGTGAAGAAGTTCATTCATATACCCCAACTACTTACACTTAAAGAGAAAATAACCCTGGGGTGATATTCAGTTTATCTAGTCAAAGGCAAATTCCCCTCTTAGCTCTTCTCCAAAACATCACCTCTGTTTTCCTTCTTTCAACCCATATTTGTAGTATTTATTATTTGCCAGACCCTACGCTAGGCTTTGGTGGTAGGATGCAAAAAGAGCAGCACATTCCCTTTCCCTTTTTGAAAGCTGAGAATAGTCCCCTTATATTTAGAAAGTCCACAAACCCACTTGATTTGAGATTTTAAAAGTTCACTGCAGACTTATGTGAGTAGAGAAGACTGGTGAGCCACAGCAATGACACAGGCATGGACAAAGGAAGCCTCAGAGGACATTGAACCCACAGGAATAAACGAATTTATACAATCACTCATACCTGCACATTCTTCCCCTCTGCTTTGAGTCAGGGAATGGTTCCTGTGTTAAGGGACCCCGAATCATCTCCAGTTCTATTCTTTCAGGTGCAGAGAGCCATCTTTCTTCCAGATCCAAAGGAAGTGCCCACCTCCTGCCCAGTGACCTCTCAGGAATCCTACTTTCCTTTAAGCTGCCCAGGGCACTTCCCTAATGCAGAGTTTCCCCTGAGCACACCAGCTGACAGCTTCCAGAGGTCAACAATGGTCTATTTCTCACCTGCATCTGGTCCACACCATTGAGTGCATTTTCCTCAGTTCTTTAATACATAAATAAAATCCCTGATGTAGTTACTGATGCCAAGGAAATAAAGAGATAAAAACAGGATGGAAGGAGGAGGGGCAGCTCTCCTCACAAAGCTGCTAAAGCAGAGCATCTGCTCCCCACAGGTTCCTGGGAAGGGCCTTGTCAAACTGTAGCACAACACCCACAATCATCCTCCATTCCCAGGGAGCCCAGGAGGGCCAGGACACTTCCCAGCTTCACCTGGCATTCTCCAGCATCCTCAAATGTGCTCTTCTTTGTGTATTAGAACCACCAGAAACTCCAATGCAGAAGTAAAACAATTCTTAGCCTCCACAAAACTGCCCAGGTGCAACATCTTTCACACATGAGCCAAGAGCAAGTTAAATTTCAAGAACCCTGAGCCACTGACTAAGCTAAGAGAGTGTTAATAATGGGGCAACTGTACAGAGAGGATTGTACAGGTTGTTTTCAGAGAAGCAAGAAAAAGAGAGCAGAGTAAATGAATATTTAACCAAGAGGACAGGGTTCCATTTTCTGTTCATTTTGATTATTTTTTAACTACTTCTTTGAAATAACATTGTTATTAGTTTTTCCACTGAAACTGTAAGATAACAAGGCAGACAAGAAAATTGCATTGTAAGAATGCACTTCAACATTTAAGACTTTCACATTCAGCAACTGCTCCCTATTACCTGTCTTGCTTTTTCAAGGGTTTCTCTAATCCCAGCCATCTCACACGGCATCGGGATGGCATTCAGGCACATCCAGAGCTATGTTTATTCAAGTCAGAGCTTCATAAACAATGTGCAAGGCAGACACTGCAAAACAACAAGTTATTTAGTCTCAATTATTATGTGAGATTTTATGTGAAAAATTACATGAAATTTTTTGCATGTTTGTATCAAAGGCTAAGCGAAGTTTTTAAAAACCTCAATCCAAAGGGATGTTTCAATCATCCTTTAAAAGAACGAACATATGCATATATGTGATGACTGGCTAGGATAGTGTCTGCTTTGTGACATTTTAACAATACACAACAGCATTTTCTTCCATTAGCCAGTCATATCACTTTCTTCCATTAGCAATTCATCTAGGAAAAAATTTTCCTACCTGTTTGTCTAGAAAAAATAGAAATGCTGGTTGAAACCAAAATTTCCATTACCCTCTTTAAGAAAAAATAAGCTTGTCTCTCCCTCTAGAGAAAGCCCACATTCTCCCTTGAATGCACATTCCTTGCTTTCCTCCAAAGGCGACTCTCTTGAGACAGCCCTCCGTTCTTCCTTGAATATGCATCTACTTTCCTAAATAAACCTCTATGGTTTTGGGGAAAAAAATAAGCTCTCGCTCATCACAATTATAAACATGCAGGTGTTTCTATGTAGAGTTGACAGGCTCAGGCCTCTGATGAACTATTACAGGAGGTGGCCACCACTATTATCAGGTTGAAGCAGAAGGGGGCTGATGATGCAGATTGCACTGTCAAGTTCATCTGGCCCCAAGGAAATAGCTCATGGAAATGTCCTCTGACCCAGACTGTCGGATACCAGAGAGGCTCAGCTCTCTGGCTGACCTCTTTTACTCTGGTGCAAACTGGGGAAAGATTATGAAGGTAAGATTACTCTGGGCTCAGACTTCCTGGGAAGGCTGGAGGTCCCACCTACACTTGCTTCAATCAGCCCTCACCATGAGTGGGAGACAGTGTAATACCCACCCTGTAGAAGGCCACTGGGAGTGAGGCAAGGAGGGGAGAATAGACAGGAGAACACCAAGACAAGGGTCATAAGGATCCTCATGAAGCACCTGGAGGGCATGAGATTAAAAGACAGCTAGAAACTATGTCTAATCTATTCACAAATCGTTATTTGATTTTAAAACCAAACAACAGATTTTTAATACAATTTTAGTAACTTTTCAAAATTTTTTTTTTTTTTTTTGCTTTTCAATTCCAAAATAAGAAGCCTGCCACTTCAGAGTATTTACAATGTCAGCCAGGTATAGGAAGCCCGTTGTAGGAAGACGTTCCCCTCTGCTGCCTGGTCAGAGTCCATGAAGGACAGGGACAAGTAATCTGATTCCTGTCTAATTTCTCTGGAAAATAAAGGATTCCAGCTAGCTCTCTACTGTCTCCTCACTACTGTCTCTTCTCAAAGACTCTCCTGTTTTGGCCCAAGTTAATAACTTCAATCTGGAAGCACAGGCTGACCATTAAAAATGCCAGGGCCAATAAAAAGGGCAAGAAAAATTAACCAGAATAATTTGTCAGTACTGAGAGGCCCCAAGCTCTGGTATAAAAAACAAATCCTCATTTGAAGAAGACTCCCTTCTTACTTACCTTTCATTTTCTAAGATTTATATAGCTTCAGTGATGATCAAAAGATCTTTTAATAACAGATAACAAACATAAGTAAATTCTGGAAATGGGAAAGCTTCTTCTAAGCACATAGTGAAGCAGCACTTGGCGCCTGGTGGTTTTGGCTGGCAACCAGAGAAAAAGCTGACCCATCTGGGAGCACCATCACTTCTGATCCGTGTTACCTGAATAACCCAGTTGATTAGCATGAGTCAATGCGAAAATTTATAATCAGCCAGGAAATTCTACGCCTCAGCACTTTCTCAACTCCCCTGTCTTCCGGGCAGCTCTGTTCTTTTCTCCTTGTTTTTATCTCATTCTTGACGGCTAATCCCTCTGTAGAGTATTAATTACTCTGTCACAATTACACTACTCCACAAACAAGAACAACACAAACCAAAATGGATTAACTTTTTATTTATTGCATTAACAACTTAATATTCTATAATGGTATCAAGTGCATATTTTGCTGCACATTACAAAGAAAAAGGTAATTCTTTCCTCTGTCTTCAGCTCAACTTTCTGACTTTTTTTTTTTGAGTTAGGAATATTTCAAAGCCTTCTGTGCAGTCAGGAATTTGCCTATAAATGTGTTTTTGGTCCAAGAGACCCACCATATGAAACTAAATGACACAATCTTTCACAAAACTGACAAGAAGTTGTGGGCACTTGGGGGGTCCAGAAGAGAGCAGTTCAGGTGCTAACCAAGATGGCCAACCCTAAGCACCAGCATCTGGTTCAAACCAACACTGCCTAAGTCTTATAAAAACTCAAATAAAATAAATGCTCCTGGCGTGATAAAAAGAAAAGTGAGGTGGGAAAACATGCAGAAGAGACTGGCTTTCCATCCTGAGAGTCAGGATAAGAAGGCATTTGCCACGCAGTGACTTGCCATGGATCTGAACACAAGTCTCATGGACAACAGGCTCACTGTGACCTCCACTCTAAGTTTAAAATCACAAATCTCCTGGTAAACCGCTCTACGAAACCGTTTTTCGAGGAGTTCCTTCAAGCCGCTTGTAAAAAGAAATCCAGAATATCTTTCCACTCACTCATTTTCCACACCACTGAAATTCTGAGAAAGACTCACTTTATATTCTTCATGGATGTTCCCCATCCCGTACAAATTCCACTGTATTACAATCACATGCGCTCCTTGTTAAACTGCAAACTCACAAAGACAGGGATTATGTTGACTTTATCTTATTAAAGCACTAGTCACGAGAATAAAGAAAAGTGTGCATGGTATCATGGTGCCCACAAAAGATGTACTATAGTCACCATTAGTTGTGAATTCCCTACGATAGGTGGGGAAAACAAAAAACAAAAAACACTGTCCTTGGTACCACCCAGAAAGAAGGGAGGGTCACACGCCTGTAATCCCAACTACTTGGGAGGTTGAAGCAGGAAGAATTTTGAGGTAAGTTTGAGGCCAGCCTGGGCAATTTAGTGAGATACTATCTCAAAATAAAAAATAAAAAGAGCGTGGGGTATAGGTCAATGGTAGAACACTTGCAAAGCATGCATGAAGGCCTGGGTTCAGTTCCCAGCACAGTAAAATCCCAGAGTCTTGTACTTATCCAGAAATCACTCACTCCCTAGCCTGTTCCATAGTCCAACTTCAATTTGTCTACTGAAAAAATTAGGGTACAATAGATTGGAAATCAAGGCTATGTTTGTAATTCTATGTAACTCTTTTATTTTCTATTTCATTTTGCCAGTTTAGTCCTAGATTTTCACTTTCATTCTTAACACTCCAATATAATTATCCTCCCTTTTCTCTCCCTTTCACACCCACTTACCCAAAGCTTTACATATGTCAATCTCTAACTGGCAAAACAGAGATTCTATTTTAATGGTTGAAAGGAGGAAGATGATTAGCCTTGCAGCTCTGACCAATTTTTAGCCTCATAAGAGAGAAAGGAGTATTATATGAAAGTAGGAGTTGGTGGGCTCAGACTGCAGGAAGACCCAGGATTTCATCCTTGCCCATCACTCAGCTAAATGACCTTGTCCAGCACTGGGATCTTCATCAGTCTCTTGGGAACATGCAACCAGACCCCCCCCACACACACACACACACAAGGTATTAAGAGGAATGAATGAGAGAATATATGCCAAGTACCTCACAGGGAGTTTGGTTTATGCACCTGCTATTGCTATTATTTATTACCTCTCCACTCCCTCTTCCCTTCCAGTCTCTACAATATAGTCAGTACTGGCTTTGTGGTATTCCATCACATACACAAACTGTGGAACTCTGCCATACTTGCCCTGGCCCTCCTTCCCACTGTTCAATCTCAAACAACTCCCAGTGCCAAAGTCCATAGGACCTTCTATGCCCTCTGGCACCAGAGATTATTTTGAGACCTCATGAAGCATTTCTGAACTATTCTTACTATAAGGATACTTGAACTAATGCCATCTTAAGAGAAAGTTATTCAATCATTCCCATTCCATCTAAGTAGTCAAAAGGCTCATCTCTTTATTTAAAAAATGTCCAGTTACTGAATAAACATCCATGCCTAAATATTAATTAGGCCGGAGATCATGTATAATACTCAGCTTGGCCTCCTAGGCACCTTCGTCATACAGAGTACTCAAGAGAAGAAGCTCCTTAACTGTGGAATGAGTGAGCAAATAAATGTACCATCAGTGCTTGAGCTCCAGAGTAGGTAAGAAAACATGTTTACAAAGGAGAAATGAATACACAAAAGTACTTGCAAAGATATTATAGACTAGTTCCTACTAGTACATGTAAACTTTCCAGCTCAAAGCCATGACCAGAATCCTGCACTGTATTTAAAAAGCTATTTCCTTGCTAAAAAGTCTCTTTTCAAAGATTCTGTGATTGCCTCAGGCTAACTTGTCCCTAGCCACATTTTTAAGAAGAAAAAGCCTAGAAGATATTTTATTTCCTCTTGCTATAGGTCTGTCGCTACTGCGAAGCATGGTAAAAGGAACTTCAGAAAGATGGAGTTACCAGGAGAACTGAATGTTCCTTGAATGAGAAGGCACGTTTTTGACATGTGTCCTCAGAGCATCCAAAGTTATGGACTCAATTAAATTTCTTCTATTAACGACAAATGCCAATAAGAAGGGATTTAAAATCTGAAGATACACTTCCTTCTCCTTCTACAGTTTCCCAAGCAAAATGACTAGTGTTTGACTTTCAGGAAATAGTATTCTTCTCACATCCTTTACCCAATTTTACCTCTGATAGAACTCGGAGCAAGTGGTTTACTGAATCAAGATGTAGGAAAAGCACTAGACTTGGAATCAGGAAATCTGATTCCTACTCCAGATCCTGCCCTATGCCAGGCATGGAACTTATATCGCCTTTCCAGGTGTCAATCTCAACTGTAAAAAGATGTCACTAAGGTTCCATCCTCCACCAGGACATGGAGGCTAAACACTTGGGTTAGAAGATGAACCAGTGTTGTTCTCTGGCTGCTGATTAAGCCTATTTTAAAATATTGCTTCTTAGTCTCCTAAAAAGTTGGCCTGAGGAAATAAGGTCTCTGCCAATCTGGAAGGACCAGTGCTATTAAACAAGGCAGTGTCAAGATCCCCTAGTGGTGGGTCTGGAATTCCGTGTCAGTTGGAAGTTGCCTCCTCCTGTGCCAGCACTGACAAATGCATCTGCAAAAATCCTACTTTAAAAGCAGTTTGAAGTTATAAGAGGCCATACTACTAAATGCTTTTTAAAGTCTAGGTAAAACCACTTTCAATTAATTTAAAAGTAGTGTTTTGAAAATGTTACCAGAAGAATACATCTCTATCACTTTTTCTTTCCCCTGTCTCTTCTGCTAACCCCTGAAGATATTTTGGAAAAACTCAACCTTTCCCCATTAACTGGTTTTTCAGTGTGAAGAAACCAGATTGTAGATTTGCTTCAGGCCTTGTGCAATTTCTGAGCTAGGGCATTGTTTCCAAGGTAACAAGTTTAAAAAAAAAAAAAAAGGCACAGATAGGCCTAGTACATTTAATATGTAGATGAACTAGGTCACTCGTTATTTTGCTAATAGGCAAGGAGATAGATTAAACCCTTCTATTCTTTCTTCACTTACACTGGGAGAAATTTATTTGGGGCTTTTACAACAGACATGATGATTTTCCTTTTGCAAAGCTGTTTCCAAAATACAAAACTCCAGACAGAGTTTGTGACGGTTAATCAAGCAAAAAGCAGCTTCTGTTGAAAAAGTCTAAATGGAGAAAGGAAAAGGGGTCCTGCAGCACTGAATCTAATTCCAGACACTTGTTTCTGCAGCTCCCTTACAGACATGAACAATGGCACAGCAGATGCACCCTTGCCAACTCTCCACACAACGAGCAGTTACAATCCTCATTCTGATATTCCCACCAAGCCAGTGGCATGCACAAGAAACTCACAGTTCCTGCGACGGAGGAGTGACTTTGGCTCCCAAAAGAAAGAGGGGAGCCAAGGAGGTGGTACCCTGTCCTGCCCCTTGGACAAAGGCAGGGAATTGAATGCACTGGCAGTTGGGAGGCATCGGGGCCAAAGCCAAGGGTGAGGGGCTGCGGGAAAGTAGCTTTTCCTGTGACGGATATCCTCCGATGGCCAGCATGCTGTGCAGCCATCATGAGTGCCAACGGCTGTATCCCAAGCTTCCTTCAGTCATAGTGGAGGAAGCCAAAGAAGGAAAGGGTTGGTCAATTCATACCACTGCAGAGGCAAAAACAAATAGATGCTTCAGGGAACGTGGGCAGGAATGATGAAGAAACTGTGTGAACCAGCAATCCAATTAGAGAGCCCTGGCTGGCGCAGGCAGGCCAGGGCTCCTGCAGCTAGGAGCCCTGGAGCACCCGGACCCACGATTTCTAGTATTCTGGGTTGCAAACAAAGGCCCATTGTGTTTTCTTGGACAGCCATGCTGCCAATTTGTCTCACACCTTCTAAAGATGCCTAATTATTAGTCTCTTCCTAGGCTGTCTGCCTTTTTCTCAACTCCATGAAGAGCAAACATATATCACACTACTCTAAGAAGGTGCGGAGGGGTGGGGAGGACAGGAGCAAAAAAAGGAACTCTTTCCACTCAGACCCCAGAGAAAGAAGGGACAACATTTTCTATAAAGACCACAGTGCTTGAGCCTGGGGCCATGAACCTAGCCATTTCCAAGCTTTCTAATAATAATTGGTCTCTTTGGCATTTCCCTGAAGATGTTTCCTATGCTTCTTGCTTTTGTCCTTTCACTTGGAAGGGTTTTTTTTGTTTTTGTTTTTTTTTCTTTTTCTTTTTTTTTTTCCCCATGCTAGGAGGAATCCAGGAAGGAGCCCTATGCTAATTAAGTGCTGGACTACCAGGCCACACCCCAGCCCTCACAGGGGGTGGAAGCCATCAGCAGAAGTCCTCCACTCTGCCCAGCACAGGCTAACACTGTCTATTCTGCAAACTGGATATTCTGTGCCACACTTTAGAGAGCCCTTTCATTTTCCCATTTTGTAAAAGTGGCGTGTCTCAGAAAGTTAAAAAGGAATTAACCTCATTGTGGTCTGCAGGATGAAAAAAAATAAAAAATAAAAAGGCATTAAGTTTCTAAGACATCACTGAGTCTTTTTAAAGATGGACCAACTGTGCCAATGTCACATGAACGGGGTGACCGGTAGCGGAGACTGCGGAGCACCACAGAAATCTGTTTTGACCATATGTCTCACCAAGTAAAAAAAGGGCAGTGTTGGGTGCTAACTTCAATTTAAAAAAAAAATTAAAACCCCCTTTTCTGTTGCTGAGTCTGTCACTTCTGAAAAGGAAATTTAAAATTACCATTGTCAATTTCTTTGAAAGTTTCTTCTCCTATCTCTTGCCTTGGATATAGTCAATATAATTTCTTCTCTCTTCCCATAGGTCCTTCATTTATTTCTACTTACTATTGTAAAAATCTTCCAGTTTCCCCAACTTTCCCAGTGATAGGAAACAAAGAACAAAAGTAGCATGATTAAACAACGGGGGAAGAAGCCAAAGAAAATCCAGTTATGATATTTGAAGAGATAAGTTTTCCCTGAAGCATATTTATCTGTCCTAGAAGGGTTTTGCCAAAGGGAGATTTAAGCTCTACAATAACTTGTGTGCTCCTGGAAGACTTCAAATATTGTTTTTCTAATGTGAACTATGAAATAATGTCATTGAGTTTACATTTAATAACAGCTTACATTTGTAGAGTGTTTTGTTTTTAAAGTGTCTTCTCATTTGTGTCAATGCATCCTTTTGACAAAAGGATAGATTAAAACCCTTATAAAGTCACTGAGAAACTGAACTGTTAATATGACATTCAACTGATGAGAAAACCAAGGCCCAGAACAGGTGGAAGGCCTGGAAAGCGATATAGCTAGGAGTTGGCAGCAGTGAACTAGAATCTACACCCGACCCCTAACTCAGGGCTTGCTCTGGACATTTCTCTCTTCTTTGCTCCTACGGGGAAAGCAGGTTTGCAAACTGACTCGTGCTGTAAACCAGACCTAGGTTATCTGCACTGCCAGATGCTGTATACCACCACAGTGTGAATTCCTACACAGCAAGCACTCGTCAGCTAATTGGGGTAATCATATTTTTGCATGATGATATTTCTTATGGGTCAGCTAATTTCCTGGAACTAAGACCGATCCTTATTTGGAAGCACTACTGGAACCCGAAAGGTGGGTGCGTAACAGCTGGATCCCTGGACCCACTTAGAAGAAGCCAGAAATACCCTCAGGGCTTTCACTCAAGGTCTCTGATGATGGCTGTAACAAACAAAGGAAAGAGAGAAGGCAATTATCAGGGAATTTAATTCCCTATAAACACCAATTTGGAGTAATTGACGAGGGGGTGAGGGATGCCTTTCTTTCCTCCTTAGCAGGATTTCTTTACATTAGCCGGTTAATTGCTTCCGTTCTCCAATTGCCTAGACCCATAACTGGGGACTAGCATGCCAGCCACATACAGATGACCAGAAATAGGTTCAAAAAATAATGTAATTAAGCTTTTTACAAATAGTATAGCATGGCACAAAAATTTCATTACCTTTTGTTCTAAATGTATTTTCTCTGACCAAAGACTAGTACGTGGGGTCAAAATAAACTGAATCTTCCATCTGGTATTGCAGAATCAGTAGAAGCAGATCATGGGGCATCACCGTGGAAGGTGGGGTGTTCCCCCACCCTTTTTCTTCCTTTTTCTTCTAAGAATCGGCTGAGTTATTTCAATAGCATATCAAGCTCCATTTATGCAGTCACATCTCTTTCCTGTGCTGCAATCACAGGTAATGAGCCACCGATGATAGGATTTACTCTCGGCATCCCAGCCTGCTGTCCGCAATTCCAGTCACATCGCTACACACCATGAAGGCGAGGTGCAAACACAGACCAGAAAATGAAGGCGCACCACCTCCGCTTCAAAGGTACCACACTAACAAAAAATCCAGCACGCGGTCTCAAATTCTTCTTGCCTCATTTTTCTTTCAAGCAATCTGTAAAATGAATACAGTGCCACTGACATACAGTTACTGGTAATCTGGATCAGTGCCAGGAAGCTGCCCAAAAAGGTAGGGAACAAACACAGGAGTACCAAAAGTCTACTATGTACCGGGTACAACATCTATCACTGTCACTTATTTCATCTCATCTAATTTTCCAGAAAACCCTGTGAAGTGGCTATTCCTATCTTATGGGTAAGAAAACAAAGTTTGAGAGATAAGCTATCTGCCCAAGGTCACAGTACCAGTCAGCATGATGATCTGAACACAGATCAGTGGAATTCTGAGTCTTGTGAAGTTGCTACTCATTACCTCACTATGACTCACATTATATGCCCCAAACATACAAGACATTTATATCTTCAGATACTTGATTTTATTTTTAATTTGGGGTTTTATTAAATTTAGGTTTACCTTCACAAGATAATAGCTGTGAAATTTTGAGATCTTAGACCATGGGTTCTTCACATAGCAACTCTCCAAATGACCACCACCCATTCAGGATCCTGGGGAGGTAGATAGGAGCACCATGTGGAGGAACTCAGAGACCTCAAACCTCTGTGTGGACCGCAGGCAGAAACCAGCCCCCTTATCGCTTTGCCCTCAGTCACAGCCCATTAGAAACTAGCAACTTTGCCTGACCAGTCTTCTCCTAGACTTTGTTTGTTTTCTCTTCATTTTAGGAACAGCACAGAGAGTTCATTTTTCTAAGTTTAAAGGAACAAGCAGCAGGAACTGCAGAGTGATTTAACATAAAAGAAGCAGGACAAGAGGAAAATATGACAGATAATAATTCTGTTCTGTTGTTATTTATACTCCTTAACAATAAAAGTGCAAAGTGTGCCAAAGATTTACAGGGAAATCCTGTTAAAACATGTACTTTAAAAAGTGTCCAAAAGCTTTCTAAAAATAACACATAATCCAGAATGCTGTGTAGAAAGAACTGAGTGGACTAATAAAATGAAAGTACAAATAATCCCCAATTTCATACAGATTATAGTCTAAAAAGCCATTTTTAATGATTTTCGGACACTTGGGCTTATTTCTATTCATAGAAACAAAGTCATAATTAGTAGCAAATTTACAAGGAATGCCACAAATGTCTTACTTTCTAATAGAAACCTTTTTATAAAAAAAATCAACTATGAGATATAATTTACTTAAAATACACTCATTTTGTATATACAGTGAATGTGTTTTGACAAATGTATACATCCATGTAATCGTCCCCACAATCAAGATAGAGAATATTACCACGACCCCCCAAAAGTTCCATCATTAATACTACTTCACCAGGTCCCAGACAACCACTGATATGCTTTCTGTAACTACAGATTCATTTTGTCTTCTCTGGAACATCACATAAGTGAATTCAGGGAGTAAATGCTCTTTCATGTCACACCTTTAACTCCATACAATATTTCTGAATTTCATGCATGCTGCTCTATTTGTAAATGTGTTCCTTTCTGTTGCTGAGTAGTGTTCCATTTATGGATATACTGCCAGGTATTCAAGCATTCACCAGGTGATGGATACTTCGGTTGTTTCCAGCTTGGGGCTACTATGTACACTGCTGCTAAGAATATTCATGACTTTTTTGTGGGCATGAATGTTTTAACTGATCTTGGGTAATTCCTGAATGGTTTTCCAAAGTGATTATACTATTTTACACTGTGTTTAATGGTAAAAAAAACAAAAACAAAAAACCAAAAATAACTGACCTACAAATGTCTTTTTAATATGTAGCATGTCTGATACTATCACCACTGGTCTGATAAGACGTGAGTCTGTAGTACAGGGATATTGAGCTTTCTCTCCATTTTTTGGCAAAAGTAGAAATTTGCCCATTTCAAAATTTCTTTTTGACAAAACCCTAATTATGCACCTGTCACTCCTTTGCCACAGATGCTCAGATACTCACAGGGCTTGTAGTAACCCCTCTCCACCACTAATGAAGCTACAGAGTGTGTCCTACTTCAAAGTATCCCATTTTCAAAGCTACATCCTTCTTCTTTCTTTCCTGACCCCTACAAATCAAAACATTTGCCCCTCTGCTGAACTACCCAAGTGCAGGGACTAAAGGCAGTCTGATACATGGACCTTGTACAAAGGACTAGCAACCTTCTAAATGAGGATGCTCAAAAGTTCAAGAAGATTGTCCCTATAATTCTATAATACTGCTCTTGTTCCAAATGAGTTCCTAACATGTATGACATACAGCAATGCAATAAAGTAACATGAAATTGTGCAAAGTGGGGGTATGAAGTACAGCAGGGGAAGATTTATCATTTTGGGGGTAGGAAGTTCACTGTGCTCATAAGCCAGGCCTGCCTGGTCATATTCTCTGTTACCCTACATTATTTCCAGTTTTCATAGTTTCCTTCCTTCTCTACACCTCAGAACCACAAATTCTCAAGCAGTCTTGGGTTCATTCTGCATGAGATTCCATAGTAATGTCAGCACAGAGGCAGTGAAGGAAGGCCATCCACACCAGAACAAGACCTTTAGCTACCAGTTCTTTAAACCTCATCCTACCAGGCCCTTTGTAATACAGCATTCTCAATCCTAGGTGCAAACACACATATTTTGCTGAAGAACCTCCCCGCCTACAGCCATATCATTAATAGGACATGTTTTCATGATGTTGCTAAAGGACATTTACCCTAGGCCTTTTACAAAAGATAGATATCAGAAGCCCAAGTAAAGAAGCAATTTTGCTATCAAAGCAAATCTGCCATCAATAGATTTGGGCCTAAAACTATTATTAGTTATCCAGCTCACACTAGGGCATTGGAACAGAAACAAAAATCAGTGCCTTTGATCCACCAATGCCACTGTGGCTTTTGTCTTCTGCTATCTCAACCCTCAGGAATAAGTTACCCAGAGAGCTTAGATATCAGGCAGGAAATGGAACAAAAACACTTCTGCCTTATGCAACCATCTTAGAGTGTTAGCAGATCAGAACTGCTTCAATTAAGCAACATAAAGTTCACGTACCACAAAGTACAATTTAATTTGGTGGGTTGACTCTGCAGCAGGTTGCAGATGCATTTCTCCTTCACAGTGGAAAACAGGGCCGGTGCCCACTCAGGCTTCTCTGCATTTCTTACCCTACTCCCCCTGCTACTTTCTTTGCAGCTTGAAACCAGCTCCAGCCATCAGAGCACAGAAAAGCCACAAAACCTCTCTAATGACTTCCGAGTTGTGCAGACTCTAAGTCAGCCCAATCCTAATAGGCACTTGAGAAACAATTACTTTCTTGAATTTCTGGAATTACTTTGGTCATTTTGAACTACCACTCTATTTGCCTGCCATTTCCTGTTCCCTGTCTGATGCTCACTTAGCCTTTGGAGTGGTATGAAAATAGGCTGAGCCAGGATGAAAAAAAGATTATATTAGTCATTTCAATCATCCAGCATTGCACTGTGGTCTCAGAGCAATCCAGGTAAAGCCATGATCGCCACTCGGCAAACTCAGCTCACAGAGTAACTCTCTGCATTCCCAATCACTAGGGCTTCGACGACATGCTTGATACCAAACAACAAGAGGTTATTTCAGTCAATTCCTGGGTTTTGTGAAGACTGTGTTCCAGAAAAATGAATGCTTTGTAATGCTAAGCAGATTCCTACACTGAACACCGTTCTAACATTGCCTCATCAAAATGACATAGCCACCGCATCTCTGACACCAGTTCTGAAACTGAAGAGCTGAGATGAATCAGCAACAAATCATCTTATAAAACAGTTAACATGGCATGTTATTAATAAGATGTATTAATGGGAACAAGGCATGAAACACTCTCTCTACCATCATTGAGGCAGTGGTGGGACTTACACCTGACCATGTGTAGTCTGAGGTTCCAATTTCCAAGATGCGTAGATCAACTGGGACAAGCCCAAGGGGGCTTGCATTAAGAGAAAAATGTGTTCCCAGAAGTATAAAAAAGTTTTCCAACTATCTTCAAACCCCAAAGGAAAGGACAGAAAATAGGAAAAAAGATATTTACAGAGCACTTTTTTTTTTCCCCCTTTGGTACCAGGTATTGAACTCAGGGGCACTCGACCACTGAGCCACATCCCCAGTCCTATTTTGTATTTTATTTAGAGACCAGGTCTCACTGAGTTGCTCAGTGCCTCGCTATTGCTGAGGCTGGCTTTGAACTCACAATCCTCCTGCCTTGGCCTTCCCAGTTGCTGGGATTACAGGCATGTGCCACCAAGTCCGGCTCTTAGCACTTTTTATAGGACTCTTCATCTAATCTCTTAACACAACACTACAGAGCAGGTCTCTTGCTATTAATCAGGTTTGGAAACCATGGCTGAACGGTGTTAAGCAGTTTGTTCAGGGATACCTGACTAGGATTCCTCAACTCCTCTCCCACTCAACTTGACTCCCAGGATACCCAACTTCTACCAGGCACTTTAAACATGGTACATCCAAAATTGTATTCAATTCCATTTGTTCTACATTAAATAAAAGATAAATTATTTAAAATAAATGTTTCCATGAAAGAAGACAGTTCACAAAGACTTAACAATTAATACTAGTAGGTTATTA
Source organism: Sciurus carolinensis (assembly GCF_902686445.1). Classification (NCBI taxonomy): domain Eukaryota; kingdom Metazoa; phylum Chordata; class Mammalia; order Rodentia; family Sciuridae; genus Sciurus; species Sciurus carolinensis. The sequence goes on along the minus strand of NC_062222.1, from coordinate 57,485,871 downwards.
CTTCTGCTTCCTCCTGTTTGTCTGGGTCCCCTCCCCCAACATTACCTAAAACAAAGAACCATTTCAGAAAGTCTGGTGGTCTACTGACATCATCATAAATTCTAAGTTTTAAAAAAGTCAAATATTTTAATGTAGCCTTGAAGCAATAACTGGATTATCAACACATAAGGGAAAAAATGCCAATTATCAACCAACAAATTGGCTGAAGTTCAATTGTGGGGGTGTTAATTAACTCCCTGAAAACAATGTTGCATCATCCCTCCAGGGTTGGTGCCGGGACTGCCCTGTGGACACAACCAGAGCAGGTAAGAAGGTCTCTACCCATCCCACCTCCCAACCCAGCAGCTAACACACCATGACCTCCTGCATGAATCACTCAGAACTGAACCCAAAGAGTATCCAAAAGATGACAAGCACAGAATGTTTAAGAAAAACATTCAGCAGGATAGTGCAGTTCATTTATAAGGCTAATTGAAAATACATTGTTCATCCAGCCTTTTAAAGACGCTCCAGCCTGTAAATGTTCATCCCTCTGAACACAGGTAGAACATCCCTTATTCAAAAACACTTGGGACCCAGAAGTATTTCAGACTTCAGAGGTTTTCAGATTTGGGAATATTTGCAAAGACTTTACTAGTTGAGTACCACTAATCTAAAACTCTGAAATTGGAAATGTTCCAAGGAAAGTTTCAGATTTTGAATTGTTTCAGATTTTGGATTTCTGGAGTAAAGATGCTCAACCCATACTCATCTCCATGAACAACCACAGCAAGAATCAACTTGGTATTAATTTCTGAACAGTCTAAAAATGGAGATGTATAGGTAGTTATTAAAATTTCTCCCATTTATAGTTAATATGTACTTTCTATACTGTATCCTGGCTGCCTATGCAGCATTGCTCAGGAAAATCACAGACCATTATGAAAAAAACACTTCCCTTCAGATATTCTCTGTTGTGTGGTCTTCATGGAGTTCCCCTCCTATGAAGCAGCCCAACTCCAACCCTGCCTCTGGAGTCCAATCTTTGTCCTGGTTACCTGGTATGAGGCCATGTTGAAATTCCTGTTGTCTCTGTCCATGGCAGCTTTATGCACATGCCACATTTCTCCCAAAGGACAGTTGAACATGTGTTCTTGTCCAGCAGCTTCAGTACCTATTGACAATCTGGACCATCTAAAATTATGCACATCACAAAGCTAACATTGTAAGTCAGAACACCCTAAACAAACTTGCCAAATCAAGTAAAAATTTTGCCTAGCCATTTTCTTTTTCTTTTTAATTTTTTTTTTATAGATAGGTGCCTTTATTTTATTTATTTTTATGTGGTGCTGAGGCTAGAACCCAGTGCCTCACACATGCTAGGTAAGCATTCTGCCACTAAGCTCCAGTCCCAGCCCATGCCTAGTCATTTTCATGTGATACAATAACAGATCTAAGGAAGCTTGATTTCTAAAGCATACCTTCGCCTCTATAACCATCTTTAGTATAAAAATCCTCAAGTTCATTTATAGTTTCTAGCCCATTCTGAAAGGTTCATGCTCAGATTTGCACTTTCTAAAAGAAAGTAGGCCAAACACAAACTGACCATAATACCTAGTGTTATTAGTTTCTCCTCATGAGCTACTCCAGGATGATAAGGAAACATCTTTTTGCATCCTTTACATGCTATTTCTGCATAAAATTATGATAGGTATAAACGCAGATAGATAATTCTTAAACACAAACTGTATAAGTGTCTAAATATTTTTGACCCTTCATCTCTCTTGCCCTTCACTTCTTACCCCAGATCAACACTATTATTAAAATATATATTCTGAAGTATTTATGTATTGAGATACTTGCTTTTAGTTTTCCAAAATGATTTTTAAAAAAGCTATTATTAGTGACAGCTTCTGTGAGAAAGCTTATATAATTATTGAACACATGCAGAAGGAAATGAGGAATGGAATACAAAGTCTTTTTCATTCCTTATTTTTTGTGCTCATTTTTTTAAGGAGGAAAAGAAACAGAAAAAAGAAAGCTCTTCAGTTTGGTAAAGAAATGTAATTTGATTCTAAAAACCTTTACTGTGATTCTCATTTCCAAATTCTAAAATCCAACAGCTTTATGAGGCATTTCAAAATAGTCAGGAGAGCGAATGTGATTGAAAGAAGGTGAAAGACAGCACTTCATCAAGTGGCAAAGCACAGACTGAGGGTGGCAAATTGCATCCCCCAACTCCACCACCCAGGGTAGGAAGGCCCTGGGTCTCAGCAATGTTCTGCTCAGGGTCCTTAACATCCTTGGCAAAAAACCATCACTGTGCTTGTCAGTGGTCATGGTCTGACAAAGCACACTACCTCCCTCCTCACTACTCAACTGGAGGTTGGGGGGTGGCGGGGTTGGGATGCAGTTCCAGAGCATCACCTTGCTGTCCGCCAGTCCCAGTCCCTGGCAGCTAACACAACTGAGTGTGCAGAACAATGGGAATGAATGGGCACAATGTGGCTAACCAAGAGCCACATGCTGGGATCCCCTCTGGCTAGGGATCCCATGCTACTTCCACTAAAAATCAGCTGTTGAAGTACAAAGCAGTCGTGATAAAAGTATCTCTGGATGTTTGGTAGAAGTGCCAGGGATGATGACACCTACAAGGAGGAAGTGGTGTCATAAATCTTAGACACTGACCTCAGGAACAGTGTCTCACCTATTGACACAAATTGCTTTCTTTTTTCTTTTCTTTTCTTTTCTTTTTTTTTTTTTTTTCTTTCTTTTCTTTCTTTCTTATCAGGGATTGAACAGTGGGATGCTTAACCACTGAGCCACATCTCCAGTCCTTTTTATTTTTTATTTTGAAACAGGATCTCACTGAGTTGCTTAAGCTGCTGAGGCTGTCTTTGAACTTGCGATCCTCCTGCCTCAGCCTTCTGAGCCACTGCAATCACAGCCGAGTGCCACCGTGCCTGCCTGGTATGACTTGCTTTCTTTAAAAAAGCATTCTAATGCCTACCTAGGTCCTTTTATCTTTTTTTAAGTATTTTTTAGTTGTCAATGGACCTTTCTTTTATTTATATGCGGTGCAGAGAATCAAACCCAGTGCATCATGCATGCTAAGCAAGTACTCTACCCACTGAGCCACAACCCCAGCTCAGTGGGGGTTCTTTTTATCTTGGTTTCCAGAAAAGCTCACATATAAGTAGATGTCCTTTTGCAATAACTTCATTAGCCTAAGGTATTTGCAATAATTATTTCCCCTTCCTGAATGTGGCTTTCATCATTTCTTTATATTTTATCGGTCCTATCATCTACATATATATTTTGTTACAATCTTCCTTAAATAATTTTTGCCTGTAATTAGAGTATACAGTTTTAAAAAAAGAAACCATTTTTGATGTCTTAGATGAAATGTATATATACTGTACCTATTCATAAAGTGGCACTTTTATCCTGAGGATTTCACAAAAAGTAATTTTAACTTTGGAACCCTATTCATTATAGCATAACATGCTAGACAAGCTGCTAGAGTGTGAATGAACAAAAAATCTGTTTGAATTCACAGGAATCTAGACTCTATTATGTAGACACCCCTTCCCCAACCACAGACGAAGAGACACCTATGGCAGGAATCCTTCATTTCCATTTTTTAGTCACTTGGATCCCTTTAGGATTTAGATTTTTTTAAACCCCAGAAAACCATACATACTCACACATAAAGTTTGACATATAATTTCTGGGTGTTTGCAGACCCCCAGCTCCACCTAGGTTTTGTCTTGCTATGGAAATGGCAAGTAAGGGAAGTTTCCACTGGACCTAGTCACCTGAAGTCTTTCTGTGCCCACCACAAGCAACTCTGGGTTCCACAGGGAGCCACAGATTTCTACCCCCTTTTCCTTCCCCAGTGATAATCACCACAGGGAGAAGCAGTTTTCTGTGATAATCCACGGTCCCAGCACTGTCAAGTGACAATGATTGAATGAGACCCAGGTCTCCAAACCCCAGGGAAGGAGAACTCTAGTGATTTTCACCTCTACTGGTAAGCAGCAGTATGCTTCTCCAGGAAGGAAATAATACATAACATTTTAACCCTGTTACAGAGAAAACAGATTATACAGATGCAAACCATAAATTCACAATGCCTCCTTCATCAGTCTCTCTCCTTCATATTACTCTCTGGTTTGAATTTTTGAGGACTTTTCTCACTAAGTCCAAAACCTTAGTACTCACCCTCAAAGACCTGTTCATTTCTTCTTTTTCCCATTTCCCACCTCTAAAGTGTTTTCTTTGCTCCCCCAGAAAAAAATGTAGTTATTAATAAAGAGTATTTATTTCTGTTTACTGAGCAAAGCATCTTGCCATAAACCAAAGCTTATATCATTTCCTTGAACAAGACTTAAAATTAAAGGATTTTATGTAGCAAATTAAGATTAGACTAAGAAATCACAGTGGTCTAGAGGGTAGTAACAGGAATGAATGGAGGGAGGAAATCAACAACAATCAATACTATGCACTGAGATTTTTAATCCCAGCTGTTATATCGAACTCAACAACAACAAAAAAAATCCTTAAAATAATACTGCTGCCCAAGTCCCACCTGTCTGACTTAAGTCAGAAGTGCTGGGAGAGGGACATGAGCACTGGACTTTTTAAAGCTCTCCATGTTAGTCCACTGTGCAGCCAGAGAACATCCCAGATCATGGCTGCAGAAGATGACATAGGAGACAGGGCCAGGGCAGAGCAAGAGGTGGTGGCTGTAATGCCGGAAATGCTGGGGAATGGGAGATGGGATGCAGCCTCTGTCTCTTTTGCTGGTCCTCCTGGGTAGACGCAATCACCCAAGTCAGGTGTTCACAGGGAATCCATTCTCTGAGCAACAGTGATGACTGCCAGCAGCCCTGCAGCCCAGGAATAAGAACAGGACAGTGCAGGAAGCCCCTCATGAGTACTACCTCCAATCCCATCTCCATCCCCTGGGATCTGGGAGTATGGGTGCAGGTCTACTCCATGCAGACTCTCCACTGACTCACAGTTGAGTTCAAGGACAATAATCTCCAACACCTTTCAGTTCAGTGGACTCCTAATGCCACCAAATTCTCCTTCCCCAGATGGTCAAGGAAGAATCTGACCCTCACATTGTGGAGGCAGAAGGATCCTGGAAGTGTATCCTGGGAGAGGCCAGGGAAGACAATTCTGAGCTTGAGGGAAATGGGGAAGGAACCAGCTCCAGCTCAAGAATTCTGAGTAGAAGGGGAGCACAAGGTGGGTCAGAGGCTACATTACTGACTTCTTTGGCTTCCTGAGCACCTGGTCTTCACAGATCCAGAGTGAGTGCCCCTCATCTAACCCAAGCAGATTTGCAGAGACTAGTCCAGCTAGAGTGAGGGAAGGTCCCAGTGTTGTCCAGCTCCACCTGAGCTCCATTAGGTTCCTAGCAGTAGGAAATATTTTCCTTTAAGACTTGGTGATACCAACTTCTTTCTTGTATGGGGTTCAATATTAGCTATAAAAGCAGGTGCTTCATCATGATCAGGGCTGGTCCTGGACATCTTACTGGCACCATCAATGACTGGATCACACAGCACTTAGCACATATTTGTTAAGTGAATGAACTGGATCCAAGAAGCACATTTGAGCATATATACAAAGAGCAAATGATGTTTAGAACAACAGTACACACACATGGTAAGATATTCGGTGGTAGCCCTTCATTATGCACCACTTACCCACGGTTGTTCATCCACCCTAATGCTGGGCCAGAGAGGAACCAGGATTAATGTGGTAGACAGTGCCTGGCTTTGTCCCCGATGTCTTTTTAGTACTAAATTCCTCTAGTCTGCTGGGCATGGAGATATTCACCTATAATCTCAACTACTTGGAAGGCTAAGGAAGAAGGATTACTTGAGCCTAGGAGTTCAAGGTCAGCATAGACACAACAGTAAGACCCAGTCTCGAAAAATTAATTCATCTTAAAAGCTCCCATAGGGTTAGCCAGGCATGTGGACCCGCAGGTAGAAACCACCATTCCCAGGCTCCCTGTAAGTTAGGCTTACTCCTGTGACTATAAATGATACGATATGACCTGATGTGATGTGTCCCTCTTCAGGGTCACCTTCTTAAAGACACTATCACTTGCACTGCTGACCAAAATATAGTGACCTATGGAGCCACCTGAGCCACCAGGGATGAAGGAAGTCAAGGCCACACTTTTAGCCCTGACTACTCGCCTATGGATTATGATCTGAGGATTGGCTATACTTAGGGATGCCCTTGTCACAGGAGATTAAATCGATGCTCTAACAAATTCCAGAAGGAAGCAGAGAACCTGTTTTCTAGTCTTGATTCCAAGCTCTAATTCGCCTGAGGCAATCCAGTTAGCCTCCCCTTTCTGCAGTTTCTTCCTTTATAAATTGGAAATAAAAGTACCTGCTCCATCTTATTAATACTGAGAATCAAATAAAATATTAAAGTGCAAACACTTTGAAGTTACAGGAGACAGACTTTGTATGTGAGAGCAGGTGTAACCATAACTAGCCAGCACACACCCTGTGGGCAGTTCTGCCCCAGGAGGGAACTGAGTGTACCTGCTAAACCAGAATACCACTATTTTTGACAAGAAGTTAAAATGTGAGTTCGGCATGGTAACAAAATCATTTAAAATATGTTAAATGTTTATAAATATAATTGGTATGCACGTATTTTACAACTATGTCCATTAAAACTAGTAACACACAGGACAGAAAAGTGAGGCAGCCTCAGGAAGTATAAAGAGAACTACCCAAATTTCAGTCCCATCTTACCAGGTAAGAACAAAGCCTTCTAGCAAGACCATCATTAAACTTAGTGAGACTCTGTCTCAAAACAGGGGGACAGTGGGAGGGAAGGACTGGCAATGTAGCTTAGTGACCCTAGGTTCAATCCCCAGTACTGAAAAAAGGAAAAAAAAAAAAAAAAAAAAAAAAAAGAACAGGGCTTTCTTGGGCAAGTGGAGGGGGCCAGACATCACTGAGGGGTCTTTCAAGCAGGGACAGTGCCAACTCTCTTATGGTACCTCCTTGGGGAGCTTAGAAATGGGATGGGTTAGAGTTGGGAAGTGGTCTTCATGAGAAATTTTTAAAAGACAACCCCTCCTCTGGGCTGCCCCAGCTTTATGCCTTGGTGGGTGGAGGTTGGGCTGCATTTTCACTGGATTCTGCCCTTACTTGTCCTCAGTCAGGAGAACCTGGGCAAAGAACCACCTCACAACTACACATAGGACCCTGTGCTGTATTTAAAATGGCTATGGCATTTTTATCAATAATGTACTTGGACCTAATGCTTCCTGGGGATCCTAATTCTAAAAAGAAAACTACCACCCACGAGTAAATCCATCAGAATACCTTCACTAGAAGCTGAGGTATATTCATTCTAAAGAGTAACTAGTGAACTCCCTTCCCTATGGGGAGCAGGGAGGAAAGAGGAAGCAAGCTCTAGCTTTGCTTTACAAAAAGCCAGGTTGGGGGTGAAGGCTTACAGCCCAGTGCTCCTAGCAGCTGGCAGGGAACAAGGAATGAAAAGGTTGCAAGACAATGGCCAAACATCAAGGGATATGAAAGAACAATGATGCAGCCTTCAACTAAATTCTTTTGCTTAAACTAATCTTTCAGTTCTTGTAATGTTTTCAAGCAAAATCCATTTACAACTCCCAAAACAAAGCCAACAGCCACCCTAGAATTTGCTTAGCAGACCTAAACAGTGACAGGGCTATAAAACTGGCAAGGTTACCCTTTTACCTTTAACAGGACATTTAAGCAAGTCATTTTGCAACCACAGGACTAAGGAACCAGAGAACAGAGAGCAAAGAATGTCCTCCTGTCACCTCTCCCACGGTCCTCTCTCATTCCCCACTCTGGGGCCACAAATGCCCACCTCACATCTTCGAGCCCATCCACCTTTCCTAAGTCAGGCCTCCCACCACACTGCCTTCAGCCTGCAAACTCGTGCCCTCTCCTCCCACAGCTGACTCCTCTCCACCCCTCAGTTTTCAGCAGAATATCACCTCCTCAGGAAGGTCTTCCCTCCCATCTAAAGTGGGCTTCCCATTACTCTCTTGCACTGGCCCCTATATTCTCTTTTTTCCTCCACAGCACTTATTGCAATTTATAATTCTGGGGATTTTTTCCCTCCAGTATTTATATATTTACTATTGACTCTTACTCATGCATATAAACAGCAAGAAGTCAAGAATCACTTCTGTTTTCTAGACCATTTCAGACCCAGCACAGTGACAGTCACCAAGCTCAGTATGTATTTACTGAAGGAATGAAGGTGGGAGGAAGAGACATTAGAATTAAAAGTACAGTGTCCAGGCCCAGCACAGGAGATCAAGTCAGATCTGATGTGAGTCCAAAGCGGTGTTTTCTGGTTTTTTTTTTTTTTTTTAAGTCCCACAGGTAATTCAGATGTACAATGCCCTTTTGAGAGGAGTACTAACTTGACATTTTCCTGGCAAAATAATATACTGAAATACCAAGTAAATCACTACATATGAAAAAGTCCGAAGAAAAATTTACAATAATGCTACAATTTTCTGATAAGCTTCATCACTCCATAAAGCAGCAGGCTTATAAATGGTGCCGATACTCTAGCCACTTATGGTATTTCCAGATATGTCAAAATATCATCATAATGATCATTACAATATCTACCCAGTATATTATGGATTCAATAAGCACACAGAAAAGATATTTTGAGAATGAACAAGAATCTATACACACTAGGCTACTTCAGCAGTTGTAGACATTTTACCCATAATTCTCTGCTCTCTAATCATGCAAATGTGGACTCTGCAAAACACCCAGGTCCAAAATCCCTTCCCTCATAACACAATGTGGTCCCAGACTACTTATTCCATCATTTGCTAATATGCCAATCTTTGCCCATAAAATTTTCTAATCCCAATTGTAGACATCAAAGCTTTGGCCAAACAACATCAAAACTGGTAACTGATACAATTTAGTCCTGCCTAAAATATCTCTTGGTGGTGATTATAGCATAAATTATTACAGGTTGATGAAGAGAAATTGGGGGGCAGGGAGGGTTAGAGAGGTTGGTTTGTGAATTTAAAAATGCATAGACTCTGTTACTACTAAATATCAATTTTTTTAATTTCAAAGTCCCCCAAATGGCTTGAGCTGCATTTTTACATTGCTTTCCAATTTTAACCCTCCCTAAGCACAACCAATTATCACTTCCAGACTTCATGTAACTGACTAAATGGCCCCTTGCATCTCTTTATCCTCTACTTGTTTTTGGATCTGTTTTCTCATAGAGCCATTCACTCTGAAAATTTTCCAAAACCCTCACCAACTGCTTAAACAATTACTTCATTTTAAAGAAAGTAGTTTAGCAGTAGTTTGTTATCTCAAAACAGAAATGAGTTTTACAGTCTTCCCAGTTTTTAAGTCATTTGGTATCATTGATCTGTAGTTGATAAGCATAGAAGCTGAAAATGCAATGACCTGCCTAAAACTTTAGTAACCTCAGGACTAAATCAGAATTCTGCCTAGCGCTGTACTCATTAGTCTGATTAGCCAGACTCCTATGTTCCCCATCTTCAACTCAGTTACAGGCCTGCCACACCCACAGCATTTCCTCAGGGAAGAGGATACAACTAGTCTAGGTCCCAGGAGCAAAGGTTTCTCTGCCCGGTGAGGGCCCTCATTTACCCTGCTGATTGGACCAGAATGAGCATGTGACCCAGACAGCCAGTGCAAAGCCAGCTGAATGGGGCCTTTCCCTTCGGGAGGTCAGGAGAGGTGTTAGCCACCCTTCTCATTTAAAGCTCCCAGTGATGTTAAAAATAAAAAAGTGACAAAACATTTTAATGCCTACATTGAACCAATTAACATTTCTAACACCCAAACACTTATGACTAATTATGCTCTTCATAAGACAGTTACAAGATTTATAAAACATATTAATTCATAGTGCACTACAGGCAGAATGTCTGTTAATGAGAAACAAATGTAAATTTGGATGATGAATGCCATCTTCTTTCAATCCTGCCAGTCTGTCTCTATGACTGAATGTATAAGTTCATGCAGAGATAACACGAAAGGAATGAATCTGGGGCCCTTTATGAATGTGAGGCCAGAGTTAAATGGCCTTTCAGCCTACCACCTCCACCATCATCCACCCACCCACCGCTGGAGGTACGTGCACACACACACACACACACCGCTGGCTACAGCATAAAACAATGCATTTAATTAAAAACTCTACTTAAATAAAAATGGTGGTAATTAGCTAGGCTCATACCAGCAGAAGATAGTAGCCACAAACTCCTGCTGGTGACATCCCTAATGCTGCCTTGGATCTTGTACAACCTGTGAGAGAAGAATCTGTGAGACTAGGTCAAAGGTCACAGTTTACATCTTTAGATAGTCTCAAGATTCCCATATCCTTTGCCACATGGAACCTGTGAAGATAAACTCTGCTACAGAGTTTTCGTGCCCTGGGATTAGCCTCATGACACAACTTTGCTGAGAATATTGCCTTTGTACCAAGTTTATATGAGTCTGAAAACCTCAGGGTCAAAGAAAATACAATCATCCCTTAGTAGCCACAAGGAACTGGTTTTAGGATCCCCACAAATACCAAAATCTGTGGATGCATACATTCTCCTGTATACTTTAAATCAACTCTAGGTTACTTAGAATATCTAATACAATGTAAATACTATGTAAATAATTGTTACACTGTGTAGTTTAGGGAATGATGACAAGGAACAACATCTATATATATTCAGTACAGACTTTATTTATTTAACTTTTGTGGTACTGGGGATTTAACCCAGGAGTGCTTTACCACTGAACCACATCTCCAGTCCTTTTTCTTTCTTATTTTGAGACAGGGTCTCACTAAGTTGCCCATACTGGCCTCAAATTTTCCACCCTCCTGCCTCAGTCCCCCAAGTTGCTAGGATTATACACATGTACCACTGTGACCTGACAATTACATTTAAAAAATATACATTTTAGATCCGCAGTTAGTTGACTCCATGAATGTGGAACCCAACTGTATAGTACTTCCCAACTTCACTTAGCAAACTGTTCCCACCTTTATGGTTGACATTGTCCTCACTTTCCAATAATTTCTCTCATTTCTGCAACTTGACTCTTCACTAAAAAAAAGTGTAGTGTTGGGCTAGGGATGTGGTTCAGTGATAGAGCACTTCCTGAGCTTACATGAGGTCCTGGGTTCAATCCCTGGCACCAAAATGAAAAACAAAAGAAGTCCAAATTCTCAGGTTCATCCATTTTCTGTTTTTATGGAAAAGAAAAACACTACATTAAATATACACACTGATTCTTGGATTCACTGGAATTTCAGAGATGTTTTAAAAAGTTAATGTCTTACCATGAAGAAAATGAGGCAAGGATATCACATTTACCATGCAGGAGAACAGGTGGAATTAAAGAAAAAATGGGCAAGTCTGGTGGCAGGCAGCAATGTCTTTGGAACTGTTACAAAGTCATTCGGCAGCTACGGCAAGGTAAAAAGTAGAGCAAGTGAGAGTCAAAAGAAAACAAAACAGAGAAGTTAAAAGTCACTTCAGACAATGCTCGTAAACCTCTCCAGAATGTTTCTGGTTTCCCAGAGCTCTACAGGAGAACCTTATCCAAACCCCAGGGAGATGGGCAAGGTCGTTCTGGCTGACTCTCTCCACATTCTGGTCTCTTAGTTCCATATTAACTTAACTCTCTCAGCCCCTACTTCCTCACATTCCATAGAATCTGTACTATGCCTCAGAACTGTACTCTGCTTCTCTCTTGAAGTTAAAACCTCAGGCAAACAAACTGTAGGGGAGGAGGCAAGAAGTAACCACTTGCAAAGAAAACTTCTGGGGCCCAAGCCCAGCTCCTGAGAAACAGTCCAGGCTACAGAGGAAACCCAAGGTTCCTGGAGTTTTTCATCATAAAATGATGCTTCAGAAGAGGAGTGACTTGGTATTCAACATCACTGCGGGTGGGGGGAGAGTCAATGTCTGAGACTTATGAGGGTTACTCGGCCAAAGCTGTTCAAACAAACAACAACAACGACATCAACAAAAAGGCTGGTTTTGAGGCTCAGAGGATGCCAGAACATCAAGGTGTAAAAAACATCCCTCAACCCTCCAGGTGTCCTGGCTGCAAAGCCTCCAAAGCCTCGGATTCATTAGGAAACCTTCCTGGGCCTCAATCTTCCCTTAGCACATAGGGTTGACCAGATGGTCTCCACCATCCTGGTACTAATATGCCTTTGACAGGTTTTCTGAACTTTTCCTCCCTGAAAGCAATTGTGACCAGGATTGGATGTCCCAACAACAAAAGGGGCAAGATCAGTTAAAGGATGCAAAGAGAGAAAGTTTGGATCTTTCTCTCCATAAAATAATCTCAGATTCTAATTTCTAAACTCTTGAATACCAGATATGGGGAAGTACCACCTAAATCTTTTAAGAAAACTTTAAGAGCAAAAGAAAGTATGTGAAGTATTACTTTATGCAGAAGTAAAATTTGTGGAACTCACTATTCCAAGAAGTCAATATAAAAACATAGAGATATCATAAAATTATTTAATTAGATTTAGACATTAGAGATCATCTCATCTGGGGCTTCATTTTTTAGATAAAGAAAGCTAGGTGCAGCAAGAGTAAGTAATTTGACCAAGGACACCAGGCTAATGAGAGGCATAATGATTATCAGAATTTAGTCAGGAATGATCAAACTATTCCAAAAGGGCTATCAGAGGATGTTAGCAATGCCTGGGATAAACTCCTAGTCCTTGGAGGCCAGTGTCAAAGAGAATAGCCATGCCTTCCCACAAACACCCAGGAACTCCCAGCTGACCAGTGTAAGATGCACATATCATACACACAATTCCATCCATGCCAAAGAAGGTACAAATCCTACGGGGCACAGTAGCCGACACCCCTTCTAAAACATGCCAACAGCTCCAATGTGGTTTTGACCTCCTCAGATCCCAGTCCCAGTTTCCCACCTCGTTGTTGTTATTGCACCACATACAATCACCTCACCCAACCCTGGGAAGCCAGTGCTGAGGGTGCCAGCCCACCAGCTGAGCAGCGACAGCTGCCCCAAAGACATCACCCCAGGACCTTGCTTCCTGTTCTGGCAGCCATGCCTGTATCTGTGCCAGGGCAGGGCCTGGCCCATCATTTTTAAAGCTTAGAGCTGGACAGGCCCCAGATATCCAAGAAACCATCTGTTAGGAAACTCTCCCTCCTCCAACTTCACTTCACGACAGGCCACAGCATCTGCCACCATCCCTGGTCTTGTGAACAGAGTGAACAGGGCTCTCATCCATGACCTTGGAAAGGGCCAGGCTCACTCTGAACCTGTGCAGAAACAGAGGAGTCAGCTTTAACTCAAACGTCCTGAAACAAACAAGACCCTGCGTTCTCTCTGGCAGCATGAACTACCTTAGAAAAATACAGAAAATGTATATTCAATTTCCTTTTCAAGTCCTAGAATTTGGAATCATTCCTCAATTTCAGTTATATTTATCTTTAATAGACACTTTTTGAAGCAAAGGCCATAAGTACGAAACAAAGACAAGGTAGGAGTGATCACTCTAATGATATACTAATACCCAAGACCTACAGCAGCATACACTTACTTTCCAATTAGAAGCAAAACCAGAATAAGATTAACATTCTTTTTAAAAGCCATTCAAGTAATACTATAGAACTTACAAGTGGACCCCAAGAAATTACATCTACATAACTTTTGTAATAGCCACTATTGATTGAGTATTCACCACATGACAAGCTGTACTAGGACCTTTTTTTTCCCTAGCACTGGAAATTGAACCCAGGGGCGTTTTACCAGTCAGTCACATCCCCAGCCTTTTCAATTTTATTTTGAGAAAGAATCTTGCTAAGTTGCTGAGGCTGGCCTCAAATTTGTGATCTTCCTGCCTCAGTCTCTCCAGCAGCTGGGATTACAGGCATGTGCCAACATACACAGAATACTGGGATCTTTGTTATGATTTCGCTAAATCTTTCTAACACCTCTATTATCCCTACTCCCATCCTTATTTTTTTTTAAGTATGGATTGTAATTACCAAGCCTAAGATTATGTCATTAAAAGGTGACAGGTCAAGGGTCAAGCCTAGGTTCATGTGACTGTAAAACCATGGTTTTTAATATTACATCATACTGTCTTGGGGTCTTTGATGTGTAGGAGGAAAAACCAGAACTGCATATTAATTTGTTGAACTTTTTCACCCTGCCTTTCAGAGGTCTGTGTAAATGACTGCCTTGAGATTTTACAGGCAAAGAGAGAAACCAACACTCATCTAACAAGTCTGTGGCACAGCTGTCAAGCAGCTGTGCAGAAGCTAGGGGAACAAGTGAATCGTGTGCTTGGCAAGGTTGTCTGTGCTTTGTCTTAGACTTGGAGTTTTCAAAAGAAATAAGAACCTAGGGAGATGGGAGGAGGAAACATTCTGAATTCTACATGAAGTATTAAACAAACATAATTAGCCCCATGGAGCTGTCACAAAGTCAGTCTGTTAAAAATAAAAAATAAATAAACTATCAGGTACTACCTTCCCTTCTTCATCCAAGAAGCACAGAAATCCATAAGCACACACACAAGCCTATTAGTATCAGCCTATTTAAACCCTAAATTTTTAATTCTGTTTATTCTCTTTTGAGGAATCCATTCAGCAAACATTTGGCTTCACTTATACTTATGTTGCTGTTTTATTGCAGGCGTCAGTATGACTTTCTCTTGGGTGGCAGCTCCTGCAGTATCCACAGTCACAAAGCAGCCGTGGATTTACTGCTGAACTGAGATCCTAAGGATGAAACAATAAAGCCACAAGTCACTGGGCACATTTACTGTTGATCACGCTTGGATATGCCGCACAAGCTTATGGTATTTATGGTGCAAGTGAATGGCTTTCCTTGCTCCACTTCTTAAAATTCTTCAGTCAACTTTCATTTCATTGTTTTACCAAGCACCAACTGTGTGCCAGCTAGCATGCTAGATGCAGGAAGTATTATGGTGGGCAAAATAAGCTTATTGCCTATCTAGAAAGCAGAAACCAATCACATAATGACACAGAGGAAAGTGATTTACAGAAAAGCATTGTGAAAAGACTCAGATTGATTAGTATCAGTCTGTTAGGGCTGCTATAATGAAAATAACATTAACTGGGTAACTTATAAGCAATAGACATTTATCTCTCACAGCTCTGGGGGTTAGAAAGTCCAAGATCAAGGCGCCAGTAGATTTAGGGTCTGATGAGGGCCAGCTCTCTGCTCTCTGCACTGTGTCCTTACATGATAGAAGGGGAAAACAGGCTCCCTGGGGTCTTTTAAAGGGAGTAGTAATCCCATCTTACCTTTTTTACCCAATCACCTCCTAAAGTCCCCACCTGTTAGTATTATCAACTGGGAACAAGATTTCAACCTGAATTGGTGGGGAGGGCATAAACATTCAGTTAAGATCACTAAGTATCTTGGCAGATTTTAAACATGGCTTCAAAATCTGATATGTCTCCCCCTATTTGTGAATCTAGTCAGGTTCATGACAGTTCCCATAGATAGAAGATGAAGGAAATTAGGCTTTGTGACTTCAAAGTTATTCATAAGAGGCCAGGCTACTTCTTGCCTTTTATTTTTGAATGGCTGGAACACTCACTCTTGGCATCCTGAACCACCCTATGAGAAGTCTGACTACCTTGAGACTGTCCTGCTGTGAGGCAGTCTAAGCCACATGAAGGAACAGTAGGCAGAAGCTCTGGTCCCCAGTCCCAGCTGAGCCTTGCCTTGGAGTCGTGCCAGGGCAGACAGAGTAGAGAAACTCGCTGGTGAGTCCAGCCTCCAGCTGTCCCCCTCTTCCCAGCGGAGGCTGCAGATGTCATGCAGGAGAGAGAAGCCATCCTCGCTGTGTCCTGTCTGGATTCCTGGTCCACAGGATCCATGGGTGTTACAGAACCACTGCTGTTCAAGCCCATGGTGATTTGATGTGCTTTGTCGCACGGCAGTGAGGGACCAGAACAAAGATGCAACAGTAGTGAAGAGGTTGCCTTGTGCTGGGGAGTCATGTGAGTGGTCTCCATGAAAGTAGCCCAGGGCTGGGGAGATAGCTCAGTTGGTAGAGTGCTCGCCTCGCAAGCACAAGGCCCTGGGTTCGATCCCCAGCACCACAAAAAAAAAAAAAAAAAAAAGAAAGTAGCCCAGGCTGAGACGGAAGGGTGATGTGAATCCCATCAAAGAAAGGGACAGAGAGGCAGGTGGCAGGCCCAGGCCCAGCAGGCAGGGAAACCACCAAGGCAGAGGAAGCAGCAGCACAGACAAGGGTAAAAAGGCTCTCCAGGTGGGCAGAGGCCAACCAGGTGACCAGGTGGGCAGAGGTCAGCCATATTCAGGGCTTGGTCTCTTACCAAAGAGCAGTTAGAAATCCCTTGAGGCACTTTTTATTTTATCTGTCTGTGCATATGTGACTTTAATCTTTTTTTTTTCTTATTTCCATTATTTATTTTATTTATTTTAATTGATGTAAACTTCATATAAATATCAGTGTTATGGATTATATAGCATACCAAAAAATTCATATGTTGAAGTTATAACCAGTACCTCAAACTGTGACTTTATTTGGAAATACAGTCATTGTAGGTATAATCAGTTAGAATGAGGTCATCCAGGGTGGACCCTAAACTAGTTTTGACTGTGTCCTGATAAAACAAGGAAATCTGGACACAGAAATGGACACGGGGTTAATAGCACATGAAGATGAAGGCAGAGATTGGGGTGATGGGTCTACAAGTCAAGAAATGTCAAAAGTTAACCACAAACCACCACTATTTCTATGGATTTGCCTATTCTGGAGGCTTCATATAAGGGGACCCTATAAGATGTGGCCTCTGTGTAAGGCTTCTGTCATTTAGCACAATGTTTCCAAGTACATCCACATTGTAGCATGTACTATTACCTCATTCTCTTTTACTCCACTATATGGAGAGACCACAGTTTGTTTTCATCTGTGAGGTTTCCACTTTTGGACTATTATGGACTAGTGAACATTTGAAAACCTGTTTTCAATATTCTGAGACATACGTACCCAGGAGTGGAACTCTAGGTCATGTGGTAATTCTCTGTTGAATCTTTCAAAGATCCACCAAAATTCTTTTTTTTTTAAGTTGTAGATGGACACAGTAACTTTATTTTTATGTGGTGCTGAGAATCGAACCCAGTGCCTCACACATGCTAGGCAAGGCACTACTACTGAGCCACAACCCCAGCCCCCCAAATTCTTATCCACAGTGATTATGTCATTTTCATTCCCACCATCAATGTCTGAGGGTTCTCTGGAGAGCTTATAGCTTATTTGACAAAAGTCATAGGAACCAGCTTTCATGAAAGAGCATGAGTTCAGTTTGGCATGGGTGGCTTTGACATGCCTTTTAAAACAGTCAAGTGGGCAAGTCAGATAGGACCAGTTGGTCTGGGGCTAAGAAAAGAAATGAGATGGCTGTGGAGTTAAAATTCGAGACTGAGCAATCGTGGGCAGGGAAGAGATTCCTCAAGAGAAAGCACAAGTATAGAAAAAGAAAGACGTCAACAGAATTTTTAGGAATTCCAAAAATGAATAATGGGGTAGAAGAAAATGAGTCTACAAAAAGAAGTATGATAAACAGAATTTAACAAAATTATGGAACTGGTGGATTAAGAAAGGAGACTGAACAGATAAGAGATTTACCAAACTGTAATAAGAAAAAGAAGAAAAGGTTCTAAATTCTGACACTTGGACAAAAATAGATAAGCACCATTTTACTTCTTTCTCTATTTTTCCTTTTCTGCCCTTCCTCTTTTGGGAGGAGGGTTGGCAGCAATGCCCAGGAATGGTTTTAGTTCCCTCAATCTGATGTGTAAGAGGTTAAACTACTTGACCTCTGATCAGAACTGGTGCATAAATGTTTTTCAGTCCAGACATCAAACCTATCCAGCTTAAAATAGTCCTCTCCAAGGGGAATCGTGTGGAAAGAAATCTGGTTATGTCCTTAACAAGTTTCTATTGTTTCTTCAAAGCATCTAAAAGCTGGAGAAGACAGTTGGACATCACTTCAAAGACTCACTAAGAAATCAACAGCGATTAAGCAGGAGAATATTATCATTCCCCTACACCCTCCCTGCTGACAAGAAGGTATTTAATTACAGAGTCAAATCGAAAGATGAGAATCCTAAGATTAAACCTATGATAATGTCCTCTGTCCCACTGCAAAATTACAGTTTATTTTGTTCCTCAAAAGTCATAGTTCCAGAGATTACAAAATTTTCCTTACCTAACAATCAGGAGATATGCTAAGCCTTTCAGACCTATAATGGGGAGAATTGAATTTTAACTTTTTAATTATGTGAACAAAGGACTCCTGGGATTAACACTACCTGTAGAAGAGCACAGGAACCAGTCTTAGCCCAGGCCACTGGCCCTCATGGGGTCTCAACTCATCTCCTTGGCAGAATTAGATTCACTCCTTACTTGTTGGTGGCTCACATCAAACATAGGATATTGAAAATTATAAAACAGCATTACACCAAATCACTTTATTTGAATACAACACATATACACACAAATCCCATATTCACTTTATACTGACATTCTTTGAAAGATTTAATTTTATCAATCAACACAATAGATTCCCTCCCCAAGTTTGGAAATCAGTTAAAGGGAAGTCTGTGTCGGACAGAATCGAATTGATATTACAACCCTAAAAGATATCTTCTTTTGCTTTATATGAAAATTAGGAAATCAGTTCTAGTTATATTACTCAATAGAGAAATACTGAAAAAAGTAATAAAAATCATTGTATTAGCTACAATCAGTCACATTTGGTGTTTAACATATTCTTCCAAATCCTTACAACAACCTGATATAATAGCAGGCATTATTACATCTGTTTTAAAGACAAAAGTCTCAGGCACAGAAGATCCAAATATTGCCTCTAATGACACAAATTGAAATATAAACTTAAAACAACCCCACAATGCTAGGTCTGCCTCTACCACACTACATTATCTGTTATGAGAATTTTTAGAAAGTTTATGCTAGGTACAGATATAAGTGCTGCATAAAGAAGATAAAATGTCAAAAATGAAAGATGCTGGTTTCCCATATCTTATTAATTACTTATTAAGTAACATTTTATAACTAAGAGCCCTGAAAGAAGGTCTTTAATTTAGTATTTTTTTTTTTTTCTGGTTTTGGATATGGGGAATGATATTCACATGGTTAAAGCATAAGCAAAGGTTTATAAAGCAGTTTCTCATAATGCATAGAAGAAAGTCTTTTTAATCAATGCCCCTGCTTCAGAAAACCAGTTTGATGATAGTACTTGGAGAGACTATAAGAGTACTATCTAATGCTAATTAGTAATTAATGGAGTAGAGCCACAAACATTAACTTATTCATTAATTTTCACCACATGTTCCTGAAGCAAGTAGGAGCAGCCCTCTTTGATAGGAGGAAAGAAAGTCCATGTTACAGCGATAGCAACCTACGTCAACAGAGTGTTGATCACAAATACAGGGGATTAACACCACACTAAAGGCTTGGATTTTTACAGAGGCATTAATGAGCACATTTTCAGACATGACCAATAGCTATCCCCCAAAAAGCAATCATTGAAAATCTGCTGTGTTCAGGAACAAAATATGATTTGAAAGCACTAAAACATAATAATGATGACAATAGCAAGGGGAGGAGGAGAAAAAGTTAATAATTGTTGAGTGACACCATCATAGTTTCTTATGGGCATTAACTCTCTAGTCTCACCATGGTCTTGGAAAACAGGGTACTACTGTTCCTCCTTTGAAGAAACCAAGGTGATATGACTTGTCCAGAATCACACTGATACCTCAGAGCAGGATGTGTGAGCCAGTCTGGTTCCAAGACCCATGCATTTGAGCACGACATTATCCAGTTAAACAAGGATGCCTGCTTTTCATATTGACCCAAGATCACCCAGGCAAGACTGAAGTTAACGTCATCAAGGCAAGGAAACTAATGCTTTGCCTGTAACAGCATTTCCAAGGCCAGAGGGCCAAACCCTTTCCTCCCCCGGAAGCTCTGGTGCAATGCAAGGCCAAGGCAGATGGGGTTCACTCAGCTCTCAATTACTCACTTGCTATTATCTATCTTTAGTGGCGTCATCCAACCTATTCCCTGAATCCAATTTCCTCTTGAAACATTTAATAGCTCTTTTGTGAATGAATCCTATTAGTAGCATTTATTCATTCTTTCTGAAAACCATGTGTTTAGAGACAGGAAAATGGAATGTCAGAGTATAATGTTTACTTCATAAAATAAACATCTTCTCTTAAAAAAAAATAGCTTGGCCTACTTCCATCTTCCCATGTCAGGTAAGTTTGAGAGAAAATTCATACTACCATAATTTTTTAAAAGTTGAGTAATATGTCCACAAGAAATAAAGAGAAATGGAAAAACTTCATATCTAAGTATCTCTAGAGGATTTTCCATAACCCAGTTATTCACTCATTCCAGAATCACAACATGTTGGTATTGACCAACATGTGCTTCAAGGACCATCCACATGAGAATCGCCAGGAGGTGGCTGCTGACAGCATAGGTGAGACCTAGTGAGTTCTAGTTTCCTGGTAGCGCAGCTGGACAAATAGTCCAGGTAAGTCTGCCCATGCAAATGTCTGAGAACCACAGAGTCCCTTAGAAGTGACAGAGAACAAACAGTTGTACAATATGCTTATCCTGCCTCCCTTAATTGTTCTCTCTGCTTCTACCCTTTATTCCTGCCCTGCTTGTCTGCTATTCTCTGTACAACGAGGGAATTCATTTTAAGGCATAAGTCAGATCACATAGCTTCTCTGTTTAAAACTCTCTGAGAACTTCTCTCCCCCTCAATGGCTATGAGCCTGGAATGACCTTCCAGCATCAGCTCTGTTTTTTTTTTTTTTTTGTTCGATGCTGGGGATCAAACCCAGGGCCTTGTGCTTGCGAGGCGAGCATTCTACCAACTGAGCTATATCCCCAGCCCCCATCAGCTCTGTTTCTTCCCACTCTCAGCTATAGCTTCCAGGCTGCCTTCTCCCTGTGAGGCCAGTCGGCCCCTCAACCAACCTTCACATTCCATTGGTTCCCTCTGCCTGAACCACCCCACAGATATCTGCACAGCCTGTGACTCCACTTCCTTGGGATTCCTGATCCACAATCACTTTCATGGGACTGTTCATCAGAAACTCACCCCATCCCTTTTCCTTCCTGAGTGGACACTCTTTAGCATTTATCACCAACTAATATATTTACTTTTTTACTTGTTTATTTACCTATTACACACACACACTCAAATGTAAGCTTCATGAGAGCAAAAATTTTTTCCTTAAATTGTTTTGTCCTTAAATGTACCCACCTGACACATAGTAAAAGTCAAAAGTACAGTTTTCCCTCAGAAACCAAGGGAGGATTGGTTCTAGGATCCCTAAGGATACCAAAATTCTCATATGTTCAAGTCCCTCAGACAAAATGGTGTCATATTTGCCTATCACTCACACACATCCTCCCATTTACCTTAAATCTTCTCTAATCCCTAACAAAGCAAATGCCTAATACAATGCAAATGCTACAAAAATAGTTACACTGGAATGATTAGGAAATAACAGCATGAAAAAAAAGTCTGCACAGTTAGTAGAGCCTCAATTCCCCACCCCCACATATTTTTAATCTGTTGTTTGTTGAATCCACAGATGCAAAACTGATGGTTTGGGGGGTTCTGTATTTATTGGTTGTATTAGTGAATGAACATCAGATAAAAGCTCAAATAAGGGATATTTGAATAAGAAAGTATCATGGGAAACTGGAGGAGAGAAAAACCAGGTCCTCACCAAAGGCAGCAGCAGTTGGATTTTGAAGAAGAATAAAGAACATCCTCTATGAAAAGGAAGGCTATTCTACGTGCCACTGGTCCACAACCTTCAAAACTGTCATCCTAAAAGACAAGGGAAGGTGAAGAACTCATCCAGAGATGGAGGGAGCTAGAGAGACTGCGGGTGAGGCATGGCGCCCAGCTGGATCCTTCTGCTGCTAAGGTCACACTGAGAGAACTGGGCCACCTGGAGGGAGTCTCTCTGTGAAGGCAACAGGAGTTCTTCTTTTAGTATTCCTGTAACTTTAAGTATGGGATCGTTTTGAAAGGTGTGGGGTAAGGACACCAGAAACCCAAAAGAACCCTGAATAACATGAGTAAATGCCACACATCAGACAATCTGTAAATGAAATGCCAGTGAACAGAACAGGCGGAAACAAGAACTACTTTCTTCCAAATGTTTCTATTCCCCTTGCTCCTCCAATCCGCCAAGAAAAACCTTGGGCCTATATCATCTTGGCTTAGGATCAGCCCAAGTATGGTCATTTCTCTTTAAGTGTAAATGTAAACAAACCCTCTGGATGAT
Source organism: Sciurus carolinensis (assembly GCF_902686445.1). Classification (NCBI taxonomy): domain Eukaryota; kingdom Metazoa; phylum Chordata; class Mammalia; order Rodentia; family Sciuridae; genus Sciurus; species Sciurus carolinensis. The sequence continues at coordinate 57,463,423 of NC_062222.1, read as the reverse complement.
GGTGGAAACAGCACACAGCAGAACATGGGTCTGTCTAAACTCTGCTGTAAATGACATCCCTCTTCTCCCTACAGAGCAGAAGCCTGATCTCCATGAATTACTGTAACTCAAAACATACTTTTTACATAAAAATAATGATGGGGCTGGAAATAGCAAAAGTAAATCCTTGGACTGGACTGCTGTTGTGAGCCACAGAGAATGATTAAATATAAAACAAGGGGGGAAAGCAATAGTACTAGGTTATAAAGGAACAGATTGACATAGATTTTTTTGAAACTGGGAGTTTCAGGCAACATGCCTAGAATTTAGATACCAGTATCAAGGACTGAACACTTGTCCAAACTTCGACAGCTCCCCTGACAGGTCAAATCTCATTACAACAAGCTCTGCAGCAAGAAGAATCTCCACATAACCCCAAGTATGCCTAGATCAAGACCTCCTTAACTCAAGCAATATGCACTAGCCATGTTCCCCATTTGAACACGAAAATACAAATACACAGAACAAATACAATGAGTGACTATTCACTGTTCAATAGAACACAACAAAAGTCCTCCAATCTCCCAAATTAAGGTACAGGCTACTGTAAAAACACAGGGAAAAAACAAACACGCAAAAGCCCAAATTAACCTACATGCAACTTTTGAAGGATACAACTACATACAATATAACTCAAACATCAACAGGTCACCAAAAAGGGGGCACATGTTCAAAGTGCCAACAGGAGAATCTACAGATTAATACAGTGCACCTCTCAAATCACTTACTTCCCTCTGCATGTGGGGTCTACCATGATGCCTGGTATTAGTTTGTATGAATTTTCTTCCAAAGTAATAAAGTTGAGAAATTCTCATTTTAAACGTGTGGCAGTCTAGCTGCTACTGGAAAATGGTTAGATCTGGCAACACAGGTGCCTGTTCCCTGGTCAACCACCTGGCTGGAAGAAAACAGCTCTCCTGACAAGGGCAGAAGAATGGCCAACCCTTTTCCCACACTCGCCAGCACATTCCCAGCATGGACCCGTGATGGCTTGTTTTCTGCCTGGTCCTTCTAAACACAGCAATCTGCAACCCAGCTTTAAAAAGCAACAAAACCCATCCTACTTGCTAAGATATCGAAATTGAGCTTTATTTTAAACATTTTGTCCCAATAAGACCTCAGTGTGAAAGCAGGCATAAGCTAATATTATTGTATATAAATTTTAAGATTTCTCTAAATGGCATTTTTCACAAGCATCAGTGGCAAAGACAAAGTTTATCATTTTTGACTGAAATCACTTTGCTTTGGAAATGGTAACTCTTTGAATGTCTCTTAGCTTACTGAAAGGCGAAGTCCTTTGCTTTTAAATAGGTTAAAAACGAACCATCACAGCTATATATTTTACCACAATTAAATACAAAATTAAATAACCATAAACACACATATATTTCATCCTGAGATATAGATAATTAGTAAGCACAATTACCCTAAACTGGCAAAAGAATAAATATCATAATTTGTTTATGAACTATTGTACAATCTTTGAGTCATTATCTCCATTATGTACACAATCAGAATATCTTCGGTGCCAGAGGGATTATTTCTGAGCACGTGGCCATGGCCAAGCCACACAACCTCTCTGTGTCTCAACAGCGTCCTCTGTACAACGTGAAGCATCCTTCACCTCACAGGGTCACTGGGAGGACCAAGTGCGATAGCAACATACCAGCAGCTCTCTAACAGTGCTCACCACTTCTTTTTTTTTTTTTAATCTTTTAATTTTTTACAGATCGCATTTTAATTCATTGTACACAACTGGGGTACATCATTTCGTTTCTATGGTTGTACATGATGTAGATTCATACCATTCGTGTAATCATACATGTACATAGGGTAATGATGTCTGTCTCATTCCACCATTTTTCATACCCCCCCCATTTCCTTCTACATAATCTAAAGTTCCCCCATTCATCTCTCACTCCCCATCCCGCCTCCCCCATTCTTAAGCAACACCTAAGAATTGAAAAAAGAAAGACACACTATCACCAGCCTTGTGTTATTTTGATACACTTGCCTAAACTGCTACTATATTCATCCTTATCCCTGCTCTGCTTTGCAACGCTGTCTCATGATCTTCTTCTGCTCAGCACACTGCATTTTTATCAATTTAAGTTGCTGCTAAATCTCAAAAGTCATTAATAAAAGGTGGTGATTTCTCAAATGGTTTATGGTCAGCCACTCTAAAAGGTACTTAATGGAAAAGAATTAGCTCTAAGCCAGTATCCAAGTGATAAAGATTTATCAAAATAATTATCAAGTTTAAAGAAAATCCCTAGTGCAGTAAAAATGAAGATTAAAAAAATATCAATGAAGAAAAAGACTGTTATTATGCTCAAAGGTAGAGCCTGGTAGTGAATGAATGAAAGGATAAATGAATGAACATGTGTTGCTGACCACAAATGTGAGCTCTCCTTAAAAAAAAGAAAGAATTTTTTTTTTTAAATTAGCCTGCTTATATTTAAGCCATTGTTGAACTGTTGTCATATTTATATAACCAGGTATGAAAGATTGATAAAAAATACTCAACTAACCACTACAAAGCTTTTAAAACCCAACACGGTCATCTGCACTGACTGCATCTGATGTGGTTGGAGACACCCCTGTCCTCACTGAGTTTACCATCTAGGTAAAGAACAAAACCAACAGCGATGAAGTAGGTGGTAGTCTCTCTGCGGTTACTCAACAGTATGAGTTTCAAGAGGGGCACACCCGGTGCAGGCTTCCCAGTGTCTCAGAGGGAATGAGAACAGGATAAAGATGATGGATGCACTGTAAGTGTTACAGGTCACTATGTGAGAGAGAGAAAATATGACCCATGTTCTGCTCGGCCAACCCCTAAAACCCTCCTCCAAAACACACAGCAATGGGGTCTCTGAAGTGTTCCTTGATGGCTCCACCCTCTGGACTACACGCCACTTCCCTTTTAGGTGATTTTTTTTATGTCTTTTCATCCTTTGGCCTAAGAGCTCCCAAAGTACACAAATCATCCTAAACCATTTTGTATGGCAGCCCAGCCAAGCACCTTCTATAACATCCCTGGACTGAATGAGTGAGAGGAAAGATCCCTCAGCCAGGGCAAGGATTCTCTCAACCCCCCAAACTGAGACTGTGTCCAGCACAAGAACAGGTGGTATCCACAGAGGGCCTCCCTGCACATGGAGGTTTCCCAGTAGAAGGGGCGCCCCCATCTAATTCCAAAGGAATTTAGAGTCCACTCAGAACACAGAGAGGTCTCTGGAACACTTTATAAGGCATCTATTTAGATGGTCTTTTATTAATGAGAAATTGAAGCCGTTCTCCTCTTGAAATGAGGCCTGGGGGACTTGTACAGGTCCTGCAGGGCTAAGAACCTCAGGATGACAGAGCGCTGGTGCTCAACCCGAATAGCAAGCAAGAGTTCACTGGGTCACATCAAGGAAGGGAATTAACTTCCCTCATGAATCTCAAATGCTCTCTTCTGCTCACTGGCTGAGAAACTGCCATCTGGAAGGCTTAGCAGATGAAAGGCATTATCACGGTTCTGCTGGAATATTTCTGGCTGGCAGAGAACACAAGATGCCAGAACTTGGAAAAAATCATATAATTATGATTACCTCGTTTCACCTTTCTTTTCAGCCAATCCAAATTCAGCCTGTTGTAGATATTTAAGGATTAGAAAAACCTTCAGCAAATACTTTGCTGAATCATTAGGCTGGCAAATCGTGGAGGCCTGTGCATCTCCCACATCCTAACACTCTGGAGGCTCCGTGTTGCACAGAAAGCACAGCATGCCCCTCGTACAGAGGGAGAAAAGCAAGAAAGAGGACATTCCACCAGACCCACCAACCCACTCTCGTTTGCCCACTCTAATATCTCAGAAGCACTCCCTGTGCATCCTCCCTGCCTGGTCCTGGCTGGGTCTGCCCACATCTATGCAATAAGCACACCCACACAAGGGCAAAGGCAGCTTCTCCCGTGGTTTGGTTGTCCTTTTATTTTCTTAACATCTCTTCTTGACTGGATGGGCCTCCATGAGTCTTTCTTGGATGCCTGCCCCTGCAGGGCCCACATGAAGGAATCCACCACTTCAAGGGCTGGTCCAACTGTTGTGCACAAGTCGGGCCTGAGAGGGACTTTTTGCTGTTGTTATATTTTGAGAACTCAGGTATGGAATCTGATAAAAATTGTCTTCAGATTGGTGTCACAAAAAGCCCTTTTTCCCTGAAGGGACCCAGCAATTTGAAAGCGACTTGCAAAGAATGTTCTCACTCCATTCTTCATAGCCTTCCCTGAGGCAGGTAGCATCAGCTCCAAGTCAAAGAGGTCTTAGAAACCAGGGTCTTGTGCCACCTTTTAGGTGTTATTTCTTTTTAATTCAACAAGTTCACTGTGGCACTGTCCACACCACCTTCTTTAAGTGGAGGGATGGAGAGAAGGGGAAGCCTCTCACTAGAGCCCACTAAATACATGGTCTGGAGAGCAGCCGCCCTGGAATGAGAACAGTTCCCCAAACTCATGCAGAAGCACCCTCAACTCCCTTCTGTCAACTTTGTCCACCTCTGGCTTACAGAAGTACCTACCTCTGCCACTCTGTGTTTATTTTCCATTTATGTAACAGTCTTAATGGCTCCCACTAGCACATTCCAAAACCCAGGTGCACAGAGAATGTTCTTATTTCTTCAGTGTTAAAAACATGCATACTTGTATCTGCTGCCAGAGTTTCTAGAATAAAAATTATCTTCAGACAGAATCAAATTTAAGCACCAGCAACCCCAGGAGCCTGATAATGGAACCCTTTACCTGAATGGTTTCACATCCTCAGGTTTTAAAGTTCAGCTTATAACCCAAATGACCCAAAATGGGTAACTCTGATAGTGAAAGGGGAACTACTGGTGTAAACCAACACTGTCATGGAAAACAAAGTCCTCTGGGGCATTTTCAAGCCCCTGCCTGGGTGCAGAGGCTACCATCAATGCTGCATTAAGGGGATACAACAGCCCTTAAAACTGACGGCCTAGAGCAGGATACAATCAAACAATCACCTGAATATGTAATAATGATCTATTCTAATAACAGGTGGTTTTGAAGGAAAAGTCTTAGATGGTATGACAGAACATTCCAAGGGTGAACATCAATGGGGAGAAAGAGGGGGACTGCAGAGAGAGAGGAGGAAGAGAAGAAAGAGGTGATCAGGTCTCCAAGTGGTCCTGAAGTGGGAATAACAGACAGGGAGGGGATTCGGCTACACCATGGGCAGCAGGAAGTTCAGAGGTCATTTGTACAACGGGAGTCATGATCAAATAGAAAGGGGGCAGGACTATCCTGGCCCAGGGTAAAGCATGAACCACAGGGAGGAAAGCAGGAAGCAGACAGCAGGAGACCACCACAGTTTGAAGGAGGATAGAGGTTTGGCCCAGGTCTGTGTGATTCAACTAAAGAGGACAAAGAGAGAGACTGAGAGGTAAAATCCAAAAACCCTTATGATAAGTGAGGTATCTGAGATTCTGGGTCAGCTAGAAAAAAGGGCCTGAACCTAAGATAGCAAATCAGGTTCCTTATATAACCCTAAATTGCCTTAGGGTGGCCTTGTAATCTTGTTCTACAGTCTCGAAAATCCCTAGTGACAATGTTAAAATGAAACGCAAACGTTAAAACTACCCTACCACAGTTTTCCCATACCCACAAATCAATGATTCTTTCAGCAATCCAAGACAGATTCACCTAAACAACTCAAAAATTCTCAGTGTTTGCAGTGACCTGTTCAGTATGCTATCCAATAACACAACTGAAGATGAGGTTATCAGAGTTCTCCTGGATACAGGAAGTTGGTTTTCATCTTCAGAGAAGGCGTTCGAATCTCAAATCCTTCTTAGGACTGAAAAATCACATCTGTTCCCCATTTATTCCATTGCTTTGAGAAACAAATTTTGTTTGTAAACAGAATTGAAAATGATTGGCAGTCACCCTTTGAGAGAATCAAAGAGAGAATCATTGAGAGAATGATACACACAAAGAAGGGTACTGTGCACCACCTTGAACCACTAACCCCAAAGACTAGAGTTTCATGAAATACATCACACATAGGAAAAGGAACACTGTCCAGCCCCTTCTGCATGTAAAACTAAGAACTCCCATGCATTTCAAAATGATCAGTCACAGTAAAAATTACTAACAGCTTAGGTTTGTATCAAACTCTACTTTTCCCAAAACAGTGACATTTTCAGTGACCCTGACAGCACAAGCAGGCAAACACCCAGCAGCATGGAAAGTTATCACAAGGGGGCGGGGCGGGGGGTTGCAGCTCTTCCATGAACTAGCTCTATAGCAAATGGGTCCAAATGCCTCTTGCCCTGCCTTACATAAGCCACCAAAGGAAAACTGTCTATGACCAAAGCATGAATTACAGCATATAATTTTCCTAATATTGCCATATCCCAGATTTTCTAGGAAAGTTTCCATTTCAAATATTCAAATACTGTCAACCAACATGCACAAAGTGGCCCTTTTCCCTCATTTTTGAGTAATCAAATTATTTGTAATAAAACCCATTCATTAAATGTGGTTCACTTCATATGTGCTATTACAAAATGTTTGCTATAAAACAAATTGACACATAGGGGGAAATCCCATGTTAAATTCTCTCTGTCCTGTACTGAATTTCTAAAATATAGTCACCACCTCCTTATCTTACTAGATATATTTCAACTCCTTTAAGGGTTCCAGAAAGTATCGAAGAAACACAAAGAAGAGATCTGTAGCTCTGGGAGAAAAGATATTCTGGACATGCCAAACAGTGAAAGAAAGATAAATCTCTACAGATGAGGACCAGCATAGAGGTGGGGGAAATTACGTGGAGATGATTAAAGGATTAAAGGGATTATAAACCCATGAGAAAGGGATGGGAGAAGAGACTAAAGAAGTCTATTCTGTGGAAAGTCCTTTAGGTTTGAACTCAAAAGGATCACAAGAGTCAGACCGTCTGCTGCTTAGGACTTACTTCTCCACCAGGCCTGCCAACTTTTCAGGGCAAGAGGCAAGAGGGGACAGAAGCACAAGGAGATTGGAGAAAGCCAAAGGCCCTCCCCCCAGTCTCCACCACTAGCTCCCGGCTCCTACGACAGCACATCTTTCCACATCATGGATGGGAGGAAAAACATCAGTTCACATTTGGCGAACACTTTACGGTTAACTAAGTACTCTCATCTTTTCTTATTTAGTCACTCATGCATTCAAAACAATTTATGGAATGCCTTCCAGAAGCCAGGTCCTGCCAACACCTAGGACAAAACCCAGTCATCCATGTCCTGTCCCACGTGGACCTGCAAGGCCAGTGTGAAGCTGGCCTCTAATGGAATCACAGCAACGGGAGTCATTGGGATAAGACACCTGTGGAGGTGCAGTCCCACAAAGGCACTCCCTACTCGAAGGAGGGATTTTCTGACTGAGGTTTTTATGTTTTCACCTTTGTTTAAAACAGTTCCAATGGTGGACCTAGCTGTACAAAACAGACCTCGTATGATTTGGCAGCTTATAAACCACAGTTTAATGGTCAGCCTGATTTCAACCATGTACACTCACCTTTGACTTATCTTTGTTTGTTAGAACACAAACAATTTGCTGTGAATCAAAGATCATCAGGTGGAAAATAAGATGCAGAAGGGAGTTGGTATTATAAAACATATTGGCCAGAGCCACTCAAATCGAAAAAGGTATTGTGCACTAGATTGGCACTTTTCGCAGAATGTATTCCATGGCTCCCTCTCTATCTACACCATCCAACTAGCCAAAAGAAAAATACATATAAGCTCCTTCTTTTAAGTTTTACACCACATTTAGGTGTGTGTGCTTGCTTGTAGCCTGTTGTTGTTTTGGTGCTAGGAAATGAACCCAGGACAGGTTAGGTACATGCTCTACCACTGAGTCACACCCCTAGCCTTAGGCATGATTTTTATGGTTTTTAAAACATTTCTTTTGGAAAGAGCTATAAGAAATATACACTAAAGAACTGAAGAGTTAAAATGGGGTCTTCCTAAATCATGGAGTGGGGTAGGGTGAGGGATAGAGGAAGTTTAGGAAAAGCAGGTGAAGGTTGTAATTCTGGAACCAACTCTTCCAAAAATGGCAGTAAGGGCAGCAGTAGCAACAGTTATCCAGGCTCTGATGTAAGTGCCTTGCACTCATGACCTAATTCTTGACAAAATTTTTAATGGTAGATAACCATACATTTGATCTAAGAGAGACAAAAATGTCATTGAAATCAGAGATAAATGCAAAGTTATAAGGTCAGGAGACACAAAGAAGTTCACAGTCCCCAACCCCTTGCTTCTCATGGGTACCAGGAAAAGGACCAAGTGACACCTGCATAAACAGTGGACTACAACATGGCAGAGGACTTTAGAGAACCTAAATACCCCTTTGCTCCTTCTAAATAAGGCAGAAGAACAGTCTACCAATGTGAAAATATGAGAGGTGAGAAATAGGCAAGATCCCTATAATGGTGTTTGACTTAAGTCCTGTCCAAATGAAGAACTATTTTAGTTTTTAAAGCAGGGGAGTGTGACACAATTAGATTTGCCACTGGAGAAATCTCCCTGTGGCAGAGTGGAGAGAATGGAGTGTTGGGGAAGGAAGGAAGCTACAGCAATAAGGCAAGGTAGGGATAGGTAACAGGAGAATTAGAAAGCACAATGATCAAGTTAAGACTGACAAAGTGTTATTACTTACAGTACCATGCAAGGTCTCAGTTTATAGCCTACGTAGGTGCTAGTGAGTTAGACTAACAATTTCATGGGTACTGGCAGAACACATGAAACTCCTGATTTGGAAACAAAGAACAGATTTTTACTCACAGCAGAGCAGTAGCCACAGTGTCAGTATTTGTGTCAGGTCCCCAAGCTCCAGTTCCCACAGGACAATACAAATAGTACTCACAGAGGATTACACTACAAAGGAGGACTCCAGAACTTAGGGAAGCCAAATATTTTTTAACGGGCATTTCTCTTCCATGGCTTTTTACTATACAAACATCCTTGAGAAGACACTCCAGAATCAGTACCTCAGCTCGCAAGATGTGTAGAGCCATGAGAGACCTCTGGAGAACTATCTCCCAACATAGCCACTTGGCCTACAGCAAACTGAAACTCAAAAAACTTAAAATAAAAGATAAGGGAATATAGCTAGAAAGTAACAGAAATGAGATTCAAACTCAGACCTTATGATGCCAAGTCCCACTGCCTTCCACTACTTAAAACCATATTACATAAGACATGGTAACTCCTGATGGGGGGAGAAGGAGGTATAGAAGTGACAATTAGGAAAGGTACTGCAGACTTGCTTGAAGGTTGTCTGACCCAGCTCATCTGAGAAGGAGAAAAGGCACATATCAGGGGCTGGTAACTCTGGCCCAGCTATAAAGATAGTAGAAATTCCCCTTAGGCTATTTGTCTCAAAAATCAAGAGCTATAACAGAACTAGGCTCTTGTAAAGGGAAGAGGGATGTATCTGTAATGTGAGTTCTACTCCCAAGTGTCTTATCTGTCCTTTCCAAATCTCTTCAAAATTTTAGGGTTTCTATGAGAATGCATTAGAATGTTAAATAAAAGCATATTTTAATACTTGGTCTTTATTGCCTAAAATTATTTGCAGGGCTATGCAACAGAAAATAGCTTTGCATATTAAAAACAATTTCTATTAACCTGTGCATTTAAAATAGCTAACACCTCACATATGTAATTACAAGAAAAGGAAAACTACTAAAAATTTTGGTTGGCAGCCTCTTGAGTACACCAAGTTAACTAAATTCAAATTAGTCAAACCTAATTATGGACAGACTATTAATTCACAAACAACCTCATGGTAAATATATATTTTATATATATGTACACACGTAATTTTATGCATCAAGCCCCACCACTATCACCACATTTCAAAAAATGAGAGGAACAGGTGGAAATCATTACACTACCAGAAATATCTGAAGTCCTTCAGCTTAAAAGGATCCCCCACTCTCTCTGCCACTTAAGCCTCTGAGTGACTGCTCTTGCCCCACTCCCAGTGCAGAGTGCACACAGTACTGCCACACTACACAACTCCTGGCAGCATCGCACACATCCCAGGGAGGAGTGCAGTACACAACCTGTTTATCTCTATGTGGTGGCCCTAAGGAATGGGGGGATCACTTTCCCACAGATATCTCCCTATTAAAATCCATGAATTTTTTTAACTCAACCCCTAAATCCTTAGATTCCAACAGTCATTGTGGATCTCACTCAATAGCTACAGGTACCTAATAATTAAGTGAATTAAATATCATTAAATGAATGAAAGTATTACTCAGAATTTGGTTCTCACTAAACGCCAGTAACATTCACCTAGAAAACAAGAGGAGTGAGGAGTGAGGTTTCAACATCTTATTCCCTACAGTTCAGCCATGGTAGTCCTCTTTTCATCTAGAATCTTAATTTCACACCTAATTACTATAAAACATATTACTATGACGGGGAAAGGAGCAAAAACTTACAGTAGAAAATAAGTAAATACACTTTTTTTTAGATGAATTACCAAGAAAACACACACACACACACACACACACACACACGCACAAAACCCTTGTTTTGAACAACTGTTCTTACTTGGCTCTTATCAGTTGTACAACTGTTAATTATAAATGCTTCTTTTTCTAAATTGCCCAAACCAGTTTGGAGATGATCTCAGTGTCATTCTCCAGTATGCTGGTTAACTGCTTGAAAACAACTCATTCCATAAATACCAAAAAAAATTAAAACAAACTTAGAAATTATCTTCCACAGCCCATTTTCCACAGAACATGTTGTTCCTGAGACCTGATCTTCACATCCCTTCTTAGCTCTGCTCCACTGCCTTGTCCTGGCCATTTCCATCTCTCCTATTTCAGGGCCAGATGTCTGACAATGTCTACCTCTTGCCCCTGCCTGGCTATAGTTTATGCTCCTGGGGCTGCCCAGGCTCCTAACATCACGTTTTCTCTTCCCACTGTGACTAATAACACTGACCTCTGCAGCTCTGCACTCTCAAGTGTCATTTTAATCTTGCCTAACTCAGGATTCAACAATTCCTGGTCAAGGTGCCTTGATCTTCCTCAGTTCCCTGGAGACACAATGGCCAGTGGCACAAATGGGAAGTGCCTGAGAAGCCCTCATCAGGTCTAAAAATACTGAAAAGCCCTGAGGAGCCACCTACCATCTACTTCATAACCATGATTTTTGCAGGGGAGGCCCAGGAGATTATTTCCAAAATGGTATGTATTTGAACACATATAACTAGCTATGTACAATCCATATACATAACACACTTATATTTTTTGGAGGGGCGGGGGGTAGGGTGTAATACCAGGGATTGAACCCAGGGCCTCACACAAGCTAGGAAAGCACTCTACACTGAGTCCTGGGTCAGAGACAAAGAACTTTATCTTCGATTGCACAGTAGACAGCATGAGCACTGTTTGCATACATTCCCTTTGCCTTTAAGGGACCAAGAAGGATAGTGTTGAGGGGCCCATATGGAAACTGCACATGCAGCAGGTGTGCATCACAGCTGGGGCAACAATGCTTGGGGATCCTATGGCTTCATAGTAAGCAGTAGGTGAGACTGCTGTTTGTCCTAGAGAGAGTCTTTACATCATCACTGAAGGATGCTCACTGCAAAAAAAAAAAAAAAAAAAAAAAAAAAAAGGCCTACAGAAAGGCATTCATGGAATACCCAGTAAGACATGCAGGAGCATTGGAGACCATGGAGGAGTATCTCTAAGTGTCTATTCCAATACTCAGATGACTATCCCTACGATGTTTATGATCCCAGCAACCCTCCACGTGAACCCTTCATGTCACAGATTATAAAGCAACAGCCGATGCCCCTGCTGGAAAGGGGTTTTGAAGGCCCCCAATTTAACAGTTCACTCCAATGGTAGGGTCAGAGATCCCTTCAAGAATATTCTTCACTCAATACCAGACCCAACCCAGGCTTCTCTCCTCCTTTCTGTTTCACCTTCTCCACCTTTAGAGACTTAGCTATGCTAGAAATGCACCAAAATCAAGAAATAAATGAACAGTAGAATGAAGAGACAGAAACTGGTCCCAATCTGGACAAAACCTTAGTTCCAGAAATCTTCCTCTATATTGTGGAAGGAAGAGATATTACTTATGATAGCTCAGAAAATGAAAAACGATCACACAAAATTCCACTTGGCAAATGTTCGCACTCTGAAAGACATTAACTTCAGAGAGGGAGGCAGCTTTCCTTTTCTATAACACCAATGATTTTTTTCAGTCAGAATTTGACTTCTCAGACAATGAAAAACAATTTAAAATACCAGACTCCTTAAAGTTCAGCAGCTCACGAACACCATTCATTTCAAAGAAAATTATTAGTGTGCAAATATAAATTCAATTAGAGAATTTATAATTATCATCAGAATAAATTATATATTAGTAAATTAAGTAATTTCACAAACATACCTATTTATGCATAACAAAGTTTTTGCAGTGGGGCCCTGATGGATGCTAATTTTGTTCCTAAGAAAATCACTTTAGAAAAACTAACTTCTTTCAATTAGCTATTAGGTACTTAATGTATTTTTAGGTAATTTTCTATAGGTTCTTTTATTGAAACTAAAATGTTCTGAATATACTCCTATTAAAAAACAAATGAACTCAGGTATGTCTGTGGCCTCCAAATGACCCTCTAGGTAAGACGTAAGAAATGCTGGCATTATAATACAGGAACAGAGGGGCTGACAGGGAGCGGACATGGTAGACAGCTGCAGCTAACCATGAGAGGAAATGCAGGTCCCGAAGAGAGGGGAATGTGGCAGCTGCACGGCCACAAAATACTCAGAGCCAGTTGCCAAAGGAAAGGATGGAGATCCGCTCTCCTCCCATGGGTGGAGGATAACAGGAAACAAAGCTTGGAAGCTCTATCACAGAGTGCACTTCCCTACCAAGAAACAGGGAAGCTCCTGGACACAGACTACACCCTTCTCCGATGACAAGGAACCAAAAACCTGCAACTACACTGAGTCGTCCTTATTGGACACTTGGCTGCCAGGTCAACCTCTACTGAGCTCTTTGCCTTCTCAGAGTTGTGTGGACAGCATCACTGCTCTGCCATGATCCTAGCTAGACAGGTTACCCACTTTTTAGCAGTTGAGAGTAGTGAAGTAACTGCTCATGGTCAATAGCTTGCAGATGTCAAGGTCCATGTTAGGACCCAGGCAACCTCACTCATTCACTGCCTCAAAAATGTCAATATTCTCTGCCTCGCCTAGCAGGGGAGATAACAGAAATAAAGAGTAAAGGTCCTTTTGTCATAAATATATATCATCCCGTATTCTCCTGAGCTCATCAGTGCAAAACAAACAACAACATAAATTCCATGGATATCTGCATTCAGGAATAAAAATTCAATTATGACATATGTGAATTTGTAGATTATGTTTATCACCACAGAATTTTCAAATACCTAATAGCTTGTTTAAATGAAGTATGAATGATACTAGAGATGACAAAGAAATTCAAATAATGCCTATGCCCTCAAGCTTAATCTATTCAGTATGCAATTTTATGTGCAAATTAATTGGAAGCCTTTGTGTTTCTGCTAACTTAAAAGCCACATATGGAATCCATATGAGGTGAGGTTTTAGAGTCTGCTCATTCCAAAGCACAAGAGTAATACATAATAAATAACCTGAATGGTTACTTAACATAAGCAAGGTTGATGTTAATCAAAATGATGGAGCCAAAACTGTTTAATAGAACCAAATGGAGTCAAAGTGGGATCCAGCAACGTGGGCAACTGATGGTGCACACACAGCAGAGGCCAAGTGCCCACTGCACCCTACTTCAGCGTGTAAATGGAAAACAGATGCCTCCTCCACTGGCCTCAGCTAAAACTTGACCACGATTAAAATCAGCAAAGAGTCCCACTGTCCCCTCTGTATACTGTCTCTACCAAGTGAGGCAGAGACCACCTGAGGCACCCCAGACACTCAGTTCTCAGGAGAGCAGTTCTCTGCTAAACTAGGGGTTATGCCTGAAATTCTGGTTGGACAAAAAAAAAAAATTAATTAAAAAAACAGATTATACTATTAAAAGGGAAAAAAAGGTTAGTAGTAAAAAGTAGAGGCCATATGTGTATATATATATTTTTTTTTTTTGAGCTACCCCCAGCCCTTTTTTATTTTTTGTTTTGAGACAGGTTCTCACTAAGTTGCATAGACTCTCACTAAATCACTGAGGCTGGCCTTGAGCCTGTGTGATCTCCTGCCTCAGCTTCTAGTTGCTGGGATTACAGGAGTGAACCATCACAACCGGCTAAGGTCTAAAAAAGATTTTTAGTGTCTTTTTCAATATATTAAGTCCTAAGGTTATATAATCAGGTCTGCAAAAAACCAATTAAAGCATAGTTCCAATACTCGGGCCCTGAGAAGACCAGCAAAGAACAATGAATTAAACATTTGCATAGCCATTCCTGTTCGAAAGAATTCCAACCTTCTATTCCCTCTTGAGCAAGTCAGTCTTTTTAAAGAATGAGAAAGATTTAGCTTCCCTAAAAGAAAGACATTCTATCTTCTTAATTCCGAAATTAAAATCACAGAAAGAAGGGGCAGGAAAAGGAAATTCAATAGAAAGGACCCTTAAAATTAAAAACTTCATTTTGAAAGGTTCTCAGCTATAATTAATGATCTGTTAGTTGTCTCAGCTAAGAGTTTATTTTCTAGTCTCCATCTAAGAGCCAAAAATACAATAATAGCTTTGGTTCTGCTTATGTCTTAGCTACTTAACTGATATCTAGCTTTTATTTTTAACTTTAAAAAACTTCATTTAAGAGCTAGGGATATAGATCAGTGATAGAGTGTTTGCAAAGAGTGCATGAGGCCCTGGGTTTCATACTGAGCACCACTAAATAAATAAATATTTTTTAAAGTTTCGTTTAGTTTGTATGTTTATATGTTATAAGGAAACTTTACTCTCACATCATGAATTCAAATGTTTAAGGGTCATATGGTAATTTAGAGTTTCTCTTTCTTTTCTCCAAAGGAAATGCATATCTAGATTAAAAAAAAAAAAAAAAAAGACCCAGGCCGGGCTCAGTGGCACACATGTAATCTCAGTGACTCAGGAGGCTGAGGCAGGAGGATCACGAATTCAAAGCCAGCCTCAACAACTTAGCAAGGCTCTAAAGCAACTTAAAGAGACCCTGTCTCTAAAATAAAATATTAAAAAAGGGCCAGAGATGTGGCTCAGTGGCTGAGAATCCTGGGTTCAATTCCCAGTACCAAAAAAAAAAAAAAAAGACCCAGAGATATAGATCAGTATTTAATAGCCATCAAGGATATATAGTGATAACATATATTTTTAAACCCAAGGATACCTATCAATATTTAAATTGATCATGTGTGTGTGTGTGTGTGTGTGTGTGTGTGTGTGCATCTATTTCCAAAATAGAAAAGATATTTCAGCACTTTTCTGGTGACCCTATCCCTTTACTTCTAAAATACTGACTCTGCATCTTAAAAGAAGGTAAGTAAATCACTATTTTCAAAGTTTGATTCATTCGTTTCAAATCATCATTGGACAGCAATTTTGAAACTCTCAAAACACACAGTGAGAACATAGGGATTATTACATCTTACTGACTCAAAGAAAAAAGGGAAAATGCCACATACAGTTATATCATCTAGATATCTATTCATTCAATTTACTCTTCCAAAAACCAATAGACAAAGCTACCTCAAAGAAACACTATTTTCCTTAGGATTCCAGTTAAGAGATTAAAAATAACATTACTACTGTGCAGGTTTTCTCCATGAGTTGCCGTGTAGGCAGTAGTTGCCCATCATTGGATAAGTAGGGCAGCAACAAGGAAGCACACTCAGGAAGGTCCCAGCTACATTCTTCTGTCTGCAGAAGGTCAAGGCAAAAAACATTTAAAACCAAGAGCCTGGTTCTCAAGTTTTTGTTTCCCGCTTACTTCACATTTGTAACTTCTTCCTTGAAAAGCACAGGGTTTTTCAAATGCCTGCAGGAGATTTATTGATTTTACTTTTTTCCCCTGGTTGTGTGAAATTGATGTTTATTCACAAGGTATTTGCGCTGTGCGTTGAAAACACTTATTCTAAATGTTATCCTGAGACGAGAGTCACCAGGAAAGTCAGAACAATGCTTAAAAGGTAGTGATGTAGCAGCCCATTTTTTCCTTCACAAAGTTAGGGAACTGTGGTTTGCTAAATTCAAATCCTCATAGATGAACTAAAACTGAAACTCTAAAATGTGTTGTTTCTTCATTTTGGGGTGTTTGTTCACTGCTCTCAGAGCATCTGAGGAGGAGTTTCCACTTTTAATACAGTTGAACCAAAACAAATTATTTACTGGGTTTGCAGTGAATTTCTTTTCCTTAAAAAAAAGTTATATTGGAGGCTAGGGAGATAGCTCTGTGTTAGTATCAGTGAGACCCTAGGCTCAATCCCCAGCACTATGTACACCAAAAAAAGCTGTATTAATGTTGCTGTATTGTTTTTTATAATAGAAAGAGATAAGGAAAGTGCCCTATTCTTAAAAACTACATCAAATAAAAGAATTCATTCCAAGGTTAAACACAAGCAACAGTAACTTGCAAGAGAAGGAAGAGGCCCACTGAGATAGAGTTCCTAGGCATTTAAAGTTAACTTCCTGTTAGCCTAAGATAAAATGTCCCAAAGCACTTTGCCTTTTATACCTAAAATTGAACTACTTTCTGGGTCTGGGGTTTCCACCTTTTCGGAAATGGGGGATGTCATTCCTCGACCCACCCCACAGGAACAGAACATAGACAAGGCAAACATTTCAACACATCCCCCAAACAATTTATCTCCAGAGAAGCATGCATCTCACTCATAAATTTCAACTTATAAATGCACGCCTTCTGTGAATTACTTTAACACAGTTTGCCAAAGTAAGATTCCTAGTGACCTGGGGTGCCAGATCAGTATTAAATAACCTTGGATATGAAAGTCATTTCCTTTCGACTATCTTTTAATCCGCTGGTCTAAGGAGAAAGTGTCCATTTGAAGCCAGAATGCCAAGCACTCAGTAAGCTTGTTAACCTCCACTATTACAAAGAAAGCAGGTTCCTGACTTGGCTTGCCAGCAGGCACCCATAGCTACCTAGAAGTTAATAGGTCATATTACTATCACTGTATGGATTTGAATAATGTTGTCTTAAAAGTTTAAATAATATATTTAATATTTTAAAAATGGAGTCTACTTAAAAGAATAAGTTTGAAATGAACTGGATCTTTGTAAATCTAAGTACACTCAATAGACCAGAACCATGGGCATCAGCTGGGTGCCTAGGCCAGCTCCTATTTTGCCAACTGAATCCAAATCTGTATTTTAAACAAGAGTTCCATGCGACTTGTATGCACATTAAAATCTGAGAAACTCTGAGGGGCCACAAAAGTTTATCAAAAACCACAGGGGTGATCGCAAATGACTGCCCTTGGGGACTCACTGTTTTGGATCATGGGTGGCACTGGATCCTTCAGACATTTGCTGAAATCATCTATCAGAGGCCAGGAGGACAAGGAGGTAATTTGGTTTGTGTTTTCCCAAAGGGAAGTGTCAAGAATCTAAACCAGCAGTTAAGGGGGCTTGGGGTAATCTAAAAATTATTATAAATATGCTTCTATAAAATCCTGTGTGTACATACATCATTCCTTCTTTAACAATTTCATCTAACTCTCCCTCCTCTCCCCTCCGAGGCCTGGGGTTTTGAGCACACCTTCTACATGGGAATGAGTGACAAGGCTCTCCACACCTACTAATTTAGCATGCCCTAGTCTTTTATCCCAGAGCTGAGCCCAGTTAGAGGGAAATCTCTGCCCAGAAATAAGACAGCACGCGTCTTCTGTGTCAGATGACAGTACTGGGGCTAAAGAGCACAGCACTCAGTGCATCCCGTTTATGCACCAGGGGAGAGGCCACTCACCAAGTCACTCATTCACCAAAATAAGTGGCTCATTTAGTCAATGACCCAGGTTCAGGCTGGAATCCTAGCCCTGCATCAACTAGAAGAAGAGACAAGGGGAAAACCCAAGCCATCTCTATCTCTGACTTGATTTTCACCTTTATAACCTAAAGAATGTGCCTAAAATACAAAAAATAAACAATGATCAAAATATGCAGGATTTACCCTAAAAAGCTAAAAATATACAGTTACAGTCATACAGGTAGTTCCAGAATATCCAGATTTAACAGATGTTAAAAAAGTGTTTCCATTCCACCCTAGCCCTCCTCAGGTGTTAGGCCTAACACCAGAACTGACAGCTGAAACTGAATTTCACAGTACAAATTCTAATATTGAGATGGTGTGGTTGTACAAAGAAAATGAGGAGTGAATGTTAACTGGGTTAAAAAAAATGAGAAAATTAACAACAAACAATAGCGGTGAATTCATGGTCTGGTCTCCATGATAAGAATTACATGCCATTCACAGATACTGAATAGAACATTGTGAACGTTTGTTAGATCTTTTTCTCCTTTAGTTATTTTGAGAATGCACTTATGTAGGCAGAACATTACAGAGAATGAAAAATATATGTTACAATGAAAGATTATTTTAATAGTTCTGAAGGAAGTTAAGGAAAAACAACCCAAAGATATGGTGGATGTTGAGGAAAATGGAGTAATATTGCTAATACCTTTGGAACATTTTAAGCAGTTTATACATATTAACTGAGATGGATGTTAGGTCTTAATATTGCTATTAATAATATTACTTAGGATGCGGATAGCTTAGTGGCATAGCCCTTGGTTAACATGCATGGGGTCCTGGTTTTTTGATCCCCAGCATCCAAAAATAATATTAATACTTATACTAAACATGCCATTTTGCAGATGAGGAAAAGACTTAACCAGAGTAGGTTAGCAACCTGTCTGAAGCCATGAGTCTGGAAATGGTGCAAGGTAAAAATCCAGACATACTGGAAACCCAGACTCCTTCACAGTAGACTCTTCCATCTGCCTGCCACCAGATCACTAGAAGGCCCGAGCTGTGATGGCTCTCATGTCACTCTTTAATATTGCATCTTATAAAGAAATCTCCTCAAGGTCAATGACCTGAGGCCTTCATCAGTTAAAGGGCTGGGCCACATGGACATAACTATAGCTTAAAACAAGAGAAATAACTTTGGGCAAAAATTGCACCATCCGTGAGCAGAACTACTTACTTGGCAAGAAAAAGTTTAAATGCTGCTTACGGGGGGAAATATTAACATTGGGGGAAATTTTTGTTGGAAGCAAAACATTATACTTTGAGAAATGCTTAAGTCAAGTGTTCCTCCTTTATTAGGACTACTTAATTGAGTACAAAGCATTAAAATAGCCAGCCTGAATATTTATTAGAGCACCAGCTGTTCCCTCCAGATTTTTAGAAATTCAAGCCTTAGTGCCAAGTGTAATTTAGAAAAAGAAATTTCGACAAGTAAAAGAGCCCCATGTCTTATAACACATATCTAAATAGTACATAGCAGCTGGAAGAGGTATAGAACATCACTATGCCTCTTCAATGAGGAAAGCCAAAATATTTTGCCATCCATTTCCGAATACTGTTTTGTTACTAAGGTTGGTGATAATATGTCTTAAAACTATACCTTGTAATTCATAATTAACAATTCTTTATGTACAACTGGATAATATAGGGATAACCACAGGGCACATACACCATGTTGGTTTGGTTTCATTACTGTTGTCCATTTGGTTTGGTTTGGTTTGGTTTTTTAGGAGTGGTGCTAGCCAGCCTCAGTAAAATGTCTCAAACAAAAAATACAGATTTTTCTATTCCAATTTTTGTTTCCTTCAAAGGATCTTCACTGTAGGAATTCATACCTAATTTTTTAAGGGTGGTAGAGGGAAAGAAAATGGAAAGAGAAAGGGAAGGAGAGGGAGAAAAAGAGAAAGAAAATAACAGGGAAACTCATTATGCCTGCCTTGAATGTTGTACACTGAAACTTTCTTTTTAAAGTAAACTGACAAATATCAGTATTTGCTTTACTGGCACCTGTCTTTGTGATAGTGCTGAAAATTTAGATCTGGGAAAAGAACTGTTCCATCCACTGCATTAGAACCGTGTCAACTTATGCAAAAACTTCAGAAAGTCATTCCCATCCCCTGCAGAGAGAATCTAGTCAGAGCTGGAGGTCAGGGAGGAAATCCAGGGAAACTAAGGCTGAAAGGAAAAGCAGCAGGAACAGGGCGGATGATGTTTTGAAGGTAAGATGGTTTGCTGTATTAATAAGTCCAGTATTAGCTAAGCATGGTGGTGCATGCCTAGAATCTCAGCTACTCAGGAAGCTAAGGCAGGAGAATCCCAAGTTCAAGACCAGTCTGAGCAACTTGGCAAGAGCCTGTCTCAAAATAAAAAGGACTGGGGATGTAACCTAGTAATAAAGTCCTTTCCTAGCATGTACTGGACCCTAGATTCCAATTCCCAGCACCACAAATAAATAAATAAATCAAGTCCACAGTGCTGAAGTATGCAGAGCGGGATGATCAGGGCAGAGACAGGAAGTCTTGTTCCTCATTGAGCCTATCAAAGGAATGACTAGTTTCAATTCCTACATGATGCTAATTATTAGTATATTAATTGTAACATAAGAAGTTCTCTTTAAAGAGATGTTTTTCATTTTGATTTTAGGGATTTGGGGTTTAAAAATAAACTGATGCTTTAAGATTAATAAAAAATTCCATCAGGGATTAAATAGGCCACTTTTTTTTTTTTTTTTTTTTTTTCCTGTAAGCAAAGAACAGCAGCTTCATGTTCAGGTAAAATCAGTCACCCTTTTGTCACACTCTACACCACCCATATGTCCCCTCCAGAGAACAATGGAAGGCAGAAGCCACATATTCCCAAGAAAAACAAACCAGAGTTTCTCAACCTTTATGGGGTACCACAATTACCTGCAGGGCTTAGACACATAAAAAAATTTTTAAAACCCTCTAGTTTCACTAATTCCATCCTAGATGAACCACTGAATCTGAAATAGTGGGAAAACTGTATTCTAACCTACTAATATAGCTATAAAAAGAGATAAAACAGCAACTAGTCCTACAGAAGTCACCCCAAGTTAGTGAGAGGGACTTAACATGCATGAAGAGAGATAAAAACCCACATAAGGAGTAAATTTTTTTTAAAATACACCTTAGCCATCAAGATTGAAAAATATCTAAAGGCTAGATGATTTTCTTTCTTCCTTCCTTCCTTTTCTTTTTAAATTTAAGAAGGAACCTTTTGCTATGCTTTGAAAATGTTTCCTAAAGTTCATGGATTAAAGGTTTGGTCACCAGTCTGTGATTCTACTGGGACGTAGTGAAGACTTTAAGAGGTGGGACTCCTAGGAGGAAGTTAGGTCATGGGGGGTGGGGGAGGATGTACCCCTGAAGGGGATATTGGGACTCTAGTCACTTTCCCTCTCTTTTTACTTCCTGACCACCATGAGGTGAATAGTACTTCTCTGCTGCGTACTCCCACAATGACGTATTGTGCTACCACAGACCCAAAGCAACAGGGTTCAATGACCATAGACTGAAACCTCTGAAACTGTAAGCCAAAATAAGCCTTTCCTATTTAAAGTTAATTACCTCAGGTTTTTCATCACAGTCACAGAAAGCTAACTAACACACACTTTTCCCAAGAAAAATCCTTTATGGTATCTCAAAATACCAAAACTAATGGCTAAGCTTCTCCAGAGGAAAGAGGTCAGACATACCTGCTCACCCTTTCCCTGCACACAAAATAAGCCCTCCACACACATATACACACACAAACACACTCTCAAGGAAGCCTAGAGTAGCTGGAAACACATTTTAAAAACCACTGAGCCAAAATAAAACATTTAAATAGGATACATATACAGTATTTGATCTAAATTCAAATTACTAACTGAAGGTTAGAGTTTCTGATTAGCACTTAACCTAGAGGGAAAAACTTAACAGAGGTTCACTTGAAAAAGAAGTGAAGGTTTTATTTCACTAGAAATTCAACCAGGCCAAGTATAGTAGGGCATATCTGTCATCCCAGCTACTTGGGAGGCTAAGGCAGAAAGATCCCAAGTTCAAAGTCAGCCTCACTAACTTAGTGAGATCCTGTCTCAAAATAAAAAATAAAAAGGACTGGAAATAAAGCTCAGTGGTAAAGCACCCCTGAGTTCAATTGCTACTATAAGAAAAAAAGATAGATAGATGACAGAAAGAAGGAAATTCAACCAGAGTCAACAATGTTCTGGCTGCCAGGAAAAGCATGTGCAGTTTAGCCTGGGCTAAGAACTAATATTTGCTGAGAGACTTACCTTTTACAAAGCACTTTTATAAGTATGATCTCATTTAATGCTGGACAATCACTCTGCAGAAAATTATTTTCCCAGTTTTTTAGATGAACATCGAGAGGTGCTCTTTACTCTGAGAGTAACTTACTCAAAGTCAAATCCCACCCACGGCAGAGGCTTCTGCCTCCAGATCCAGCTCTGCCTAGAGAATAAAGGGAGAGTTCAAGAGTAATAGCCCACTGCTCTCTGAATAGTTGGAACAACTCATGAAAAATGCGTTTCATTCTGGTTGCTACATTAATGGAGGTGCATCCAAATGGGACCACAGGCAGAGCTCCATGACCTGGGCAAAGAACAATCTGGAAATGTTATATGAAACATATGGAAAAACTAGATTTTAAAGAAGGAAAACAGAAGGTTTAGGAATGACATAATGATTATTTTTAAAATTGTAAAGTACAATAGGGAAGGGACATAAGATTTTTGGTGAGACCAAGTGATACAAATAAGGGAACGATACAAAGGAAGCCCAGAGCAGCAGATCAGAATAAGAGAGGTGTCCATGCGGTGGGTGGAGGGATTGTGGCATGGAATGTTGGGAGTACTGGCAGGTAAGGTCAACTCTGTGAGGAGGGAAAGTGGCAGTAGCTGAAGCCTGGTAATATATAGGGAGGTTTATCAAATAACTTTATTAAGAATAATGGGAGCCAGGAATCTCACTGCCAACTGCAGCAGTTATAAATATGGAAAGCAAAATAATTAAGACTAAACCCTATGATATCAGATAGGAATTTAAGCTACTACCATGAAATGTTTTTTTTAAATATATATATTTATATATTTAAATATATAGATAGATAGATAGATAGATAAAGAAATAAACACAAATGTAAATATGTGTTAACATTCCACAGTTCTGTCCACTAAGAGAACCAAGAATTACTGACACCCTAATAGCAATGAGCACACCGAGTGACTAAACCTTGGCTTCTAAATACCATTCTCCACTCAAAGGTACCAAAGCTCCTCGAAGAAATGGCCAACAGGAAAGATACAGGTAAATTACAAAATACGCTGGAAACATCTTGTTTTGCCAGAAAGCAAAGAAGTGCTCAAGGACTAATGGGAGTAAAAAGGGTACTGTAGGGACTGGGGTTTAGCTCAGAGGTGAGCACTTGCCTAGCATGTGTGAGGCACTGGGTTTGATCCTCAGAACCACATAAAAATAAATGAATAAAATAAGGTATTATGTCCATCTACAACTAAATATATATATATATATATATATATATATATATATATATATATATATGAGATGGGTACTGTAGCCAACATGAAAGGACTGCCAATGGCTAAGGCTAGGACCAGTTTAAACATCAGAGTAAGTAATAAGAGTAACAGATGAAAACACATGAAAAAAGGAGGCTATAGGGTCTTACTAATAAAAATAAATGAACGGAAAATTTGATAAGAAATGAGCTATTTACATAGTTTCAAAGTAACCTGTTACAAAATATTATAAATTACAAAAGGAACGATATGGTGGAGACGTTTGGTAGATGACACCTTAATCGAGTGACCATCATCAGCAATGGGACTAACAGAAATTTGCCACCTGATGGGATGCAGTGAGAACACAGCATTGCTTCTGTGCTGTTCCTGTCAAAGACATATAGCCCGAATCTAAGCTTGAGGAAATGGCAGACAAACCCAAATCGAAAGACATGCTGCACAATAACTGGCTTATAATCTTCAAGAGTAGCAAGATCATGACAGTGAAGAACTGAAAGGGATTAAAAAGATATAGCTAAATATGATGTGTGGTTCGGTCCTGGATCCCTTAGCTTTAGAAGACATTAGTGGAGTAACTGGGAAACTTAAATGAGGTCTAAAGATTGGATGGTGGTAATATATCAAGTAACTTCCTGGCTTTGACCGTGGTACTGTGGTTATCTAGGAGAATATCCTAGTTTATAGGAAATATACACTGACATGTTTGTGTGAGAGCCATCGTGCTGGCAACTCCATCTCAAATGATTCAGTATGAAAACAAGTTCTTTGTACCACCAGCAGTTTTTCTATAGGTTTGAGATGTGTTTCAAAAAAAAAAAATCAACAATAAGTCAGAATGGAAATTGCAGAGAAACTGATTAGATCTAGTTTGAGGACAGATGAGATACTCTAATGATTAAAGTGATTTAAAATAGATTCATCCTGAGAAGGCTGATAGGATATTGCAGAGGAAAATGCTTCCCTGATTAGGAAGTTAGAGGTGATTCCTATGTACTTTCCAGTGACTCTCTAATTCATTCATGCAGCAAACATGTATTAAATACCTACTGTGGCAGACAGTGTATGACACATGGGGCTTATGTGATGACTGAGAGTCAGTCCCTACCCAGGACCCTTATAATCCAAAGGAGTATGACTCAGAAGTCTGAAGTTAGAAATTTTAAGACAGGGGGCTGGGGAGATAGCTCAGTTGGCAGAGTGTTTGCCTTGCAAGAACAAGGCCCTGGGTTCGATCCCCAGCATCGCAAAAAAAAAAAAAAAAAGAAAGAAATTTTAAGACAGTCAGTTCCCAGTACAAAAAAGAAAGACAGTCACAAGTGTTATGTGTAGAAACATGTGACTCTAGAATATCATCTTTAATACTCCAATTTCATTTATAAATTTTCAATAAACTACATATAATTCATCATTCTATCATATTCTTTAAGAACGTTTTCATCTTAACTTTTTTTGTGTTTGTGGGTGGTATTAATTGTGGATATGCAAAAACTTTATTGCTTTTCAATTATGAACAGATGTAAATGACTTACTTGATGTTTTATTTTAGAATAACAAGCATCTTCTAAAATAAGTTTCAAACTGAGAAGCTGGGGCTATAGCTATGGAGGAAACTTAACACTCCAAAAATGAACCCTGACAGGTTCTTCCACACCACAAAAGTCACCCCACATCACCTCACATCTCTGTGCTCCAATTTTTTTGTCAGTCATAAAGACATCAGAATATGCTTGTAAGACCCTTAGAAGAAAGACATCATAATTGTAAAGCTCTATTAAAAATGCACGTTGCACCAGATGCAGCAGTGCATGTCTATAGTTCCAACTATGTAAGAGGCTGAAGCAGGAGCATCACGTTAGCCCAAGAGTTCAAGACCAGCCTGAGCAACATTGTGAAACCCCATCTCCAAAAAAAGAAATGGGGGTTGGGGAGTAAAGGAAAGAACAGCGCATTGCTTTAACCTTTACCAGGGACTACCTATTATTATGGCTTTTAAGACCAAGGGATCCCTCTAAATGAGCTCACCTTGGCAGTTTTATGGTGGGCAGAAAATATTATTTGGTTTTCCAACTTTGCCCTTTGGTTTCATTTCAACCTTCAAGTACACCATCAAGTGAGAATGCTCCAGCACCTCAGACAGACTGTGTGGTTGGACCAGAACAAGCAAGTCAATGTTCAATTACTTTCCGCACTGAGGTATGCATACCTTTCTTATGCTTTTCCCACATGACACTTCCATAACCATATTTAGCTTTCTTCCTACCATCTCCCTGTAATTCAAAAGGCAATTTAGACTCCCATATGGTTGCCATCGAAGCTAACAGATGTCTAGCAAATTAAAACAAAAATTATGACTTATAAACTGCTGATGTATCATCATTCCAGAACATCTTGCAATTTATAGTGAATCATAAGGCAAGGTTTCCTACTTGATGCCCCCCCAAGGTTCCCTAAATCTCCCTCCTCTCTGAATTTAAGCCCTGCGGAAGCAAATTAGATGCAACATTCTGCCATCAACTCCAGATAAACCACACCACTTGTAACACAATGTAATATTTGAAAGCACACCAAAAAAGAAATTTGGCCTCAAGTATCCAAGGCTGTTCTATCCTTGTACAGCAGAGAACAGAAAAATGACTAGATTCTCGTAAGTTGTTCAACACTTCCACTGATCTATGGGGTCTTTTCTAATAAATCATGATAAAATCTATCCAATCCAATTTCCTCATCCTCTTGGCGGATCTTAAGAGCATCATCATCACCTTGCAGTAATGAGGTCAAAGTACTATGCAAAGACATTCTAGAAGTTCTTTAGGCCAGGATAGAACTAGTATGGTATCCGAACACAATAATGAAATTCACCATTTCTTAAATACTGAGACTTTGTGCTGGGTAGTATATTATTTTAGTGAATCCTTGAAAAACTATGAAGCCATTAGACAATATTATCTTTATAATTAAGAAATTAAGGATCAGTAAAGCAGACTGTATTTTCCAAAGATGGCTACAACTCATATGACTTTCTGCAATGTTACCTTGACACTTCCCCACCAAAAGGAAGAATTTATTTCTTCAATCCCCTGCAACTGAGCAAGCTCCCTAAGTCCTTTAACTAATGGAATAACTGAAAGTGACATTGGGGCAGTTCCAAATACAGTTAAACTGACTGGAGGCTGCTTCTTCTAGTCTTGGAGACAAGAAGAAGCCATCTACAGGTGCTCAGGCTAACAACTCTGGCTGAGCCCTCAGGGAGCACCAATTACCGGTCAGGTAAGAGCACCTGGACAGTACACCTCAGGGAGGCTTCAGACAACTTCAGCCCCAGGTACATTTCACTGCAACTGCACCGGAGACCCCAAGTGAGAACTGTCCAGATGAGCTTGGCCAAATTACAGCCTGTGAGCTATAATAATTAAATATTGAGATTAATGTGCTTGCCCAGAAACAGTTAAGTATCAAAGTCAAGGTCCGAAGCAAAACATCTATCAAAGGTGGATGATAGGATACAGAGATTCAGCCCCCAAAAGAACTGACTTTAAAACAAAACCCCTTTCACCTCCTTCCCCAAAGAGATCTCAGGGTTTTCTGAGAAATGTCATAGTATGGTGACACCCTCAAGAAAATCAATTCCATCTGTCTTGAGTTGTTCCAATATACAATAGGGAAAACAAGGTTTTCCCTACCACCCTGTGAAAACTAATGAGAAAGGAATCTGTACAAGATGTTGACTTTGTTACTCAGAATATCATTACAACTGTTATATAAAAGGATTCAGACAACGTATGAAACTGTAATTCTAATAATAAAAATATATTTAGTGACTCACAGGACTACTTTTGAGATTCACAGTGGGTAAAAGGAAGCATGCATACCATACCAATAACTAAACAGACCACAAAGAAATTAGCAAAAGTATTTTTTTAATTGAAAGGATCTTTGAGGAAGAAATGAAAGTAATAAAACTGGTCTTCAGCCAAGTCTCAGAAAAGAAAAAGTCTATTAACAAGTGTCCTAAGATATGCAATTTGTTATATATTAGTGCCCATCTCTTATATTTTTCTTTGCCCACATATTAGAACTCAACAGACTCATTCTTTGTCATAACTGGAGAGAACTTCAGAACTTAACCAGCCCCTTCATTTTAACAGCTGAGAAACTGAGGTACAGGGTGGTTAACTAACTGCTGATTAGTAAGAGAAGCAAACTGTCAATACTAGTGCCACAACATTTTCCATTTATTTTACCAGATCTGTACCTCTACATGTCTTCAATGTGTTTCAGATTTATTCTAGCATGTCAGTGTGAAAATGAAAGACTAGGAAACCATGCTCTCTGTTAGCAGTCTCTTCTTCATAGTTGTACAGGAGCTGCATTGAGTCAGCTGTTTCTGGCCATCACAAACAGGTTGGTGACTATAAAGATCAGAGCTGAACAACTTTTTAAAACACACTGACTATACTCTAACCCCAGTATTCAGTCACTAACATCTTAGTCTAAATTAATTTAATCAAGTAACATGAATGCCTTCCTGCTGAACAGCACTAAAAAATGAGAAATGTAAATGATTTTGGAACAGTGAGCTGGACAGGTAAAGTTTGAGGGGACAGATGAGAAAAAAGCTTAAGGCACAGAGAGGAGGGGGAGGGCATGTAGGCAGCAGGGAAGGGGAGGGCCCTCCTAAATAGGCACCTACTTAACAATTCTGCCTGGGGCTGCTGGTTTAGAAACAGCCTCAGCCTGCTTCCAGGCTTCCCACAGAACTCCCTCCCACCTACATGAAGACCTTCAAATCAGACAAGATGTGGCTCCATTCTGCAACTCTACATGCAAGCATTCGGTAATTCTTTGAAGCTCTGCACAATTCTAGGGGTTTTGCTGCAACATAATCCAGAGAAAGGGCTAAATTTGCCTCTGTGCACTCTACAAAATTATACTAAACGGTCAGAGAAACAGGCCTAAATCCCTTTATTTCCTTTTCACTCCCTGCTATGAAACTGCCCAGAAAGCCCCTGGGTGCTTTTTGTTGCCTGGTAGCTGAAATGTGCAACTTTTGGAAATGTTCAAGCAGAATGGAGAGGCCTGGACTCACTGCCCTTGCAAAGGCCAGCTCAATTCCACAGTCCTGGCCTCTCAAAGTCAAGAAGTTTCAAGTTCCCATAAAATCAAAATAGTTTATTCAGTAATAGGACAATCTACCACTTCTAAACATTTCCAGAAAGGGTTGGGAAGAGAAGCAAAGAAAGAAAATAATTTATTCTCACTATCTTTGCAACCATGTTTAATGGGTGGGGGGGTGGCTTATAGGAACCATGCAGTTAACTAATAAAAAACTGCCCATATATCTATTCACCTTTATCAGCCCTGAGGACAGATGACAAAGTGGTCTTTTCCATTTCCTTTCACAAAACATACATAACCAAAGCAAGACATTCCTACAGAAAATAGAAAATAACCTGGTAAAAATGTGGTAGGGAAAAAAGAATATAAAGAGCTGCATTGACAACTATTCTCATGGATATTTATATTTATAGCAAATAGCCAAATTAAAGGAGATACAAATAAATACACCCTATGTTCTGACTGCTGTGGACTATTATTGATTCAGCAGTTGGATTATTGTTTACCTCACACTGAACAGCAACTTGGAGAACACCCCCGGATGGCCACCATCTTTACTTTTCAAGGGAAGGGGGTTGCACACTGAGGAAGAGGATGGGATGGGATGAGATGAGATGGGGAGGAAAACCCAGCGTTTTCCCCTTGTCCTAGAGAACTCTTTGTCTGGTTGCGGAACACATTTAGGAGATCATGGAACAAAAATCAAAACAAAACAAAAGAGTAGGGTCCCAACCCAATTACAATAGATGCACAACACACTGTAGTCCCAAGCAGAGCATGGTTTGAATCTTGTGTTCAAGCATCTGCTGTCTCGGTTCTCCAGTAAAACACGTCTCACACACCTTCTCCCTCGCATTTCTCCAAGGGTTCCCAAAACCCAACCAGCTCTGTGTCGCTCCTTTAAAAAGGAGGACGTGAGGCACGAGCACACTGAAACATATGTTGATGGTGACTTATTATTATCCTGACAATGATATATACAGAAATAAATCCGTCCACCCCATACACCCACTTGGCCAGTTCATTATGCAAAGGGAGCGCTTTCCAGCTGAAAGGGGTAAAAGCATGCAGGAAGCGTTATTTACGTTCACATTACAGAACCATATACCACAGCATCTGCATCCTACACAAAGCCCGAGATGGTGCAAAGAGATACACGCTGAGCACGGCACAGACCAGCCGCGGCAACACGGAGCCAAGCCCTCGTCCAATCAGATCCTTGTTAGAAGGTGGACCTCAGGGTCGGCTCTGCCCGATTAGCCTGCCCTATTATGACACCACGCTCTGCCCAACATCCATATCCCACGGGGAGCAAATCTAATTCGTGTGGTTGCTCGTTTCTCAAATTGCCGAGCCCTTTCTTTTATCTGCAACCCTGCTATCGTCCCTTAAAAAGCCACCCCAAGGCCTGGGTGTCCCCTTTCCGGCTCGGTTTTTCTTTTTACCCGTCTCATTCCTAGAAAGGATTTAAATGTTTCTCTCTTCAACGCGCAAGCTGGTAAAAGGGAAGGCAAATGCCTCTCCAGGCTCCTGCAAGCGCCTGAGGGGCTGCGAAAAGTAAAGGCAGCAAACAACGCGGGGGGGAATCATCGCCAATCAATCGGCCACAATAGTTGAGATGCCAGGAGCGCTCCAACTTACCCAGAATATGACATTGAAGCCAAAAATGAAGTATTTGATGCAACAACTGACTTCAGGACCCTTGTAGTGCTTCCCGGACATCCTCTGGGTTCATGAAGACACTTGCCCCGGCAGCCCGAGTTTGGAGTCCCGGAGCACCGTTGCTCGGAGCAGCCCGACGAGGAGCTGAGGCTCGGGGCCGTGGCGCGGGCGGCCCGGGTTCAGCCGCAAGGGGACCGACCGGCGGAAAGCGGCTCCCGCACCTCCAGCCCCTCGCGAGCCGAGGCCGCCGGAGCGGATGGCCGCGAGCGGGCAAGAAGCAGCACGCTGCAAACCCTAGCCTTGCCGAAGCTGGCCCCGAGCACAAAGCGGGTGCCTACGTCCGTGCGCCAGACGGTCCAGCGATCGGTCCCCGGGCTTGGGACAAACGCGGCAGCGGCAGATGCTGGCGGAGACGCAGCTCGCCCGCCTGCTCGCGCGCGCCCTCCCACCCTTCGCTCCGCCCGCTGCTCGCTCCGCCCGCCGGGCCCGCGGCTCCTCCGCCCGCGCCGCCTGCAGCTCCGCCCGCCGCCGAGCCTCCGCGGAGCGCGCGCGCGCACGGGCTGGAGCGCTCCCGAGTGGCAGTGACACCACGTAGCCACCGCCACCGCCTCCCTCTACGACTCTCCACCCCTCCTGCTTTTTCTCCGCGGGTTTGTTAACCAGCCCCGAAACCCTTGCACTGTTGCGGGGTAAATGGGGAGGACTGTAGACAGACGGGAAGGAGAAGGGCGCCCCGGTAACGCGCCGATTGGGAGCAGCGTGGCAGAGTGACGGGGATTGAGGATCTGCAGGTCTCTCTGCCACCAGTAGCAACCCGCAGGTCTGGAGGGACGCGGGAGAGAGGGTCGCTCCGCGGCGAGAGGGCTGGCTGAGTGGAGACCTACGAGTCCCCCTCCCCTGAACAAATCCCCTTTCTGAGCACAACCATACTCAGGCCCTCTTCTCCACCACCGTATTATGTGGCAAAAGAAGAATGCTGTGCCACTAAGCAGAAGAGGAAAGTGGTCGTGGACTTACTTAGCTGAGGGGAACCAAGGGTAGTACGGGTGTTGGGGAAGAGGGAAAGAAGCGGGGCGGAGACGATGCAAAGGAGTCTCCTGAGTCCCTGGTGACCTCCCCACCTGCAGGAGAAATGCGTTTCATCTTAGAAATTAAGAAAGAGGAAGGGGAGATGGCCCCAAGGAGGTCTAACCAAGGTCTGTTTTCAACAACCCAAGCCGGAACAGCAATGCGTGTCTTCGTACCCCGCCTGCAGCAGAATAGTGCCAAAGGAACGTGTCAGGTTCCCAACTCTAGGAAGCAATCCAGAAGGGGTTCCAGGACGGTCCTTTGGGAAATCCGAATTTGGCTTTCAGATCGTGAACCATTAAGCTCTTGATCTTTGGGGAAGGATAGAATGCGAGGCTGAAAATTGTTTTAGAACCCTACCTGAGCGGTGTGTGCCCATTGGCAGCACACGCTTCCCCCTGGAGCACTTTCCTATTTGCCGTCAAGCATGTAGTAGAGTTTCATGGAAAGGGAAGTAAAAATTGCTCAGAACTGTGTGGAAACGTCTATGGAAATTTTCTTAAGATGAGGTCGCAACCTGTGCGACCCCATTATGCGTCCAGGATTCTGCATGTTCAATAAGCTCTCCAGATGATACTTAAGTGGGTTTGAGTTTGAGAGCCTCTGACATAGAATTTCCCTAGATAACCACCTGTTTTCTCAAAAACAGCCTAGCTAGTTAAATAAACAACCTGTAATCAAGCTTTGGCAAGGCAAGAAGTTACTTTTTCCTTTAACAAACTGCATTTGGAAATGAACCTGGCCTTCAGATCAAAGTTATATCAAGGTCATAGTTATAAGCCAGGCTACCCACAAAGATGGGAGGGCTAGGAGATCCTACTCATTTGGTACCATTGAGGCTATAACATTGGCTAACAGTGAAGTAGCCCTTTGGATAAAATAATTCTCTCTCCCTCAAAAATGCCTTACACCCACTCAAATCATAGGCCATACCACCACCAATGTGGTAGGCTTCAAAAGTAAGGTGTTCTTTCCACATAGTGGATTTCCCTATTAACAGGAAAGCACCCACAGGCTTTACCTAAGCCTATTTGCAGCTATGTTGTAATTCTATATATAAATAGAATCTTGCTGCAAGGATACTGGGTAAGTCAGAGGAATGGTCTTTCTTAAGCCAATGTGACATATTTCAGAAAAGGGCTAGACATGAGATTCAATTGATAACTTAGTTGATCCCTAAATGTGATTTATCTTTGAAAAAAATTAATAGAGATATAGAGAAATACCATATACCTCTACCCCCACACATGCATAGTCTCCTCCTCAACATCCCCCACCAGAGGGAACATTTGCTGCAGTTGATGAACCTTCATTGATACATCCTTATCTCCCAAAGTTCATAGTTTATATTAGGGTTCACTCTTGGTGTTGAACATTCCATGGGATTGGACAGATGTATAATGACATGTATGCATTTTTATGGTATCATATACAGTATTTTTACTGCCCTAAAATTCCTCTGTTCTCTGTGTATTCATTCTTCCCTCCCCGCTAGTCCCTAGCAACCTTTGATGTTTAATGTCTCCATAGTTTTTGCTTTTTCCAGAATGTCATATAGTATAACATTCAGTATATACTATGGATCATACAGCATATAGTCTTCCTCTCTATTTCCATGAATCTGAAACTGATCTAAGAAATAAAGTATTAAAAAGAAAATGAAGAAGGAAAAGTTCAGATAATTCCTGGTAATTTGGAAAAGGGGGAGATCTAGTTGAATTTTCCTATCATCCTATGTATCCAAAGTAAGTTCTAAGAGACTTAATGATATATATATATATATATATTTAAGCAAACCAGAAGAAAATAGAAGACTCGTTAAATTTATGAATAGAAGTATTTCTCAACTTAGAAGCAATAAAAGAAAAAAAAATCAACAAATGTGACTGGGTATATTTTTAAAAATTACATGTGTTAAATTTTTTTTCTTTAACCTAACCAAAAAAAAAAAAAAAATTGTCAGCAAACATGAAAAATAAGTCTGAATGTCTGTATTGTAAGCAGGTCTTATCTCTGCTAAAATAAAATATAGAATCTCAAAATTGTGTGTAAATAGAAAACAACTCACAAAAGAAGAAATCAAAATAGTAACAGTTATTTGGGGAAATTTAATCTTCAAATAATCAAAGAAATATACATTAAAACAAAGTAATGATAAAGTCACCAAGACAATGAACATTGGTTTGCTGATGTATTGCTGGTATCCTAATGAAAAAATATGGTCCATTTGGAAAGCATTTTGGTTATTTGTAGCAGGTCAGAGTGCTCCTACATTTCGACTCAGCAGTCCCATTTCTGGGAATCTAGCCAAAGAAATACTCCAAAATATGGAAAAAGTTATATACTGTAAGTTGTACCTCATGGCTTTATTTATATTGAAAACTGGCTACAAGTTAAAGATCAAAGAGTAGAGGCTATACCCCACTCATTGTGGCCACCACAACCATGAGCCTTCTTCCCATTTCTGTGCCTTTGCATGTCATTCCTGGTCTCTGTCTAGGATGCTCCTCTTGCTTGTTTGTGAGCCCACTGCTCTTGTGTATCTTCAACGCTTTTGTTCAGCATCTTGGAGGTTCCTTCTTTTGTTCTCTCAAAACCTCCTACTTTCTTCCATTTTGGTTCTTAGCGACTGCCTATAATTATTTGTTTACCTGCCTGTCTCCTCCAGGCCACTGTGACTTCCTCAAGAGTGTGGTCCATCTCGTTTTAATCTTAGAATCTTCAGTGCTCTGCAGATGTGGCAGATGCTTGGTAAATATTTATAAAGCAAATGAATGAATCATTTGCCTGTACTTTTTGCAGCTATTAAGGAAGATGATTTTTATAAAGAGTACGTGGCAAGGTGGGAATAACTTGTGTTACATTTTAAAGACACTATATATGGAATTTTATACAAGTAATATAAACTTGAAAAATGTGAGATGCATAACAGTGTATACAGTAGGCTACCATGTTGTAAAAAATCAAGTGTGTTGGCAAAAAAAAAAAAAAAATGTGTACATATATTTCCCTGCTAAGGGATAGGCTATTTACAGAAGAAATAAAAGAAACATAATAGTGGAGGCAAAGTGGAAGACTCTAAGATATTACCCTTTTGCTTGTTTTTGAAATTTATACCATATATATATTTTATGCCTATTTTGAAAAATAAAGCACTCTACCAAAGTGTATGAAAATCACAAGAAAATCATATGAAAAAATGTTAGGAGTTAATTCTTGCAAAATATTCATAGTTGTCAGGTTGTAGGATTATAGGTGATTTTGTTTTCGTGTTTCTGGTTTCCAATTTTTTAAAGTGTGATTATATTGCTTTACTATTAAGAAGAAAAATTACAAATAAGTAACTAAGTAATCATTATATTTATTTCACACAACTCCTTCATAAATCAATAAATCCTAGTATACTTTACAAAGAAAAGGAGAGCAATCTTCTGCCTGGAGTCTGCTGCAGCCATCTCCTTTATAATTCTGAGGCTGAAAATGGTTAATAAGTTTAATTACTGAAAAGTTAATGAGTTTTTCAAATGGCAATGAAAACAGGTAAAGCATGTTCTTCCAACCTTGCCTGGGTGTACAACAAGATATGACAACAGCATTTTAACCTCAGACACCACATTTAACGAGCTTGTCTCTCTGTCTCCATCTTGTTTTGCTCTCTCCACCCACTTTCCTGCCTCCCTCCTCTTTCACTGTCTGCCTCTCTGCTCTTCTAGTTCTACATCTTTCCTTCTTCTCTGTAGCTAGCACTGCTGTTTGTCTACCTGTCCCCACTGCTTCCTTCCTCTGGGAACTCTCATGGTGCCCAGTGTCCACCCTCTTCACACAACTATATGCCTTGTGAAGGCTGACTGTCCACGTCAGGCCTGAAGGTCTCATTCCTCTCACCAAGGCTTGGTTCAGGAATGGACTAGTGACGCAACTCTAGTCAATGAAAGATGAAAAGAATCTGCTGAAGATCTCTTTGTATCTAAGAAATGATCTCCTGTTGCCCTTGGACTTCATTATGCTGGATGCGACACCAGCATTCCTGACAATGAAGACCTTACCAAGGATGGCAAAGAGGAAAAATGTGAAGAACCTGGACCTTCACACCACAACTTAGTGGCTGACTTACCCAGCCGTGAAGGTCACCCCACCTCAGGACTTCCTGTCCCAGGAGACTACTTATTTGGTTGAGAAGCTTCTTCAGACTTTCCATTTCCCACAGCTGAAAGCACTTTGACTTGATTGCTTCACTTTTGAGGTTTTCCCCCACCCTTTATTTAAAGATTTTCTCTTTTGGAATCACTACCAATGCTTTCACATTTCTTTCAGAATCACCCTTTTCCCTTTTCCCTCCTGTCTCTGAGATCTCTTGCCCATCAGCTTCTCTCTGCCCCCACTAAACCTATAGGGGAAACTTTTAGGGTGCCTGATGGTTCACACCCACCATTTTCTCTCAGACTTTCTCAACCATAAGTGCTCCCCCATCTCTACCACATGCGTTCTTCACAGCTGGGACCTGGGTGGGTGCAGGCTGGGCCACCCTGAGAGTCTGTCTCTTAAGTTGGGATTCAGTAACAAAAGAATCCCTGAATGTGGCTTAAATGAAGGCCATGTTTGTACAAGAGCTGGGGGGGCCTGTGTTTCCAGGAGGAAGCTGAGGCTCTCCCTCTCCCTCTACAGAAAGAGGAAGGAAACCTAAATTTGGAGAGTAACAGTGCAGAGCACTGTCTCTAACAGCATGGGTGACCGCAAATGGTGATGCATTTTGTGCTCTGAAAGGCTTCTGCCTCTGCAAAGTCTTTCTACTTCTGGATTTCTTCAAGAGGCCCTGTCCTTGAGATTTATGGAGTTTTTGGATGGAATTATTCACCACATTCCATTTTGGCTTCAGCTACTTTGAAGTGGGCATCTCAAATTTGGAAATCAAAGAACCTTCATGGAAACACAGAGTCATCCTACTCAAGTTCTTTATGAAATGAGGTCTACTTAAAGCCATGAAATAAAATTAAATCATATTTTTGCTATATTTAATGAATTTATTATGCTGCTTTCTGTTCTTTAGTTGAAAAGTGAGGAATTTAAGTGGTGTATTTCTCTAAAATACAGTTAACTGATCCCCCAGGATTGTTCTACCCCTGTGGCTTTCTGGCCCTATGTCCACACATACCTCCTAAAGAAGATCAGTTTGCCCAGAAGAACATAAAAAGAGGGAAACATGATTGAAAAAGCATATGTAGAACACAATCATTGCACTTTTTAAATTAATTATAATTACATGGTAAAACCTAACTTTCACAAAATATGACAGAAATCATTGATTTTTAAAAATCCTGCCATTCTACTTGGTTTGAATAGCACTTCATCTTCTTCCCTATGGACATAGCTAAACCTGTGGGTATCAGGGAACCAGGCCCTGACCTCACCTTATGGTGGTCGGGGGGCAAGGATATGGTCAGACAAGGCATGGGAAGCTCCCTTTCTGATAAGGGGTAGAGTGAAGAAAGATCAGAACCCACCTGGAGTTCATTTCTAGCAGCTCCTGGACAATCCCAAGGCTGCCCTTTGATACCTTTGGGATCCTCTTGGTCTTCTGCCCTCCCTCTGGTCCCATAAGTGAGCCTATTTCTTTGCAGGGAATTTCCTCTCTGATTGATTTAGTTAAAGGCACTTTCTGTGGCTTAAACAAAACATCCTAATCAATACAATGTGAACTTTAAAAACTTCACCTTTCAGAGAAAAATATTCTTTCTGATTTCAGAAGTAAGATATTCTCATACAAAATTTAGAAAATACAGAAAATATTTTTAAATGTCACTTTTGACAACATTCCAATGAAAACTGTTGTTAATATTTTGGTATATTTTGTTTATCAATAAACATTTTCATATGCTCGATCTCATCTGCAGAGAAAAATTTAAATTTATTACATCTTCCATTTGCCCAGGTTCAAATTATTTATTTATTTATCTTTTATTCTTTCTCAATGTACATGACAGTAGAGTGTATTTTGACATATTATACATACATAGAAAAAGTATAACTTGTTCCTGTTAGGATCCCACTATTGTTGTACATGATATGGAGTTAAATTGGTCGTGTATTCATATATAAAGATAGGAAAGTTATGTCCAATTCATTCTACTCTCTTTCCTATTCTCAATCCCCCTGCCTTCCCTTCATTCAGGGTCCAAAATTAATGCAGAGAAATCCTCCATCATAACAGATGCAACTTTCACCTCCATTTCCAAGCTTTGATTTTCAGTCAAGAATCTCCATTCTTCGTCCTTATGCCCTTGAGCATCTTCCTATTCTACCACGTCAGTTTTTGTTTCATGCCGCGAAAATGCTGCATGCTCCCTCACAGTTCTACCCCCATCCCACCTCCAAACAATCTCAAAATGCCATTCCCACTCTGCAAACTCCACCCTTCCATCCACCACCAAATCAAATTATTTTATCAAGTTAAGCATAATTCAACCCGTTCAGAAATCTGTCCCATTTATCTCTGGGCATGCTAATCATATCCAGTAATTTCCTTTATGGACAGTTGGTTTCTTTTATCTTCAGAAACTTGCTTCTGTGATTCTGTGATATATCACTTTCCAGTGGAACTCTAATTGCTGGAATATTGAACTTAATGTCCAGAAACAGAAATAGACATTAGCAGATTTATCAGATATCTGTTTAGGTTTCATTATACACAATCAATTAATTCTATAAAAATTTTCACTGAGCACATCGATTAATGCACTTGGTCCATGGATCCTGCCCTAACATAGTTAACTAGAAGAAATAAACAAAGAGGTAAGAACTGGGTCAGAATAGATTAAGTGCTATGATTTCAACAAAATGCAATATACATATGGTGAATGTGCAGAATGGAATTGTGGGGGGAAATCCTTAAGTCCATCTTCCTTCTTTCCTTCCTTTCTTTCTTCATTATCCTTTTTCTTTCCTCTAGTAGTAGTGTTTACTGAGTACAACCAGTAGGAACAAAAATGATTAAGACAGTCTCATATCTGAGTCACTTATTGAATGAGACAAAGACCCTGATAGAATAAGTTTTAAATTTTACACTTACCCACAATAGTGCAGCCACTGTGGAAACCAGTTTGGCGGTTCATCAAAATGTTAAACACCGAATGACCATATGATCCAGCAATTCCATTGCTAGGCATATATTCCAAAGAATTGAGAACAGAAACTCAAATGAATACTGTACGTCAACGTTCATAACAGCACAATAGTCAAAAGGTGCAAACAACCCAGTGGCCATTAACAGATGAATAAACAAAATGTGGGGTGTGTGTGTGTGCATGTGTGGTGTGTACACACATATACACAGAAAATTATTCGGCCTTTCAAAGGAAGGAAATTTTGATGGTTGGTTACATGGATAAACTTGAAAACACCGTGCTAAGTGAAATAAGCCAGACACAAAAGGACAATAATGTAGGAGTCCATTTATATGAGATTCCTAGGATATCAAATTCATAGAGACAAAAGTAGAATACAGGTTAC
Organism: Sciurus carolinensis; assembly: GCF_902686445.1. Lineage (NCBI taxonomy): Eukaryota > Metazoa > Chordata > Mammalia > Rodentia > Sciuridae > Sciurus > Sciurus carolinensis. Next base: position 57,424,428 of record NC_062222.1, on the reverse strand, counting down.
CAGGGGCTGAGAAAGGGCAAAAGGGGAGTAATTGTTTAGTGAGTAGAGTTTCTGACTGAAGAGATTTTTAAAAGTTCAGAAATGGATAGTGGTAATAATTTCGAGACACTGTGAATGCATCTAATGCTTCTGAAATGTATACTTAAAATATTTTAAATGGTAAGTTTTATGTTATATCTATTTTACCATAATAAAGATATCTACACTTGGCAATGAATGACAAATTGAGGAATAGTTCAAAACAGAGAAATAGTTGCTCTAACAAGTCTAAATGTGATGAAATTTAAATGTCCACCATAGGCATTCTAGGGCTATCATTGTGTGTGTCCTCGCATGGTAGGAAATATAATAGAATTGCAAAAATAAATTAAGAGGTGATTGCATATAAAAAGATTTATTTTACCAGGGATCGCCAGCAAACTTTTAGAGAGGGAGCTGCTTCCCTAGAAAACATAATCATTTGCAATTGATCATTTAGAATGCCACAAGGTTTTTGAGAGCAGAAACAAACACTCTTTGGAAGGAAACATCAGGAGGCTCCAGCAGCAACTCAAGAAGCTGGGGTTCCTCTAGTGCTGCACACTCCCACCGGGGAGCCCAACCCATCTTTGCCCCTCTTATCCTACGGGAGGCACTGGCCCCTTCCAAACCTCACTGAAGAATCCAGAGGTGAGTTGGGAGATGATGTTGACAGCACGGCTACCTTCCACACCGATGATCTGAGTTTTCATTTCAACTATTCAGCTCCTTTTTAGTGGACTGTGAATTTGTTAAGAATAGGGATCAGGTTTTTTTGATAGGGTGCTGCCCTACAAATATTCCCCACATGGTGGGTGGGTAATATTATTTACCAACTTTGTAAATTTATCAATGGATTAATAATTTTAATAAAAATGGCATGTGAAGGCCTGACAAAAATAATCATGAAGCAGCTCTGAAATTGTGATATGTAGGAGGAAGTCTACTTAAATCATAAGAGTTCAAATGACACATGATTTTAGAGAAATATCTCTCAACGTGCAAAGTGAGAAAGATCTGTGTTTAAGTTTATCCTATCTTCTTCTACAAAAGGGACATATTTTCTATTGCATTTGTAACTGCCTTGTACCCAAATGTACCCCATTTACTGGATTCACAATAAGTAGTGTTGACAGAATGAATGACAAGGCAAAAAATAGTTCACAGTACTTTTCATTTTTTACAAGTATGGAAAGCATATTAAACCGTCTGCTGATTAAAAATATGCGTGTTCTGACTTGCATATGAATCAAATTAACATACCTAAATCCAACATCTTCACATCACTAGATTCACAGCTATAGTCAATGTAATTTCCCATGTTTTTTTTTCAAATTCACCGATTCCAGAATGACATAATTAAGTTATTAAGCATAAAACTAACAGAAATGATTTATAACTAAAAACTAACTTCTATTTTTTTCAATTCTTTGATGGTGTATCCTCAAAAAAAAAAAAAAAAAAAACCAAAAAGGCATAAGATCATTGAAAAATCTAAATTTTTAAGTTTAAATTTGTTCATGAAGTACTAAAGATCACTGAGGAAATCTAAAATTTGAGGTAAAGAGTAAGAATTACTATCCCTCAGTGTGCTGAACTGGTGTTAAGTAAAATACTAAATGTTGAACCCTACTAGCTTTCTGCCTTATAGAACCTAGAAAGGCTCAAGCTTCCAAGTCGCAGCTTCTACAACTTCCCCTTCTACCTGTGTCTGTGCTCTGGTGGATCTGTCATTATCTTCTCTTCTCCATGACTTTTTCCAGGCAGGGAAGATTCTCTGTGAACTAGAGAAACACTCTACACTATTACACTAATGGACCAAAATGCCATCCTAGGAGGAAGAAAATGTTCAAACAGCAGACCTGGGGCAGACTACACCAGGTGTGGGTCAAGACAACAGGGGAGCCCAATTGCTGTTAGTAAGACACACCCTGTTCCTCCTCTTAACTCCCCAGTCCCTCAAGATTCAGCACTCCTGGAGCATCTCCTTGGGACCAAGAAGGTAGTTGAGCAGAATCTATGGCACCCAGGCCCCCGGTATTGATATGCCTCTGGCTCCATAAAACTAGCACCACATAAATGCCTAACATTTAGGTCTTCCTAGAGCAGTGTTTTCTTCTTTTCTTTCTCTCCCTTTTTTTTTTTTTTTTTTTTTTAATACCCTTTTGGCAGTACTGGAGATTGAACCCAGGACTCAACTATGCTAGGCAAGTGCTCTACCACTGAGCTATTTAGCCCCAGCTCTTAGAGCAGTGTTTTCTAACCTTGTCTAGTGATAAGAATTCTCTAAATCCATTGATATAAATGCAGATTTCCAGGCACTGTCTCTATATGTTCATATTTATGGATCTATTTGGGAGTCAGGAATCAATTTTAGCAATATCCAGTCGATGCTCTTCACCAGGGAATTTTGGGAAATACCAAGCTCAAGCTTGTTGTCATTATCATGATCATAAATCATTCGCCACAGTCACAGGGATATTATGTTCAACCTAGGCGAGCCTCTTCTCAATACACAGGGTCAAGCGAACAGTCACAATATCTGAAATTCAAGAGGGTAGAGGAGGACAAGGAGTGGCCCAAGGCAGAGGAGAGAGGGAGGTGGAGGAGCAAATGCCAGAGTCTGGAAATGAATGCATATGTATTTCAATCCACAGCTGCTTTGGCTCCTGATATAAATCAAAGGAAGAAGCAGGGAGAAAATGTAAACAGCTGGGTAAATTCAATCCTCTGTTAAATATGAATTTTCAGATATTCAAGACTGAAAATGTTAGCTGAATTATTCATTCACTGAACTTCCAATTTTATTTTTAGTACTACTAATGTGAATGAATCTGAACTGGGCTCTGAGACAGGGCAAGGTACTAAGGTAAGCACCTGTGTGACAGGTTACTGCCTAAAGTGGGGTATTTGGAAGTTTTACTCATCTACGTGAGGATAGAGCTGGCGACAGATTTCTATCCTGGCAGGTTTGCTGCTGACTTGTCATAAATTAGAGATGAATGTAGTTAGAAGATGGTTTTCCTCATAGACATAAAGACCAGGCCCTTCCCTACAAGACTGATGAAGAAAGTTTTCAGTGATGTCAGCAGGGTGCTGCACAATAATTTAGAGATAACGACCACTCTCTTTGAGGTCTGAACAAGAAGTTATGAATTAAATGGAAACCTGCAGAATCACCTGGCACAAAGAATAGGAAAGCCTTGTTCCAGATCTCCTTAAAAAGAAGATGGATTCAGTTTTTTTGTGATTGAATATGTTCCTGCATGGTAGTAGGGAGATGGACAGGCTTTCTCATTTAGACCATTTAGACCAGTGATTATGCAACCAAATTCAACTCGGCAAAAGCACAGCACACAAGAAAATAGCATGAATGAAAAAAGTGGTAAAATCTCCTAGATGCAATTGTTTGAAAAATCCTTCAAGTTTCTGAATAAATTTTAAAAGGTATAGAAATTGAAGGTTAACTCACCTCACGTCAGAAATTTATCTTAGCCTCTTAAGAGACTGTGGTTCCTTCTATTGTGACAAACATTCCCAAGGAGTGGAACTGCAGCCAGCAGATGCCTTTAGGATAATTAGGAAGAATTTATGAGATGGCAAAAATCTGTTAGGTGGCAAATAAGCCTTGAAGCAGCCCTCTTCCATAGTCACATAAGATATGCGAAGGTTACTTAATAATTCTCATTTTCAATGATAGTTCCTTAGGTCTCATTACTTTTTCCTTAGGGGTGTGTGTGTGTGTGTGTGTGTGTGTGTGTGTGTGTGTATAAACTTTTCCACAAATATAATACATGTTATATATCTTACATATATATGTATAATATATGCCATATATTTTACATATATTTATATATATATATATGTAAAAATTTCCAAGTCCATTCTGCTGATAAAATTTCAATCACAAAATCTTTCCTTTTAAAACTAACAAGGCTTTTCATCTCCCTGCATTGGCCAGATAACGATTGTACAGGCCACTCGGAATTACCAGAGGAGCTGCTGAAACTGGAGCAGCACAGATAAATGAGATCCCTGTAGGTGAACCACGGAATTCAGGGCAGCCGGGAGTTGCAGCCTCTTCCCTCACTTAACCTTGTACCAGAGTTGCTACTGGTAATTTGATTCCCTGAGTTCCTTTCTCAGTTGAAATGAAGACTGAATTTGAGAGAGAGGGGAGAGGGGAACCACTGCCCCAGGAAGGAAGGGAAGCTGCACAAGGACTTAGGGGAGGAACCTAACTCATTATGCCACCTTTAATCAAAAACCTTTTTTTCCTTATTTGAAGGGAGGAGGTGGAGTGAACCTGTGCCATAGAGATTTTGAGATCCCAAAGAAGTCTCCAAAGTCCCTGTTAGGGGCAAGTGGGAAATCAAGTGGGTTCTGGGTTGTGGTTCTCTCAGAACGGTTCTGATTTTATCTGTTTATACACTGGGGGTTCATTTTCCATGCTAAAAAAAGTTCGTCAAACCCTGGACCAAAGTCCCTTTCCTTCCAGCTCAGACACCCTCTGATTTTTTTTAACATTCAATGATAAGAGTAGTCAAATGCCTACTAAAGCAACCCAAAGTTCTCAGTTACACTATTAACAAGATAGTAACAGAATCTGCACAATGAAGAGGTGCGTGGAGGGTGTAAAAGAGAATCCCTACATGGCATGTGGCTCTTTCGGGCTAGGCAAGAGACTATGTCTGTCTTTTTTGCCCTCTCACAGCAACTTCCTACCTCTCCCCCAGTGTTCCTCCACTCTGGCACCCCAACAGGATCACCTGTTTAATACCGTGGGGGTGTTAAATCATGGAAGGGTCTGGGATCCACTTTGGGAGATTCTGATTCAACAGATGAGGGATAGATGGCTTAAATAAAAACTAAAAAAGAAAAGAAAGAAAACCTATAGGTGAGTTTGATGTGCAACTAGGAGTGAGAATCTCTGCTTGGCTTCGAGTCTCTGTCCTTTAAGATCCTTTTAAGAACACTCTCTTAAAAGACATTAATGACCTCCCACAATGTCCCACAATGTCCATGATGATTCCAAATCTAACTCTCTAGAAATAACACTTTCCCATCCGGGCCAACTCTCTAATCACAGACCAGCCTTGTCTCCCAATGTCATCCTGTTGGTGGTGGCACAATCCTCCCTCCAGTGATCAGCCGCCAAGTGACTTGAAGCATCTTTGACTCTTCCATTCCTATGCCTCCAACATTCTATCTGCCCCAAATTAACAAACCTCCTCTTACCTCTGGTCCTAAATCATGTTCTTGATTTCTATTCTTACTGCTATTCTTCAAACCAGGCTTCTTTTATTCCTTGATAACATTGTGTACAGGGCTGTCCTTCTCCCATCTTTACTCACTTTGACCCCATCCTATTCTAACTTGTTAACCCCTTGCATGAATAACTACAATGGCTCCCTGCTGTCTATCTTTAAAAAATAAACCCCTGCCGGGCTTAGTGGCTCACAACTGTAATCCCAGCTGAGACAGGAGGATGAGAGTTCAAAACCAGCCTCATCAAAAGTGAGGTACTAAGCTACTCAGTGAGACCCTGTCTCTAAATAAAATACAAAATAGATCTGGGAATGTGACTCAGTGGTCCAGTGCCCCTGAGTTCAATCCTCGACCAAAACAAAATAAACAAACAAATACATAAATAAAAAATAAACCCCTTCTTCTTACATTTCGATTCCATAATAGAAACCCAATCTGTTTCCAGCCTCATCCTGATTACATAGCAACATGAACACAACCCACCAAATAAAGAGCATCATTCTTTCTTTTATAAACCTACCGATGTGCCTTCATCTTTATTGTTCCCCAGGTCTGAAATATCCTCCTCCCCATTCTATGCTGCCTCCTGCCCGAGGGCTCTCCAGATCTCTCCAAATGGTCATGAGTGTCAACAAGGTTGTACTGGACCCCCTTCGGCATCCATTGCATTGTGTCTTGCAGTGACATTAGCCTTTCCCATATCTCACCCTTTCTTGCTTCCTTAGTACTTCCCTGTGAGCCTTGAAGCTATATGGAAAGAGACTAGACTTTTGAGTTAGAGAGCCTATGTATAAATTCCAGCTCTGCCATCTATCACCTGTTTGAACTGGTTCAAATTATTTAACTCTTCCTTGTCTTAGTATCCCCATCTGTAAAATAGGAAAATGAACATCCAATTCTTAGGATTGGTGTGAAGTCTTAATGAAATAATTCACATAAAGTACTTGGGACAAGACAATACTTTCAACAAATGGTAGCTCCCATTAACAAGTGTCCAATGAAGGCTTGATGGACTTTCATCCACAATAGGTGATGTCCTGCTAATCCAGATTGGTGGAACTGTTCTCTATAGATACTTACCAACTGATCCTTCTTACTCGTTAAGAATATTACAGGGATACTTTTATTTTTGAGGCAATTCTCTGAAGCAGAGAAGTAATAGCTTCTCCTTATTATCTGTTTGTCAATCATAAGGGCTAGTAGTAATGGTTAGTTACATGGCAGGTAGACAAGAATGGGAAGAAAGAGCAGCAAGAAAACTCTGAATTAGAATACTGAGCAAGAAATCTGAAAGACATTCAGACTTGTTTTTTCTTGCTGAGTAGCAAAGAACTTTATTTTACCCTTTCCTACATACCTAAAAAGTATGAACACGGCGTTTTGATGGACTGTATTGCGTACTTTTTGCTGAAAACTTTTTCTGTAAACACAATTGCCTTGTTCAGTTTTGTTGTAAACTGACTTACCATAAGGTGCACTGTTGATATGCTTTCTGATGTGTGTTTGATAAGAGTGATCAAATAAAAAAATAAAAAGAAATCTGAAAGACATAAAATGCTTACAACTGTTCAAATAAATATTCCCAAGTTGCAGTATATAAAAGAATAATCCACCAGAGCCACCTTGTTTATATCAGGGAAGTAGAAATCATTAAATAATACAAAAAGTAATAATATAATGCACCAAATCATCACAGCAAATATGAAGAAACAGAATTGCTTCTGTAGATGTTTAAAATGTATTTGATAAGGTTCAATACCAGATCCCAATGGCATTATTTTAAGAGTAGAAATAGCCAGGCACTGTGGTGCACACCTGTAATCCCAGCAGTTTGAGAGGCTAAGGATCACAAGTTCAAAGACAGTCTCAGCAACTTAGTGAGGCCCTAAGCAACTTAGTGAGACCTTGTCTCAAAATAAAAACTAAAACTGCAGCCAGGCGTAGTGGTGCATGCCTGTAATCCCAGCAGCTTGGGAGGCTGAGGCAGGAGGATCCCAAGTTCAAAGCCAGCCTCAGCAAAAAGCGAGGCCCTAAGCAACTTGACCCTGTCTCTAAATAAAATACAAAATAGGGCTGAGGATGTAGTTCAGTGGTGGAGTACCCCTGAGTTCAATTCCTGGTACCAAAATAAGAAAAGAGAAATAAAAATGTGACTCAGTGGTTAAGTACCCATGGGTTTGATCCCTAGTACTCCTCCGCATAAAAAAGAGTAGATGTAAAACCAGGTGTAATGATACATGCCTGTAATCTCAGTGGTTTGGGAGACTGAAGTAGGAGGGTCACAAGTTTGAGGGCAGCATTGCAACTTAGCAAGAACCTCAAAATAAAAAAATTGAAAATGGCTAGAGCTGTAACCAGTAGCATAGTGCCCCTGGGTTCAAGCCCTACTACCAAATTAAAATCTAGAATTATTATTATTAATCCAGAATTATATTTAGTAGTAAACATTGGTGATATCTCCATTAAAAATATAACCAAAGGAAGGAATATTATTTAATATTATTCTGAATGTTAGGACCAATGCAATAAGACATTACATAAAATTGAAGGTATGCTTTATTAATAAAAGATAAAATATTTATTTTGGAATGAAATTACCTGTAAATTCAAATGAGTAATACTGATTAAACATGAGAGGTTGAATGTAAGTAGACAGAATCAAAATTACTCCAATATTACTGGAATCCTCATCTAGAAGTTTTTTAACTTGCACATATTTTTATTTAGATAACCTTTTCTAAAAGACATTTGAGATGATTGCAAGAAAAATTAATACAGAGGGCTCATACATAGTTACAAAAAATATAGAACATCTAGAAGTGGCCTTAATGAATAATTTCTTTATTTAGATAAAAGAGTAAATTTTTATTGAGATATATTTATTACAGTTTGAGAAAATGGAAAAACATACTGTGTTTGTGAGCAGGAAGACTTTGTTATAAATGTTTAAATATTTTCAAAATAGTGCAGACTTAAGACATTTAATAATTATCTATTGAGCACCTTCTATATGCCAAGTCAATGCTAGGTAATACAGATGCAGTGTGAACACAAAGGCTCTGCCTCTGTGGTGTTTAGATTCTTGTAAAGTTTTCAGAACCAATAAAGTTGTAATATAATACAGCATCAGATAATCATGTTAGCATTGAATAAAAATAAAACAGGGTTATGAGATAGAGAATTAAAGAAGAGGGATACTGTAGAATGTAGTCAGAAAAGGACTCTGATGAAGGAACATTTGAACAGATATTTGAATGAAGTATAGGAAGAGAGGAATGGCTATCAGGGAATATTTCTTGCACAGGGAACAGTAAACGAAGACTCACACATACCACCAGGCTTAATGCATTTGAGGAATAATAAGTGATCCAGTGTTGCTGAAGCAGAGTGAGGTGGAGACTGGCAGAAGATGAAGACAGATGTAATGTGGGGTAGAGCCAGTAGGGCCTGGAGACCATAGAAGGACTTTTGAGTTTTGTCTTAAGTCTGAGAACAGTCATTTTGACAAGATGAGCGTGTGTTCTAATTTCACTGTTAAAAAGGTCTGTCTAGTCTCAATGCTGAGAACAAACAGAATAGAGATGGTGGGGAAATAGAGCAGTTAGAAGGCTATTTCAATAATTTAGGCTGGAGAAAATGCGCTTACTATAGGGTGGAGGGGTGGAAGGAGTTAGAAGTAGATTCCATTTTGGAGACAGACAAAAATAATTTGCTAAGGGGTGGGATGGGAAGGATAAGAAAGAGAAAGGAATCAAGGTTGGCCACTAGGTTTTTGTTCTGAAGCAACTATCTGGATCATAGTATTAATTACCTGAATGGGGAAGAATGGGAAAGGAGTGGAAATGGGAATTGAAACCAAGAGTTGTGTTTTGAACCTGTAAAGTCAAAAATTTTGGATTTCAAGTAGAGATGTTGAGTGGGTAGTTGCTCTAAGACTCTGAATGTCAGGGGAAGCGTCTTGGGTGGTCGGTAGGTACATGGAATGTTATGCCAGAGGACTGGCTGGGGTTATCTCAGAAAACAATTTACAGGGCTCACAGACATTCAAAGTTTAGGACAAGAAAGAAGTCCCAGCAGAGAAGACTTGGGGAGGCAGCCAATGAAACAGGAGAAAATCCAGGACAGTTTGGAGTCTTAGAAGCCAAGGAAGTGGTTTAATATAACTCCCGTCAAAGTATCTATGGTTTGTTTTTATTAACTGACACAATGATTCTAAAATATAACCAGAAAAGCATAATGCACATCTAAGATAATGGGCCACTCTGCCACATCCTTCCTTTGTAGCAATTGACATGGATATGATATTTTTATGACCTTGTAAAATGAAAATGAAATCTTTCTTACTTAAAAGAAGTTGCTTGCTTATGCAAGCGTACTATCTCCCATATATGACTCTTTAATTTTATTTTTAACTTTGCAGTGCTGGGAATGGAACCCAGATCTTCGTGCATGCTAGGAAAGCACTGTACCTGTGATCTTTACCCCCAAAGCCTAGCTCCCCAGTTTTTATACGGTCACACTGTTCTCAATCATCTTGCTGGTGTCTTCGCAGCAAGTTAATAAAATGTAGCATATATGCTTGAGAGAATTTTGTCTAATACATTTTGATTTTGAGAAACACACTTTGACTCTATTTTATATAAGAATCTATGATGCTATAACATGTCAAAATATACCCTACTGTCTATACCTAAAAAGAACGAATTAAAAAAATAATATATTGTGCTATAAGGAAACATATTACTAAAACTTTAGGTAGGGACAAATTATTCAAATAAATGGTGCATAGGATTTAGAAATATGCAAGCCAAAGTTATTTCTCACTTCATTCCATTCATCAGAGTAAATTCTAGATTAAAATATTAAATATTTAAAATTTTAACAATAGAAACATTTAAAGAAAATATGAATATATATTTATAAAACTTTTGAATTTGTATTAAGAGTTTTCCAAAAAAAAGTCTATATATTCAAAGGATGGCCCAGCATCTCTACTTGCAATCTATCTTAAAGAAACATAAAGCTTTTTAACAAAAATAAACAAATAAAAAATAAAACAGTATAAACAAAATCATTATTCATGATAGCCTCCAAATGGAAATAATATAAAAGTTTTGCAGACACAGTGTACTTGAAATGGTTAAATTAGGAAACAGTTTTCCCTTTGTAGCCAGAAATAATTCATAATAATGTTACACAGGAAGTCACTGTGTTCATATTTCTGCCCAGTGGGGATCTCTTTGTAGCTCTGACCCCAATCAGTAAGGTACTTTGTCCACCAAAAGGAGGTGAATTTAGTTTCCATCCATACAATGTAGCCAGAACTTAGAGGCCACTGACCAGGGCCCATAGAGAACTCAGATTAAAGGGCCAGAAAACTATCGGTTGTACAAATAGAAAGGGAAGCTTCCTCTGATAATAAACAAGCCACAGTAGGCATTTTTGCACAGCTTATTGAAGGGGAACAAAGTCTCCTTTGTGATAAAATTGATAAAGACTATTATTTTCAACAAACTCAAAAGCAAAGAATTTCTATGGAGAAATTAGAGTGAAAATAAAAGAAAATGACAGTCCTGCAAATAATGCCATAGGACAATACTATTGATCAGGAAGATCAGCAAAACTCAGGTGCGGTCCAAAGTAGGAGAATGTGGACCAGACTATTGATGAGAAAATGTCCATTTTGTCATACTTCCACATACACGTTCCTTTATTCGTTCATTTATTTATTAGTTGTTCCAGTAAATATTTATTGAACACCAAATATGTATACCAGACTAAGCAAGCACTGGGAGATACTTCAGTAAATAAATAAATAAATAAATAAATAAATGATAATAATAAGAAGAAGAAGAAGAAAAAAAAGGCAGGCTTTCCTAGAACATATAATAGTGGCAGAGTTATGCATTAAAGCAATGATAAAGCATTATTTAATCTCAGATGTGCTCATCAGTAACAAAATGGTTTTGAAATCTGAGAGTGAGTGATAGGAGACCCTACTCTAACCTAACTCAGAGAATTCTTTTTAGGATTTCATGAGACTTGAAAAAATCCTTTTTCCCCCTTTGGTGCTGGGAATTGAACTCCATGGTACTTTATCACTGAGCTACATCCCCAGCCCTTTTTATTTTTTATTTTGAGATAGGGTCTTGCAAAGTTTCTGAGGGTCTTGCTAAATTGCTGAGGCTGTACTAGAGCTTGGAATCCTCAGGCCTCTTCCTCCCAAGTCTCTGGGATTATAGGAATGCCCTACCACACCTGGAGAGAATTGAAATATTAAAGATGAAAAAGATTTAGCTAGAATAAGCATTTTTATCAAATCCTTAGTGGAGAAGGAATTGTAAACTTAATTATTTGTGGTTTAATGCATATAAAATATACATCATTTTCTATACAATTTACTTAAGTTTTTGTTCCATTGCATGAATTCTGTTATATTCAATACATTTTATTATTTTATGAAGATCCATCCAAATTAATTACTTTTTTATAAAAAAGACCTTAATTATTATTTTGGATAGATAGTCAGGCTGGGAAGACCCTTCCTAACTATTTAGTCAAGATTCTGGTATTTAACAACATTTAGCTCTGTATTGGTGTTCTAACCATTGCCAAGGCATAATCATTTGGTGTAGGCATTTCAAAATCATACATTCATTCAAAACAGGTATGCACTGAGTACATGTTATGTGCTAACCTCTGTTTTTGTACCTGGGATTACAGTGGAGAGGAAGACAGACAAGGTCATTGATTTTTATGGAGTTTATAGCCTAGTATGAGCTTAAATTCTATGTTTCTAATGTTCTAATTGACATTCACCATGGGAACATTCAGAAGTAATCACTTTACTGTATTGTCATCAACATTTGGTGCTATCATTGCTTGCCTTTGTAATGAAGAAAAGTACAAAAAATTATCGCATTGTTACGGGTTGAATTGTGTCTCCCCAGAAAGATGTGTTGAAGTCTTAATCTACTTCAGAATGTGACCTTGATAGAATTAGGGTTTATATAGATGTAGACAAGTCTAGATGAGGTCATTAGAGTGAGCCCTACTCCAACGTGACTGGTATTCTTAGAAAAAGAGGAATTTGAACACAGCCGTGCACCCAGGGAGAATGCCATGAGAGAATGAAGGCAGAGATCAGAGTGATACAGCTACGCGCCAAGCAATGCTAATTGCTAGCAACCAACCCAGTCAAGGGGGTAGGCACAGGACAGATGCTCCCACACAGCCTACAAAAGAAGCCAGCCCTGCTGAACCTCCATCTCAGACTTTTGGCTTCTAGAGCTGCAAGATAGTAAGTTTCTGTTGGTAAAGACACACAGTTTGTGGTGGTTCTTTGTTATGTCAACCCTAGCAAACAAATACAACCCCAGCAAACTAGTATGTCTTACTTTGGGTCTGAGGAAAGGACCTGGGTGCTAACTAATCTTTTTTTTGCAGTGCTGGGGCTCGAACCCAGGGCCTTGTGCTTGCAAGGCAAGCACCCTACCGACTGAGCTATCTCCCCAGCCTGCTAACTAATCTTTATTTGACATGTGTGCTCAAGATATAAATATAAATCTAGTACTCAGAAGTATCATAATTGTTTGTTTTCTCTTATCAGTACATTTAGACATAAAATATAACCAAGCAAACCAAAAACTTTCGAAGGACCATAAAGGCCTTCATTATAAATCCCCGAATTTGGGTAATTAATGATTAGAATTAGATTCAGAGTGGATATAATTTTTGTGAGCTTGAAGTTTATATTTAAATTTCTCTTTCAAAAATACAGTACAAAAATAGAGTGCAAAATTATATATAAAAGTAAATATTTAGGATAAAAAGAAATAAATTATAAATGTTAATTAAAAAGAATTATAAATAAATTTTTAACATAAATATATTATCAATATGTTATTTTTATTTTTTAAATCCTCTGACATACATTTATATTACATTTTTGTACATATTTTGGCTATAACATAGCTTTCTATAAAAAGAAAATGAATTTTCCTCCTCTAGCATAGTTGGTAAAATTTGTGTTTTATTATTGATAAAGATGCATAAAACATGTAACCTCACACATAGACGTACTTGCTGCTACAAGATTATGCACCAGAAACACAGGAATTCTAATGAAATTTATTTTAGATGATATCCATAAAAATGTATTTGGGGTTTATAATTAAGTATAATGTATTATTAAGTATATTCCTAACAGGAGAGAATCTCTGCCTTAATGAGGCACTGATGAGAACCAAATCTTTTGCTTACAATTTTACGTATCTGATACTTGGAGGAATTTTCCATAGAACAGCTCTGGCTCTAAACATTGCAAACCTTGTGTTTTTGGTCTCCTCACATACTTCCAGTGCTAGGGCTTACAGGGCACATTCTTATCCTGATATGGCCTCTGATCCTAGTCCTTTAACATAACACCAGGTAAATTTAACATAACACCAACAGCTGGAAGAGTGTCCAGGAGCCATTTCTATGTGGGGTCATTCAGAATTAGCTTAACTATGTAAGAAACCTACTACGATTCATAAATATATCCCACTAAACCAAAACTTAATGTTCCTGTATTATTCCCCTTAACCAGATTCCCAAAATACTCATGTTCCCATTAATACCACCGGACTGCAGTGTGAAATGGGAAGTCCAAGAGGAAAGAAACAATGGTCTTACCCAATTGCAATCAAAGTATTTAACTCTAGCAAATTTTTCAAAAATCTGTAACTGTGCAAATGTGTCACATGGAGCCTTGGAAGGAACCGAGCATAAGACCCCACCCTGAGAGGGGCCTGCAGTTTGGGCTTCATCTGCTTTGAGGTAAACCTGCCTTTTGCAAAGCCAAATGAATGATCTGAAACTTTATATATGTCCCATACATATTTAATTTCTGATCATTTAGTGTTTGCCAGCAGAAAATAAAGTATAGGCAATTCCTCTGGAGCAAGGTGGATTGTGATGAGCAAGAAAGAGGGAGTAACTGATAATGTTCAGAAGGGTCTCAGTGGTGGTATGGATGGAAATAAAAGACTGTGAGTACAAAATAGAATCAGTTTTCCCCTTCCTACATCTAATATAAAGGACAGAGATAATCTTCAAATGAGATAGTGTTAGCTTGATTTATTTAAGTGGAAGAGTTAAAAAATTTGGTTTCGTTCAATTCAGAAAGGTCTGTGATATGAGGACCTATCCATTGACAGTTCATTTTAGTTATTACTTTGCACCTTATTTTCATGTGGGCCTCAGACCAAATCCTTTTCTTTAATGTGCTTATAAATGGAAAATGCATATGGTTTAGTAAAAGTGATAATATATTGGAAAGTGCCCAAATTTTGTATTTGTTATAGTGATAATAATGATAATAATTTGTAGACTCACTGAATTCTGCTTGGTTTTGTACTGTTTAGTCCTGCTGAAGCCATCAGTGTTTAAATATGATTAGTGCTTGGCTATAAGGTAGTTTTCCTTATAAGAAAAAAGGGTCTTTCTTTGATAAATAATTAAATCACACTTTAGGCCAGGTACGGTGGTGCATGCCTGTAATCCCAGTGACTCGGGAGGCTGAGGCAGGAGGAATTATAAATTCAAAGCCAGTCTCCGCAGTTTAGCGAGGCCCTAAGCAACTTAACGAGAACCTGTCTCAAAATAAAACATATAAAGGACTGGAGATGTGGCTCAGTGGTTAAGTGCCCCTGGGTTCAATTCCTGGTACAAAAAAAAAGTCACACAATCACCCTATTGATCTTCAGACAGAAGAAAGGCAAAGAAATAAAGTCTCTAAGACATCAGCAATCAGTTCATTTCTTAGTGAGTATAAAAGGAAGAAATAACCTAATAGATGAGTAGAAGTAACAAAGACTTCATAGACTTTGACTCTTTCTAAGAAGACAGAAATGACTTAGGTGTTCTTCCTAACCAAGAACTATCCTACTCCTGGTTGAACCAGGGGCAATATGGTAGGAAGACATGCCAACAAAAGAAGTCAGGTTCTCTAACTGCCTTTATTTGTTCTCTTCTCTTGCTTGGTGCAATAAATTACCATAGATTTAGCAACTTTAAATAACACAAATATATTATCTTACAGTTCTGTATGTCAGGAGTTTGACATGGGTATCACTGGGCTAAAACTGAGCTGCTGTCAGGGTTGAATTTCTCTCTGGTTGCTCTAGCAGAGAATCTACTCCCTTGGCTTCAACTTCTAAAGGGTGACCACCTTTCTTGGTTTGTGGTCCCTTTTCTCCATTTTCAAAGTCAGCTATGTAGCATCTCTGGCCCTTCCTCCATCACCATTTTTAACCACAGTTGGGAAAAGTTCTTCACTTCTCAGAACTTGTGATAAGATTGGCCCACTTGAATAATCCAGATAATCTCCTCTCGCGACCTTAACTAATCACATCTGCAAAGTACCTCTTGCCATATAAGGTAATATAGTCACAAGTTCTAGGAATTAAAACATGAACATCTTTGAGGTGTCATTACTCTACCTACTGCATTTCCCTACTTTAGGGTTATGGGGTTAGCAGCCTTCCCAGCGCCTCATTCTACTGCAAGGAACATTTTATGGAATATCTCCATCCCTAATCCCCTGCAGGGAGAGATTTTCCAACATGGAAGTGTAAGTCTGAGAAGGATGGGAATGGCTTTTCTCTTTTAAAATTAATACTACTACTACTAATAACAATAATAATAATAATAACAAAGATTGTCAGTGGAATCACTCATATAAAAGAACTCTGAGTGCTATATTTTGTTTGAGTTGAGTGGCTATCTAGCCTGCACATACGATCAAGAGATAAAATACAACTACTTTGATTATTATTTGTCTTGGCCTGATTTAAATGCTGATTATACAATAAAACCAAAGGGCATCAAGTCCATTTCCAGACTCCTAGGCGGTACATTTCCTTTCATTGCTACTTTGCCATTTTGTGCTTTCCTGAGTTCACCCAAATATTTGCAATTTGGGTGGGAGCCACAGTTTACCAGCAAACCCAGAATTCTTTTCACCTGAACACTATTATTCAACTGATAGTCTAACAAAGTCCCTTTGAACTATACATATCAAAGAAAAATCACCCTTTTTTTAGCCTAACATCTGAAGCAGCTCGGCATACACTGAGAGAGACATGTCACAACTGCAACTGACATAAAGACCCACCTGAGACCTCCTGGCAGACTGGCCCTTTTGACCAGAGAAACTTAATTTTAGAAAATTATTGTTTTTTAAATAAGATATGGGTCTCTACTAAGTAATCTTTTCCCCTCATGCTTGGCTATTAAAACTTTTTGTAATCAGGACATTAACTTCTAACCCGTTCTTTATTCAAATTGTTTCTGCACCACAATCAAGGCACTTCTTTGTACATTACAATAATGATTCAATAGATAAATGAATGCCCCCAAAAGACACTGTTGTGTAGTGGATAAGCCCAAGTTTATCAAGTCATGGCTTTGTCAATAATCTCTCTTTGGCCTTAGCTTCTATGGACCTCAGTTTCCTCATCTAGAAAACATGAGTAATAATGCCTACCTTGTATATTTATTATAAGAATTTGAGATAATGTATTAAAATCCCTGAAACACAGAAACAGGAATTTCTCTCTCTCAGTTGGAATCATTAACCAGTGCTTGCTCTTTGGAGATTAAACAGCTAACCTTCAATAATCTGCATGTGGGTTCTTCTTTTTGCAAATTAGCTCCAGCACAGTTTTGAAAATTAGATTTTCCCAAGAACTCCTGGCTTATTCTTGGCTGACTTCCAACCATCAATCTTACATGTTTATAAAATGCAAATAATTTAATATTAAACTATGTATTAAAATAGTAGAAAGGTAAATCTGTGACCACAAATGGAACCCATTAAAAGAACAAACAATTATGACATTGGGATCCTTTAACCTGTAGTTACTTGCCAAGTTGTTAAATTAACCAGATGTAAAAACTTTAATTTTGTTGTATTAAAAGGAGAGACAAAATAGCCTGGCCAAATAATTGTGCAGGTTTGTAAATTAAAAAAAAAAAAAAAAATCTAGCTTACAATTCTTTCATCATGTCTTTGTATAACCACTAATAGCAATTTTTACCCAACAGCTTTTCTGACATGTAAAGTATTTGCTGTCACTGGTTCAGTTGGGATCTTGGGACCAGTCATGTCTAGCCTCAGTTCCTTTCCTGGACCCCGGGAGAGGAGAGCTAATGGAATTGTGACTGGCTGATGAGTTATCAGCCACTCTATGAAGCAGAATCCTGTAAATTAATGGAGAAATGGCAAGGTTAAAGCCATGGGGAAAAGACTGAAATGTAAATACATAGGGATGGTTAAAAAGCAGTGGTAGAAATCTGGCAATGAGGGACTTGAGTTATATCATAGAATTATAAAGCATCACAAATCCAAACCAAATTAAAGGCATTGTATTTTTAAATTAAATATATTGCACATTACCAGCGACCAGTGGATAAAGATTTAAAAAGAAGAAAAGTAGTAAGTATTCCTAGTGTTTACCAAGAAAGAAGGGGCTGGGGCTGTAGCTCAGTGGTAGAGCATTTGCCTCGCACGTGCAATGCACTGGGTTCTATCCTCAGCACCACCTAAAGATAAATAAATAAAGATTTTTTAAAAAAGAAAGAAAGAAGAAAAAAATAGAAGGAAAAGAAAGCCAAAGAAACTTGCTGGGAAGAGCAAGGCTGTGCTTTAATATCATGAGCCAAATTCTGCATCCATTTATGTTGGCTGGTTCCACTATCCAGTTAGGAAGAATGAGGTGCCTGACAAATGGTTTTTAATTTAAAAAAAAAAAAAAAATTTCATTGACAAAAAGTTCACACACTATAAAAGTCACTCATTTAATGTATACAATTCAATGGTTTTTGGTATATTCAGTTGGTAATTAATTTATAAAAAGAAAGGTTCATTTTAGCTCATGTTTCTGGAGCTTTTAGACCAAGATCTGGCATTCCCTTTTTATGGCACATATATTCCATGGGTATGGCTATACCACATTTTGTTTTTTCCATTCATCAGCTGACGGACATTTGGGTTGTTTTCACTTTTTCACTACTGTGACTATTAAGAATAAACATTCATGTATACATTTTGTGGGGGTATATATTGCCATTGTTCTTGCATGTAAGCCTAGGAGTGGAACTACTGGGTCATACGATGGTAGCTCTAGGCTTAATTGTTTGATAAACTTCCAGGTTCTCCTCCAAAGAGGTTGTATCAACTTATATTCTACCAGCTGTATGCTGACCTCTCACCTGCCATGCACTCTCATCTTTTGGCTTGACATGGCTTCCTCTGTGTGACGAAATAAGTGAGGGAAAAATACAAGATTTGCTTTTTGGGCAAAAGAACCCAATGTTATTAAAACTCTAGGAAATGTTTATTTTCTATTTTATAATTCTACTATAAATAGGACTGACTTTTTTTTTCTAGGATGTACTAGAATGCTTAATGCTTTGAACAGTGAAAGAAGAATCCCATGCTGAATATGAAATATGTTAAACCTATTTCCTATATTACCACTTAAATAGTCAACCACCCCAAGTCTCCCCATGCCCTTCCACCTTGAACTGGCAAACTCTCCCTCATCTTTTGTTTCTCTGCCTGCCTTCTTCCCCAAGTCACTTGCTTGAGACAGGGCAATGTGGGGTGAGGTTCTCACAGCACCTGTACTTTCCTCTTACCAAACATACAACAGAGTTTTTTACTGTTGCTGGACTAGTATCTGTCATGTTGTCTAGTCTGTAAGGAGCTGGCCAGAGTGACCTTGGCTGTCTTTCCAACAATATCTTCAGCATCTAGCACATGTGTGCACTCCACAAGTGTTTGTTGAATGAAGGAGCAAAGAAGGTCTTTCCATTAAGAAGTTTTTGTTTGTCTGAGTTTTGCTTACTCAACAGAAAACTTCTGGGTGTTTGCTTGTTTATGAAAAGCCCAGGCTGCACCTCAGCTCTTCGGCACACTCCAAGAGCAAGCTTGTTTTGCCAGCACATTCCTCCCTGAGTCAGCTAATGCTAAGGTATGTTCAATATGTGTCTGAAAACAATCCTAATCTTCCCCAACAGAGGCCAGAGTGTAGCTGAGACAGCTCTTCTGACATTTGGGAAGCTCTGATTCTGTCAGTCATTTTCTGTTCTTTATCATGGTATTTCAGAGGAAAAAGCTGTTTTCCTGTGTGTGAGAACATTCTCTTCCTATCTAATAATGCTCAATTGTCTTTCTGTTCTATTAGTGTGCAGGAAACCACCTGTCCAATTGAGATCAGAGCTGCGGATGTCAAAGTGTCTCATTTTATATAGATGTGCAGCTGTCAGATCAGGGATCAAAGTCTTGCCTTTAATGAAAACAAGTCATTTTTTTATCAATATGACAGTAGAATTTATATGAATACAGACATCTGGATCAAATGATTGGCATTCATACTTTCCAAGCTTTCACTGTTCTAATAGTGACTTGGTTGTCCCCTCTTTATCAAACATCCTAAACTCTGTTCCCCACTCTGCTCCAATCTTACTTCTTAGCACTGTGGTTCCTATGCTAGAAATTTCATAATGGGGTTCCATGGGTCATGTTTGAGAGATATGTTTTATTTGACTAATAGTATATATAATTTTTTTTGGATTAATGGCCAGTATTCAAAAAGTGGAAGATTTCATATAAAAATTTATATCTACTTCTAACTTTTGAAAAATCAGGCACTAGCAACACTGAGTATTATCTCCAAAGGCAAATATTACACTGTAGCCACTAAGAGAGTCCCCAGTGATCCCTACTTTCTAACAAGTATGTCCCTGTCCAATCTCCCCTTGAGTATGGGCCGAACTTAGTGACTCACTTCTAATTATTAGAATATAGGAACGATGATAGGGTGTCACTTCTGAGATTGGGTCATAAAAAGGCTGACTTGCTCTCTCTCTCTCTTTCTCCTTAACTTACTTTGGAGGGATTCCATGCCCTATTTTGAGTTTCACAAAGGAGAGACCCACATGGCAAGGAACTGATGACGTCAGGCAGCAGTTGACAGGACCGGTCAACAACCAGCAAGTGAGAGTGGGTACAACCCTAATAGTAGTTTTGTGAGAGCACCCAGCTAAACCACGCCTGGATTCCAGGTCCACAGAAACTGTGACAAGATGTTTATTTGTTGTTTTAAGCCAGTAAGTTTTGGGGCATTTGTTACACAGCAATGAATAACTAACAAGTAACCAGCATAATTCCTGCTACAAACGTTGTGTGTAGGAAAGCCTCTGTTTCCTCCCGCCTTCTTCACCCTGCACTCTCTTATTATGGCTCAGTCCCTCGTGTTGTCATGCTGGGACTTGGGCGAGGGTTTCCTAGTCCCTCTCTCTGCTTCCTGTCTCATTTGCCTCCAATTCATCTCTACGTGGCTGCCAGAGAACTCCTTTTAAACTCTCTCCAGGATAAAATCCCTAAATTTGACCTGGCTTCCAAAACCCTCCAGGATGACTAAGCCCGCCCCACACTCCAGCTGCCTACCTCCCACCTCACCACGGTCTCTCACCACTGACTGAACCCATGTGGTACAGGCACCTGCCACTCCTCATGAACGCTCTGATGTGCCATCCATGCCACACCTCTAGGCTTTTGCCCACGTGGAGCCTGTGGCCTACAATAAAACACCTCTCTCGCCCTTCTCTGCTTGGTGACCACTGCCTCATCTTTTTAGCTTCATCTCCTCTGTAAAGTCGTTCCTAAATCATATTCCAAATAATCAACCATGGCTTCTTGGCTGCCCCGACCTTCAGTCTAGGCTATGCTCTTGGAATCTGGGTCACTCAGTTTCTCCCTTCTCATTCTTCTCTTACCCAGAAATGAACTTCTGGAGGGGAGAAGGTGGAAGCCACTTCTGTGCCTTCGCTGTTCAGCATAGTGCCACCCAGGGAGAGTACTCATTCACAACAAGGTTTCCACAGAACAACAACAAAAACCATCCCACTGTTTCCCCTTAAAGCCACCATCCGACAACTGTGCTCCCTGGAATAGAAGCCACTGGACTCTCCCTCTCCTACTCATCCTTCAGTTAGTAGCTTCGGTGACGCCCTTCAGAGAGCTTCCCCAAGCCTCAGACTCTGCCAACATCCCCTTTGGTAAGACTCAACACCGCTGCAATCATTTACATGGCCTCTAGTGATTTCATTAGATATTAGTTCATTTAATCCCCACAACAATCTGGTCAGGTTTATTCCCACTTTAAAGATGAGGAAACTGCGGCATTCGCAACCAGGCAAACTGACTCAGGATCTGTGTGCCTGTCCAACTTTTTCAATTCCTGTTTGTCATCCCCACCCCTTCTACACACACACACACAAACCATTAGACAGCAGCGTGGAAGAGAGTCAGGTCTGATTGTCAGTACTGTTCCCTAACCACAGGTCCAGTGTATGGGATGGACTAGGTAGACTTAAGTCCTGAAAGTGGACCAGAAAATGGACTTTTGGAACCCAGTAATTTGTACTTGGGCCTGAGTCAAGGATTGCGACTCTATGTGGTCCTCCTCATAGAGCCGGGGTTTGCCTCCCTTCATGACAAAGCCAGTTGTTTAAAACTCCACAATGCCAAGGTTTCAGAGCCAGCTGTACCACCTCCTCAGAAAAGAGGAAACACCCCAGAGCCACATCTGCACACTGGAACCCTAACTCTGGCCTTGAGTGAGGTCCAGGAGTGATCAAGAATGCATCCTGTGGCCTGGAGTTGTGGCTCAGTGGTAGCACGCTTGCCTATCATGCTGGAGGCCCTGGGTTGAATCCTCAGTGCACAAAAAATTAAGGCATTGTGTCCACCTACACTAAAAAATTATAAAAAAAAGAATGAAATCTAATAAAGGAACTGATGTCTATTAAGCCTGCTAGAATGTTCCAGAAATGCCCTGACATGAGCTCAGATCCTTACAGCAATTCTTTGAGGAAACTTTGCTGTGAGGATTTGAGTCACAGGGGATACTTGGTGAGGGCAGGGTTGTGTCACACACCTGTGACCTATGCAGTCAGAATCTCCACGCGAGGCCCTCAGGGGCTGAATCCATGCTTTCCCCACGATTCCACATGTACTCCCCATATTTTCCCATTCCTGAAAGACTTTTCAGTATTATTAGGGTCTGGGGGCCTCAGAGGTAAGGGCCATATTACTCAGGGCTCGTTTGACAAGTGTCTCTTAGAAGTTGTACTTACGTGGCTTGTGCTGCTGTGGATGTCAGAGGCCCTAGAAACTCCTCAGTCTTAAAGCAGCAGGTATGACATGGCAACCACGTTCCCAGGGACGGGTGATTCCTCCCTGCACAGTTCCTCAGTCCTGTCTTTCCCCCTCATTGTTACTGTTAGGGGGAAAGGCCAGAGAGGCTCTCTTCACATTCTCTGTTTATCCTGAACGTTCATGTCAGCTGGCTCTTGTCTTTTCCTGAACATTCGTGAGCCACTGATATCCCCTGTTAAATACACTGCTTTCAGGGCTGACTTCCAGGCAGGATTAAAAGATATGCAGTCCTGTGCAAGCGTTGGCTCGCGGCCGTGCACCACATTTTTAAAGGCCCAGGGAGCTGCTGGAGTATGAAATGACATATCTTTACAAGTGACTGACCTCATTTCAGTCTATAAAAATGCTGGGCTCATTATTTATGTGGATTACCTATCTTCTCATTACAAATCTTGGAGAGAAATTTCTGTCTTTACCACCTAATGTTACATATTTTTGAGATTCTATTTCTGTTACTTGCAAAAACAGTTAGCTCCAAAATGTTATGGTTACCCTGCAAAAGATGAACCATACCAACTGCTCAGAGGATAGGTGCTATCAGATGGGAATTCAGCAGTCCTTTCGTCTACTCTGTCCTTGCTTGTTGAGGGTGTATGTCTGTAGGAATCACAACATGGTGATGGGTTTGTGAGGCAGGTAATGGATAGGGAAGCTCTCTTAACATCTGACTTGGATGGCTCTCAATTTAAAAACTGGTAAGTTCAGAAAACGTGAGCTTATGTAAGAAACTGATATAAATAGCCTTACATGCTAGTGAGTAAGGCAGTCAGTAGATGGCATAATTTGAACCTTATACTAAAAACAGTCAGTTTAAATACAGTTAGAATCAGATTGGTTACTTGTAGTTCACAGTTCTGTTCATCTGAGGATTAGAAGACAGAGAAAAATCAAATGTAGACTAGACCAGACTAAAGAGGTAGTGTCCTAAAATAGAAATGGCATGGGATTTAGAATCTTAGCTCTGTCATTATTTGCTGTGTGTGCTTTAGCAAATCACTTACACTCTCTGAATCTCATTCTCACCTCCCTACCGCCAAATAAATTTAATCATATTCACTTCACCAGATTGTGGTAAGGGTCAAATGCAAGAATTTGCATTTCCCTTAAATTGGGGCTATAATCAATCACATCTTAGCCTGACTGCGGCTAGCTGTACCCACCCTTAACTTTCCTCTGTCGTTCTTTCTCAGAGCCTCGGGTATTTTACAGTTTGTAGTTTCCCCTGATCCTATTTCTGAGTTATGTTGTGCTTGCTAGTCAGATCACAGGGAGAAAATGAATAAACACTGCTGAAAAATGTAAGCATTGAGAGGAAGAATGAAGCACAGGATCAGGCTGTTTTTGCCATCATTGAACTATGCACAAGTTGGAACTGAAATGCAGCTGCCAACTTGCTGTCACCCCAGAATGAGTCACCTGTAAAGAGCCATGTCCTCAGACCCCCACCTACAGCGCGCAGGATCAGAGGAATGCAGGATGCAACCACAGCCAGGTAAAGTGCTCGGCCTCTGCACTGAGACTGTGCACTCATGGATCTACCCCACACTTGCTGGCCATGGGGCCATTGGCCTGCCCAACATCCATGTGTGCCCGCTGCCTCAGATGTGAAACGGAGATATGAATATATACAGCCTAGTTGTAAGCATTGGTGTTAATATTAAGGTCAGCATTGGTGTAATTTCAGTTTTTTGGCCATGGGAAATGAACTTGTTCAGATCAGATTCTACTGGTTAAGAAGAAAGGACACCACTCAAACAGGTTGAGAAGACGGGGATCATGAAGACTGGAGAGATTCTCTGGAAGGTATGGCCAAGCCTTGTGGAACATTCCCTACGTGCACTCACTCAGGCACATGCATGCCCAGGGAATTTTTATCAGAATTTTCCTCTGCATTTGGCCCAATCTCCATGTGGCAGGTCAGAATCCCCTATTTCTCATGGTTTCTGCTTCTCCATACAACTTGAACTTCATGTGGTGCCAGCCCACCATGGGCCAGTTCCAGTCCTGATTCTACTGAGCCTTACAAATCCAATGTCTATGGTCATGTGACCACAGCATGGCATTTTTTTCAGCCAGATTCTAGAGAGACAGTGGTTAGGTCTTGGCCAGATGATGGATTGGTTCCTCTGGGCTCACATAGGGTGCCTCCCTGCAGCAGGCTGTGACATTTGACACTGGATCTCTCTGTCCAAAGAAGACAAGGAGGGACCGGTAAGCTAGCAGCAGGAGTTCCACCACAAAATTTCAGAACACAAATTTTTCTTTATGAATGCTGTTGAATTTTGATTTTCACAGAAAAATCTTTACAAAATACATTACTCACTCTCCCATGTTTTATAAAACCATTTATTTCCGACAAAAGTAATATTTTATAATTCATTTTGGAAAATGAACAGAAAGAACACTAAAAATAAAAACCAACCTCAATATCACTCACATAGAGATTAACCATATTAATATTTTTATTTCTTCTCCCCCTCCCTCAGTGTTTTTTTTCATGGTTGAGGATATAATTATTCTTTTGTAACATGGTTTTTCTTGGTTTGTATTGTTCAGGGGAAAATCCTGAAATAAAGGATCCAAGGCACATCATCTATTTTTCATTTCATTTTTAATTGTCATATATTAATTGTATATATTTATGGGGCACAGCGGGATGTTTTGATACATATATAATTTGTGTAATGATCAAATCAGAGTAATTAGCATAGCCATCACCTCAAGCATTTACGATTGTTGTGGTGAGAACAGGAATTGTGTCATTTGCCACAATACAGATGATCCTGGAGGACATTATATTAAGTGAAGTAAGCCAGGAACAGAAGGACAAATACTTCATCTTACTCATATGTGGCATCTAGAAAAGTTGATCTCAGAAGTAGAGAGGAAAAATGTGGTTACCAGAGACTGGGAGAGAGTTGGCAGGGAGAGGTGACAGATGGGGAGAGGTTGGACAACAGATACTGAGTCACTTTATTTATTTATTTATTTTTGCAGTGTTGGGGATCAAACCCAGGGCCTTGTACACGCTAGGTGAAAGCTGCACCGCTGAGCTACCTCCCCAGCCCCTACGTAATTTATTTTTAAGGCAATTCCAGGAAACACAAGTGGGAATGTGGGGAAGAGCTACGCAGAAGGGAAATGTTCCAGTGCCTACCACTATGTAACAAATTACTCCTTAGTGCATTCAAACATCCACCATGTTGCTTTGCATACGACTTTATGTATCTGGAGTTTGGGAAGAACTCAGCTGTGAGATATCTGCTGGGATTGTCTTTTAGCCAGTTTTTTCACTACTGAGACCAAAAGACCTG
Organism: Sciurus carolinensis; assembly: GCF_902686445.1. NCBI lineage: Eukaryota > Metazoa > Chordata > Mammalia > Rodentia > Sciuridae > Sciurus > Sciurus carolinensis. Next base: position 57,398,556 of record NC_062222.1, on the reverse strand, counting down.
ACAAGAACAATTTTAGAGGAGGAAAATTTATTTTGGGGCTCACAGTTTCCAGGGTTTCAGTCCACAGATAACCGACTCTACTCCTCAGGGCTCGAGGTGAGGCAGAACATCATGGCAGAAGAGAATGGCGGAGGAAAGTGGCTTAGGACATGGTCACCAGAAGTAGAGAGAGACTAAACTCAGCTCACAAAATATACACCCCAAGGGTGCACCCCCAGTGACCCACCTCCTCCAGCCAGGCCCTATCTGCCTACAGTTACCACTCAGTTAACCCCTATCAAAGGATTAATGCACTGATTAGGTTAAGGCTCTCATAACCCAATCCTTTCACCTCTAAACTTCCTTACATTGTCTTACACATGAGCTTTAGGGGAACACTGCATATCTAAACCACAACAAGCTGCATGCATCTGAAAGCCCTGCTAGGCTGGATGTACAGAATGGTCACTCACATGACTAGCAGTGGATCCAGGGTTGCCCTTAAAGTCTGCATGCTAACTCTCTAACAGCAACTTCACTGTTGTCAGACTTTTCACCTGGTGTCTGGTTCCCCGGGAGTGAATGGGAATGTCCAAGAGAACCTTGCAGAAACTGATGACCTTTTATGGTACAGCCTTGAAAATCACTTAGGGTCACTTCTGCCTTACTATTTAAGTCAAAGCAGTCACATGCCCAAAGTGGAGAGGATACAGACCCAACCACTTCGTGGGAGGAATGCTGAAGAACTTGAAGCCTTCCAAAAAGTCACCATAGAAAGGAAGTCAATAAAATGTATGTAATTAATTCAATTGGCACTGTGTTCCAACTAGAACTGAGCTCTGCTAGAGAAATCTTGGAGATTCTGAGTATAGAAACATCTCAAAATTCTCCCTTGGAAAGCTGAGGAAGCTAAGGTTACTAACCATCAATTTCCTATCAGCAAGTAGTTAGAGCTGGGGAGTGGGAGGAGGGAGCATTCATTGCCCTGGGAATTGATGAGCATTCCCTTAACACTGACTTCTAGCATCCTCCTGGCCAGAGGAAAGCCTCAGGCAGAGAGATGCAGGTGTTCACAGCAAGCAGCCTCTCAGAACTGAGCTGCATGTGGAGATGAATGCCCAGGGGTCCTGAGGATCGTGCCTACAGTATCTGGTACAACATATCTTAGGCATTCTCCCTTGTCATTAAACATTCAGAGTGAAACTTTTAACACTTACATAGATATTTTATATTGTTTAATTAACATCTCTGTGCATACAGTCAGGGGAAGGAGGAACCACACTTTGCTGTCAATGCTGCTCCAAGTTCTCTATAACTGTAGACCAGCAATTTATTCATCTAACTTTTCTTAGAGCTCCCTCTCTTCATACCAAACGATCACCACTTTCCTTTGAGACCTGTTTTCAACTCACATCCCTGTCACTCTCCTTGGAGGGCCCAATCTCTCCAGTGAGGAAACAGAGGTCAGCCTCACCTTCATCTTTTCCCGTCTCCCCAATTTCCACATCTAATCCCTTTCTCATTTCTTCTAACCCCAGAAGGCGAGGAGCTCTCCAGCTCAAGACCAGCCCTCAACCTCCTCATTGTTACTTGAACCCCAGTCCCAGCAGCACCTGAGTGGTCCCTGCCTTCCCCTGGGGTTTTGCCTCCTCTTTCTCTTTTCCCTTCATCGTCAACATCCCATTTCTTTGATTCTCCCTTCCGTCCTATAAACAAACAAGGCTCTCTTCTGACTGAAACCACAGGCCCTTACCCATCTAGCAACTGTACAATCTCCCTCCTTACTTCCCAGTCATCCCACAAGCCACCTCATTGGAGCTTCTGCCTCCACCACTCTTCTGAAACTGCTCTCACCACGACCATCCATCAACCACCAATTGCTAACCCAGGAGAATAAGTTTTACATCCTGGCTCTTAGACCCCTGCTGCACTGATTGTGCTCCTCTTTCTTAAAAATCTCTCTTTTGGCCTCCATGACTCTGCACTGTCCTCATTAACTGTCCTTCTCTCTTTTGTTGACTAGTCCAAAATGCCACTATTCCCTATCTTTTGCTTGAGTTTTGCCTACACTTGCTCCCTAGGTGATCTTATTCTCTTTCATGCTCCTAGTTGTATGTATCATGATCCTTTATTGAAAACCCTTAGGGCCAGATGACTTCAGAACTTAGAATTGTTTAGATTTTGGAAAGATAATGGGGAAATATGCTGAAAATTATGTACTGGTTCCTGTAGTGTCTAGAGCAGCAGATACATGGATATTTCTGTAGCAAAAGAGAAATGTTTACTCTAAATATGATTTTATTAAAGGAGCTGTTAGTCCTCACATAGGTTCAAGTTGAATTTTTATATCAAAAAACCCAGTTCTGGTCAGGTTTCACCAACAAACAAAAATTTTAAACTCTTCCATTTTTATTGTCCTTCAAAACTGCAGGTAAGGGACTATGGGCCAATACTAACAATGTGCTTTTAACTCCCAAATCTTTTATTTCCAGGTCATAGCCCCTCCCTGGAGCTTCCAGGCTAGACATCCAAAGCCAGTAGACACTTTTATCTGGAGGTCTCACAGACATACTTCATTCAACTCACTCAAAACTGAATGTCTTCCCCTCTGTCTCAGTTCTGGTCCCCAGAGAAAGACTCTGAACAGGTATCTGCATGCAAGACATTTATCAAGCGAACTCTAGGGAATACCACCTTTAAGCGGGTGGCAGAGCAGGGTTGGCCACAGTGAGAAGTCTACCAGTGGTGCAGACAAAACAGGGGCCTCAGCTGACCCTTCAGGGAGCTCTTGTGCTGGAATGGTCCTTCAGTGTTTTCCTGAATAGAGGAAAATGGGATTGACTTTGTGCCCCCATATCAAACACTCATTGAATATGGGCTGCCCCTTCCAAGGAGGTGAAACCTTAAGCAAAGCAATTCCTCTGGGCCAGAGAGAACTTGGCCATGAGCCATAGCAGCCACCATTCCTAAGGCTGGAGAAATGATGGCTCTCATCCTGAAGGATGTGCACCACAGCATACCCTATCAACTCCTCGTTTCTGTGTCTGCCATCCACCAAGGCACCAACGCTACTAGTTTCTAGTTTCTTTTGACCCCTCTCTGTTCCTTACTGTCTCTGCATCTGATAACTCATCATGTTCTGCCAATGTATTCTGCTAAATACACTTCAAATGTCTGTCTCATCTTCTTCATCCTTGCCCATAATGTCCTACCTCAGTCACACTGTCTCTTTCTTGCCTGGTTTACTGTACCTGCCTCCTAACTGTTCCCCTTTATTCTACTCTTCCCAGTTGCACGATTGTATATGAAGTAGAATGAACTATCTAAAATTCAAATCTGATTAGGATGGCCTGCTACTAGAAAGCTTCCCATAGTTTGCCATTGCCTAGGGTATAAACTCCAAGTTCCTTGGCCTATAATAGAACACCCTCTGTGATCTGGCCTCCGCCCAGCTCTCCTCAGCCACATATCCCACATCCCAGCAGCCCATGTGCTTCTCCTAGTGAGCATCTGGTCCCCCTCTTGCACTCTGTGCTGCTTCTTATTTCCAAGCTTGAGCTTTGGTCCTCTCTGCTGAGATGCCCTTCACCTGCCTCAACTCATTCCATAAAACTTGGATCAGTTACCACTTACTTTAGGGATCTTGCTAACCCCCAACCCCAGTCTTGGGTGCCCCTTTCCTGTGCATTTATGATATCCTATCCCTACATCTCCAGTTACACATAGCACACCATATTATGGTTAGGTATGTTTGTGTTCCCATTTCCTGAAAGGGGAATGCGGTCTCAGTTTTTCATCACTCTCACCAGCATTCAATCAGGAACAAAATAGATCCTCATTAAAAGTTTGTTAAATGAACGAGTATGATTTGCCTAACTCTGAAATTCATATTTCATGGAACATTCTTTAATTAAGGCAATATATGCTGAGAAAATCACTGTTAGGCAATTTCTTTGTGCAAACATCATGAAGAGTGCTCTGTCACAGGACTGGTGACATCATTTTATGAGACCACTATTGCTCACATATGCAGTCTATTATTGACTGAAACATTGTTATAGAGCACACGACTCTACTTTCCTCTGAACTGTGCCACAAAACCTTTAGCTTTAATGTCCCTTCCTGCTCTGCTAATGATAATAGCTAATGTTTATTAAGGTTAGTGTGTGCTGGGCACTGTGTTAAGGGATTCACATTCATTACCTCATTTTATCCTTAAAGAGTTTGATAAGGAAAGTACCAGTATTTTCATTTTCCTTAGAAGAAACTGAGATTTTGAGGACCTAAGTAACTTGCTAGAAGATGGTAGAATGAGGTTGTCTTCCAAGTGTGCCTGACCCTGGTTCATGAGTTCTTAACCAATGTGCAGTAGGGCATGCAGGAGCCGGTGAGCCTCTGACCCACAGCCCTGAAACTATACTGGCTCTTGAGAGGACAGCAGGTACCCTGAGGCTCAGAAGTCAGTGTTGAGTCCAAAGCTGAGACTGTGCCATGCTCCTAAGTCTTCCTACTGAACCCTGGATAAAACCGCAGATCTGAAAAAGGGCTCGTAAGGCCTGGGACAAGAAGGTCCCTCCCATTCTGTCCATAATCGGTACCTACTACACAGCTGCAGACACACTCTTGTTCTTTGTACAACTTGAACATCCCAAGCTCTTCCTAGCCTCAAGGACTTTACTCACTCACTTCTACCTGGCTTTCTCTTTTCTGTATTATTTTTCTACTACTTAGCTCTTTCATATCTATTTCAATGTTATTTCTTCATAAAAGGAATTTGAAGTAGGGCTCCATTTTTATGTGCCTCATCTCCTTGTTTTCTCTGTCGCATTTATCATGCTTTGGAAGTTTTGTTTTTTTTTTTTTTTTTTTTTTTTCATTTTTGTCTGAGCTTCCAACTAGACACAATCCCAAAAGACCCCAGGACATGAAGTACAGGGGAAAGTGTGGAGAATGGGTCTATAGAGGCCATCACCATAGCACACTTCATGTTAGAAATGAAAGTACTTGGACCCAAAGAACTGAGTGACTTGTTAAGATCTTCCAGTGATGGATATGCGACTGCTGTGATATTTCTGTTGTAATAAATACCCACACGGCAGTAAGGAATGCAAATAGTGATATAAACCTAGAAAATCTGTTACAAACAACAACTGAAGAAAGTTTTGATTTCAAAAAAGGTGAAAGTATACCTTTTCCACAGAATTAGCATTCATCGGGAGTTTTTGTGCTGTGACTTTGCAAGTTTGATTCATCACATGTAATAAAGAAAGTGATCTTCTTGCTTCTGTCCTAACGATTATCACATTTATGGGACATTTAGAAGAAGCTGAAGCAGAGTATTAAATTATAGATGTTTAGTTAAATAATACAAAAGATGGCCAAGTCAAAAAACTTGTTGAAGAGATTCACAGAATTACATCTTCAAATAAGGATTTTTCATAATTTAAGGACTTTGAGGCAACTTTTCAGACTCCTAGAAGTTCACAAAATGGTACTTAAAACTTTGATGTGACAATATTTTGAGCACAGAATATTAAAGCTCCAGGAGAATAAAAATAAGATTGATACTTTTTCTTTTCTTCTTCAGGGAAAGAATGCAGCATAGTGTAGTAAATAAGAATACGTTTGATAATAAAATTCTTGGGTTTAAATCATTGCTCTAACACTAGCTGTGCAATTTTGGACAAGTGACTTCATCTTTCTTTCTAAGCCATAGTTTTCCCATTTCAAAATGGAAACACAGTGGTCCCCCAGTACCAGTTGGTTTGGTTCCAGAATCCCCTGGGGATACCAAAATCTATGGATGCTCAAGTTCGTTACTTAGAATGGTATAGTATTTGCATAGAAACTATGCACATCTTCCTGTGTAGTTTAAATAATCTCTAGATTATTGATAATACCTAACACAATGTAAAAATGATGTAAATGGTCATATACATTGTTTAGGGAAGAGTAACAAGAAAAATTTTTACACATGTTCAGTGTGTACTCTTTTCAAATATTTTCAATCCCACGCTTGGTTGAATCCACAAACTTGGAACCCATTCATACAGAGGGCCAACATTATTTATACTTACTTCATTAAATTATAAGGTCTGTATAAAATAATATATTATATGGAATATTTAGCACATTATCTCTTTCCTGTGTACTAGGTTCTCAAACAATGCTAACTAGTGGTATTCTTTTTTCACCAGATGTAGTTATACAATCACATTAAATAGTCAAGTTGTTTTGACTGAAAAGATCTGTTGATCAGTTGATCTACTGATCTGTTAAGACCCAAAGTACAAGTGGATTAGGGCATAATCGATACATCTTAGGTGAAAGCAGGAGGAGGGAGGAAAAGAGAGAGAGAAAGAGGAAGAACAGGAAGAGGGGTGGAGGGAGAAGGAAGAACCCTCAAAATGAACGCACAGCCAGTCACATTCTGGACTAGGGCAGAAAAGTCAACGTAAATCAGGCCAAATACTTAATCCATGTAGGATATTACCACACCAGAGACACCAACATCCAGCAAAGAATTTTGTTGCAAGCAATCCTTTCTCTGCAATTTGCATGGAAGGTCTACCTGGTGCTAGGTCAGGCCTCCCTCTGAGCCCACATCTTAATTTGCTGCTTCACTTGAAGGAAGAAACTCTCTGTGATTATGAGGATGAGGACCACATCAGCCTCTAGGGAACCCTGCCCTAATTCTTTTTTTAAAAAATTCCAATTTATATTATGGTAAAATTCACACAATACAAAAGTTGCCATCCCAAATATTTTTAAGTGGATAGTTCAGTAGATTTTAGTGTTCATAATGTACAAACAGCACCACGATTCATCTCTGTAATTCTTTTCTTCTTTCAAAATCAAATCTCTAAATCCATTTAAAAATAGCTCCATACTCCCCACTCCCACCCGCTGGAAACCCTGTTCTACACTCTATCACTATGACTTTGACAACTCTAGGTACCTCAGGTGTTTTAGGCAGGGTTCTCTAGAAGAACAGAATCAAGAGGAAGTATGATTATAAAAGGGGATTTATTAGATTGGCTTACATGACCAGAAGCTGGATAGTCCACAATGGCTGTCTGCAGCTGAAGAACTGGAACAACCAGCAGCTGCGCAGTCCAAGAGGCAGAAGGCCCAGAACAAGAAAGATCAACAGTGCTACCCTAGTCCTAGACCAAGGCTTCTGGAAACTACCTGGAGAATCACTGGCAGAGTTACCTTTGGAAGAGTGAAAAAGCAAGAATCCGATATCCTCAGACAATCAAAGCAGCAATCAAGTACCTGTTCAAGAAGAGTTGAGCTTGCATCTGCATCTGCTTCCTTGTTCTTCCGCTTTTATCCCATCCTACTGGGCGGAGCTGCCCATGCTTAGGGAGGGTCTCCAGTTCCTATCCCACATTCCAATCATTCCTAGACTCGCCCTCATTGACACACCCAGAAGCCAGAATCATAGGCATCTCTTAATCCAAACTGACAATTCAATTTAACCATTGCATCAGGTAAGTGAAATCATGCAGAAGTTGTCTTCTTGCTACAGTCTTATTTTACTTAGCGTAAAAGTCTCAAGGTTCATCCATGCTGTAGCTTCTGTCAGAATTTCCCTCCTTCTAAAGACTGAATATATTTCATTGTATATCTCCATCACATTTTGCTTATCATTCATCTGTTCTTGGACCCTTGGGTTGCTTCCACGTTTTAGCTATTGTGTAAAGCCTTGCTGTGAATGTGGGTGTACAAATGTTTCTTTATGACACTACTTTAAATTCTTTTGGGGATATACCCAAAAGTGGGGTTGCTATAGCATCTGGTAATTCCATTTTAAATTTTTTGAGGAATGGTCATACTTTTTCCACAGTGGCTATACCATTTTCCACTCTAAACAACTGTGCACAAGGTTTCTGATTTTTCCAAATTCTGACACTTGTTTTCTTCTTCTTCTTTTTATATCATTCATCTTAATGGATATGAAGTGATATATCTCTTTGTAGTTTCTATTTGCATTTCCCTAATGATTCATAATGCTGACCATCTTTTCATGTGCTTAGTGGCCACTTATTTATCTTATTTGGAGAAATATCTATTTAAGCACTTTGCTCGTTTTCATTTTATTTTATTTATTTATTTTTGCAGTACTGGGAATTGAACCCAGGGATACTCTACAACTGAGCTACATGCTTAGCCCTTTTTAAAAATTAAAAAAAATTTGAAACATGATCTTACTAGGTTGCCAAACCTGGCCTTGAACTTGTGATCTTCCTGCCTCAGTCTCCCAAGTTGCTGAGATTACAGGTGTGTACCACCACACTGGGCTGTCATTGGGATTTTGATAGGAATTGCATTGAACCTGTAGATCACTTTGGGTAGTACTGACATCTTAACAATATTCAGTCTTCCAATCTATGAACATGGGATGTTTCCATTTATTTATAGATTCTTTAATTTCTTTCAACAATGTTTTATAGCTTTAATTATACAAGTCTCACCTTAGTTTATTCCTAAGTATTTTATTATTTTTTGATGTTATAGTAAATGAAATTACTTTTGTGTAATCTCCTTTCAGATTACTTATTATTAGTGTACAGAAATGCAACCATTTTTTTGTCCAACTTTGCACACTGATTCTTTGCTGAATTCATTTATTAGTCATAGCAGGGTTTTTTGTGGACTCTATTATTTTTCAAATACAAGATCATGTTATCTCTAAGGAGATATAATTTTACTTTTTCCTTTCCAGTTTGGACGCCTTTTTGTTGCTGTTGTTGTTGTTTTGACTGATTGCTCTGGCTGGAGCTTTTAGTGCTATGTTGAATAGCAATGGTGAAGGCAGCCATCCCTGTCTTGTTCTTGCTCTTAGAGGAAGTTTTCAGTCTTTCACCATTACACATGACATTAGCTGTGAGTTTTTCATATATGAGTTTTATTATGTTTCAAAACCTTGTCTTCCTAGTTTGTTGGGTACTTTTTATCATGAAAGGTGTTATAGTTTGTCAAATTTTTATTTCTGAATCAATTGGGATGATTTTTTTTTTACATTTATTCTGTTAATTTGGGGTACTATATAGATCAATTTTCTTATGTTACCCCATCCTTGCATTGCAGCGGTAAGTTCTACTTACTCATGGTATATAATCTTTTCACTATGCTGCTGAGGAATTGTTCTACAAGAACAGTTGGAGATATCAATATCACACCCTCAATAATGGTTAGAATAAGCAGACGGTAGATAAGCATGGATTTTTAAATTATTTACCAGCTATGGGTCTATTCAGATTTTCTATTTCTTTGTGATTTGTCTTTGTAGGCTTGGCATTTCTAGGAATTTGACCATTTCATCATGGCTTCCCAATATGTTCGCATAGTTGTTCATAAAACTAATTTTCAATTCTTTTTACTTCTATATAATTAGTAATGCCTCTCATTTCTGATTCTAGTAATTTGTGTCTTCTTTCCTCTCTCTCTTTTTAATCTATCTAACTAAATATTTGCCAATTTTATTAATCTTTTCAGAGAGACTACTTTAGGCTTAACTGATTTTCTCCATTGTTTTTCTATCTTCTCTTTCATTTACCTCTGTTCCAATCTTTATTATTTCCTTCCTTCAAGTAGCTTTGGATTTTGTTTGTTCTTTTTTCTAATTCCTTAAAGTATAAAGTTAGGTTATTGATTTGAGATCATTATTTTTTCTAATATAAGCATTTATATGGGGCTGGGAAGATAGCTCAGTCGGTAGAGTGCTTGCCTTGCAAGCACAAGGCCCTGGGTGCGATCCCCAGCACCCAAAAAAAAAAAAAAAAAAAAAAAAAAAATATATATATATATATATATATATATATGAGCATTTATAGCTATAAATTTCCCCTTAGCACTGCTTTTAATGCATACCATGTTTTGGTTTGTTATATTTTCATTATATTCATCTCTAAGTATCTTTAAATTTCCCTTGTGATTTCTTCTTTGACCCATTGGTTGTTTAGGAGTGTGTTAATTTCCACAAATTTGATTACTTCTATTACTGTTTTTTTAACTTCATCTTGTGCTCAAGGAAGATAATTGTATATCTATCTTTTTAAATCTACTAAGACTTAATTTGTGGGCTAACATATGTTCTGTCCTGGAAAATATGCTAGGGCAAACATGCTGTTGTTATTGGGTAAAATGTTCTGTACATTAGCCCCTGTTGGTTTATTGTGTTAAGTCCTCCATTTTTTCATTTACCTTACGTCTGGTGAGGTTTATGGAAATCTCCAGCTGTACTTGTAGAACTATCTATATTTCCCTTCAAACTGGTCAATTTTGTTTCATATATTTTAATCTTCTGTTATTAGGTATATAAATGTTTATAACTGCCATATCTTCTTGCTGTATCAGACCATTTGTTAAAATATAATGCCCTTCTTTATCTTTTGTAAATTTTGTGATTTAAAATCTATTTTGTCTGATATTAATACACTCACCTCTGCTCTCTTTTGGTTACTATTTGGAATATTTTTTCCATCCTTTCACTTTCAATCTATTCGTGTCTGGGAATCTAAAATGAGTCTCTTGGTAAACAACACATTTTTAGCTAATGTGTTTTCAATCCATTCTGTCTGTCTTAATCCATTTATATTTAAAGCATACTGACAAGGAAAAACTTACTGTGTTGTTTTGCCATTTGTTCTCTATATACCTTATAGTTTTTTAGCCTTTGTTTTTAGCATTACTATCATTTTTGTATTTAGTTGATCTTTTTGTAATAAAATGTTTAAATTCTTTCTCATGCATATTCTATAATAGTTAATAGGGGCATTTACTATCCTAAAGTTATAATAATCTAATATAAATTCATACCAGGTTAACCTCAGTAACATATAGGAACTCTGTGCTCTTTTAACTCCATTCTTACTACCACTGTTGGGCTGATATCATAAAAATTACATCTTCTTACATTGCATGCCCCCAGAATAAACTTCTAATTATTTTAAATGTATTAGTTTTTAAAGTTATGTAGAAAACAAAATGTGTATACATACTACTAACTTTAGACTAATCATTGTTATTGTCATTTTAAAAATGTATTTGTCTTCTAAATCATGTAGAAAACAAAAAGTGGAATTACAAACCACTGTTGCAACAATAGTCACTTTAATAATAATTGCCAGTGTATTTTACCTTTATTAAGATCTTTATTTCTTTATATGACTTCAAGAGACCACTTAGTGTCATTTCATTTCACTCTGTAGGTCTTGAACATTTTTTGCAGAGTAGGTCTAAAGATAAAAACAAAAAAAAAACAAAAAAAAAAACTGCCTTCATTTTTGTTTATCTGGGAGTATTTTAATTTCTTCATGATTTTTGAAGGACAATTTTGTCAGATTAGGATTCTTAATTTTTCAGACATAGGTCTTTTTTCTTTGAGCACTTTTAATTTCTTAACCTACTGCCTTCTGGCTATCAGTTTCTGAGAAGAAATCTCTGATATTCTTATTGAGGATAACATATGTGGTGAAACATTTCTCTCTTTTTGCTTTCTATGTTCTCTCTTTGTCTTTCAAAAGTTTGATTATAGTGTCTCTATGTGGGTCTGTGAGTTCCTCCTACTTGGAGTTCATTTGGCTTCTTGACTGTTTCTATTAAAATCTTGTCAGATTTGGGAGATTGTCAACCTTACACTTTCAGATATTCTCTCTGCCCCTTTCTTTGTTTTCTTCTAGAATTCCCACAATGTATACATTGGTCTTGTTTGACCATATTTTTTCTTACTTTCCTCAGACACAATAATTACAATTGTCCTATCTTCTAGTTTGTTGATTCACTGTCTACTTAAACATGCCTTTGAATCTTGCTAGCAAATTTTTCATTTCAGTTATTGTACTGTTTAGCTCCAGAATTTCTTTCTGAATCCTTTTTTAAGTTTTCTTTTTTTGCCAATATTTCCATTTTATTTATAAGTATTTTTCTTGACTTTTTCTACAACTACTTCTAGTTTTTAGTTTTTGTAGTTTAACAGTTGTCTTAAACTTTTTGTGTAGTAGATCTTCCTCAAGGTCTTTTTCAGGGACAGTTTCTGATGTTCTTTTTTTTCTAAAAAGATTAATTTTTGGACTGGGGATATAACTCACTTGGTAGAGTGCTTGCCTCCTATGCACAAGGCCTTGGGTTCAATCTCCAGAACCACAAAACAACAACAGCAAAAACAAACAAACAAAAAACCCCACTAACTTTCATCTTATGTCTATGCCTTCTGATTTTGTTCTTGTAGTTTTTGAAAACTGGACATCTGAATCCAACAATGTTGTAACTCTGGAAATCAGTTTTATCCCCTTCCCCAGGGCTTGCTGATTTTGTTATTTATTTTTATTGTTGTAGGCTATCTCTGTGTCAATAATGAACCTGAGAAAACTGAAGGTCTTCTTTGGTCTTTTCTGAACCTAAACCTTTACCTAGGCAAGCACCCTCATGTTCTAATTTTCCCTGTATATGCATTTGCTTTCGGGAGTTCAAGTACTTAATGTCTGTCTTCTAATACGGGGAAAATAAAAACATGAAAGGGGTATATAAAAGGGCTTCAGTCTTTGAAATCCCCTGGAAGTCACTTCAGCCTTAGCTGGAGGGCTTGCAATAATGGAGAGAAGTGCAACAACAGTGACTGTCGCCTCTTTGTCTGCACCTCTGTGATCAGAATCAGCAACCAACACACAGATTTCCTGAAATTGGGAGGACAGGATTTTTCCCCCATCCCATTTCTCACAAACGGTACAAACTGCTTCAGGAACACATGCACAGCTACCTGTCACAAGGCTGAGGGTAGAGGATGGAAAGCTTCTCCTGTGCTCAGAGCTGAAATTGACCAAAATTAACTTGAATTTACCACCCTGACTTTCCCCTGGAAGTTGCTGGTCTTTATTAGATTCCAGAGTTCTGAAATAATTACATCTGACAGATTTGGCAGGGCAGTTGTTGTCAAGGTAGGCAGATTTCTGGTGCTTCTGACTCTCCCATCTTCTCAGCCTTGATTCTCTGTTGAAAGTTATCCTATGCTCACTTCCCCACATTCATTAGCTGGGGTCTTGAAGCATGTGCGGGAAATCACATCAGTGGTCCTTGTCCTAAAGGAACTTGCAACCTCAAGCTGTACGTTGACTTGCTTACAATTATTGTTTGGTACATTTCCCTCTAATCAAATGGACAAACATAAAAATTTAAAAGAAAATAATCAATCACCTCTGTTATTCCTTTTGAAAAATGAAATGTATTATTAACCTAATTTATGGCAAATAACAGAAAAGGCAGGATGGGGAAAATCAAGCATTTGATGTTTGGTTCTGAAATTAGAAATTAAATGTCTTAGCCCAATGTGCCCATCATGAGCCACATCTGGAAATAACTCTCATTTTGGTGGCAGCAAAACTGACTGTAGAGCATTCAAATTTTTTATTTAAAGAAATAAATAAGGACAACCTTCCTTTGCCCCTTCTATTTCCTTTAGGGAAGTCAAAGGAACTCTCCTACTGTTCATGGTTTCCTTTGCTTTTATTTAAGAAATAATCAAACAAAGGCAAGCCCAGTTTTTATCATCAAGTTTATAATTTTCTAATTCGTTTGGCAGAGATTTGAACCAATTTTTTAAGTTTTGTTTTCCTCCTTTTTCCTCCTTCTCTGTCCCACCAATATTGCTTGTTCTAAGGCTTTGTTATAATTATAAAAGTTCAGTGGTCTTTGCTGGCAGGTTTCAGATGGTTCTTATATGAAAAGCATTCTGCATGTGGGCATAACTTTATTGTATTTATGTGAAATGCCTTAAGATTCATTTGAAGGAAGCCACATTTAGGAACAAACTTGAAAGTGTGAGTTTTAATATGTTCTAGGATAGGCGATCTAAGCAGTAATTAATAGAGTGCCAATACTACATGTGTTTACTGAATGAATTTTATTACTATTTCTGTATGTGTGATGCTGAGTATTCAATCTAGGGCCTTGTTCACGTTAGGCAAGTGCTCTACCACGAAGCTCCATGCCTGGCCTTGCTTAATGAATTTTTTAAATAATCTAGAAGTTTCTTCAAATTGAAGGATTTGATCATTAATTCATTTAAAGGAATACTACATGAAATGAGCACCTAATATTATACATTGCTTTAAGTTATACTCTAGGGCTACGTAGCCACTACTAAAATAAAAACCTGTAGTTTAGATTAAGTTCACTGTTATTCTGTGAAATAGGTTAAAAACTGTATCTTAAAAAAAATCAGAAGATCGAGTCTGGTTAGCAATTGACTACAAGTAATGCGGAAGTGGGGGGCTTATAGAAAAGTGCTATCAAAATAAAGAGACATCACTTGAACCATGTGTTTTATAAGGAAAGTGAAGAGAAAAATCATATTGATTAAATGCTTGCTGTGTTATTGGACATTGCAGAGTGCTTTACATGTGCCATTTTATATAATATTGTCAAAATGTTATAAGATGTCCATTACCATGATCTGTTTATAAAGGCTGACATGAAAAAGTTAAATAATTTGCCCAAGGCCATGTGGCTAAAGTGATGGAGCTTGGATTCTTAACAGTCAGATTTATCTTTTTGCTACAAGACGTCTGAAACACACACACACACACACACACACACACACACAACACACACACACAGTTTGTTTTTACTGATACTAAAACTTGCTTTGTATTGAATAATAGCACAATGTCAAGTGGGTTTGTTTTTTTACCTTGATGGAACATAGAACTCATTTCAGGATTTGAATCATAGAGTATATAAAGTAGGAGAGAAAGTATGTACTATTTATTCTTTGCAGAGGAACCCTAGCCCTGTGCTTTCTATGTCATGGGTGTTTCATGATTGAATGAAATATAAACAGTGTCTCTGTTTAGGTTATTATTTCCTGAGCTGAGTGAAAATAGGTTTTAAAAATATTAAAATATTTTTAGTTGTCATATTGGTTAAATAGGTTATGAAAATCATTCTGTAACTCATATTGACCCCTCTATCAGGACAGAGTCATGTTACAGGTGAGACTTTAGAAGCTGTTATATTCTCCCAATAAGGCCTGTGGGAACTGTGTAGCCTTGGGAAAATGACTAAATATCTCTGAACTTTGGTTTCCTTCATTAGTCAAAAGGGAATAATTTATTATTAGCCTAAAGGTGGAGAGGTTGAATAGATGTTACTTTTAATCATTAAAAATATTTATTTTGAAGCGGACTTTAAGCCAAAGTTAATCAGAAGGGACAAAGAAGGACATTTCATACTGTTTGAGAATTATACATCAGCAAGACATAACAATCGTAAATATTTATACAGCAAACAATGGAGCATCTACGTACATCAAACAAATCTTCTCAATTTCAAGAATCAAATAAACCACAAGAGGTGTGACTTTAACACACCTCCCTCACTACTGGACAGATCTCAAACAAAAACTAGATAAAGAAACTACAGAACTAAATAATACCATCAATAATTTAGACTTAACAGACATATATAGAATATTTCATCCATCAATGAGCTAATACACTTTCTTTCTCAGCAGCACACAGATCCTTCTCTAAAATAGACCATATTTTATGCCACAAAGCAACTCTTAGAAAATACAAAAAAATGGAGATAATACCCTGCATTCTATTGGATCATAATGGAATGAAATTAGAAATCAACAATAAAATAAGAGATAAAAGTTACTCTAACACCTGGATATGAAATAATATACTATTGAATGATGAATGGCTAGCAGAAGAAATCAAGGATGAAATAAAAAATACTTAGAGGTAAATGAGAATAACAATACAACATATGGAAGTGTCTGGGACACTATGAAGGCAGTACTAAGAGGCAAGTACATTGCATTGAACTCATTCATTAAAAGAATAAAAAGTCAATGAATAAATGAACTAACATTACATTTCAAAGCCCTAGTAAAAGAGGAATAAATCAACACCAAAAGCAGAAAAAAACAGGAAAATAATGAAAGTCAGAACTGAAATTAATGAAATTGAAACAAAAGAAACAATTCAAAAAAATTGACAAGAGGTTGGTTCTTTGAAAAAATAAATAAAATTGATAAACCCATAGCCACACTAACAGAGAGAGAAAACTCAAATTACTAAAATAAGTGATGAAAAAGAAAATATAACAGATACCACTGAAATAAAGAAGATAATTAGGAACTATTTCAAAAATTTATACTCCAATAAAATGGAAAATCTTGAAGACATCAGCAGACTTCTAGAGACATATGACCTACCCAAACTGAATCAGGAGGATATCCACAATTTAAACATATCAATTTCAAGCAATGATATAGAAGACATCATCAAAAGCCTACCAATCAAGAAAAGTCCAGGACCAGGTGGATTCTCAGCCAAGTTCTAAAAGACCTTCAAAGAAGAATTAACACCAATACTCCTCAAATTATTCTATGAAATAGAAAAGGAGGGAACCCTTTCAAACTTATTCTTTGGGACTAATATCACCCTGATACCAGACAAAGACACATCAAGGAAAGAAAACTTCAGACCAATTGTCCCTGATGAATATAGACACAAAAATTTTCAATAAAATTCTGGCAAATCACATACAAAAACATATTTAAAAGATAGTGCATGATCAAGTGGGGTTCATCCCAGAGTTGCAGGGTTGGTTCAACATATGGAAATCAATAAACATAATTCATCACATCAATTGACTTAAAACCAAGAATCATAGGATCATCTAACTAGATGTAGAGAAAGCATTTGACAAAATACACCACCCCTTCATGTTCAAAACACTAGACAAGCTAGGGATAGTAGGAACATACCTGAATATTGTAAAAGCTATTTATGCTAAACCCAGGCCAACATTATTCTAAATGGAGAAAAATTGAATGCAGTCCCTCTAAAAACTGGAATAAAACAAGGATGACCCCTTCACCACTTCTATTCAACATAGTCCTTGAATCTCTAGCCAGAGCAATTAGACAGACCAAAGAAATTAAAGAAATATGAATAGGAAAAAAGAACTCAAACTGTCTCTATTTACCAATGACTTCTAGAACTCAGAATTCAGCAAAGTAGCAGGATCTAAAATCAACACCCATAAATCAAACATTCTTATATATCAATGACAAATCTTCTGGATGAGAAATTAGGAAAACTATCCCATTTACAGTAACTTCAAAAAAAGTAAAATAATATTTTACTTGGGAATCAATCAAACAAAAGAAGTGAAAGAACTCTACGATGAAAACTACAGAACACTAAAGAAAGGAATTGAAGAAGACCTTAGAAAATGGAAAGACCTCCCATATTCTTGGATAGGCAGAATTAATATTGTCAAAATGGCCATACTACCAAAACCATTATACAAATTTAATGCAATTCCTATTAAAATCCCAATGTCATAGAACTAGAAAAAGCAATCATGAAATTTGTTTAAAAAAGCAAGAGATCCAGAGCAAATTCTTAGCAAGAAGAGTAGAGTAGGAGGCATCACAATGACCTTAAATTATACTACAGAGCAATAGTAACAAAAAGAGAGTGGTATCGTCACCAAAACAGACACACAGACTAATGGTACAGAATAGAAGACACAGAGACAAACCCACATAAATGCAGTTCTCTCATACTAGATAAGGGTGCCAAAAACATTCACTGGAGAAAAGGTAGCCTATTCGACATACAGTGCTGGGAAAATTGAAAATCCACATGTAACAAAATGAAATTAGACCCCTAACTCCCACCCTGCATGAAACTCAGCTCAAAATGGATCAAAGACTTATGCACTCTGAGACCCTATGCCTAATAAAAGAAAAAGTAGGCCCAAATCTTCACATCAACTTAGGATCTGACTTCCTTCACAGGATTCCTAAAGCACAAGAAGTAAAATCAAGAATCTATAAAAGGGATAGATTCAAACTACAAAGTTTCTTCTCAGCAAAGGAATCAATCAGTAATGTGAAAAAAGAGCCTACACAATGGGAGAAAATCTTTACCACATACACCTCGGATAGAGCATTAATCTCCAAGATATATAAAGAACTCTAAAGACTTAACACACACACACACACATACACAAATAATAACCCAATCAATAAATGAGATAAGAAACTAAAAAGACACTTCACAGAAGATATATAATTGATAAACAAACATATGAAAAATGTTCATCTCTAGCAATTAGAGAAATGCAAATCAAAACTACTCTAAGATTTCATATCACACCACTCAGAATGGCAATTATCAAGAATATAAGCAACAATAAATATTGGTGAGGATGTGGAGGAACACATACATTGCTGGTGGGACTGGAAATTGGAACAACAATTATGGAAAGCAGTATGGAGATTCCTCAGAAAACTTGGAATGGAATCACCATTTGACCCACTTATCCCACTCCACGGATTATACCCAAAGGACTTAAAATCAGCATACCACAGTGATGCAGCCACATCAATGTTCATAGCTGCTCAACTCACAATAGCTAAACTATGGAACCAACCTAGGTGTCCTTCAAGAGATGAATGGATAAAGAAAATGTGGTATATATACACAATGGAATGTTACTAAGCTATAAAGAAAAATGAAATGATGACATTTCCTGGCAAATGGATAGAGCTGGAGAATATCATGCTAAGTGAAATAAGTCAATTCCCAAAAACCAAAAGCCAAAATATTTTCTCCAATATGCAGATGCTAATTCACAGTAAGGGGGAACACTACAGAAGAATAGAGTTACTTTGGATTAGGCAGAGGGAAGTGAAGGAAGTGGAGGAGGTTTGGGGGTAGAAAGAATAATAGAATGAATTGGACATTATTACCCTTTGTGCATATATGACTATACGACTGGTGTGATTCTACATATATACAACCAGAAAAATGGGAAGTTACACTACATTTATGTATGATGTGTCAAAATGCATTCTACCATCATGTATAATGAATTAGAATGAATAAAAGTATTTATTTTGATTTTTCATGTTAAGAATATTTATTTTGAGTTTTTCAAGATGGCAGACTAGAGGGCGGCTGCATTTCATGTTGCTCCAGGACACAGGATTCAAAAGAGGAGATAGTGAGAGACTTGGGACCAACTCAAAGTCGTCGGGTGAGTCTCACCCGTTGGGGAGGAGTCCCGGATGGGGCGGTAGCCCCAGAACACAGGAAACTTTGTGAAGTAGAGTTGCCTGGCGAGACGCCCCTCCCCCAACTGGAGCGGTAAACACAGACTACTGGGATCATCGTAGAGGAGGCAGCTCAGCACAGCACTTGGACTCGGAGCAACCACTGGGGCTCTGGGCAGCTGCCTGAGGAGGAGCTGCGTGGCGAGCTGTTTGGACTCAGAGTGACCGCTTCTGAACACCTGGGGGGTTGCCCAGAAGAAGAGGAGAAGCGTGGCGGGTCGCATGGTCTAGGAGTGACTGCATCAGAGCCACAGGCGGTTGCCAGAGGAGAAGGCGAGTGGTGAGTTGATTGGACTCAAAGCGACCACTCCTGAACACCGGTGGCCTGCCTGGAGGAGGAGCGCGGTGGGTCCCTTGGTCTCCGAGCGACCGCTCCTGAACACCCCGGGGGCTACCCTGAGGAGGAGGAGGAACAGGGTGGGTCACTTGGACTCGGAGTGACTGCCTAGGGCTACGGGCGGTTGGTGGGAGGAGGAGACGCGAAGTGAGTTGCTTGGACTCCTAGTGACTGTGTCGGAACACCAGGCTGCTGTCCAGAGGAAGAGGTGTGTGGCGGGTCTCTGGGTCTCAGAGCTGTTGTACAGGGCTCCAGGTGGTGGCTCAGAGGAGAGGCCGCATAGCCAGGTGATTAGATGCAGAGCAGGGTCCCAGGACCTAGGCGGCTTCTTGCTGGAAGAGCCGCACAGAGACACGCCTGGGGCAGAGCGAAGTTTCTAGGACTGCGGGCAGAATCTCTGAGGAGAGGCAGCCTAAGGAGACTCGTCTGTGAAGGGTGAGGCTCCCAGGCCCGGGAGGTAGGTCCAGGCCCCTGGGAATGTTGCAGATGAAGACAGCCCAGCCCAGGCAGTAGTTGTAGATTGAGGGGAACCTCTAGGAGGGGAACGGACTAGTGAGATCTCCCCACCGGGTGAGTCTTCCCCGCCGGGTGAGGTTTTCCCACAAGGTCTGTAAAACCAGAGACACAGGCAAAAACAGGCCTTGCCTCAGCCCGCAGCCTAGTTCCCCTTTGGATGACCATTGGTCAACAAGTGGAGGCACCTCTGCCCACTAGCAGGGAATATACCCCACCTGAGGGTCACCAACCCTAGAGAGACAGCTTCCTTGTGGAGCACCACATTATTAACTTCCTCCAAGACTTCAGGCTACTGAAGGATAAGAGGGGATATACTAGCAATCTTCAGGGACATTATAAGTCAATAGAGGAAATCTGCAATATCTTAATGACACACTGATTCCTGAACAATATGAGAAAACAAGGGAAGAAAATGCCCCAAACAAATCTAGATGTTACATCAATAAAACCCAACGACAGCATGGCAGAAGAAATGACAGAAAGGGAGTTCAGAATGTACATAATTAACATGATAAGGGAAGCAAACGATGAGATGAAAGAGCAAATGCAGGCATTGAATGATGAGATGAAAGAGCAAATGCAGGCATTGAATGATAGCACCAATTGACAGTTAAAAGAGCAAATACAGGAAGCAAAAGATCATTTCAATAAAGAGTTAGAGATTTTGAAAAAAAACCAAACAGAAATCCTTGAAATGAAGGAAACAATAAACCAAATTAAGAACTCTATAGAAAGCATAACCAATAGGATAGAACACCTGGAAGACAGAACCTCAGATATTGAAGAGAAAATATTTAACCTTGAAAACAAAGTTGAACAAACAGAAGATGGTAAGAAATCATGAACAGAATCTCCAAGAACTATGGGATATCATGAAAAGGCCAAATTTGAGAATTATTGGGATTGAGGAAGGCTTAGAGAAACAAACCAAAGGAATGAACAATCTATTCAATGAAATAATATCAGAAAATTTCCCAAATCTGAAGAATGAAATGGAAAATCAAGTTCAAGAGGCTTATAGGACTCCAAATACACAAAATAATAACAGACCCACACCAAGGCACATTATAATGAAAATACCTAACATACAAAATAAAGACAGAATTTTAAAGGCTGTGAGAGAAAAGAACCAAATTACATTCAGGGGGAAACCAATACAGATATCAGCAGATTTTTCAATCCAGACCCTAAAAGCTAGAAGGGCCTGGAACAACATTTTTCAAGCTCTGCAAGAAAATGGATGCCAACCAAGAATCTTATACCCAGCAAAACTTACCTTCAAATTTGACAATGAAATAAAATCCTTCCATGATAAACAAAAGCTAAAAGAATTTACAAAAAGAAAGCCAGCATTACAGAACATTCTTAGCAAAATATTCCATGAGGAAGAGATAAAAAAACAAAGAAGCAAATCAGCAAAGGGAGGAATTATCCTAAAGGAACTGTCAAATAAAGGAGGAAGCAAGTTGTGTCAAAAAAATAAATAAATAAATAAAATTTTAAAAATGAACCAAATGACCAGGAATACAAATCATATCTCAATAATAACCCTGAATGTTAATGGCCTGAATTCATCAATCAAAAGACATAGACTGGCAGATTGGATTAAAAAGAAAGATCCAACAATATGTTGCCTGAAAGAGACTCACCTCATAGAAAGGATACCCAAAGACTAAGGTGAAAGGATGGGGAAAAACATACCATGCACATGGACCCAGCAAAAAAGCTGGAGTATCCATCCTCATTTCAGATAACGTGAACTTCAAGCCAAAGTTAGTCAGAAGGGATAAAGAAAGACATTTCATACTGCTTAAGGGAAGCATAAATCAGCAAGATACAACAATCATAAACATCTACGCCCCAAAGAGTGGCTCATCCATGTATGTCAAACAAATCCTTCTCAATTTTAGAAACCAAATAGACCATAACACAATAATACTAGGTGATTTTAACACACCTCTCTCACCAATGGACAGATCTTCCAAACAAAAATTGAACAAAGAAACCATAGATCTCAATAACACAATCAATAATTTAGACTTAACAGACATTTATAGAATATACCATCCAACCAAGAGCGAATACACTTTCTTCTCAGCAGCACATGGATCCTTCTCTAAAATAGACCATATATTATGCCACAAAGCTAATGTCAGCAAATACAAGAAGATAGAGACACTACCTTGTATTCTAACAGATCATAATGGATTGAAGTTAGAAATAAATGAAAGAGTAAAAAACAGAAACTACTCCAACACCTGGAGATTAAACAATATGCTATTATATGATGAATGGATAACAGAAGATATTAGGAAGGAAATTAAAAAATTCTTAGAGGTAAATGAAAACAAAGAAATATCATATCAAAATCTCTGGGACACGATGAAAGCAGTACTTAGAGGAAATTTATTTCATGGAGCGCATTTAATAAAAGAAGTAAAACTCAACAAATAAACGACCTAACACTACAGCTCAAAGCCCTAGAAAAAGAAGAACAGACCAACACCAAAAGTAGTAGAAGACAGGAAATAGTTAAACTCAGAGCTGAAATCAATGAAATTGAAACAAAAGAAACAATACAAAAAATTGACAAAATAAATAGTTGGTTCTTCGAAAAAATAAACAAAATTGATAAACCTTTATCCACACTAACAAAGAGAAGACGAGAGAAAACCCAAATCACTAAAATTTGGAATGAACAAGGAAATATCACAACAGACATGACTGAAATACAAAACATAATTAGAAGCTAGTTTGAAAATCTATACTCCAACCAAATAGAAAATTTCGAAGACATCAACAGGTTTCTAGAGACATATGAATTGCCTAAACTGAATGAGGAGGACATACACAATTTAAATAGACCAATTTCAAGCAATGAAATAGAAGAAGTCATCAAAAGCCTACCAACAAAGAAAAGTCCAGGACCAGATGGGTTTTCAGCTGAGTTCTACAAAACCTTTAAAGAAGAGCTCATTCCAATACTTCTCAAAGTATTCCATGAAATAGAAGAGGAGGGAACCCTCCCAAACTCATTCTATGAAGCCAATATCACCCTGATACCTAAACCAAACAGAGACACATCGAGGAAAGAAAATTTCAGACCAATATCCTTAATGAACATTGACGCAAAAATTCTCAACAAAATTTTAGCAAATCGCATACAAAAACATCTTAAAAAGTTAGTGCACCATGATCAAGTGGGTTTCATCCTAGGGATGCAAGGTTGGTTCAACATCAGGAAATCAATAAATGTAATTCACCATATCAACAGACTTAAAGTCAAGAATCACATGATTACTTCAATAGATGCAGAAAAAGCATTTGATAAAATACAGCATCCCTTCATGCTCAAAACACTAGAAAAAATAGGGATAGTGGGAACATTCCTTAACATTGTAAAGGCCATCTACGCTAAACCCATGGCTAATATCATTCTAAATGGTGAAAAACTGAAAGCATTCCCTCTAAAAACTGGAACAAGGCAGGGATGCCCTCTTTCACCACTTCTATTCAATATTGTCCTTGAAACTCTAGCCAGAGCAATTAGACAGACCAAAGAAATTAAAGGGATACGAATAGGAAAAGAAGAACTCAAACTATCCCTGTTTGCTGATGATATGATTATATACTTAGAGGAACCAGGAAATTCCACCAGAAAACTTTTATATCTCATAAGTGAATTCAGTAAAGTAGTGGGATATAAGATCAATGCACATAAATCTAAGGCATTTTTATACATAAGCGACGAATCTTCAGAAAGAGAATTTAGGAAAACTACCCCATTCACAATAGCATTGAAAAAAATAAAATACTTGGGAATCAATCTCACAAAAGAGGTGAAAGACCTCTACAATGAGAACTACAGAACACTAAAGAAAGAAATTAAAGAAAACCTTAGAGATGGAAAGATCGCCCATGTTCTTGGATAGGAAGAATTAATATTGTCAAAATGGTCATACTACCAAAAGTGCTATACAGATTCAATGCAATTCCAATTAAAATCCCAATGATGTACCTTACAGAAATAGAGCAAGCAATTATGAAATTCATCTGGAAGAATAAGAAACCAAGGATAGCTAAAGCAATCCTTGGCAGAAAGAGTGAAGCACGGGGTATCGCAATACCAGATCTTCCACTCTACTACAAAGCAATTGTAAAAAAAATGGCATGGTATTGGTACCAAAATAGAAAGGTGGATCAATGGTACAGAATGGAGGACACAGACACAAACCCAAATAAATACAATTTTCTCATACTAGACAAAGGGGCCAAAAATATGCAATGGAGAAAAGATAGCCTCTTCAACAAATGGTGCTGGGAGAATTGGAAATCCATATGCAACAGAATGAAACTAAACCCATATCTCTCACCATGCACGAAACTAAACTCAAAATGGATTAAGGACCTCAGAATCAGACCAGAGACCTTGCATCTTATAGAAGAAAAAGTAGATCCAGAGCTTCAACATGTCGGCTTAGGACCAGACTTCCTCAACAGGACTCCCATAGCACAAGAAATACAAGCAAGAATCAGTAACTGGGATAGATTCAAACTAAAAAGCTTTCTCTCAGCAAAGGAAACTATCAGCAATGGGAAGAAAGAGCCTACAGAGTGGGAGAAAATCTTTGCCAATCATACTTCAGATAGAGCACTAATTTCCAGAATCTATAAAGAACTCAAAAAACTCTACAGGAAGAATACAAATAATCCAATCAACAAATGGGCTAAGTAAATGAATAGACACTTCACAAAAGAAGATGTACAAGCAATCAACAAACATATGGAAAAATGTTCAACATCTCTAGTAATAAGAGAAATGCAAATCAAAACCACCCTAAGATTCCATCTCACCCCAATTAGAATGGCGATTATCAAGAATACAAGCAACAACAGGTGTTGGCGAGGATGTGGGGAGAAAGGTACACTCTTACATTGCTGGTGGGGCTGCTAATTAGTGCAGCCACTCTGGAAAGCAGTGTGGAGACTCCTTAGAAAACTTGGAATGGAACCACCATTTGACCCAGCTATCCCACTCCTTGGCCTATACCCAAAGGACTTAAAATCAGCATATTACAGAGATACAGCCACATCAATGTTCATAGTTGCTCCGTTCACAATAACCAGATTGTGGAACCAACCTAGATGTCCTTCAATTGATGAATGGATAAAGAAACTGTGGTATATATATACAATGGAATATTAATCAGCCATAAAGAATGATAAAATCATGGCATTTGCAGGCAAATGGATGAAACTGGAGAATATCATGCTAAGTGAGATCAGTCAATCTCAAAAAACCAAAGAACGAATGATATCGCTAATAAGTGGATGATGATACATAATGGGGGGTGGGAGGGGTTAGTATTAGGGTTAGAGTTAGGGTTAGGGAGGGGGGCAAAATGGAGGAAGGAAGGACTGTATAGAGGGAAAAGAGGGGTGGGAGGGGTGGGGGGGAAGGGAAAAAATAACAGAATGAATTAAACATTACCCTATGTAAATTTATGATTACACAAATGGTTTGCCTTTACGCCATGTACAAACAGGGAAACAAAATGTATCCCATTTGTTTACAATAAAAATAAATAAATAAATAAAATAACATTAAAAAAATGAATATTTATTTTGTGGGCTGGGGAGATAGCTCAGTTGGTAAAGTGCTTGCCTTGCAAGCACAGAGCCCTGGGTTCGATCCCCAGCACCACAAAACAAAACAAAACAAAAAAAGAATATTTATTTTGTTATAGCCTAGCATAAGTAATTAAACAGAGGTGCCACTTCGCCAATAGTGAAGAGCCCCATGCCATCCAACCCTTGCTCATTTTTACAACATGCCATTTCTTTCTTTCTTCTTTTTTTAAAAATATTTTTTAGTTGTGGATGGACACAATGCCTTTGTTTTATTTCTTTTTATGTGGTGCTGAAGATCAAATCCAGTGCCTCACACGTGCTAGGCGAGCACATTACTGCTGAGCCACAACCCCAGCCCCACAACATGCCATTTTTTTATCCCAGAGTGCACACCTGCTTGTTGGTCCTATCGATGAATTGCTTCCAAGTACAGATGACCAAACAGTCCTGTATGACCAAAGCAGGCACCCAGTGGCTAATGCAGCCTTCTTGGGTCTGCGCTGCTCTTAAATCCCAGCTGGGGCATGAGGGATGAAGCCCCAGCAAACCATACAATAGCTGCCCTTAAAGAACAGTTACAGCCTCTGCCTGACTATTTTGATCAACTTCACCACAGCATCCAACCTGGGGGCACAGAGATGATGGATGGTTTTGATACCCCTTTGGTAGTTTCTGTACAATGAAAATCCTAACTACTTAACACAAAATATGGCCCTATCTTATTATCCATCCGTTTTCACTCCCCTTTCTATAGTTCACATACTCCAAAGTATGGCTGTGCTCGCTGGACCCAACGCGTCCCAGCCCCCACCCCTTTAGGCCTTTCTTTCAGTAGATCCCTTTCTATCTGCATCTACTCTTCAACCCTCTCTCTACAAAGGCCAAGTTTTTTCAGGGCTGAGCCAGGGTCTTGCAGCCTCTGCATTGTCTCACATCTACCAGACAGCCAGGTATATAGTATGAACTCAATGAATATGTTTTTGGAATAAAACAAAATGGACAAAAAGAAACCTAGAAATTGGATAAGGTGGTAATATAACCAATTTGTGACAAAATCAGTGTCACTTTGCTACACAGTGATCCTAGCCCCTTCCACATCTATCCACATACAAGCCACATGTCACCTTTCAATGTCATTTGATCATTTTGTTCCCCTTTCATAATTTCTCCTAAACCAAAAGGTTAGATAAAGTTAGGCACAAGCAAACCTCCCCTCTACTCCTATCTGCTCTGAAGTTTCTTAGAAGTGTCTTACTTGAGATAAAAAAAACCAATAAAGTTATCATATGGGAAAAGTGGCATAGAGCAATAATTAGTGATGTGAGATAGGATTTAAGAAAAACTAGGGCAAATAACCTCTTTTTGGGTAGGTATTAAACCAAAGATGTGTCTTGAAACCCTGACTGTGCAGAGCTCTGTGTCCAAGAAAATTTTAAGAACAAATTCATAGGAACATCTGTGGAAGCAGAGCTGCTCAAAGAGTTTAAATGTGGGTCATCAAACTCGGTGTCCAAAATGGGTGTCTAATCCCAAGCATGCATTTACTGAATAGGACACATTAATAGGTGGACACTGTGCTTGGCCAGTTATACCAATAGTCACTATGTACTGATATTTCTAGGTGCTTGGCAAATGATGAGTACCATCCCACTTAATCTTTCCAGCAAGCCCAAGAAAGCAGATACCTCTATCATGACTTTACAGATAAGTAAATTGAGTTTCATTGAAGGTAATTTAGTTACATCAGATCCCACAAGTTTAAGTAGCAGAGCCAGGATTTGAATCTGAGTTTTTTGAATTCTGTATCTATTATTCACCTACCTCACAGAAAAATATTTGCAATATAACTGAGGAGACTATTTTCATTAAGTAACCATAGGGCAGAATATACTAATTTTAAGCATTGATAAAGGATGTTTATTTCTGATAATTCTCTAAAGCAGTAACTATGAGAAATTCATCCATATCCAGAAACAAATTAACAATGAGCCAATATTTATCAAGTGACTATTTTTGACCAAATCCTATGTATGCTGCTTTAGACACATTAAATAAACTTTCCTACATGACCTGTGAAATAGGTATAATTATAATTATTACCTACAATTTGCAGAAAAGGAAACTGTCACTCAGGTCAATAATTTGTTTGGACCTGTGTTTTTCAAAATGTAATTTGAAAGGTGACTAGAACTTTTGGGTTATGCTCTCTTTACACCAGGCTGCCAAGATAGCTGGATGTTATTTGGAGTTCTAGTATCCACTGTTGTCCCCATTTGGTGAGAGCATATCTGAGAATGGAGTCAATGTGGAGACAAGCACAGTGCAGAGGTGCGAGAGCCTGGCTCCTTATAGTGTCCTTTGTGCTTTTGACTTCAGTTGTGCCAGAAACTAGACCTGCTTTTAGATTTCTCCTGATCTGCCTAATTTGGTATGAATAATGTTTCTGTCACTTTCAAATGAAAGGACCTTGACTAATATGACTGTCACATTGTTTGGTCATTTTTTTTTTTTCCTGCTGTGGTCAAAAGATCTGACAAGACCAATTTTAGAGGATGAAAAGTTTATTTGGGTCTCAGTCCATAGACAGCCGGCTCCATTGCTCTGGTCCCAAAGTGAGGCAGAAAATCATGGTGGAAGAACATGGTGGAGAAAAGCAGCTCAGTTCAGGGTCATCAGGAAGCAGAGAGAGAGAGCTCTGATCGCCAGGGATAGTATATAAACCTATGTAAACCCAAAGGCACACCCCCAGTGACCTACCAGACATACTCTACCTACCTATGGTTATCACCCAATTAATCCACTTAAGTGGATTAAGTGATTAGGTTTAGGCTCTTGTAACTCAATCATTTCACTCCAAACTTTCTTGCATTGTCTCACTAATGAGCTTTTGGATGCCACCTCATATCTGAACCATAACACACATATCAAGGGCCTACTCTGTATCAGGCCTTCCCAGTCTATTAGAATGTAAGCCTCATGGTGGCAGGGACTTGCTTTTTTGCTTTTATCCGTAGCTCTTATCATCATCTACTGCACTGTAATCTGTACTTATTTAACTGGTTCATGTGCCTCACTACTCCTGCATGGAAGGCAAGCTCTGTGTCTGGCTCCTGGTGCAAAGCCTCATGCGCATTCTCTTGGAGAGCTGAGGAAAAACTGGGAGTTTTGAGCAGAGGGGTGACATGATCTGACCTACTGTCTTTACAAGCTTACTCTGCGTTGGGAAGAGATTGAAGGGGGAGTGTGAAGAGGAGGAGAAGGAAAACCAATTTGGAGGCTAGGGCAAAGTCTAGGCAAGAGATGATGGACTTGGACCAGGGATGTAAAATGGACACAGTGGAAAGTGGATGTATTTTGAGGTAGAATCATCACATCTTAATGACAAATTGAGAAAAAGCAAGGAATCAAAGATAACTTCAAGTGTTTTTCCTTGATTGTTTAGGTGTCTCTTTCTTTTCCATAAACTGGTTTGTTTAAGGGTAGTAACATATTCCCTACCAGCTACTGCTTTAGGAATATCATGTGGCCCAATCAAATATGATATATAGCCAATCAAATATGATAGGACATTGGCTAGAAGCTTCTCTGTAAAAGAACCAGAGGAATAGTCACTCTCTTTCCTGTGGATATAGTTGTGCCTGGTTGTGATATCTGGAGCATCTATAATCATCCTATTACCACCTGAGACTGAACCAGTCTGGAGAATGACCAAGCTGAGAAATGAAAAAAATAAAAAAGGAGCATCCTTGGTGACCTCAGTGAACCATGGAATCAACCAAGCCAAGCTCCCAACTTCTTCACGGCAAGAGTATATTTATATATTATTTAAGACAGCTAGATAGGAGACTTCTGTTATTTGCAACTTAAGTCATCCTAAATCAGAACCCTCTTTTGTAGATTTCTATGATTTATCATTTTTAGAATAAAGTAGCGAAGGATTTAGAAGTGTCTCCAATGTAGGACAGTAAGTCCTATACTATAATAACCTTGGCTAAAGAAAAAGATTTTGTAGGAGAAAAAAGGCTAGACAGGAAACCACTTCCATGGTGATTGTAGGCAACAAATCATATGTACACTGATTTACAACATGGGAGAGAAAAAACAGTTGAGGAATGGTGAGTGCAAAGCTGTGGAACCTGAGAGCAGTGATTTTCCAACTGCAGTCTGTGACCAACTAGTCGTAAACAATTTAGTGGGTCTAGACTCACATTAAAAAAATGGAATAGGACAAATAGAATAGGCTATACTAGAGTAGATGGAACAGAAAATAGCAGAGTGCATAGGACAGCACACAGAAGAAAACTGTTATTATCTTAGGGAACTTTGTTTCAATTATATATTTAAGAATGTGTCTACTGAGTCATCATGTCGGTCATAGTCAAAAGCATTTGAGAAATACTACCTAAGAATAAATCAAGGCATTGACTATCCCTCTTCACAATGACTCTCTAAAAAACTATCACTAACTGGTTAATTTACTTTAACTATACAAGAAAATCTCACATTTTTATAGTGAAAATTATTTTCAGCATAAGACTACAATAAAATATTCCTTCTTACATAAAAAATGATTCCAAGGACTTGTGAATCAGGAATTCAGGACCCCGAATGTAGCCCCTGTGAGCTCCTTGGAGCCCAAATGGAGTTCTTTTGGAGAAGTCTGCCCAGGATTCTTTCCCAGAAGTCTCTCCTAGACATATCATTAGTTTCTGCTGGAGTCTTGCTTCTTATGCCAACATCTGGGGAGAAGACAAAAGAGATTTATCTCCATAGCATTGTTAGTGAAGTACTGGTATGGATTCATATTAAATCTGATTTTTTAAATTCTAAAGACATTAGAAATCACCCTGTTAGTCAGCTTTTCATGACTGTGACAAAATACCTGAGAGAATTAATTCATAAGAAGAAAAGTTTATTTTAGTTCATGGTTTCAGAGACTTCAGTTCATGATCACTTGGCCATGTACCTATGGCATCCTGGCAGGAGTACATGGCAGAGGAGGACTTTTTACCTCATGGGGGCCAGAAAAGAGCAATAGGATTGGGTGGGACCATAATATCTCCTAAAAGGGCACAACTCTAAGACCTATCTTCCTTTTACTAGGTCCCACCTCTTAAAGGTTCTACCATCTCCCAATAGCACTATGGGTTGGGCACCAAACCTTTAAAAAAAGGGGGCACTTGGGGGACATTTCATATTCAAACTATAGTACCCTTCAAATTCTAATTTCCAGTGCAATTAGTTGTTCATTAGGAGGCCCCTCATGGGCCCTACTTGTTCTGAGCACTCATAAAGCATACATGCTCATGATATACAGGTTTAAAGTAAGGGAAGGTAAAGGGGTCTGTGTTCTGTATCACATTCCCTCATCTCAGTCTAATTTCAGTGCAGAGATCATGGACCATTCCCTGTAGTCTTAAGCATCACCTTCCTCGGCTGGCCCATGCTCTCATCCTTACAGTCTGTCCGGATATGGCCACAGGGTATCATTCTGTGCACAACACAGCTTGGAAGTGTCTGAAGTTTAACATCTCTGGGAGCAATCTTCGAATAATGAGGTGTGACAACTGGTCCTTTAGGTGCAAGAGACAATCCTAGGAGAAATTTCAAGTGATTCTCAGCTTCCGGTAAATTTGAATCCCTACTGTCTATGGTTAGACCTTGATAATGTATTTTATTGACTCTCTCTCCTTCTCTGTCTCAGTCTTCCTTTTTCCTCCTTTCTCCTCTTTGAGATAATCTCCCAGAGTGCCTGCACCCAAGTCCTTGTGTAGGACTCTGCTTTCGGGGGAACTAGGAAGGAATCTAAACTCAACAGATTCTGACTTAAGGAAAAACCACAACTAAAGAAACTATCTCATGAACTCAAACAAAGCCTCTACAATATGATATGCACAAATATTTTTAAAAGGATAGGAGGTGGTTTGGTAAAAGAATTACCTGAGGAACAAAGTTAGTCCTTAGAGGAACTAAACAAATTGAGGTCAAAACTTAGAAATTAGTAGTGAAATTTGACCATCTTATTGAACAGACATTAGTTGTCTCTGAACCCATTTTTTATCAATTTGTAACCTGAAGAAGTCAAAAGTGGATGGGTAGCAGCTGAGAACAAGTGAAGAACCCCAGGAATATCTTTCAAAACCAGTCTTTCTTTCAGCAAGGTGCTAACAAATGCCAGTCACCCTAGCCCTGCATCTTACACGCTTACAGGAGAGCAAATTTGCAAGTAAACTAGAGAACTGAGAATGCAAATTTCCGTTCTGGAGAACAGTCTTTGAAAATAAAGTATTTAAGCTGAGCATGGTGACACACCCCTATAATCCCAGGGGTTTGGGAGGCTGAGGCAGGAGGATTACAAATTCAAAGCCAGCCTCAGCAACAGTGAGGCGCTAAGCAATTCAGTGAGACCCTGTCTCTAAAGAAAATACAAAATAGGGCTGGGGATGTGACTCAGTGATTGAGTGCCCCTGAGATCAATCACCAGTAACACCCCTTCAAAAAAAAAAAAAAAAAGAAAGAAAGAAAGAAAGAAAATAAGTACCTAAATAATTAGCCTAGTAAAAAGTTAACTATAACTTATAATGTGCAATATTGCTTGTTTTTTATTTAAGGAATGTTTAAAGTGGTGTACTATTATAAGCATTTTAAATGGCTTCCTATGCTTCACTTTGTGTTATTTGTGAAGAATATATTTTTAAAGTGGTAAGTCCTTACTCAGTTTTGTTTTAGGAAATCATAAATATTGCTTTGAGATGTCTAAATTAATGGCATTCTTCTGCCCTGACATGTACTGACAGAGCATGATATACAAAAGCTGAGAACATACATTTTTTTTTTTTCTATATTTAACCTTGGTCAGATCTTTGTTAGTGTTAGGTCAAGATTTGGTTTCTGAATTTCTAGAGGACTGTAGAGGAGTTGGAAAATGTCCAAAGAGAAGAAACAGAAACCATTAAGAGGATGGAGGAGAAGACCTATAAGGAAAGGTGAAAGAAGCTGAATTGGTTTGCCTTGAAAATTACAGACCAAGGACTGATTGAATAATGCTCTTCAAGAATAGGATGGTTTATTTGGAGGAGGATGCTTGCTGGCTTTTCTCCATCTCTATAGAAATGAAAACCAGACAAAATCGAATTAGAATACAACAAGAGAGTTCCCCTTGACCTAAGAGAGAACTCAGCTGCTAACGTGATTCAACTCTGTCATTACTGTCACTGGAGAGCTTTGGAAATACATCTGGACAACCATTTGCTATGGGTCCTGTAGGCAACTCACTGGAAGAGGAAATCCCTTTCAAATCTATGTCTCCATGTATTGAATTCTCAGAAGCCATATTAAAAGATATAGTCAATGTGCAGGAGAGATCAGAAACCTGGAGTAAAAGGTCACCAGAATGTATTATCCTTCATTCTGAAGCTAGAAAGATTCAACATAAAATAAATATTAGTCATATGCTGCATTCATATGACTCTAAGAGATGGTTTGCAAAAATTACCAATAAGACAATTTTTTTCCAATTCATAAAAGGATTAATGGAAACCATGTTGAAATAGATCTAGAGAAAATGAGATTCATTACACTCTAGTGAATGAATACCTGCTGTGGTTCCAGCAATGGCCAGCACTGGAGATTCCAAGTAAAACAGGACATGTCCCTGCCTCCTGGGAGTTTACAATCTGGCAAGGAGAGAGACCCATTACTGGCTAATCCTGTGACAGGGAGGAGTATAAGGTACCCCAGGATCACTTGAGTGGGACTCCAAGTCCAGAGGTGGTGTCAAGGGAATGCCTCCCACAAAGGGGACCTGGGGATGAACTTTGGAGATTAGATGAAAATTGGCACAGAAAATTGGTGAAGAAGATGCTTAAGGACTTAGAACACCAAGAATGACTACAGGTTTCATGTTATGTGCTGTGTCATGTGCTTAATTAGTATGAACTCTTTTAATCATCATGACAAACTCTCTCGTCGATTTATTTGCCAGATATATGAGCATCCAGTTGCAGGAACTATTCATACCATGGTGAGTTAAGATACTGCTCTGCTAGAGATTAGTGCATTGGGGATGCTATATAATAAGCAATCATATATGAAGACTTCATTATAAAATTTTAAATAAATTTATAAAACCACGTGATATGTTTATATAAGACAAAAACTATCCCCAAGCATATATTTCAAAATATATATGCTTATGCTAATATAAATTAAAATAGCAAATATTCAGTTTTGAAAATTATAACACACAAATTAGGCAAACTGGTTAAAGTTTAGAGATGGGGTGAAAATGTCCACTGAGCCCATGCTTATGTCGAGCACAATCCAGGACTCAAATGTCTTAATACTAGACCACACAGCACCTCTTTGTTCTCTGCCTTGTCAAAGACTTCTAGAATTTTCACCACTTAGCTTAACTCTACAGTTTTGTTTTGTTTTTTAAGAATGTCTTTTACTTAATCTTACCCAAATCTTTCTTTTATTAGTCTAGCTTGATGTGGTCCAGAGAACATGTGGGTAGATGGGAAAGAAACCTGTCACACTTAATTGTAAACATATTCTTACATACTGACAGAGTAATTTTTAAACAGTCACATCAAAATTTTCCACTTCAGTGATATTATAGGTAATACATACAAAATTTTAATTTCACTTTTACAACCTAGATCTGAGCATTCCTCATTGTCAGGTCTGGTTAGAAATAGAAAGACATTCTTAAAGAAGATCGATTCTATTGTTAAATGATTTCTCACTTGTTTATATATAATTACCTCATCAGGACAAAGCAGCCCATATGTGCCCAGGAGAAGAGGAGAGAGGACTTAGCAAAACAAACAAAACCTCAAACACACATATTCACAAGGTTTTATTAGTACACATACATTTAAATATATATGCATATACATATATATGCTTAAGTGTGTGTTATTTAAAATAATTTCTTCATAATTTGATAACGGATTAGTCTAAGTTAAAGTTTTGGATTTATTTTTAAGAAGAGCAAGTCTGGAGTAAAAACCACTAAGAATGATCCTTTGTCTATATATATGCATATATGATTCCATCTATATACATACACATACATATTAACTAAGACTTACAAGCATATATTGAAAATTCAAATGACCTTGTAGTAATAATAATGCCTAATTTTTTTAGTCAATAGAAATTTATTTCTCACAGCTCTGGAGGCAAGAAGTCTGAGATCAAGGTATTGTCAGGGTTGGTTTTTGTGACACCTTGTCCTCAGCTAGTGAACAGCCACCTTCTCTCTGTCTTCACATGGTCATCCCTGTGTGTGTGCATCTTGATCTCCTCTTCTTTTAAGATCCATAGTCATATTGGCTAGGGCCCACCCATATGACCTCATTTAACCTTAATTGCCTTTTTAAGAGGCCTATCCTAAATAATGTCTAACATTTATTGAACAACTGCCGATAAGACCTACTTTCAGTCTCTTTTTCCAGTTGGAACCATGGAGGGTGCCAAAGAGAAGAAAAAGAAGGTTCCTGCTAGCCAGAAACCCTTAAGAAAAAGTGAAGGAATTATGCAGAGCAGAAGGTAAAGCACCTGAAGAAGGTGTTTGCCCAAAAGATGTTTTGAAAGGCAAGGAGGAAGCTTATCTATGAAAAAGCCAAGCATTACCACAAGGAATTCACGCAGATGCAAACAATGGAGATTCAAATGGCTACGATGTCAAGAAAATCTGGCAACTTCTATGTACCTGCAGAACCCAATTGGCATTTGTCATCAGGATCAGAGGAATCAATGGTATGAGCCCAAAGGTTTGTGTTACAACTTCTTCACCTTCACCATATCTTCAATGCAGTTCCTTAAACTCAACAAGACTTCCATTAATGTGCTGAGGATTGTGTAACCATATATTCAATGGGGGTACCAAACCTGATAGTGAATGAGCTAATCTACAAGCATGAATATGGCAAAATCAATAAGAAACGAATTGCCTTGACAGATAAGGCTTTGATTGCCAGATCTCTTGGTAATTATAGCATTAGCTGCATGGAGGATCTGATTCATGAGATCCACACTGTTGGGAAATGATTCAAAGAAGCAAATCACTTCCTGTGGTCCTTCAAACTACCTTCTCCACATGGTGGAATACAGAAAAAGACCACCCATTTTTTTTAGAAGGCGGAGATGCTGGCAACGGGGAGGACCAGATCAACAGGCTTATTAGAAGATGAACTAAGATATCTACCATGGTATTTTTGTAATCCGGTCAGTTAATAAAACAGTACCTGCTCTCAATGTTAAAAAAAATAAATAAATAGGAACTGCTTTCAATGCATACATACATTAATTAATCTTCACAGTTCACAGGAAACTAGTCTCTTGTTATCCTCAACATCGCATATGTCACGTTTAACCTATCTCACTACAGACCCTCCTGGTCTTATCTTTCTCAGTTTGCAGAACTTTTATCCTTCCCATTGCACACACTGCAAACCTAGAAGTCAGCCCTGGTTCCTTCCTCTCCCTCTTCTCAGGAAGCACACATATGGTGGTGCAGGATGTACGCTGCACCAAGGGAAGGAGAGGAGTTGCAGTTCACACTACAGGCACCACAGATCTGTGTACTAAGTACAATTTTCTGGCAGCTGGCAATCTTTTAAAAGGGTAAGTACAGCATAACAATTTTTCTGGGAGAGAGAAGGAAAATGTCTTGATTACAGGCCACCAAGGTGTTTTACACCAATTACACTCGGTCATTCCCAGGCCTTCTCGCCTCTGCCCTGTCCTCGTTCAGCCATTCTCAACACAGTGGTCAGCACCAGCCTGCAGTTGAGCCCCTGCTCAAAACCTTCAGTGAGCTTTCATCAGAAGAGAGGTGACGTCCTTGCCCAGCCCCGTGAGCTCTCTCCCCGACACTGCTCCCATCTCATTCCTCCTCTCCCCTCTCACTCTCAGACCCACGCTAGGTGCACCCCTGCCTCAGTCCCTTCCCTCATTTCCTCCTCAGCTCCCTTCCCACTTTCAAGTCCTCAAAAGCTACCTGCTCAGTGTAGCCTTTTCTGGCCACCCCATTTTATATCATAACCCTGCCCCATTACTCTCTGCCCCCAGCCCTGTCCCAAATTTAAGTGCCGGCATTTATCACTATCAAGTACTTGATATACTTTACTATCACTGCAGCCTGACCCCCGCTCCCCACCCTGTGGGGCAAAGACCAGGGTTTTTGCCTATTTTGTTCAGTGTGGAGTCCAGGTTCCTAGAACAATTTCTGATACAGAGAAAGCACTCAGTAATTCTCATGAGATGAATAGGTCTTTGTTTTACAGATTAGGAAACTAAAAGTCAGAAAACACTGTCACCTTGAAGAGGCTGTTAGGGTTTGGATATAAGGTATCCCCCAAAAGCTCATGTGTGAGACAGTGCAAGAAGGTTCCAAGGAGAAGTGATTGGATTGTGAGAGTCTTAACCCAATCAGTGAATTAATCCCCTGATAGGGATTAATTGAGAGGTAACTGAGAGGTAGGGTGTGGCTGGAGGAGGTGGGTCTTTGGGGGTGTGGCTTTGGGGTATACATTTCATATCTGGAGAGTGGAATCTCTCTCTGCTTCCTAATCTTCACCTGAACTGCTTCCCTCTGCCACGCTCTTTCACCATGATGTTCAGCCTCAACTCAAGTCCCGAGGAATGGAGCCATCCTTCTATGGACTAAGATCTCAAAAATCATGAGCCCTCAAATAAACTCTTCCTTCCCTAAAATTGTTCTGGTCAGATCCTTTAGTCACAGCAGTGAAATAGCTGACGAAAACAGAGGCCCACATCCAGTAAGCATGGAATTGGGAGGCAAATCCAAGCAGTTTAACTCAAAGCCTGCGTTCCCAATCACTCCACTCCACTGCTATGAACCCGATCAACATACTTCTTTCATGACAATAATGATGTTAATAATAACTAACATTTTAATGCCTATTTGTAGCATGCATGTTACAAATATTATCTCGCTTACTATCCAGAAAACATCTCATCTAAATCAGATTGGAATCCTTCGAGTTTTGGCGAATTAACTACCATGCCATCTAAAAACAACTAGAGAATAGAACTTTCTTCCTACCTTCCAAAAGGCAACATAAACTGCCCTTCTCCCTGTGTAGAAGGCAGAAAATTACAGCAACTTCAAATTTCACAGGAACAAAATAGGAATTGTGTATCTGTAAGAGAGCCCCAGTGTTACTGGTCCCGTCATGTTGTTGACTTCTTTTTACTTAATTGATCGTTTACTTATTTCCACATACATTCATTTGTTTGTTCACTCATTCAACAAACACTGAATGTGTACCCTCTGATGTACTATGCTCAGCTGAACAGCTACAAAGCTAAGAAGACATGTCTTATATCTTTGAGGGATCTACAGCATAGTGAGAGAGATGAATAGAAGAATAAGTAATTTCACTGAGTGAGCCTGTTATTAGGGGATCAGAGTGGAATACTGTGGGATCCCAGAGCAGCAAAATTCCATCACTAACCCCTGCCTGGGAGTCAAGGAATCCTAGAGACAATAACCCAAGATGCTTTCCTCAGACAGGACAGAGAGGAGGATCTCTGAGTAGAGGAAGAGGTTTTCACAGGCCTCATAGGCATGTGAGGAACTGTGTATAGGTTGGTGTAACAGAGTTAGGAGGCCATGGGGGAAAAGCAGGGAGGAACGAAGACAGGAGCCAGAAGGGCTTAAAAACAAGGTCAGATGAGATCAGATCAGCATCTTATAAAAATTCCTCAGGAGGCTAGATGGGTACTTAAGGAGGCAAGACCAGAGGGAAAGAGGCAGCAGATGCCTGACACTTTGAAGCTGCTGCCTTTGATGCAGGTGTGTTAACTCGTGGTTATTTTGAGTTGACCTAAAATAATTAAATTTTCAGCTCCTAAAAATTACCAAGTGGTATGCAAAACAGACATCTCACCTCATCACAGAGCCTCACCCAGGGTCAAATCCTCCAACTGGAGAGGATGGACATTGGGGCTGGGGATCAAGAATGAGGTTAGAAGTGAGGCAAGAGCTAGATAAGCCATGGACACCTAAAAGATTGTCCAAGGCAGGCTCCTATCTCATTAATATGCAGTAAGCATGCTGCTCCTTGCTGAGTTCCCTTGTATTTTGCATGAGGCACATCTCAAAATCTCCAGTTACTCCCTTGCTATTATAAGCAATGCTTTACTTTTGGTTAATAAATGTTACTATGTGCTTTCACTGATGTTTCTATTCTCTATGAAAAATTCTTAAGAATGAGCACCTCTGCTCTTATGGACTTCCATATAACATTCAATATATTATAGGCATTCATGTTATACACTGGGAGGGGAGGTGGAGAGAGTGTATTAATCCGGATGGCTTTAGTTGCAAGAAAAAAAAACATGATTTGTTTGAAGGAGTTCAGGAAATGCCATCCCACAACATGTCACTTTGTTACAATGATGACCTTGAAGTAAAGGCACTTGGTGAAGAATGAATGCAGAGGCTCTCTGAGTTCCCTTGCTCTGCTTAGAAGGTGGAGCCTCCAAAAGGAATACACTTGTCAGGAGTCCCCTCCCCAGAATCTCATCAACCAAGGAACATCAATGGGGATGACAGGAGAGGAGACTGGAGGTTGACATCACGCCTAGGCAGACTTTGTCATTGGCTCTCATCTGTTCTACTGAAGGCCCATTCATCTTTCCTAAAAATCATATACTCTCCCCTAAGTGGCCTACATCCTTATCCCCTCTTGCCATGTAAAAGATACACAAGCTTCCAAATCTCACTGGGTTTTTGAGTATTTACTTTCTGTCATGTGATGTTCTCATTCACTTAATAAATATGCATACCTTGTGTGTTAGTCAGTTTTGGTTTACTAAAACAAAATATCTGAGACAACCAACTTAAAAAGATGAAAGGTTTGCTCTGGCTCACAATTTTGGAGGTTTCTTGAGAACCCTGGTTCATTGACCCCCTTGCTTTTGGGCCTGAATAAAGTAGAACATCATGGTGGAGCATGAGGTAGAGGAAGCTTTTCACCTCATGGTGCCTGGAAAGCAAAGAGAGAAAGGAAGAGACTGATGTGCCATTGTCTCCTTTGAAGGCTTGTCTCCAGTGACCTAAGATCTCCTCTAGACTTCACCTTTCTAAAGGTTCTACCACCTCCCAGAAGTGCCCCAGACTGAGGATCAAGCCTTCAACATATGGACCTTTGGACGTTGATTTTATAAACTATCTTTTATCCTGTTAGTCTGTTGACTATTGTTTTATTTCATAGACTCAGAGGGTACAAGAAAAGTTTTCCCTCCCCTACAGTTTGCTGAGGTGGAGAGCATGGGATAAGGCATGGCTGAATCTTGGGGTTCCATGAAGTCCTTGTGGCTTTCTTGTTTTGAGACATGCTTTTCCCAATGGCAGGCTACATAGTCACTAGTATCCTGGCATATCTGACCAGTTGAGCAAACCTAGATAAAAGAATTTTTTTCAGATAACTTCTATAAAACAGTCCCAGAGAAGACTTAGCTTTGGCTATGTGCTTATTTCTAAACTGGGGACCAAGACGTGGGATATTCTAATTGGCCAAGATTGGGACATGTGTCTCTCTGTGGAGAGGCGGGTGGAGGACTGCAAATGAGAAGGACAGAATAGCCTTACTGGAATTCCCTAGCATGGTTATTTCCCATGGAAGGGCTTTACCAGACAAGAAGGGGGATGCTGTATGAGATGTCCACTCTAGGTAGGGTAACCATATAAGTTGTTGCCCATGCTGGATAAGTAACAATGATTCCAGGATAATAGGCAAAACTAAAACTGACACAGGTCACTGAAGAATTACGGTTGCTCTACTTACGGGGGAGAGGTTATTAGACCACAAAATTATCCTTTATTTTTGACTCCCACTGCACAGAAAAATCCTCAATTAAATTTCTAACAGTTTTTTTCAGTGTATAATATATACACATGTTTAATAACATCAGATTCATTCATGATTTGATGGCTTTGATAACCTTTTATAGGCTAGCCTTGATTTATCAAAATTTAAAACATCTCATCTCTGATCATAAAATTTATCCTTTAAAAGAATTCATGAAAAAATAATATTAAACGATGCAGATATGACTGAAGTATTAAATGTAAGCCTGTAATTGGAGAACCCAGAAAATATGTAAGTGTCAGCAATACATTTGGGTAATATAAAAACAGTGAATTCACAGGATTCATAGCAGGATTTTTGATTCAAGGGCTTAGAGAATTATTGGGAAGTTATGCCAGCAGTCCAAAGGTAAAATAACTGGTCAGGGTGTCCACTAAGTTAGTGGTCTCAGTGTTGAAAAGGAGGACATGAAATTGATAAGTTTATTTAAAAGTAGGCCCCAGGACTTGGTGATTGTAATTGAAAGTGTGAAGGAGAGAGAAGCTTCTAGGTTTCTGGATCAGGTAACTCCCTGGAAAGGCAGACCTATCATAGAACTATAGGAAGAAAAGAAGAACTAGAGACTGTGAAAAAAAAAATTGTCCAAAACTCTTCTGGGTCTCATTTAATTTACAACCTTATTCTGGGAAGAAATGAATGCATCCCCTGATAAAATACATAAACAGTTTTCTGTAAACTTTAATAGAATTAAGACTGGTTCTGGGAAACTGTCATCGTTCCCTCCCACCTAGCTGTCAGTCAGTCAAGAGTCTTGTGACCATCAACCAACCTTTTTTTGCTCTTCCTTGCTTAACAATGATGATTTCCTCTTCTCTTTTATCTGCAAAATGCCCTACCAGGAGTCTGCCTTTGAAATGATTCCTATAGGCTTTTCTTTTGCAGTGAGATTATGACAAAACTTTGACACATGACACATGCCTGCTTGTGACTGGAGGGTTAAAGAGGATCCTATCTGCTTCATTTATAAATATTTTTAGTCCTAGTTCTATGGAAATAATAATCTAAAAATAACTATTAAAATAATGCATATTCACAGAAAGTCTGAAAAAATCCATAAAAGTAGAAAGCACTAGGATCTTGTATATATATCATTTTTATACATTCTTTTTTTTTTTTTTTTTTTTTTTTTTGCAGTGCTGGGGATCAAACCCAGGGCCTTGTGTATGCAAGGCAAGCACTCTACCAACTGAGCTATCTCCCCAGTCCACTATACATTCATTTTTAATAATTATTTGTATTTCTTCCTGTGATTTATGACCAAAGCTGTTCACTATTTTTACTTGGTTTGTTATTTTCTTTAACTGAAGAGTTGCAACTTTTATTAATTGAGGACTTTGCCCCCAGTCAATTGACCTTTGCAGTAGGGAGCTTGGTTTGTGGCAAGGACCACAGCTTGACGTTGGATTTTTCAGTTAGCTCCTCTCATTGACCTGTTTCAAGGCTACCAGAATGAATGGTTCTTCAGCATTTACTGTGCATTAAGCACTGCCCAGTTTGGCCTCCTGAGAAGAACCATGTCTACTGTCTGCTAAGACCCCCAGTGGAGAAAAGTGTCTACACATGAGGGGAATAAATAAATCCTTGATGAATAGTCACAGTGGGAATATTTTTTTAATAATGGCTATTTTCCAGGATGAGCATGTTGCATACATGATCTCATTTAAAACCTCATAATAATTCCATAATAATTTTGAGGAAGTACAAATATCATCACCTTTTTACAGATGAGGAAACCAAAGATAAAAAAGTGAAATTACTCATCTGAGATCCCAAAGTTAGAGCTGAGATTAAAGCCCAGTGTATTACTTTGAAACTCAAGCTTATCATTATGATATGATTCGGAGTATTGTGTCTAGAAGGGGAATGTTAGCCTCAAGGCGTAGAAATTTAAGCTTCTGAAGAATTCAGTTTTAACATGTTACACATCACAAAATTTAGCCCCCAAAATTTTTTGGAAACTTTCCTTTTTTTTTATTGAAATGAGAGCATTGCATTATACAACTAGAAAAGTCCCAAGATTGCAAATCTCACATTTCTCAAAGCTTCTCAATTATAATACCAAGCAGAGATTTCAGGAGAGGGACCTAGTGGAGAATGAAAAGACCCCATGGGTTAATAAAACCAGCTGACGATCCAGACTAGTGTCATGGAACTACTCAGGAGCACAGAAGGGAAAGCCAATGTCATGGAATTCCTTCTTACTCTTTTGAGTTTTCACAGTAGCTCAGATTGAAATCTTCATCTTATGTTACATCCAGTTTTTGTCTACGTAAGTTCATTGAAATCATTTTCTGCTCTAGTATAATTTACTGCCTGCCAATGTGTAAAATTCTCTTCTAATAGGTAGAATCAGAGCTGCCCAGTGGATTTGGGCCCATTTAGATTGAGTTCAATTCATATCTGCAAGTTGAGGGTCACCTTGATGCTCCCCAGAGAAAGAAGGTATCCTGCATTGCCCTACTGCTGTGTTTCCAGCTCAGCCCAGACTGGTTTCTGCTGGGGTCAAAATGGAGAGGCCTTTTCCAGAGTGGCTGACTACTCCTTTTCTCTGTGATGTTTAGGAGGCTGACCCGATTCGCAGAGCATCATGGTACAGGAGTGGGCAGGGGACAGGTCCAGTCTACAGGTTTAGTCAAAAGTAGAAGCTTGAGTTACTAACAAACTGTAGCATTTTGCCAATCTTGCTTTTAATCCATTTTTTTTTCTATTGTTGATTGGTTAAAAAAAATTGTGCTTTTGTGAAAAAGCTTAACACTATAAATCATAAGTAACTACCTTGTTTAGGAAAGACACTTTCATTTCTGAGCCTCAGTTTCCTCAATTATAAATAAGAGATGATAATATCTTGCTCCTGGGATAATTTAAAAGAACAAATGAGATGATGTACTTGAAAATACATCATAAAACTCCATGTACCTTATGAATATTTTTTCATACATAATTTTATTTCAGTTTTATAGCTATGGAGCCTCAAACTCATACAGATTGAGACTACATGGTTAATAAGATACAAAGTAAGGATTTGAACCAGGTCTAATTCCAGAATCTTCTTTTTACATGCTGCCT
The DNA here is from genome assembly GCF_902686445.1 of Sciurus carolinensis. Taxonomy (NCBI): domain Eukaryota; kingdom Metazoa; phylum Chordata; class Mammalia; order Rodentia; family Sciuridae; genus Sciurus; species Sciurus carolinensis. The sequence goes on along the minus strand of NC_062222.1, from coordinate 57,354,971 downwards.
CCTTAAATAAACTCAAGTTGTTACTGTGAACACATATTCACAGTATATATGAATATTTTATTTATTTATTTATTTATTTAGTCCTGGAGATTTAACCCAGGGGCACTTAACCACTGAGCAACATCCCCAGCCCTTTTTATTTTTTATTTTGAGACAGGATCTCACTGAGTTGCTTAGGGCCTCGCTAAGTGCTGAGGCTAGCTTTGAACTCTCAATCCTCATGCCTCAGCCTCTCGAACCACTAGGATTACAGGTGTGTGACCTGTGCCTGACTATATTTTAAATTTTATTTTCTTTCTTTCTTTTTTACAGTGCATACTAGAATTATCATTCCTGGTTTCAAAAGTCCCATGTAGCATTCCAGAGGACGTCTCCCCAGCTACCCTTAGGACCTGGCCAGGAAGAGAACACTTGGTCTGGACCTCCTTTGGTTACACACAGAATTCTCATGAACCTAAAAGTGAGGCATAGCACAAATGTGTAAATGCCTATCACTATGGTATCAGCTGCTTTTATTCAGTATGCTATTTTAATACTAAACAATGCAGAGTGAAGAAAACTTCCTGTGTTTATTCTTTGTCCATTGTACCCTTACAATCCAAGGTTATATAACAATATATCATTGCAAGTAGCTTTCCATAGTTCTTTTAAGCAAGATGATACAATGCAAAGCTGCAACCTGCTGACCCTAACAAACAAACAAGAAAATGCTTGTGGACTGTTGCATGAAGTTACTAATTGAAAATAACAGTTGCCAGAGAAAACAAACAAAACCTTCAAAGGGAGTAAAACGAACAGAATATTTTCCTGCCTGAGCTATCTCCTCTAAAAGTTGGTATATATCTTGAAGTTGGGTATTTATGGTTTCCTTACAAGTAATAAACACTGCTTTGTTGATTTATAGTTTCTCATTCAGTATTTTCTTGCAACTGGCTATTAAATTATGTTAACTAACCAACTCCTTAATAATTCTTCAGTTGCTGCACTATGGAAGGTTCGGATTAGAACCTCTATAAATAATGGGGCAGGACAGGCAGGCAGGCATACATTTTGCACTTACAATTTCCAAGATGTAAAAGCCCAGAGTAGGGCACTCTGTCATCTCTGTGCAGGAGTCTAAAGGTACTTCCTTCCTTTACTCAGAACATGTTAAGACCTTAGCTCTCCTTTGGACCCAGACTTGGTACAGTCTTGAGTGGAACAGATGAGTCACTCTTACCTTCTGGAAAGAGGTCCACAGATATCCGAGAGCTAAAAGTGGAGAGAACAGTGAGATATGATAGCTTGAGGATTTGTCTTTGATTTCAAAGCTGTTTAAAATTTAGACTAAAAATAATTATAGGCTCTCTAGTGTACTTCTGACTACTTGGCTAGTACACCTAGATGAGGGTTACTTTGTTTCTTTTTATTATTGTAAAAATTATTTCCAGTATGGCTCAGTGGTAGAGTGCCTGCCTAGCATACATGAAGCCCTGTGTTTGATTCCAACACTGCAAAAAAAATATTTTTTCTTTTTATTATGTAATATGTGCTCAGTGCGGAGAGAATTCCAGAAAACAACAGCAAAACATAATCAAAAGAACTTTTAGAAAGTCATTTCACTCTCAGAGAAAACCTCTTGTTGTGCATGCTTCAGTAAACACACATTTATGTACCAATAAGTAGACTGATTTTTAGTGGCTAGTGTTTAACACTACAGATAATGAATTATTGGTATAACCAACCTCCTCTTTTCAAGCATTTAGATTATTTCCAGTTTTTCTTGGTTTCAAATCATGATGTAATATTATCTTTGCATAAACATTATTTCAGTTTCTAATTATTTCCCTTACCATAAAGCTATAGAAGTGCAATTTCAGGGTCAAATTAGTATATTTAAAGGTTGTTGGTTTACATCATCTAATTTCCATTCAGAAAGGTACCATTTTATTCCTGGATAGCTGAGTGTTGTCTGGGTTAGAACCTGATGCCCCACAATATGGCACCTCAGCATACTGTGTATTTTAAGCTGAAGGAAATTATAAAAAATGCAGAAATGGAAAGGTGTCTCTGGTCTGAAGACCCTCAAGTGCCAGGTGTCCTGCCCTGTGGCTGGAGGGAAGGAGTATGACAACAGACAGACCAAACATGAGCAAAGAGGCCTCCCTATGCTCACACCCACTTATTAAAACTAAATCACACCCCCCTTTTATCCAATCCCACTTCTACATGACTGTCCATTCTTCATGAAACCTAAGCATAAAGATACACAATTTGCCCTAAGCTTTTGGGACTTCACTTCTGAAAGATCTTGTACCATGTAAAACTTCAGTTAAATAAATTTGTCATGCTTTTCTTTTGTCTCTATGTCTTTTGTTACTGGGATGTCAGTCATGAACCATGCAATAGATGGGGAAAAGATAATACTTTTCTCCCTTTCAGTGCCAATTTCCCTGATCATTGACAAGTTCTTTTTATTATTAGTCAATAATGTTGGGTTTGAAAATAGCAAATCATTGAATCATCTTTTAAAATTCCTTCTGGAGTTTCCAAGATGGTGGAAGAAGACTTTACAGTGCTTATCTCCTCACAGACACATCAATTCACACAACTATCCCCACATGAAAATCAACACAGGAGCTAAGTAATCCTGATGAGGGATTACAGACATGAATGTAACACAAAAATAAGATAAAACACATTCAAGAGGGTAGGAAGGACAGTTTCACATTACCCTCAGAACACCTTCTCCAAGTCCAGGTAGCACAGAATGGAGAGAGATACTCTCTCCTTGGTGGAGGGAGAGGGAAGTGAACACAGAACTTCTCCAGGAACCCACCACAAGGCCCACCCTCACTGAAACCTCATCCAGGCTGGCTCCCCAAGTCCCAGGCTCTAGACCAGCCCCAGGCTCCAGGGCCTCTCCAAAAGACTCCAGTGCTAGACTGGGCCGGTTTGATGCAGGTCCCAGGCCAACACCAGAGGAACCAACCAGAAAGGGCCTCAGAATATCACCACATTATAACAAGAACACAACTATATGACAAGCCTACAACTAACAACATGCTCAACAATAAAAAACTAAGAGCTTTCCCTGAGATCAGGAATGGGATAAAGATGGCCTTTCTTTTTTTTTTTTTTTTTCAGAAAACACACAATTTAATTACTATGATAGCAAAAGGAAAAATCATCAAAGTGTTGACATTTCCAAATTCAACAGGCTAGTCAATTTCACATAGGAACCCTATTAGACATGTAAGCTGCAGCCTTTGACAGAGTCCTTTTTAAACGGATACAACCTATAAAGATCTCATGTCCTTGAATTAGACACAAAAATCTGATAAAGTACACACACAGAAAAAAAAATCTCATTTTAGATATGAAAATGAAATCCTCAGTAAACTCTAAGAGAACGTTGCAATATATTAAAATAATTTTGTTTTAGCAAAAAATTATAGGAAATTTAACATTAGTAATTCTAATCATAGCATTTAAGGATTAAACTGGTCTTGTTAGCGTTAAAGAGGCTTTCAATGAAATTCAATATTTATTCTTTTTTTTTTATTGTATACAAATGGGATACATGTTGTTTCTCTATTTGTACATAGAGTCAAGGCATACCATTTGTGTAATCATACATTTACATAGGGCAATGATGTTTTTTTTTTTCTTCCCCCCCACCCCTCCCACCCCTCCCACCCCTCTTTTCCCTCTATACAGTCCTTCTTTCCTTCATTCTACCGCTCTCCTTATCCCTAAACCCTAAACCTAACCCTAAACCTAATGCTAACCCCTCCCACCCCCCACTATATGTCCTCATCCGCTTATCAGCGAGATCATTTGTCCTTTAGTTATTTGAGATTGGCTTATCTCACTTAGCATGATATTCTCCAATTTCATCCATTTGCCTACAAATGCCATAATTTTATCACTCTTCATTGCGGAGTAATATTCCATTGTATATTTATCCATTCATCAACTGAAGGGCATCAGGGTTGGTTCCACAATCTGGCTATGGTGAATTGAGCAGCAATGAACATTGATGTGGCTGTATCTCTGTAGTATGCTGATTTTAAGTCCTTTGGGTATAGGCCAAGGAGTGGGATAGCTGGGTCAAATGGTGTTTCCATTCCAAGCTTTCTGAGGAATCTCCACACTGCTTTCCAGAGTGGCTGCACTAATTTGCAACCCCACCAGCAATGTATGAGTGTTCCTTTTTCACCACATCCTCGCCAACACCTATTGTTGCTTGTATTCTTGATAATCGCCATTCTAATTGGGGTGAGATGAAATCTTAGGGTAGTTTTGATTTGCATTTCCCTTATTACTAGGGATGTTGAACATTTTTTCACATTTCTATTGATTACTTGTACATCTTCTTCTGTGAAGTGTCTGTTCATTTCCTTAGCCCATTTGTTGATTGGATTATTTGTATTCTTCGTGTAGAGTTTTTTTGAGTTCTTTATAGATTCTGGAAATTAGCGCTCTATCTGAAGTATGGTTGGCAAAAATATTCTCCCACTCTGTAGGCTCTCTCTTCACATTTCTGATAGTTTCCTTTGCTGACAGAAAGCTTTTTAGTTTGAATCTATCCCAGTTGTTGATTCTTGCTTTTATTTCTTGTGCTATGGGAGTCCTGTTAAGGAAGTCTGATCCTAAGCCAACAAGTTGAAGATTTGGACCTACTTTTTCTTCTATAAGAGGCAGGGTCTCTGGTCTGATTCTGAGGTCCTTGATCCATTTTGAGTTGAGTTTTGTGTAGGGTGAGAGATAGGGGTTTAATTTCATTCTATTGTATATGGTTTTCCAGTTTTCCCAGCACCATTTGTTGAAGAGGCTATCTTTTCTCCATTGCATATTTTTGGAACCTCTGTCTAGTATGAGAAAATTGTATTCATTTCGGTTTGTGTCCATGTCCTCTATTCTGTACCATTGATCTACCTGTCTCTTTTGGTACCAATACCATGCCGTTTTTGTTACTATTGCTTTGTAGTACAGTTGAAGATCTGGTATTGCAATACCCCCTGCTTCGCTCTTGCTACTGAGGATTGCTTTAGCTATTCTAGGTTTTTTATTCTTCCAGATGAATTTCATAATTGCTTGCTCTATTTCTGCAAGGTACATCATTGGGATTTTAATTGGAATTGCATTGAATCTGTATAGCACTTTAGGTAGTATAGCCATTTTGACAATATTAATTCTGCCTATCCAGGAACATGGGAGATCTTTCCATCTTCTAAGGTTTTCTTTAATTTCTTTCTTTAGTGTTCTGTAGTTCTCATTGTAGAGGTCTTTCACCTCTTTTGTGAGATTGATTCCCAAGTATTTTATTTTTTTTGATGCTGTTGTGAATGGGGTAGTTTTCCTAATTTCTCTTTCTGAAGATTCATCACTTATGTATAAAAATGCATTGGATTTATGAGCATTGATCTTGTAACCTGCTACTTTACTGAATTCACTTATGAGTTCTAAAAGTTTTCTGATGGAATTTCCAGGTTCCTCTAAATATATAATCATGTCATCAGCGAACAGGGATAGTTTGATTTCTTCTTTTCCTATTCGTATCCCTTTAATTTCTTTGGTTTGTCTGATTGCTCTGGCTAGAGTCTCAAGGACGATGTTGAATAGAAGTGGTGAAAGAGGGCATCCCTGCCTTGTTCCAGTTTTTAGGGGGAACGCTTTCAGTTTTTCACCATTTAGAATGAAATTAGCCATGGGCTTAGCGTAGATGGCCTTTAAAATGTTAAGGAATGTTCCCACTACCCCAATTTTTTCTAGTGTTTTGAGCATGAAGGGATGCTGTATTTTATCAAATGCTTTTTCTGCATCTATTGAAATAATCATGTGATTCTTAACTTTAAGTCTGTTGATATGGTGAATGACATTTATTGATTTCCGAATGTTGAACCAACCTTGCATCCCTGGGATAAAACCCACTTGATCGTGGTGCACTATCTTTTTAATATATATTTGTATGCGATTTGCTAAAATTTTGTTGAGAATTTTTGCGTCGATGTTCATTAAGGATATTGGTCTGAAATTTTCTTCCTCGATGTGTCTCTGTCTGGTTTAGGTATCAGGGTAATATTGGCTTCATAGAATGAGTTGGGAGGGTTCCCTCCTCTTCTATTTCATGGAATAGTTTGAGGAGTATTGGAATGAGCTCTTCTTTAAAGGTTTTGTAGAAGTTGGCTGAGAACCATCTGGTCCTGGACTTTTCTTTGTTGGTAGGCTTTTGATGACCTCTTCTATTTCATTGCTTGAAATTGGTTTATTTAAGTTGTGTATGTCCTCCTCGTTCAGTTTAGGTAATTCATATGTCTCTAGAAATTTGTTGATGTCTTCGAGGTTTTCTGTTTTGTTGGAGTATAGATTTCGAAATAGCTTCTAATTATGTTTGTATTTCACTCGTGTCTGTTGTGATGTTTCCTTGTTCATTCCGAATTTTAGTAATTTGAGTTTTCTCCCTCTTTCTCTTTGTTAGTGTGGCTAAGGGTTTATCAATTTTATTTATTTTTTCAAAGAACCAACTATTTATTTTGTTAATTTTTCCAATTGTTTCTTTTGTTTCGATTTCGTTGATTTCGGCTCTGATTTTAACTATTTCCTGTCATCTACTACTTTTGGTATTGGTCTGCTCTTCTTTTTCTAGCGCTTTGAGCTGTAGTGTTAAGTCATTTATTTGTTGATTTCTACTTCTTTTTTTGAATGCGCCCCATGAAATAAATCTTCCTCTAAGTACTGCTTTCATTGTGTCCCAGAGATTTTGATATGATGTGTCTTTGTTCTCGTTTACTTCTAAGAATTTTTTTATTTCCCTCCTGATGTCTTCTGTTATCCATTCATCATATAATAGTGTATTATTTAATCTCCAGGTATTGGAGAAGTTTCTGTTTTTTATTCTGTCATTTATTTCTAATTTCAATCCATTATGATCTGAGAGAGTACAAGGTAGTATCTCTATCTTCTTGAATTTGCTAACAGTAGCTTTGTGGCATAAAATATGGTCTATTTTAGAGAAGGATCCATGTGCTGCTGAGAAGAAAGTGTATTTGTTCTTTGTTGGATGGTATATTCTATATATGTCCGTTAAGTCTAAATTGTTGATTGTGTTGTTGAGATCTATAGTTTCTTTATTCAATTTTTGTTTGGACGATCTATCCAGTAGTGAGAGAGGTGTGTTAAAATTGCCTAGTATTATTGTGTTGTGGTCTATTTGATTTCTGGAATTGAGAAGGATTTGTTTGACGTATGTGGATGAGCCAATGTTCGGGGCATAGATATTTATGATTGTTATGTCTTGCTGATTTATGCTTCCCTTAAGCAGCATGTAATGTCCTTCTTTATCCCTTCTGACTAGTTTTGGTTTGAAGTTCACATTATCTGAAATGAGGATGGATACTCCAGCTTTTTTGCTGTGTCCGTGTGCATGGTATGTTTTTCCCCATCCTTTCACCTTTAGTCTATGGGTGTCTCTTTCTATGAGATAAGTCTCTTGCAGGCAGCATATTGTTGGATTTTTCTTTTTAATCCAATCTGCCAGTCTATGTCTTTTGATTGATGAATTCAGGCCATTAACATTCAGGGTTATTATTGTGATATGATTTGTATTCCCAATCAATTGACTCATATTTGTTTTTGACATGATTTGGTTTCTCCTTTATTTGGCTATTCCTTTAGGCTAGCACCTCCTGTTGCTGATTTGCATCGTTGTTTTTCATCTCTTCCTCATGGAATATTTTGCTGAGAATGTTCTGTAATGCTGGCTTTCTTTTTGTAAATTCTTTTAGCTTTTGTTTATCATGGAAGGATTTTATTTCATTGTCAAAACTGAAAGTAAGTTTTGCTGGGTATAAGATTCTTGGTTGGCATCCGTTTTCTTTCAGGGCTTGGTATATGTTGTTCCAGGCCCTTCTAGCTTTTAGGGTCTGGATTGAAAAATCTGCTGATATTCTTATTGGCTTCCCTCTGAATGTAATTTGGTTCTTTTCTCTTGCGGCCTTTAAAATTCTGTCTTTATTTTGTATGTTAGGTATTTTCATAATAATGTGCCTTGGTGTGGGTCTGTTGTAATTTTGTATGTTTGGAGTTCTATAAGCCTCTTGTACTTGGTTTTCCATTTCATTCTTCAGATTTGGGAAATTTTCTGATATTATTTCATTGAATAGATTGTTCATTCCTTTGGTTTGTTTCTCTAAGCCTTCCTCAATCCCAATAATTCTTAAATTTGGCCTTTTCATGATATCCCATAATTCTTGTAGATTCTGTTCATAATTTCTTATCATCTTTTCTGTTTGGCCAACTTTGTTTTCAAGATTAAATATTTTGTCTTCAATGTCTGAGGTTCTGTCTTCCAGGTGTTCTATCCTATTGGTTATGCTTTCTATGGAGTTTTTAACTTGGTTTATTGTTTCCTTCATTTCAAGTATTTCAGTTTGTTTTTTTTTTCAGTATCTCTAACTCTTAATTGAAATGATCTCTTGCTTCCCGTATTTGGTCTTTTAACTGTTGATTGGTGCGATCATTTAATGCCTGCATTTGCTCTTTCATCTCCTCCTTCAATGCCTGCATTTGCTCTTTCATCTCCTCATTAGCTTCCCTGATCGTTTTAATTACGTACATTCTGAACTCCCTTTCTGACATTTCTTCTGCTGTGCTGTCATTGGGTTTTATTGATGTAGTATCTAGGTTTGTTTGGGACATTTTCTTCCCTTGTTTTCTCATATTGGTCAGCTGTCAGTGGGACCCTGAGATATTGCAGTTTTCCGCTATTGGCTTATAGTGTCCCGGTAGATTTCCAGTGTATCACCTTCCAGCCTTCAGTAGCCTGATGTCTTGGAGGAATCTGATAATGCAGTGCATCCGAAGAAAACTGCCCCTAGCCCCCTACTGGTTACACGGTTTGGAACTGGCTCTGTGCGGAAAGGCTCTCACTGTGGGCCTGCACCGTGCAGCTGGCCGTGTGGGAGGAGCCCACTGCTGGAGTGTGGAAGGTTACCTTGGGAAGACTCTAGTTGCCCTGCCCGGCTCCGATAAGCCACCTCTATCTGGGCCTGCCACCCGGGCCGAGCTTTACCCAGTGGGCAGACTCACTTGTGGCTCTATTTCAGTCCGAGTCTCTCAATGCCTCCCCTTTTTAACTCCTGGGTTCTGGAGTGACTGGGGGTGCAGTCACCCTCTAGGCCGCCATCTTGGATCGCCCCATGAAGAGAGCCTGCGGCCGGAGTGGGCAGAGCCGTCTGAAGAGGTCTCTGGCTGCCCTGCCCTGATCCCAGAGGCTGCTTGCGGATCGAAGCTCTCCGTTGGTTCAGGAGCTTGTGGCTGGTTATATGTAGAAAACCTCTCACTGGGCGGTCTGGTCTGAGAAGCTAGCCTTGAAAGGCACCTCCCACCGCAGGGTTCCAGGCTACTTGGGGAAGTCTCTGGCTGCCCTATCCTGGTCCCTGAAGCTGCTTGCGTGCCAGAGTACGCTGTGCTGTGCTGGCTCCAGGACTTGGAGCTTGTTCTGGTCAGAAAGGCTCTCACTAGCGGGCCCGCTCCGGGAACCTGGAGAAGCTGGCTGTGTGGGCGGGGCCCACCGCCGGAGTGCGCAGGACTGCCTGTGGAAGACTCTAGCTGCCCTGCCTGGCTCCGATAAGCCACCTCTATCTGAGCCTGCCACCCAGGCCGCTTTACCCAGTGGGCAGACTCACCTGTGACTCTATTTCAGTCCGAGTCTCTCAATGCCTCCCCTTCTTAACTCTGGGTTCTGGAGCAACTGGGGGTGCAGTCACCCTCTAGGCCGCCATCTTGGATCGCCCCCAAGATGGCCTTTCTTGCCATTTCTATCTAATATGGTACTAGAATATAGCCCTAGTAAGTGAAATTAGGCAAGAAAAAGAAAGTAAATTATGTTTTCAGATGACATGATAATATATATAAAAAAACCTTAAAGATGCCACTAAAGTTCGTTAGAATTAATAGTCAACAAAGTTGCAGAATACAAAAATCAACATGTAAAAATCAGTAGCATTTCTATAAAAAACAAAAAGTATCCAAAAAAGAAGTCAAGGAGACAATATTATTTACAATAGCATTAAAAAGTAATAAAATGCTTAGGAATAAATTTAAGAAGGTAAAAGATCACTTCAATGAAAACTATAAAACAATGATTAAAGAAATTGGGACAAATAAATGGTTTAATATCCTGTGTTCATGCATTGGAGAATTAATATTGTTAAACTGTTGATATTACCCAAAGATTATCTATGTAATGTATAAAGCTGTTCCCCTGCCCTTTCCGTTGCAGCCATTTTCCCCGCCTCCCAACCACTTGTCAATCTGTGAACATGCTAGCTAGCTATTGGTTCATCAGTCAGCTTGCAAGTATCCCTCTCCGTTATTGGTCCCCTGTTAGCCCGGTGGAATTCAACCGCCATCTCTTGCTTTTCTCATCCCCTGACTTGCTTTCTTTCTCCTTCTCGCTTTCCACTCTCTCTAGCATGTGCCCTTTCTCTTTCCTTTCTCTTTTCCTCTCATTTTCTCTCTTACCCTGCAGAGAGACACTCTGTTTGTTTAATAAATTCCCTTATGTGTTTTCCCGAGTCCAGCGTGGTTTTCGTGGGATCCCTTACAATCTATAGATTCAACATAATCCCCATCAAAGTTCCAATGACATTCTTTACAGAAATAAAGAAAAATTCCTAAAATTCATATGGAACAATAATAACAGCAAAAAACCCACCTCAAACAGCCAAAGCAGTCTTGAGGAAAAAGAACAAAGCTCAAGGCAACACACTACCTGATTTAAAAATATACTCCAAAGATACAGTATCAGCATGACACTGGCATAAAAACAGACACGTAGAACAATAGAACAAAACAGCCCAGGAATGAACCCTCACATTTATCAATTGACATTTGACAAAGGAGCCAAGAACACACAATGGGAAAAGAACAGACTCTTTGGATAAATAATGCTGGGAAACTTGATATCCACATGTAGCAGAATGAAACTAGACCTCTCTCTCATACCATTAAAAAAAAAAAAAAATCAACTCAAAATGGATTGAAAACTTAAATGTAAGATCTGTAACTATAATATTGCTGGAAGAAAAACAGTGAAAATCTTCTTGACATTAATTTAGGCAAAGATTTTTTGGATATGGCCCCAAAACACAGGCAATAAAAACAAAAAAATAGAGATTTCATCAAATTAAAAGGTTCTGCACAGCTTAGGAAAAAACTGAGACAAGATGATAGAATTTGAGAAAATATTTGCAAAATATATACTTATAGAGATAGAAATAAATCTATATGTCTATATCTTGGGTTAATTCATAAAAAAACATAAGGAACTCAAAATTCATTAGTATGAAAACAACCTGATTTTTAAAAAGCTGAACGACCCAAATAAACATTTTTTAAAAGAAGTCATATAAATGGCCAGCACTTATTTGAAGAAATGCTCAGCATCACTAATCATCAACTAAAATCACAATGTGGTATCACCTCAGGTCTGTTTGAATGTCTATTATCAAAAAGACTAGACAATCAGTGATGGTGAGGATATGGAGAAAAGGGACACTTGCACACCGTTGGTGGGAGTGAAAATTGGTGTAGTCACTGTGGAAAACAGTATGGAGTGTCCTCAAAAGACTAGAAATAGAACTATCATATGCTTTAGCAATCCCGCTTCCTGGTACATATCCTAAAGCAATGAAATCAGTGTGTTGAAGAGACATCTGCTCTCATGTTCACTGCAGCATTCGTTACAATCACCAAGACGTGAGATCAGCCTAAGTGTTTGTCAGTAGATGAATGGGTAAGAAAATGTGGTACGTAGGACTGAAGCCAGAATTGGGAACTGGCAGTTAGTGTAGAAATAGGGATCGGGTCAAATCAAGGAAACGAAGGCCATGAAAGCCATCTGCCTCTGGAACTTGGAGACTGTCCTGGGAGAATGGAATGTCAAGGACCTGCAGAGCCCATTGATAACCAAATTTACCTTCCCTTGTCAGGAACTACAGAGGAGGAGATGCTAATTAATGCTCCCTGGGCCCTTGCCTGTCTGAATCACTTTGGCCCTCCCCTTGCCCCATCCACTTCTCACTTTTTACATCTCACCTGCAAAACCAGGCCTAGTCACTGTAGGCAGGAAGGAGAGATAGGGGGTAGGGAACTGGAGAACAAAAGAGACCTTAACCTATAAAAGATGTAGGGTGCTCACTTCTTGGGACTTTAGAACATCAGCCACAGCCCCCTTCTCCCTCCCGGGAGAAGTCTGTATTATTACCTTTGAATAAAACCTGCTTAATATGCTTGCCTTGGCGTGCTTCTCTAGTGTTCAAACTTCAACATTAGAGGGAAAGAACTTGTCACTGGTAAACGAAGTATCAGGACTACAAAGCAGAATACTATTCTGCCTTAAAACAGAAGGAAATTCCTTCATTTGCAACCACATGGATGAACCTGAAGCACATTATGTTTTGAAATAAGCCAGGCACAGAAAAGCAAATACCGCTTGATCTCACCTATACTGTAAATCTAAAAAAGAAAAAATGACTCACAGAAGCAGAGATTAGGATGTGGTTACCTAGGACTAAAGGGAAAGGGGAGGAATGGAAAAATGCTGGCCAAAGGGTACAAAGTTTTAGTTAGGAAGATTAAATTCTGGAGATTTACTATACAACATGGTGACTATAATTAATAATTTTAAGCATTATGTACTTAAAATTTGCTAAGTGAATAGATCTTATATGTTCACACCACAAAAAAAAAAAAATAGGCAAGTGAGGTGATGAATATATTTAGCTTGTTTTTAATAATTTCACAATGTATACATATATCAAAATACCACATTTATCACTACAAATATGTGTAATATTGTCAATTATACCTTTAAAAAGTGATGGCTAAAAACTTTTGTAATTTTTATGACTAGTGCAGATGAACATTTTTTTATATTTTATTTATCTTTGTCTTTCTTCTTTTCTGAGAAATCTCCTATTTATGTCTTTTGTCCACTTCCCATTTGCTGAGTTCCTCCTTTTGTTGTGAATTTGAAAGACTATTTTTATACATCAATAACAAACATTTCATGTTACAAATATTTTCCCTAGGGTATAATTTTTCTTTCATTTTCTGTGTGTGTATGCTAATGAACAAAAGTTTTTAACATTAACATGTGAATATCTATTCATCTTTTCTGCAATTTTTGCCATTTCGAGCACTGTTTATAATTCTCTCTCCCTATCCAAAGATTGACCACACAAGAGTTACTAGACAGATCTATTGTTTTCATTTTGTATATTTAATAATTTGGAATTTCTTTTGGTTTATACATTGAAGTAAGGAACCAACTTCATTCCTTTTCCAAATAGCCAATTTCCAAAAAATATTTATTGAACAATTTACATTTATTGTATGTTAAATACTAAGGAATCTGCAGGTCTGTTTTTTTGATCAGCCTTTGTTTTCAATGCAAAGACAAAGAAGGGAGGATTAGTCCTTTGGACATGGGAGGTTTGGGGTCACTGTCACATTTATTTCTACAGAGTATTGATACCACCGTTTACCGGTGACAAGTTCTGCTCCTTCTAATGTTGAAGACTGAACACTAGAGAAGCACGCCAAGGCAAGCATATTAAGCAGGTTTTATTTAAAGGTAATAATACAGACTTCTCCTGGCAGGAAGAAGGGAGCCATGGCTGATGTTCTAAAAGTCCCCAGAAGTGAGCGTATCCTCCATCTTTTATAGGTTAGGGTCTCTTTTGTTCTCCAGTTCTCTCCCCCTTATCTTTCCTTCCTGCCTATGTGACTAGGCCTGGTTTTGCATTAAGTGAGAAACCATGGGCAGGGGGAGGGCCAAGGTGATTCAGGCAGGCAAGGGCCCAGGGGGCATTAATTAGCAGCTCCTTGCTTGCAGTCCTTGATAAAGGCAGGCAGATTTGGAAATCAATGGGCTCTGGAGCTCCTTGATATTCCATTCTTCCAGGGGCAGTCTCCAACTTCCAGAGGCAGATGGCTTCATGGCTTCATTTCCTCGAATTGACCCGATTTCCTATTTCTACACTAACTACCTGTCTTTAATTCTGGCTTCAGTATGATTATGCTCTAGAAATGAAGGAATTAAAAATTTAAAAATATAGATTGTAAGAAAATCCCATGAAACCACGCCGGACATGGGGGAAATCACATAAGGGAATTTATTAAGCAACAGAGTGTCTCCCTGAAGGGTAAGAGAGAAAATGAGAGGAAAATAGAAAGGAAAAGAAAGGGTGCACGCTAGAGAGAGTGGAAAGCCAGGAGGATAGAGAAAGTGAGTAGGACAGGCAGAAGAATGGAAAAGATGGTGGGGTAGCTACAGTAAAACAGTTGAATTCCACCGGGCTAACAGGGGATCAATATTGGAGAAGGATACTTGCAAGCTGACTGATGAACCAATAGCTAGCTAGGATGTTCACAGATTGACAAGTGGTTGGGAGGCGGGCGAAATGGCTGTACCTGATGGGCTGGGGAGCAGCTTTATACATTACATCCCCCATTTCTTTTTTTATAAGAAAATCTTTTGCTCTCCAGTTCTTTTTGAAGTCTTCTCTCTCCTTCCTGCCTAAGTGACTGGGGTTGGTATTGCAGGTGAGATGTAAAAAGTCCATTCTCCTTCCAGACTTCCAAAGGCAAATGATTTTCATGGACTTCATTTCCTTGATTTGACTGATCTCCTATTTCTACACTAACTGCTTGTCCCCAATTCTGACTTCATTTACCCCTCTAATTCTAGGAACTCCTTTACTGCTGTAGGGAAAAGGGGTAATGACTGATCTGACTTCTTTGAGCTGGAAGGGGGCAGCGTGGGGCAAGCAGTTTGGAGTTCCCTTTTTAGAAATCGGGTTAATTGAGGGGTCCATGGTAGAAGTCTGGTTGGGAAGAGCAGGTTGTAAAGGCATCTGGGGATGGGTGCTTCATGAGAGAAGAACAAAAAGACATGAGTACTGAAATGAGATTGATACAATATAAATGTTGCAGAATCTGGAACATGCCAATGATATCATAAAGATGACAGAAGTCAATAATTCCTCACCAGGGGGTGGAAGAACTGAGAAGTTATTCCATAACAAGGCCTAGCAAAGGCTGGAGAGAACAGGGCCTTTATTTGGGAACTTTAGTATTGTCCAGGTTATCAGGAATGAAAACACAACATTTAGTAGAGATCTCTATACTTCTGTTACTTAGGGCTAGATAATTATATGAGCAAACATAGATTAAGTCTACCTGTGTAGCTTAGGAAGGTCTGCAGGCCTTAAACTGACTAAAAACTTCTGACTCTGGCAGTTTCTCTTGATAGTTATCAGGCACATTTGCCTAAGAATCTCTCTTTTGTAGCTTTTAGTCTTTATTCTAGTGGACTAACACGTGTACATCTTAAGTTATATTTAACTATTATTTCTTTTAAATGCCCAAGAATGGCTATATTTTGGTTTTAACTGTTTTGCTAGGTGTTTAAGATCAAGCTGGTCAAAGTGATCTGTTCCTGTCTGTTAAAGATCAGCTGAGTTCCCACAGGGGTCACTCATAGAGAACTTAAGAGCAGCTTCTTAGCTCCACCAGTGCCATTGGTTAGGCAGGGTCTCCTCCATGAGGTGGCTTTCCTTGAAAGCACCAGGATGTCTCCCTTTTTCCATGACCCTCCTCTGCAGCAGATGCACTGAGTGATTTTTCATCCTCTAGTAGTCTCATCAATCTCCTTGGTCAGGAGGTTGTGTGACCCAGAGTTGCAAAGCTCCTTGGAGAAGTCCTCTTGTTCCCTGGGTTCAGGCTGACTTTGAGAGCAAGACCCAAATATGGACTTTTCTTGACCTCTGTATTTAATCTCAATCTCTAAGTTTGATCTTAACCATCAAGCAAGTCAGTCTCACCAGTCATAAAGTAAGAGTACTTGGCTTTAGCTTCAATGTTTATAACTTTACAGTTATTTACCCCCTTTTATCTAATTGGGGTTTACATTATCTGTCCTATAGTGATGACTTACTATTCCAAGTTAATTTATGATGTTCACTCTTGAAGCAATACTTCTGCAAAATAATTAGAGTTTACGAGGAAAATACAAAATGGAATCACCAACAGTAAAACATTCAGTTTGTGCAACAGCTATCTTGAATTTTGGCTGAGTTCCCATTTGAGATCACAGTAATCTTTACAACAAACATCAAACTTTTGAACACAACTTTAAATGAATTAAAGTCAGGCTTACTTTGGAGTCATTGTAATGTGTAGCAGGGTTGTGAGGCAGAGCCTTATCTCAGGTAACATTGGGCTTTTCAGTGAGGGGCAAAGGAGTAATAGAAAATAAAGGGTTAGGGGCTGGGGAGATAGCTCAGTCGGTAGAGTGCTTGCCTTGTAAGCACAAGGCCCTGGGTTTGAACCCCAGCACCCAAAAAAAAAAAAAAAGAAAGAAAAGAAAGGGTTATAAACACAGATTTTTGAAGATTAAGCTGAGATCAGATGGAGCTCTATTCTCTGATGGAAACACGGATCTAAAGAGTTAAGTCAGCAATCTTTATATATGTGCAATGTTAGGTTCCAAAGTTACTGTAAGGTGGGCAGGAACCAGAGAAGGGAGCTGATGAAACACTGGTTATCTAGCAAAAGAATTCCTTCCTGCCCAAGAGCTGTGTGCCTGAGATCAATGTACTGCCACAGCAGTTAGGCATCTTGTGCCCCTGCACAGGAGCACTCCCAGGCACCAGGCATGCCACAGCCATGAGGTCATCAGAGACCCCAATTTCAGTCACTGTTGTTCCATTTTGCTACTGTGCACTACACTCTTTCTTAAATGTCATTTTACATATATCCTATTGATGACAGGTCCTATAGCAGAACATTAAATGATAGGTTTACCATTACAAACAAGTTTAATTTGGAGAACAGCAGCTTGATAAATTTTCTGCTTTAAAGGCTTGTATACCTGGAAAATATGAACATATTTAATATACAAAGAATAATGTTTTTAAGTATGTTACTCCATGGAATAACTTTATAAATTAATCAGATGTCTCTAACAAACACACTTGAGTAATCCCATACATGTTGACTCTAATTCACTCATCTTATTGTAGAAAAACCAAGATATCAGACAAGTGTACCAATAGTATTTGCCGTCTCTTTCCTGTTGAAGAAAAGTCCTAGAAAAATTGATGTTAGACATTTTATAAACATCAACATTTTATTAGTTTGACCACTTAGAGACTTGTGAGTTAATTTTAAGGACATTTTACTTCTATTAGTTTACCCAATTTAAATTGGGTAATTTAAATCATGTGAATTAAAAATATTTGGATCCATTTTTAAAATTTTAATTTTTATGTGCGCTTATATTTAACACAAAAGCAAAGGCCTTGTAATGTTTATCTCCATTGCAATGTAACGGATGTTCAAAAATAACTCTAGAGTTGGATAAAAAGAACTGACCAAAAATCATTAACCTAGGTATATAGGATCAAAATTGTGAGCTCAAAAATACAGCATTTAAGAAAAACAAAAGTCCTAGAAGAAAAATGATAATGGTTATTAATTAAAGCATGAGAAAATGAGAAGGAGAGAAAAGGTGAAAGGGAGAAAAGTATTCTGAGTTGTAGCCCAGAAGAAATTTAAAATGGACACTTTTTTCCTTGGGCTTCAGACTGGTTTCCCACAGCGCCTTCCTCCATTTACATTTCAATGTAAGCCTTGACTGAGATCTGAATCTGAAAGGGGCTAAAATGTTCTAGCAGGAGCTTGATGCTTAGGTCCTTTTAACTCTTTTACTGGTTAGTAATTAATTTAGGTTTGGACGCAGAAAATTGTTAAACAATTATTTCCTACTACTTGGCGAATGGGGCTGCTTACATTACATGGGGAAGCAGGGGAAGATGGAGAAGCAGGGTCTGGAGGCGCCCGAGCCTCAGGAAAAGCCAAGAAGTGAGAAAGAAAAGACTTGAAAATAAGGAATCCCTTTCCATCTGCCTGCTAACTCATGGAAGCTGTGTGTCATTACACAAACGGATTTTGATGGCTTTAAGTACCAGGGGTTGGGCAAAGGGTTCCCAGGGTGGAATCTGCCAGATTGGAGGACCCAGATTCCATGGTGGGGACTGATGCAGCCGAGTCTGTGGCCAGAGCATCCAGAGGCCAGAGTACTGGGCTGGAGATGAGGGGCAGCACATTGATTGTGTTGTCACACAAGCATGTGGGACCAGGCAAAAGCCGAGAAGAGTTGAGGACCTGATATCAGGGTTTTCGAGTGCGAATGAGATGAACCTCAACCCTGAGAGAGATCTCCACCATAAAATCAGGAATCCACCCAGCAGATAAGCCAGCGTACTCACCAACCTGAAGTCTGGTGATAAATGCAGAGCAGAGCGACCGGGCAGAATGGAAGGTGGAGCCGTGTCCTGGGGGCACTGGGGCTTAGATGGGGTTCCACTCACGACAGTGGAAGGACCCATCTGAGTCACGGCGCCAGATGTAAGGAAATCCCACGAAATCACGTGGATACAGGAAATCACTTAAGGGAATTTATTAAGCAAACAGTGTCTCCCTGCAGGGTAAGAGAGAAAATGAGAGGAAAATAGAAAGGAAAAGAAAGGGCACACGCTAGAGAGAGTGGAAAGCCAGGAGGATAGAGAAAGTGAGTAGGACAGACAGAAGAATGGAAAAGATGGCGGGGAAGCTACAGTAAAACAGTTGAATTCCACCGGGCTAACAGGGGACCAATATCGGAAAAGGATACTTGCAAGCTGACTGATGAACCAATAGCTAGCTAGGATGTTCACAGATTGACAAGTGGTTGGGAGGCGGGGAAAATGGCTGTACCTGATGGGCTGGGGAGCAGCTTTATACATTACATAGATGATTATTTCCAAGTGTCTAAAAGATGTTATGGTATGTTTTTCTCCTAATTTTTCTTTGATGGGGTTGGTTTTCAAAATCTTATCTCAATGTAATAATTGTGCTTAAATTACACATACATTTAAAAACTCCTTTTCTGTACACTCATTTTCCTCAAAAATAATGCATCATTTACAAAGATGTTCTGGTAAAATCAGTTTGCCCTTAGTTACTAATGCATAGCAATTAAAAACTAAATTAAAGCTAGAGGAACCATTGCTGAGATTTTTTTCTCCATCAGCTAAGAGTAGAGGGGAAATGTTCCTCCTTCTTTCAGTTATGATCAGTGCTAACCTATCTTGTTCCTGACAAGCTTAATTTAAATGACCCTTAGAAAAGATTCCATATCCTCTCAATGTAATTTATTCCAATAGTCAATGATTTCCATTAGTGTAAAAATCTCTCATGCAGAAATTTAAGTTCTTTCTTCTTCTTTAAAAAAATTTAGTTAATGATGGCTTTAATAAGGCTATTATTCCTTAGACTTCTCTTATCTGGACTAAATAATCCAACCCTATATACAGGTCAAATCAAATAATCTCCTTTGTCTTTATTTGGTGCTCAAGAACATCCAAGCAACTAGAGACACTAACTTAGGACCAAGCAAACACATAACAAGCACCTGGACATACATGCTCCATTTTTAAAATGTTTATGATTGACTCCAAAAGTTCCATTTTGATTTTGGCAAACTCTCTTATTTTGCCTAAACAAAGGACAACTGTAACAAATTGAATTTACTTTTCATTTGAGTGAAAATTTGAGCAAAGCTCAATGAGATCTTCTCACTAAGGTGGGAGAGGAACTTGGGATCAGCTGAAGGCAGAAGGTTGGAGACCATGTTTGTTGCAAACTCAAGCTTCCAGTGTGCACTGGGCTGTCATTGAGCATGGAGCTCTGCTCTGAGGATGATCTTTGAGGAAGGAGTTTATCCTTTCCTGGGAAAAGAGAGCTAACAAATGATAGTCCACATCAATAGGTAAAATGGACACACAAATATCGAATTACAGTTGTAGAGTTGGGTGCTTGAGCAGTGACTGGATGGCAAATGACATGGGACAGAGTTTATAAATTCTGACCTGAATTTGTCCCAAAGACATATGTTCAGTAGACTTTTTAGTTATCATCTAGGTCAAGGGATCTCAAAATAACTGGTGTCTTAGCCATGGTAAAATATCTTATACCAGGTTATTTGTAATAAGAAAAATGTATTACTCCCAGTTCTGAAGTTTGGGAAGTCTACCATCAAGACACCAGCAGATTCATGTCAGCCCGATCCGTATCCTCACATGATGGAAGGGGCAGAACCACCTCCCTCAAGCCTCTTTAGTAATTGCAGTAATCCTGCCCATGTGGGCTCTGCTGTCAGGACCTAATCACCTCTGAAAGGCCCCTCCTCTTAACACTATTGCATTGATGACCTTTCAACAGATGAGTTGGGGGAGGGGGGCAAAACATTCAGATCACAGCAAGCACCTGAGTACAAAGGAAGTCAGTCCCACTTAGGCTTTCTACAGAGCACCTCACCCATAGCCCAGATGCCACTCCAATATCTCTGAAAAATGGTTTCACTCCCCAGGCCCTTTCTCTTCCACCCCATCCTTTCACCTACAGGTACCAACCTTCCTAATTCCTAATGGTGGGAGCTACATGTATAAATGCCCAGAGACTCTCTGGGTGGAGCCAGCTCATCTCAGGTGGGTCTTAGAATGAGATGGCGCTTGTTGGGTATGGTGGTAGCCTGTAAACCCAGTGGCTCAAGAGGTGAGGCAGAAAGATCACAAGTTCAAAGCCAGTCTCAGCAACTTAGTGGGGCCCTAAGCAAAACTTTAGTGAGATGCTGTCTCAAAAAAAAAAAAAAAAAAAAAAAAAAAAAAAAAAAGCCAAGGATGTGACTCAATGGATAAGTGCCCCTGGGTTCAATCCTTGATTTAAAAAAAAGAGAGAGATGGTGCTGGGGGTAATAGAAGTAGGCATTTAGTACCTTTAGATTTTAAACTCCATAAAATTTGGCTAAGTGACTGCACAGATGTTCTGCTTCCTCTTTTATCCCTAATATATACATTTGCTTTGAGATCACCCCACCTACCCCCAACTCCCCAAGAAATAGCTTTGGGACCAGAACACACTCAGATCACCTGATTTTAAAAACTCCAGATGAACAATGTTATTTGACTGGTATGAATCAGTCAAATCTCCAGGATGGCAAACTTGAGGGCCAGGGTCTCAGCCAGTTGTGTGAGCTCTTTGGCAAGCTAACATTTTGGCATTGCCTTCAAACCAATGCTTTAAAAGCACTCCAGAATTTTCGGTGAGGGAGATGCCAAATGCTCTGGCAGTTGGGCAGGCAGGAGGACTTGGGTTGTAAGACAGCCTCTCCTCTGCTGACCCAGTTATTCTATTCTGACCATGCCTCATATAAAAATGCAAAAGCTTAGGAATTAATTGCATTCGTCTTCCTTAGACCATAGTGAGTCCACCAACTATTTTTGTTCAAAGGTGCATTGTAAAGGTACAAATTCCCAGTTGCACTAAAACCTTATTTCTTTCAATTATATACAGTATTCTCCTTTAGAGGAGTTTGGTGAGTATAGTTTTCACCTCATTATATTTCTAGCACACACACACACACACACACACACACACACACACACACCAGATTGGGATTCTTGGAAGTTACTGGACTAGTTCATGTCTTGGTTCATATCTTGATCTAATTTTACCCAGGGAAAATTCACATGGATACTTATTACCTTATTATTTCTTCAGTCTGCTCAGTGCAGACAGAATGCAAAACTAGAACAACTTACTTCCTAACCAAGTCAGAGCAATTTATAGAATGCACCATAACAGATTTTATTATCAAATTATATACCACACGCAGGATGTGCTTTTTAGCAGGTGGCAGAGGCTCTGTGGGATTGCTTTGTTTTCAGAAACAATCCCTCACATCAACAAGCTCAAGGCCCCAGAAAAGTTCTTTGTTGTTTTAACTTGGGCACTTGGTGTTTGTCCAGCTGCTCTGACATTTCATGCTGTGAACAATTCTGATTCTGTGGGGAAGTGAAAGGCGGCAACCCCTAAAGGCGAGCCTCAGAATCCCTTTGGAAGGGACAAGCAGACTCTGGAGAGAACCACAAGGATCAACGTGTGTCCAGTATTTTCCCCTCCCTACCACTGAATCCACTTGAGAGTAGTGACAGCAAAACAGCATCCAGTCAGTAGGTTCTTGCAGACTCTGCAGAGAAATGAGGAGGATTTATGGTAACTATTTCATCCAGAGAATTCAGTATTTAACTTAGCTAGATTTCCAAGTTCAACTGTTAGACAGACACCCCATCCCCCAAACATTTGTCCCAGTAGGTTGCCTGGATGGGTTCTGAACTTTATGGTTCAGGTTTTTTGAAATGCATTGTCAATAAACAAATGCTAATTTGTTTAATTTGTTGCTAATCCAAATTACTCAAATAGTTTGAAAAATTCCTAATTTCGGCAAGTCAGCCAGAATCCTAAACTGATGATTAGTGGGGTGAATTCAGACAGTGATTGGCTTGGTTCACATGAAAAAAAAATTTTTTTTAATTAAATTTGTAAACTCTGCTCAAGGCAATGATAATACTTGAGGTAAGGTTTCAGGATCTTGGTAGGGGATACATGAGTGTATTCTGAGCACCATGGTTGGGCAAACTTTCTGATAGGCTAGTTCTTCAGTCACTCACTCAGGCAGTGCCCAATAAACTGACAGCAAAGGGTCCCACCTCCTTAGCGTTTGAGCCCCTCCCCTCCTGAGTGTAGACACTGTGGCTCAAAGCAAGATTAGGAGGATCCTGTGTTGGCAACAGATAAAGGGATCAATGGAAGCCGGAGCAGCTGAGGCCTCGGGAAATTTACATAAGCCTGCTAGAAGTGGGGGTTCAGAGCCTCAGAAGGGACAGGAAAGAAACCAGACCAGAAGAAAACATCTGTAATGAGTTGCAAGGGCCAGTGAGCTACAGAGGTTTGGAACAGGCACCTCCCCACCTACAGAACAATCAAACAACCGCCAAAGCAAACCCTTCTCCAGTTGGGATTTCTTTTATTGTCATTTCTTCCCTTCCCAGGGCTGCTGAGCCTTTGAAGTAATTCTCAGTGTGAAAAGCTAGGAGGGTGTGCATGTAAGAGGCCCTTTGAAAAAGCCTTAGGGAAAGTAGCCAGGCTCTGGAGGGAGCAATTGCAAGGTGGCTAGGAGGGGGAAGCTGGGAAGGACTGTGGGGAGACCAGACAGGATGGCATAAAACATTGACAATAGCAAGCTTTCCCACAAGGCAGACAGGGCCTGGGATCTAACTGAGTGATAGAGTGCTTGCTTAACATGCATGGTGTTTGATCCCTGATACTGGGGAAGGGGGCGGGGAAGTAACAAGGCAGAAAACCCATCTAGTGGTCCTCATCCAGCAGTGGGCACATGCATCTTATCTCAGAGTGGAACTTGTTCCTTTGACGGTCAGGGGAGCAGAATAATTCAGTTGCCGTAATGACTCCACCCTAAACCACAAAGTATCCTTTATAAAAAAGAGCTTTGGCTGATCTATGTTCACAAATGAGCATTTATCTGCAAACATTTAACATTAACATTAACATTTAACATTACCTTCCCCCCTCAAAAAAAAAAAAAAAAAAAAAAGAATAGGAAAATGGAAAAGAAAGCCAAATCTAGTAAATAAGTTATAGGATGTAGAGTAGTAATGCTGTAGTCAGTGTTCATCCCCCTACTACTACCATCAGACCATGGGAGACATGGTACTTACATTTATTCATGAAGGACTTACCAGAAACAGAATAGAGATGCTCAGAGAAAAACAACCATAGCTTTTAGGTCAACACTGAGGGCTCTGGCATAAGACTGCAGAGATTTACATAGGGGATGTGAATCTTATCCCCTCATCTGCCCTGCAACCTCATCTGCCCTGCAACGATGACCAATAAAAATCTTAGAGTCAAAGAGAGGGAGAACAGCTTGTAGATGAGGAAAGTTCTCAAATATAACTTGAACTCCCTGAACTGTGCAGTTAGAATTAAACCTGAAATAAACCCTGAGGGGGTAGGGCATGACCAAATAAATGACACATGAAGCTTGGGGGATCCAAGAGCAGAGAGCACTCATACCCTGTTCTTCATTTGGAGTTTTGAGGTCAGTTTGAGGAAAGCCAACAGGGGAGTGGTATGGAAGATCTGAGCAGGTGGAGGGCAGTCTGCCCCCAAATTTCTGGTGATTTCCAAGTGACCCAGAAGGGGATCCAGAGAACTTTGCAGGTATGGTAGTTAACTGAGAGAGAAAGAGAGGGAGCAAATTGGCTCCAGTCTACGTGGAACCCCAAGTAGCAGAAGACTTGGGGAAGGAAGCCTTGCTAGAAGGTCATGGTTGCAGTCTTGGAGTCTTCATCAACCCTAAGGTGTTGGGTGGGATTGGGATGCGACCCATGTGAAGTGGGGCTCCACCATCACCAGGAGCATGCACCAAGACCAAGGCTAGCGCAGGTTACCTGGGGTCAGGGAGGGCACTGTGATGGAAGGCAACCAGAGTGGACCCATTCTCTCCACAACATGAACCCCCAAGGACTCTGAATGAGCCTCCACATATTTAGGATAGTCACCAGAAACAGGAGGCAGTACAAACATTTGAGCAAGGGGGAACTCCTCAATAAAACTGAATTTCAAATCAAAGATACTGAAGAGTCACTGGCTGGGCCTGAGAAGACCCAGAAAGTAGCACTTGGAATGTGACAATGAGAGCTGGTAGAGTCTCAGAACTAACACCGTTCAGGGGACCCAGGGAAAGTGGAGGAAGTACGTGAGGAGGAGAAAAATTAACTTGTCAGAGGCATCCTATTAACTCTAATGCAATAGAGTCTTGCATATAAAGTGTCATTTAGCAGTAGTGGGGGGTGCCTATTTTCTTGCTTATCTTCAGATTCCAATTCATGGGTGTGAAGATTAGAACAGTGTACAGATTAGCACAATTGCAGCAGTGGCATGAGGACCAAGGATCGTGTTGCAATATTAAGCAATTTATAGTACTCTCCCATGTGTAGTATACTGTCTAGATAAGTGTTTCAGGGAACCTGAAATTACTGAGACCCTTTCATGGTCTGTGAGGTCAAACTATTTTTTAATAATACTAAGATATAATTTGGCTTTTTAATTCTCCTACTTTCACATGTGCACAGTGAAGTTTTCTAGAGACTGTGAGACATACTGCTCTCATTTGCTTTGAGAGCCAGTAGGAGCTACACTTGTGTATTCTCATGCTTCAAAAGCTCTCCAATATTAATGTTGACGTGTAAGTCGGAGGCTTTTTGGAGTCTTCAGTAACTTTGAATAGTTTAAAGGAGCCTTGAGACCAAAAATTTTAAGAACCCCACGACTAGGTATAATATGAGTGAATGTATGACTTACTCTCCACATTGGTAACTTAATAGATATTTAGCATTAGAAATACAAATGGTTTTATTTTTATGAAAGTATTGAATATGATATGTTTTAGTCAGCTTTTTATGCCATGACTAAAATACCTGAAGAGAACAAATAGGGGAGGAAAAGTTTATTTGGCTTATGGTTTCAGAGATTCAGTCTGTGCTTGGCCAGGTCCATAGCTCTGGGCCCAAGATGAGGAAGAAATATCGATACAAAATATAAATCCCAAAGATACACCCCCAGTGAGTACTTCCTCCAACCATACCCCACCTGCCTGTAGTTACTAACCAGCTAATCCATCAGTGGATTAATTCACTGATTAAATTATACCTCTCATAATATAAACATTTCACCTCATTAAAGCATGAGCTTTTGGTGGTCACCTCATATCTAAACCATAACAAGATTGAATTAAATTTATAAATAAGTTCAAATTCCAGTCATAAATAAATCTGATTTTTAAAATTGTTAGTCATGTATTATAATTTGTATTTATCTTTTCATTCATATGTACCTTTAAAAAAATCTTAGAAGGAAATAACATTTTAAAAGCATAAATAAAAAGAATTCAAAATTTTTAATATTTCTAATACATTTAAAATTAAATGCAATTTGTGTACATTGAATAAAATTACAATTTAATTTTAATCCTCCAGATATTTACTATCATTAGAACATAAATTTGGTTAAAAATCTTCATTATAATAAGATGATGTGGTCATCATCTATAGAAAGAAGCATGAAGTGAAGGCAAGAAAGATAAACTTTATGGGATAAATGTATAAGTATTTATTAATTACATGTATTTGATTTTACTCCTCTTAGAAACTGAATAGCCATAACATCATCAGAACTGCTCTACATGTGTAATAATAATTAAATTCCATAGTCGTTGATATTTGTCAACTTTAATATACATAAAAGCTCATAGCTTGACAAAATTTTTCAATTTTGTCATTATGTAGGTACACTTGATATATGAATATATATGAATATATACCTATGAAGAATAATAGTATGCTCAATTTAACATATGATACCAGGACTTCCATGGATACTCTTCCAATTTTCAGCATCTCATTAACTCCTTTAATAAGCTTCTTAAGTAGTTTTCATATCTCTGAACCACAGATAAATACTTTTAACATCAGAGAGGTTAAGCCTTCAAAGCCATCCATCTCATCTAGGTGGGGCTTAGATTCTAGCCCAGGTCTGTGTGAATCAGAACCTGTAATCTGTCACAGCTAGACTAAGTGTGGCAAACAAGGGTAGAATCTGGGACACCCTGAGGGAATGATATGCATTAGAGATGGCAGGGGTGTTTTAGTCAGCTTGTTTTGCTGCCGTGACCAAAAGATCTGACAAGTACAGTTCTAAAGGAAGAAAAATTATTTTGATGCTCACAGGTTTCAGTGATTGCAATCTATAGACAGCCAACTCCATTGCTCTGTGCCTGAGATGAGGCAGAACATCATGGAGGAAAGATGTGGAGGAGGAGAGCAGCTCAGGACATCACAATGAGAAGCAGAAAAAGACTCTCACTCACCAGGGACGAAATATAAACCCCAAAGTCACATCCCCATGACCTATTTCCTCCAGTCACACCCTACCTGCCTATAATTACCACCCAGTTAATCCACTCAAGTGGATTAATGCACTGATTTGGTTAAGGCTCTCCATAACCCAATCATTTCACCTCTAAACTTTCTTGCATTCTATCACATATGACCTTTCGGGGGACACTTCGTATCTAAACTATAACATGGGGGGGGTTTAGCATTAATTTTTTTCTGAATATAAACTAATGTCTGCTTTCTAAAGAAATTTGAAAATCAAATCAAGGAAATTACAAAGGGGAAAGCACCCAAGATCACTTATAATCCACCATCCAGAGAAAAACTAGAGGGAAACATTTCTTCCTAGAGTTTTTCTTTGCTTTTGTGTATACACACACATACACACACACACACACACACACACACTTAAAAATATGGTTGCGAGATAAATTTTGTCTTATAACCTGTCTTTTCTACTATTCTGTGGAAATCTTTCCATTTGAATAAATATAGTTCTACACAGTTATTTGAGAACCAACTTAATATTCCATTTCTGTAGGTGTGTCATTATTTTGACGAACATTTAGACAGTTTCCAATTTTCCCTTCTGCAAACAAAACATTCATATTCTTTGTGCATTTGTTTGATTATTTTCTTAGGAAAGATAAATTAACAAAGATAAATTTGGGGATCAAAGGGTAGCACATTTTAAGATTATATTTGCCAAACTGCCCTTTAGAATTCTTGTACAGATTTGTATTCCCACTAACTCTGCTTGTGAGCATGTTTCCTCAAACCTCTGCCAGCTTTGAATATTATCTTTCTCTTCCTCTTTAATCTTTGCCAATTTCACAGACCACTGTGATATCTCATGATTATTTTAATTTGCATTCCTCTGATTACTTGTGAAATAAAATCATTTTATTATGCCTATTGGCCATTTTTACTTTTTTATGAACTGTTTTTTTATAGCCATGTCCTTTGCCTATTTTTCAATTGGGTTGACTGTCTTTTTAAAATTGATTTTTAAGAGTTTCTTTCTTAGAGTTGAATTAGCCTTTAGCCTACTTTAAAGCCTTAGAGTTACTTCAAAGGTATGTGTTTTCTTCTGTGATAATGTATGTTTTATTTAAAAAATGTAAACCTGGAAAACCTTTTTAATAAATACAAAGTAAGAAGGAAATGTTTTCTTCTCCTCTCCCTACAATTCTTGCAGGTATTCAGTGTGTGTCCTTTTAGACATAAAACTTATTTCCATAGTAAAATGAAGATAAGAGTAAAGACTTTTTCTTTCAACTTTATTCACGATTGTTACCTTCATCATCATTAGTATGACCATGAAGAAACTTTATAACCATTTTGATTAATTTTTTTCTATTGTGTTTTCCAGGTTTTCCTAGAAGGTATATAAATATCTAACTCTATAGTCTTATGAAAACTCTATGGTTTCTTTTTCTTCACAACTAACCTCTGAATTCACCTGGAGTCTAGACTGGCATATCATGTGAAGTAGTAACTTAACTTTGATTAAATGACTGTCCATAACATAGAATTGTCCATCCCTTTCAAACTGATTTCAAAAGTCACATTCATCATTTAATGCTTTATGTTACCTGCTTTTGGGTTTCATTTTTATGCTCCAGTTTTACAAGACTAATATATGAGTCTTGTTTTGGAGAGTTTTCCAGTTATGCAATTTATCCTTTTGAACTTTTGAATTACTTTACCAAAATGTGTCAAAATTTTTGGGTAATTAAAGTATGCATATATATTAATTTGAGGCAATTGAAATTTTCAGTAATGACTGTCCTCATTCAGGATCACGGTCTTTCTCTCCAGTAATTAAAATCTCTTATGTTCCTTCATAGAGCTCATGTGGACATTTTTTGCTTAATCTATTTTATAAGTTTTGTAATTTTTATTATTGAGTTAATTTTTTTGTCCATTAAAATATCTAACTGGCCATTACTTGGAAAAGATGGAAAGTTTTTTTAGAGTAGCGAATTAAAGATATTAGTCAAAGGAAGTTAGACAGAGCCAGGGCACTATCAGGGGAGGACATAACACACCATGGCCCCAGAGTACATCCTGTTATTGAGGAAAGGTAAACATAAGTTCACTGGAAAAATGAAATTTATTTCCTCTCAGTCTAGTCTATAAGATTCCAAAGAAACTACTTTTTATGTTCTCTAGAGCATAATATAATTTGAAAAAGAGTTTCATTTCTTTTTTAATGCCTGAAAGCACATTTTCTGGCAATTTCTTTTCATGCTGGTGACAAAGGACTTGAGATCTCCATCGTTTTAGCCCTAAAAGTTCCCTGCCCCAGGCTGTTGTGTGTATGATATTCATGAAGGCAGGTTTATTTCCTTTGACACCTACCTTAATGGGTCAACCCAAACTTCAGTCATTTTCAAGCATGATGAAATTAACAAAAGTAAAATTGTGTTTAAGAAAAAGTGGGAAATATGCATCATTTTGGTGAGTTTTATTTTATATCAGATATCATATGTTGGTATTATTTAAAACTTCTACAGAGCAAAAATAACCACCAATAGCTTTTCAAACAAGTCTCAGGGAAGAGAACATATTTAAAACTCAATGCAGAGGTTTTTCAAGATGGCGGACTAGAGGGTGGCTGCATTTCATGTTGCTCCAGGACTCAGGATTCAAAAGAGGAGATATTGACAGACTTGGGACCAACTCAAAGCTGCCAGGTGAGTCTCTCCCGTTGGGGAGGCGTCCCGGATGGGGCGGTAGTCCTGGAATGCAGGGAACTTTGTGAAGTAGAGTTGCCCAACGAGACACCCCTGCCCCCCACTGGAGCAGTGAACACGGACAACTGGGAGCTTTGCAGAGGAGGCCGCTCAGCACAGCACTTGGTTTCAGAACAACCCGCCAGGGCTCCGGCGGTTGCCCAGAGGAGGGGCTGCATAGCCAGGCGATTAGGTGTAGAGCAGGGTCCCAGGACCTAGGTGGCTTCTCGGTGGAAGAGCTGCAGAGACAAGCTGAAGGGTGGAGTGAAGGTTCCAGCACTGCGGGCACCTTCTCTGAGGAGAGGCAGCCTTAGGAGACTCATCTGCGAAGGGTGAGGCTCCCAGGCCCAGGAGGTAGGTCCGGGCCCTTGGGAACGTTGCAGAGGAAGACTGCCCAGCCCAGGCGTCAAGATACCCCTCCCCCGGCTGAAGCAGTGAACACGGAGCTTTGTAGAGGAGGCCACTCAGCACAGCGCTTGGTTTCGGAACAACCCGCCAGGGCTCCAGAAACCCAGAGGAGGAGCTGTGCGGCGAGCTGTTTGGACTCAGAGCAACCGCTCCTGAAGCTGCCTGGAGGAGGAGGAGGTTCGCAGTGAGTTGCTTGGTCTCTAAGCAACCACACAGAACACTGGGTGACTGCGTGGAGGAAGAGGCAGGCGGTGGGATACTGGGGTTCGGACTGTCTGTACGGGTGGCTGCTCAGAAGAGGGGCCGCATAGCCAGGTGATTAGGTGCAAAGCATGGTCCCAGGACCTAGGCGGCTTCTCGGTGAAAGAGCTGCACAAAGATAAGCTGAGGGGCGGAGCGAAGGTTCCAGCACTGTGGGCAGCTTCTCTGAGGAGAGGCAGCCTAAGGAGACTCATCCGCGAAGGGTGAGGTTCCCAGGACAGGAGGTAGGTCTGGGCCCCTGGGAACATTGCTTAGGAAGGCTGCCCTGCCCAGGCGGTAGTTGTGGATTGAGGGGAACCGCCAGGGGGGAACTGACCAGCGAGATCTCCCCACCCGGTGAGTCTTCCCCGCCGGGTGAGGTTTTCCCACAAGGACGGTAAAACCAGAGACACAGGCACAAACAGGCCTTGCCTAAGCCCGCAGCCTAGTTCCCCTGTGGTTGACCATTGGTAAACAAGTGGACGCACCTCTGCCCACTAGCAGGGAATATAACCACCTGAGGGTCACCAACCCTAAAGAGACAGCTTCCTTGTGGAGCACCACATTATCAACTTCCTCCAAGACTTCAGGCTACTGAAGGCTAAGAGGGGATATACTAGAAATCTTCAGGGACATGATAAGTCAATAGAGGAAATCTGCAACATCTCAGCAGTCCACTGATACCTGAACAATATGAGAAAACAAGGGAAGAGAATGCCTCAAACAATTCTAGATGTTACATCAATAAAATCCAATGACAGCATGGCAGAAGAAATGACAGAAAGGGAGTTCAGAATGTACATAATTAACATGATAAGGGAAGCAAACGATGAGATGAAAGAGCAAATGCAGGCATTGAATGATGAGATGAAAGAGCAAATGCAGGCATTGAATGATCACACCAATCGACAGTTAAAAGAGCAAATACAGGAAGCAAAAGATCATTTCAATAAAGAGTTAGAGATATTGAAAAAAAAAAACAAACAGAAATCCTTGAAATGAAGGAAACAATAAACCAAATTAAGGACTCATAGAAAGCACAACCAATAGGATAGAACACCTGGAAGACAGAACCTCAGATATTGAAGAAAAAATATTTAACCTTGAAAATAAAGTTGACCAAACAGAGAATATGGTAAGAAATCATGAACAGAATCTCCAAGAACTATGGGATATCATGAAAAGGCCAAATTTGAGAATTATTGGGATTGAGGAAGGCTTAGAGAAACAAACCAAAGGAATGAACAATCTATTCAATGAAATAATATCAGAAAATTTCCCAAATCTGAAGAATGAAATGGAAAATCAAGTTCAAGAGGCTTATAGGACTCCAAATACACAAAATAATAACAGACCCACACCAAGGCACATTATAATGAAAATACCTAACATACAAAATAAAGACAGAATTTTAAAGGCTGTGAGAGAAAAGAACCAAATTACATTCAGGGGGAAACCAATACAGATATCAGCAGATTTTTCAATCCAGACCCTAAAAGCTAGAAGGGCCTGGAACAACATTTTTCAAGCCCTGAAAGAAAATGGATGCCAACCAAGAATCTTATACCCAGCAAAATTTACCTTCAGATTTGACGATGAAATAAAATCCTTCCATGATGAACAAAAGCTAAAAGAATTTACAAAAAGAAAGCCAGCATTACAGAACATTCTCAGCAAAATATTCCATGAGGAAGAGATGAAAAACAAAGAAGCAAATCAGCAAAGAGAGGAGCTATCCTAAAGGAACTCTCAAATAAAGAAGAACCAAGTCGTGTCAAA
Source organism: Sciurus carolinensis (assembly GCF_902686445.1). Lineage (NCBI taxonomy): Eukaryota > Metazoa > Chordata > Mammalia > Rodentia > Sciuridae > Sciurus > Sciurus carolinensis. The sequence continues at coordinate 57,322,894 of NC_062222.1, read as the reverse complement.
AATAAACAAATAAATAAATAAAATGAGTCAAATGACCGGGAATACAAATCATATCTCAATAATAACCCTGAATATTAATGGCCTGAATTCATCAATCAAAAGACATAGACTGGCAGATTGGATTAAAAAGAAAGATCCAACATTAGTTGCCTACAAGAGACTCACCTCATAGAAAGAGATACCCATAGACTAAAGGTGAAAGGATGGGGAAAAACATACCATGCACATGGACTCAGCAAAAAAGCTGGGGTATCCATCCTCATTTCAGATAATGTGGACTTCAAGCCAAAGTTAGTCAGAAGGGATAAAGAAGGACATTTCATACTGCTTAAGGGAAGCATAAATCAGCAAGACATAACGATCATAAATATCTATGCCCCAAACAGTGGCACATTCATGTATGTCAAACAAATCCTTCTCAATCTCAGAAACCAAATAGACCATAATACAATAATACTAGGTGATTTTAACACGCCTCTCTCACCACTGGACAGATCTTCCAAACAAAAATTGAGCAAAGAAACTATAGAACTCAATAACACAATCAATAATTTAGACTTAACAGACATTTATAGAATATACTATCCAACGAAGAGTGAATACACTTTCTTCTCAGCAGCACATGGATCCTTCTCTAAAATAGACCATATATTACGCCACAAAGCTAATGTTAGCAAATACAAGAAGATAGAGATACTACCTTGTACTCTATCAGATCATAATGGATTGAAATTAGAAATAAGTGAAAGAGTAAAAAACAGAAATTACTCCAACACCTGGAGATTAAACAATATGCTATTATACGATGAATGGATAACAGAAGATATTAGGAAGGAAATTTAAAAATTCATAGAGGTAAATGAGAACAAAGAAACCTCATATCAAAATCTCTGGGACACTATGAAAGCAGTACTTAGAGGAAAATTTATTTCATGGAGCGCATTCAATAAAAGAAGTAAAACTCAACAAATAAATGACCTAACACTACAGCTCAAAGCCCTAGAAAAAGAAGAACAGACCAACACCAAAAGTAGTAGAAGACAGGAAATAGTTAAACTCAGAGCTGAAATCAACGAAATTGAAACAAAAGAAACAATACAAAAAAATTGACAAAATAAATAGCTGGTTCTTCGAAAAAAAACCCCAAAATTTATAAACCTTTGGCCACACTAACAAAGACAAGACGAGAGAAAACCCAAATCACTAAAATTCGGAATGAACAAGGAAATATCACAACATACACGATTGAAATACAAAACATAATTAGAAGCTATTTTGAAAATCTATACACCAACAAAATAGAAAATTTTGAAGACATCAACAAGTTCCTAGAGACATATGAATTGCCTAAACTGAACGAGGAGGACATACACAATTTAAATAGACCAATTTCAAGTAATGAAATAGAAGAAGTCATCAAAAGCCTACCAACAAAGAAAAGTCCAGGACCAGATGGGTTCTCAGCCGAGTTCTACAAAACCTTTAAAGAAGAGCCCATTCCAATACTTTTCAAAGTATTCCATAAAATAGAAGAGGAGGGAACCCTCCCAAACTCATTCTATGAAGCCAATATCACCCTGATACCTAAACCAGACAAAGACACATCGAGGAAAGAAAATTTCAGACCAATATCCTTAATGAACATCGACGCAAAAATTCTCAACAAAATTTTAGCAAATCGCATACAAAAACATCTTAAAAAGTTAGTGCACCATGATCAAGTGGGTTTCATCCCAGGGATGCAAGGTTGGTTCAACATCAGGAAATCAATAAATGTAATTCACCATATCAACAGACTTAAAGTCAAGAATCACATGATTATTTCAATAGATGCAGAAAAAGCATTTGATAAAATACAGCACCCCTTCATGCTCAAAACACTAGAAAAAATAGGAATAGTAGGAACATTCCTTAACATTGTGAAGGCCATCTATGCTAAGCCCATGGCTAATATCATTCTAAATGGTGAAAAACTGAAAGTATTCCCCCTAAAAACTGGAACAAGGCAGGGATGCCCTCTTTTTCCACTTCTATTCAATATTATCCTTGAAACTCTAGCCAGAGCAATTAGACAGACCAAAGAAATTAAAGGGATACAAATAGGAAAAGAAGAACTCAAACTATTCCTATTTGCTGATGATATGATTATATACTTAGAGGAAACAGGAAATTCCACCAGAAAACATTTAGAACTCATAAGTGAATTCAGTAAAGTAGCGGGATATAAGATCAATGCACATAAATCTAATGCATTTCTATAGATAAGTGATGAATCTTCAGAAAGAGAAGTTAGGAAAACTACCCCATTCACAATAGCATCGAAAAAAATAAAATACTTGGGAATCAATCTCACAAAAGAGGTGAAAGACCTCTACAATGAGAACTACAGAACACTAAACAAAGAAATTAAAGAAAACCTTAGAGATGGAAAGATCTCCCATGTTCTTGGATAGGAAGAATTAATATTTTCAAAATGGCCATAGTACCAAAAATGCTATACAGATTCAATGCAATTCCAATGAAAATCCCAACAACATACCTTACAGAAATAGAACAAGCAATCATGAAATTCATCTGGAAGAATAAGAAACCCAGAATTGCTAAAGCAATCCTTCGCAGGAAAAATGAAGCTGGGGGTATCGCAATACCAGAACTTCAACTCTACTACAAAGCAATAGTAACAAAAATGGCATGGTATTGGTACCAAAAAAGACAGGTAAATCAAAGGTACAGAATAGAGGACACGGACACAAACCCAAATAAATACAGTTTTCTCATACTCGACAAAGGTGCCAAAAATATGCAATGGAGAAAAGATAGCCTCTTCAACAAATGGTGCTGAGAAAATTGGAAATCCATGTGCAACAGAATGAAACTAAACCCATATCTCTCACCATGCACGAAACTAAACTCAAAATGGATTAAGGACCTTGGAATCAGACCAGAGATCCTGCAGGTTATAGAAGAAAAATTAGGTCCAGATCTTCAACATGTCGGCTTAGGACCAGACTTCCGCAACAGGACTCCCATAGTACAAGAAATAAAAGCAAGAATCAATAACTGGGATAGATTCAAACTAAAAAGCTTTCTCTCAGCAAAGGAAACTATCAGCAATGGGAAGAAAGAGCCTACAGAGTGGGAGAAAATCTTTGCCAATCATACTTCAGATAGAGCACTAATCTCCAGAATCTATAAAGAACTCAAAAAACTCAACACCAAGAATACAAATAACCCAATCAACAAATGGGCTAAGGAAATGAACAGACACTTCACAGAAGAAGATGTACAAGCAATCAACAAACATATGGAAAAATGTTCAACATCTCTAGTAATAAAAGAAATGCAAATCAAAACCACCCTAAGATTCCATCTCACCCCAATTAGAATGGTGATTATCAAGAATACAAGCAACAACGGGTGTTGATGAGCATGTGGGGAAAAAGGTACACTCATACATTGCTGGTGGGGCTGCAAATTAGTGCAGCCACTCTGGAAAGCAGTATGGAGATTCCTTAGAAAACTTGGAATGGAACCACCATTTGACCCAGCTATCCCACTCCTTGGCCTATACCCAAAGGACTTAAAATCAGCATATTACAGAGATACAGCCACATCAGTGTTCATAGCTGCTCAATTCACAATAGCCAGAGTGTGGAACCAACCTAGATGCCCTTCAATTGATGAAGATAAAGAAACTGTGGTATATATATATACAATGGAGTATTACTCAGCCATAAAGAATGATAAAATTATGGCATTTGTAGGCAAATGGATGAAATTGGAGAATATCATGGTAAGTGAGATCAGCCAATCTCAAAAAACCAAAGGAAGAATGATCTTGCTGATAAGTGGATGATGATACATAATGGGGGGTGGGAGGGGTTAGTTTTAGGGTTAGAATTAGGGTTAGGGAGGGGGGCAAGAATGGAGGAATGAAGGACTGTATAGAGGAAAAGAGGGGTGGGAGGGGTGGAGGGAAGGGAAAAAATAACAGAATGAATCAAACAACATTACCCTATGTAAATTTATGAGTACACAAATGGTATGCCTTTACACCATGTACAAACAGAGAAACAACATGTATCCCATTTGTTTACAATAAAAAAAAAACTCAATGCAAAGATAGATTATGAGAAGACCATAAATAGTACTCATAGAAATTATTTGAAATGCCAAACTTCTTTACCAATGATACCAGAAATCAAAACAATGAGCTACTATTTTGAGTATCATTTTTTGTTTTAAAAGTATGGTAACAGCGGCTGGGACTGTGGCTCAGTGGTAGAGCTTGCCTAACATGTGTGAAGCACTGGGTTCCATCCTCAGCACCCCATATAAATATATAAACAAAATAAAGGTATAGCAACATCTACAAATATATTTTAAAAAAAAGTATGGTAACACAAAGTGTTATGATAAAACAGGAGCTCTAATATTCTGCTGATGGTAGTAAAATAGTTCAAATAGTTCAAAGAACAACTTGACAACATAAAATGAAATTTAAGATATTCACACCTCATGATCTAACTTTTCCATTTCTAGGTATATTCACCAGAGAAACTCTTAAATGCATGCTCAAGGAGACGTGGATAAAGATATTCAGTGCAGCACTGTTTGTAGTAATAGAAAAAAGCAACTTACAGGTACAGTCACTGGAGATCAGGTATATATATATATATATAGTGACAGAATACTGAATGAACTACATCTACATGTAGATGTTGAAGAACAGATCTCAAACACATAATAGTGGATAAAATGTGGCAAATATATCAAGCCATAGAAATTATTCTGAAACATTTTAGCCATTATTATGTGTTTGGAGTCCTACCATACAAAAATCAATATCATATGTTATTAATGTAAACATATTTCTGCAGTAAAATAAGACAAAGATGCTACTGGTTAACTCTAGTGAAATAAAGAAGCAACTTTTCAAGAGGTTTCAAGACCGATGTGGTTCAAGGGTAGAGTATTTGTTTGGCATGCATGAGGCCCTGGGTTCAGTCCCCAGCAACACACACACACACACACACACACATGATCCAAATATGAAAATATAGGAACACTTGCTAAATATTGGTATTAGAATTATGGGCCATGCTAGATCCTGAGATATGTATATCTAAAGCTTTATTAGATATTGTCAAATTTATTATTATTTCCTTTACTTTTCTATGTCTCAAAATATGTTGTACAAATAACCTACTTTCCTAATAGAAAGGTAGAGGGATCATTTCTGTGGTGAGGATACCTCCTGAATATCATCTATGTCCCAAGTATCTCTATATCCATGACAAAATAGTCATGATTTTTCTTTTTAAGTCCTTGCTTTTGTTGTCAGATAGCTTCCCATTGCTGTGCCAAAATGTCTGAGATAACCAACTTAAAAGGAGGAAAGCTTCATTTAAGTTCATAGTTTTGAAGGTCTCAGTCTATGATCAATTGGCTCCATTGCTTTTGGCCTGTGGTGGGGTAGTACATCATGGCAGGAGTGCAAAGTGGAGAGAGTGCTCATCTCAAGGCAGCTGGAAGGCAACAGAGAGAGGAAGAGTCTGGGGTTCCAAGATTCCCTTCAAGGGCATGCCTATAATGACCAAACTTCCTCCTGTGAGGCCCCACCTTTTAAAGGTTCCACCATCTTGCGATCGCACCACAGGCTGGTGACCAAGACTTTAACACATGGGCCTTTGTGGAACATTTCAGATCCAAACTATAGAATATAGATTTGGCAGAAACTATAGAATATAGACTCTGAGGAACTACTTAGACCACTAATCATTAGAAATGACTATAGGGAGATTGGTATTTCAATTTCTGAAAGTTAGACTTCACCAGAAATATATGCTTATTTTCTCCTAGACTCCAGGAAGAAAAAGTTAGGTTTACCTAAAAAACTAAAACGTTTTTATTAGGCAGAAATTACTGCACAATTCAGATTGTTTTATTCCTGATTTTTCAGAAAGTTCGAGCAAATGTAACCATTGTTAGATTTAGCATCTTATTCTAGATTCTTAACCTAGATAATTAGCTTTCCATTTTTCCTATATGGTTTTTAAATTTTTATTTGTCTGCTGTACTTATATATCTTTATAAGTCTAGAACAAAGTGCATGTTAACATAATAAGTAACTGAGTTGATAGATGGATGAATGGACAGGCTTATAAACCATGAGCTTATATTATTGATTTATCCTGACAAAGATGACTGCCAAGTAGACCAGAATATTTTGTCAGCTGTTTAATACATATTCTTGCCAGTGTGAAAGCCTACTTAGGAAAAAATATTCCATCCAGAAGTTTACTCAGTGAGAGTAGAGTCAATCTTTCTCACTATCATTTATACTATCTGGTTGCCAGATTACTTTTCCCAAAACACAGTTCTACTCTTAGGATTTCCCTGTTCTAAAACCTTTGAAGTTCCATATTCTCTTTGAACTTAAGAAGACACTCCTTAGCTGGGCATCCTATGGTGCCCGCCAAACACTTCCATTTGTTTCCTTCCCAGTGTGCACTCTCTGCCTCAGCTAAAGTGAAAAACCTGCAGTTTTCTGAGCACTGTTCACTTTCCCACATTCATCCTTTTAATGTCCCGCTTCTCCCACCATAGGGTCCTATTCATGCTTATGTGTCCATCTCAAAAGTCATCTGGTAATAATAACTGTAGATATTCATATGTCAATTCAATACTTACATAATCCTATATATGATAAGTATTAGTGGCCCTATTTTAAGGATGTGAAAAACTGAGGCACAAAGAGGTAAGTTTTTCTCCCAAAGGCACACAGTGTGTTAGCTCAAACCCAGTCAGCCTGGCTCCAAAGTCTTGCTCTATCTAGTATATTACGCTGTGATTCTATTCTATAAAGAATTTCTTGGCTCTTGGTCCTCCTGACTGAATGTAAGCATGCTATTCTTTGAATCCTTAATGAAGCTTATATCTTTTATTCTGCCAAACATGAATTGATTTGTACATGTCTGCTCACACACATAGTAGGTAGGGGCTTGGTTGCTGGAATCAGAGATCTTGGGTTCATCACCAGCTCAGTCATAAATCCCTCAAAGATGAACTGGAAATCACAGTAGCATCCATCTGGAAACAGCCTCCTTCCTGACCTATGCATCACATCCTCGGCTTCTGCTTATCAGTCCCCTATATCCTTGGCTTCTTCCTCTTCGTCTTCTTAGTATTTTCATCCCTCTCTCTCACCAGTGCCCAGTTCTCAGACTTCTCAGACCCTCTTCTTATGTGGCCTCGCCTCCCCCACGGTCTCAGTTACCATAGGTACCCTCACAACTCTAAGACTGATACTTTTGGTCCTCTGTACCTGTCATGTAAATTCCAGATTCATATATCAAACTGCCTGTTTGAATGACCCAAAGGAATCTTAAATTCAATATGTTCAAAATAAACTTGCCATTTGTTATGGGCTGCATTGTATCGCCCCAAAAAGACTGTTAAAATCCTAACTCCCATTACATCATTAGGTCAGAATGTGACCTTATTTGAAGATAAGGTCTTTACAAGGTAATCAAAGTCATTAGGGTGACTTTGTTAAAACAAAGTCATTAGGGTGGACCCTACTCCAGTATGACTGGTGTCCTTATGAAAAGGTGAAATGTGGACACAGAGACATACACATATCATATATGATCTATTCTCTCTCTATATATAATATGTGTATGTCTGTGTCCACATTTCATCTTTTCATATACACACATATATAATTATTTATTTATATATCTTATATTTTATTTATATATAGCATATATACATAATTAATAATGAGATTCCTCTATTACCCAACTTAAGAAATAAAGTAATGACTTTGATGTTCCCATTGTACCTCTTCATAATTAAACTCTCTTCCCTCTTCCAAAAGGTAATTGTTATCTTGCTATCCTGAAATTTGTGGTAATTATTCTCTTGCTTTAGTTTTATTGCATGTGTATGAATCTATAAATAATAAATAGTTAAATACATAAGTTTTTGACCTTTATATATAAATAATCAGGCCACAGTTGTTCCTCTGAGATTCTTGTTTCATCCACATTATTTTAATAAAATGAATCCACACTGAAATGATAACTATCATTCAGCAGTCTATATATTTTTTTTTTTTCTTGCAGTGCTGGAGATTGAACCCAAGGCCTTATGCTTAGGAGGCAAGCACTCTACCAACTGAGCTATCTCCCCAGCCCTCTGTTGGCTTTAATACTGCATGTGTAACATTCCATTGTGTGACTAGGTAAAAAAGTCTTTCTTCCGTGCTCTATCCTTTGTATATTTGGGTTGTCTTTAGTATTTTACTTTTGTAAACAATGCTGCTATGATTATTTTTGTCTCCTGGTCCACACTTTCAAGACTTTCTTCAAGATATACCAAAGGAGGATATAAGTCAAGAACATAAGGATGGAAGCAATGTAAGTATTCTCCCAAATTGCACATGTTAACCTCTGCCAATGCCACGTCTTGGCAAGACTGTGAAACAACCAGAAAACTTTCATAGTTCTGTGGATGAGTTTAGGAGTTTAGGTGGTGTAACTGTCCCAAACGGCAGAGGCTTGGTGAAAATGAGGGCTCTGATGGATGGATTTTATGCAAGTAACACTTCACTGCCACAAACTGAAAGGAAAAATTATTAGTATGAAATTCCAGAGCAGACTAAGCCAACCCATTCATGAGCATGCTGTTAGAATCCCACTGTTCCCTTGCAGGAGGCATACTGAGTGTGGTAGCCAAGGCCTCCTGCTGGTACATAGTAAGGTCCGAGAGATTAGGAGAGCCTCCTGGTTGAGAAAAACTTGCTTTAGCAAGCCAAGTCTCCTAAGTCTTCTTACTATACCCTCAGCACCATCCTGCCATACACCTGCATAGGCACAATGTGACAATGACAGTGACCAGAATGGAACCCCCAACCCCAACCAATTCAAGTCTTGAGAAAGATGTACATTGTGACTATAATACAATAAAAATTACTTCCAAAGGACTTATCCATTTTAATATTATCACAAAGACTTAGCAAATAGAACATATAAAGAGCTTGGGTTGCAAATGTCTTCTCTACCATTGTGGTTCATGTTTTCACCCCTTTAAAGTCTTTTTAAAAAATGTTTTTAGATGTTGATAGATATTATTCGTTTATTTGTATGCGATACTGAAACTTGAACCCAGTGCCTCACACATGCTAGGCAAGTGCACTACCACTGAGCCACAATCCCAGCCTTTAAAGTCTTGATTTAAAAGGTAGTTACTGCTATCAATGTGATACATTTTTATCAAATATTTTCTGTATAGTTTGCAATTAGAGATACATTTAAGGTGTTCTTTTTTATCTTGAGAGACAGTAAAAAATCCTTTCCTGGATTTCTTCTGTTGTTTTGAAGAAATCACATTTTAAAACAGTTTTATGGAGATATGTAAAATTTATGCATAAAGTTTACAACTTGGTGACTTTTTACTCTATTTTCAAAGTCATGAAACGGTCTAATTTGAGAAACTTGTAGCATTCCCCAAAAGAAATTTTGTACTTCTTAGCACTTCCTCCCTATTTATCTTTACTCTCCATCCACTAGGAAGTTCTGGGTAATCTCTAACATACTTTCTGATTCTACAGCTTTACCTACTCTAGATATTGTATATAAATGGAGTCATATAAACTGTGGTCTTTTTGACTGACTTCTTTCACTTAGCATAATGTTTTTGAGGTTTACTCACATTATAGCATATATCAGTACTTCATGCCTTTTATGACTGAATAATATTCCATCGTTTGGATCTAAGACATCTTGTTCATTCATCAGTGATGGACATTTGGGATGTTTCTACTTTTTTGGCTATCAGGAGCAATGCAGTTATAAACATTCATTTACAAATTTTGTGAATTTTATTTTTCTTGCATGTGTACTTAGGAGTATATATCATGATGGGTCTATGGTAATTCCTATTTAACTTTTGTGTGTGTGTGTGTATGGTGCTGGGGATTGAACCCAGGGCCTTGTGCTTGCAAGGTAAGCACTCTACCAACTGAGCTATAACCCCAGCCCCCTGTTTAACTCTTTGAGGAACTGTCAAGTTTTTTCTCACTGTACCACCATATTCATTTCCATCAGCAATGTATGAGGGTTCCAAATTATCTACATGTTCTCCAATATTTGTTATACTATTTTAAAAATTATAACCATCACAGTGGATGAGAAGTTATATATAATTGTGATTTTAATATACATTTCCCTAACAGCTAAATGATGATTAGCATGTTTCAAGTAGTCTTTTGACCATTTGTGTATCTCCTTTGGGAAAGGGTCCATTTAAATCCTTTGCCTACTTTAAAATTGGGTTATCTTTTTATTTTTGAGTTTTAAGAGTTCTTTGCATATTCTGAACACGCAGAAACCTCAATATCTCAGTCCATTTCTTTGTGCATATGCTACAATCTAGGTAATTTTCTCAAATCTACTTTCTAGTTCAGTAACTCTCTCTACAGTTATATCTAATATGCTATTTAAAAGACTTAAGATTATGACCTAGTAAGTGCTAAAATGATTCAAAAACTGCTTTTTAATATTAGAGATATAATAATTATAATTTTAAACATATAAATGTTTTGCTTCTGGCTACATATTTGTAAAAACTACTTGAACATTACACTTAAAATCTATATATATACTGTATACAAGTTATACCTCAATTAAAAAATAGATTAAATTTAAGATTCAGAATCTAGTACAAAAATTTAATGGGGTAAATAGGATGGAGTGAGGAAGCTAAAAACAGAGGTTGCAGTAAATTTGAGTAAGAAAAATGGTCATTCAACAAATATTCATTCAAAGATCACTACATGAGAGAAAAAAGAATAAGTTAATTTAACATAATGGATCTTCATGTATAACTTTGTGAAACCAGTATCATTATTTTGAGGACAAAATTCCCAGAGTTCTTAGCTTTATATGGTTCAGCATTGCTATTGGTGATGAATATCACTGTTTGGTAGAGCATTGTCTGTTCTTGCAATGGAGAAAAGTTTCCAGGTCACAAGGATTGTGAAACATCATGGCCGTAACCAAGGAAACTTGGACAATCTTCTTTTCTGGAACTTATTTGAGAATATGGCTTTCTCTGTGCCAAAGTGATATTTTAATGTGGCACCTAGGAGAATGACTCTTTGTCCTGTAGTTTGGGGAATAGAGCATACCTTTCTGTCACCAGAAATCAATAGGTAGTCAACTGGTAGAGCTGTCATTTGAGACGCCATTCTAAAACTGTTCTCAGAACAATACTAGTCTCTGGCAGCCTCATAGGGAAGAGTAAAGAGATTAGTTCAATGCAGATTTTTTAAAAGTTTGAAATACAAATTTATAATTTTCTCTGAAATACTACTATAGTCTTAACAAACAAGCTCATTTATTTTTTTTAACAGCACTGGGGATTGAACCCATAGCCTTGTGCTTGGCTCTAAGGTTGAGCTATATTCCCAGCCTAATCAATTCATTCTTTTTTTTGTGTGTGTGTGGTGCTGGGGAGTGAACTCAGGGTCTTGTTCATGTGAGGCAGGCAATCTACCAACTGAGCTATATCCCCAGCCCCCAATTCATTCTTAAAACTTGCACTATGCTTTACCATAGGAGTTGGACCATATCCAATATTATTATTAATTTTTTTTACTTCTTCAATTGATAAAAATGGACTAGGACTCAAAAGGACTTTCTGAAATGAAAAATAATGATAAAAATATATCATAAATATAACTATTCCAAAAATGTTATAATTATAGGCAATGATCAGAAACAGTAAAAATACAGAATGAGATTCTATATGCTCTGGTTCAAGGTGATCTGCAAAAGAGATAATTTCATACATACAATTTGAAATGAAAATGCAAAAAGGAAGAATATAGTGATGAGAATATTAAATTGAATTTTCCTGGACCAATAATCCATTTATCCTTATTCCTTGATACAGTGTTTTGAAAATTTGTCAAATAGTTATATGAAGCCTACAGAGCTTTCCTGCAAATTTCAAATAAGGAAGAATGACCTTTCTAGTAAATTAACAAAGTTTCTCTTTCCAGCACAAGTCCTAAATAATGTATTTCAGGAAGGGATCTTTGTCTTTTGTCACAAAGGCCAATATTACTAAGACATCTTTTGTAGTTTTACTACTTAGTATGCATGCTGTCCACTAATGAGGGAGAAGTACTTGGTGGTGTTTATTCCACTTATTACTGAAATTCCATGCTTCAGTAGAGAAGGCCTTTTGCATTAATTGTAAATTCCTTTCTGAGAGGTGATATTGCTCAAGATAGGTGCCTCTGAGTCATTGCTGATCGTGTGACTATCCAACTGGGGGTTTTATTAGAGTAAAAGAATTTTCTCCTGAATACCTGACCTGGCATTGCTTCATTCACAAAGACCATTGACATTTGTCACTTACACTGGTAGACTTCATTTAGGGTTAAAGGAAATAATAACAATTATAAATATGATCAGATTATATTCACTATTGATTATCATGTGTGTCAGTTTTCTGTTACTGTAACAAATACCTGAGATAACTCAATTTAATAAGAGGAAAGGTTTATTTTGGCTCAGTTTCAGAAATTTCAGTGCAAGGTTTCTTGACTCCATTGCCTTTTCACTTGTGATAAAGGAGTACATCATGGTGGGGAGTATGTAGCAGAGGAAGGTGCTATCTATAATGGTAGTCAGAAAGCAAAGAATGAGACAAAGAGGCTGATGTCCTTTAATTGATCCCCATCAAGGGTCTGCTCCCAGTGACCTAAGATCCCCCACTGGGTCCCACCTTGTAAAGATTCCTCCACTACTCAATAGTGCCATGGTTTAGAGGGCATGGAGCTTTGGGAGACATTTAAGATGCTTTATGAGAAAAAAATGGGAAGCGACTAAAAATTTTGTATTTTTTTCCCCTAGGGTCACAGGAAAAAATGCCCACATTAGACCATATATAAAAATTTAAATTTATTCAAAAGTACTTGCATAAAACCATATATAGAAGTATTTCTATATTATACAACACTATCAATGACAGGAAGGATTGAGGGAACTGCCTAATTTATTGTCTGTTCAAGGATACTTTTGAAAGAGAATTTGTAAAATCTTAGAGGCTTAAGTGTTAGGTTAAAGAGACTTCAGGGACTCTAAAAATAACTTACGGAGAGCACCAACTAAGGCTTAGAGAAACCAAATCAGACAGCTAAGACCTGAAGGCTGAAGGGATGGTGAGATCTGACACTCTTCCAGGCATAGACAACACAATCTGCACAACTGGGAGGTGAGAACCAGCGAAGTATATTCATAAACTGCATGTAGTTCCATATGGCAGAGCATCTCATGTGAAGGGAAGAGGTACCCTGCTCCACATGAGCTGTGTTACAGATGAGCTAGGAGCTAGGCGCTGTGAGCTGTTACAGAGCTTCCACCTGGGCACTGTGGGAAGTGTACAAAGGATATTAGCAAAAGGGTGATGAGATTAGATTAGTGCTTTAAAAATATTATGTAGTGTGGACAATGGATTGAGGGGTGGCAAGAAGAGGCAGGGAGACTTGTCTGGAGGCTGTAATAACAATCGAGTGATTTAAGAGCAATCACAGCAGTAATTATGGATATGCAAATGAAGGGAAAATTAGAGGATGAGATTGACTTCCAACCTCTGATTTAGGTCTTGAAGGATCAGTAGCATTGTACTAGGCAGGCAAGTTGGCAAGGACATTCAAGATACAGCAAAGACAAAGAGAACTGAGAAGCAAAAGATACATTCTTGGTCATTCAAACAAAAAAGAATTGGGATACGCAGAAAGGTGGCTTGGGAAATGGCTTGCAATGCTGCTTGGTTTTTGAACTGGGGAGTGGCATGCTTAGGTCTGCATTTCAGAAATGAAAATACAGTAGGGACAGATCGAAGGTGGTTGGAGATGTCAACCTGCCAAACCGTTTTAGAACAAAACAATATCTGGTCATCCCATAGTACTCTGGCCTCCCTAGGCATTCCTTCAATCTTGGGAGGTTAGACCAGAAGGACAGACAAGCCAAGATTCCATAACTGTTTCAGCAGGTCCTTTCCAGAACCAGGTATCACATTGGCTTTGGCTCTTTGTAGAAGACATTGTTAGTTGGTAACCAAACAGCCCCTTCTCATTGTCTCCATTTTGTTCATTTGATTCCCTATGGGATCAAACAAATTTTGACTGATTTAAGTCAATCACAGTAGCCTCATTTCATCTTGAAGTGATTGTTTTACCAAGACACAATGAGATGAGGCAGATCTTCTGGGAAGGTGGGATTCTGGGGAAATTTCCTTGTTGAAAGAGATACAAGGAAAAGATAGTCCCCTTTTCTGCTTCTATCAATATGTGATGCCTGCTGATCCTGCAGCTTTCTTGGCATTAGGAAGGAGGCTCATCTTGTCTTTGAGAATTTTCTGTTGCATGATTTTTGAAATACTGAGCATGGTTGAGGACAGAGATAAAAAGACTCTTGCTTGGAATCCTTGATGAATCTCTGAACTAGTCAGGTCCGGGACCACCCTGCCTTGGAAGTTATCATCTCCCCCCATGTTAAAGCTGTCCCTCATCATATTTTCATTTCTAAAATATAGATCTGAGAATGGCACTCTTTAGCCCAAACAAACCAAGTGGTATTGTAAGCCATACCCAAGCCATCTCTCTCTGCATATCCCATTTCTTTTTGCTTGAATAACCACCTGGGTTTCTTCATGAGTTTAGGTATTTTGAGTTGCATTTTCTGTTTACTTGCACCATATAAAAAAAATCTATGACTTTAATCCAGATTAAAGTCCAGACCTCCTGCAATGGAGACAATAAAGCACAGGTTTAGGAGTAGGGAGGGAAATAATTGTCAACATTGACAATATCTCTTCAAGTTCTTTCTTCCTTTTCTTCTTCTTTTCCTCACTAATAATGAATCAACTGTCTGCTAACACATAGATCACTTGTTCTGAATGGTGCTCTTTGGAGGTAAACAGAGTGATTGGGAGAAGGTAAAGAATATTAACTACCATTTTCCCCACCTTTGAATGTTTGATTGATTGATTGCAGGAATGGCAATATTGCTCCTGTATGTTCAAAGGAGCAATGTGAGCACCTATTCTTTTTGTGAGCTATGATAAAAGAGTTTTCATCTTAATGCAGGGCTAGTTCTTCAAGAGATGTGGGATGAAAATGTCACAAAGGGCCACTGTAAGCCAAGTTGCCCTTAATTGGAGACACAGCTAATTTGCAACCTCCTACCACCAAGCAAACTCCACTCCCACACAAACATTAGAGGCTGTGAGCGCTGATCTGGGCTCAGATTTATGGGAGGGTGCAGGGAAAAGATGCCCTAGAAAGTGGCCTCCAGTCTCAGCACAGCAGGAACCAGCAAAGAAAGCTGTGCATCAACTTTTGATTCCTAAAACTCACCTTTCTTCACATTTTAGTTTTCTGAAATTGGGATGTGTCTCACAACTGATACATAATATTTGCTGTAATGTTATTTATTTTCTCATAAGTTGTTCTTAAACTGATGTATATCAACAGAAGTGATGGAGAAGCATGGCCAGAGCCACTCTCCTTGAGGTGACAATCCTGTTGGTTAGCTAGTGGCTACTTCAATAAAGGTCTTTCCTTGTGGAAAGTCTGTCCCTCGGGAATGGTGCCCACTGGACTGGGTGGCCCATGAGGCCTGGCCCCTGAGTGAACAGAAGAAGTACCCTAATCGACATGATTGTAGCGTGCCTGAAGGCATCCCGTTCAGCCTGCAATTCCTACATTTGTTTTGAGAAGCTAATTATCAGGATTCATTTTTGAAGACTTTTTTGCCCTAAGTATTTAAACAGGTTTTTGGTACAAAAATTCTTCAAATACAGTCTTACATTAACTTCCTCATAGAATAATGGATATTTATGCCAAGAATTGGTAGTGGTATACACACTGTTATCATTAAAATTCCTACCAGTACTCCTTCTTGGACATTTTTCTCATACTTGGTTTGTAAAAAATTGTAAATATTAACTCATATTAATTGTACATATTACTGTGTTTCACTGTGTATGTACCTATTCTATTTTAGTCATATCCACCCTCCCTACTACCCTTTTTCGCCCACCCACCCCTGTCCCCTTTCCCTTTCCTAATAGTTTCTCTTCTACTTTCAGGTCACCTTTTTTTTTTTTAGTTTCTACATATGAACAAAAACATGTTATACTTGTCCTTCCATATCTGGCTTATTTTATTTAACATGATGGCATGATTTTGTTATCCTTTATGACTGAATAATATTCCATTGCATATATTTATCACATTTCTTTATTCATTCATCTGTTGACCCCACCTGATTCCATAACTTGGCTATTGTGTACAGTGTTGCAATAAAAATGATCTCTTTTATTTGCTGGCTTTATTTCCTTTGGGTATATACCCAGGAATGATACTGCAGGATTGTTTTATGATCTATTTTTATTTTTTTGAGCAATCTCCATACTATTTTCCATAGTGGCTATACTAGTTTACATTTCCACAAAGCGTGTATACAGGCTATTTTTCTTCACATACTTACGTTTGGGTTTTGTTTGTTCAATTGTTCACTATTTTTTATTAATAGTCATTCTGACTTGGGTAAGGTAGAATCTCAAGGTAGTTTTGATCTGCATTTCCCTGATGGCTAAAGATGGTGACCATGTTTTGGCCATTTGTACTTCTTTTGAGAAGGCTGCTCAGATCATTTGCCCAACTGGATTACTTGTTTTTTTGATATTGAGATCTTGAGTTCTTTATATATTCTCAATATTAATCCTCTGCCCAATGAATAGCTGGCAAAGATTTTTTCCCATTCTGTAGATTGTCCCATCACTCTCTTGTACAGTAGCCTTTTAATTTGATGTTATCCCATTTGCCAATTCCTGTTTTTATTTCCTGAGCTATTAGAATCCTATTCAGGACATAAGTGCCTGTGCCAAAGTCATTGCCTTTGCATCTTTTCCTATATTATTCTCTAATAGTTTCAAAGTTTCAGGTCTTTTATTAAGGTCTTTGATCCATTTTGAGTTGATTTTTGAGTGAGAGAGGTCTAGCTTCAATCTTCTACATGTGTGTTTTAGTTTTTTTTGTTGGTTTCGTTGTTTGTTTTTTGTTTGTTTGTTCGTTTGTTTGTTTTTGGCTGCTGAGACCAAAATACCTGAACACTTTTAAAGAACAATTTTAGAAAGGAAAAGTTTATTTTGGGGCTCATGGTTTCAAAGGTCTCAGTCCACAGATAACCAACTCCATTCCTCAGGGACTGAGGTGAGGCAGAACATTATGATGGAAGAGTGTGGTGGGAGAAGGTGGTTCAGGATATGTCCACAAGGAAACAGAGAGAGACTAAGCTCAGTTCACCAAATATATACCCAAAGGCATACTCCAATGACACGCCTCCTCCAGCCACACTCTACCAGCCTAAATCACCACTCAGTTAATCCCTATCAGCAGGTTAACACACTAATTAGGTTAAGGTTTTCATAATCCAATCATTTCACCTCCAAGTTATTTTGCATTGTCTCATCATGAGATTTTGTGTGACACCTCATATCTAAACCATAACAATATAGATATCCAGTTTTTCCAGCACCATTTGTTGAAGAAGCTATCTTTTATCCAATGTATGTTTTTGGCACCTTCATCAAGAATCCAATGACTGTACATGCATGAATTTATTCTGGGTCTTTTATTTTATTCCATTGGTTTACATGTCTATACAATGATACCATGTTGTTTTGTTACTACGGCTTCATAGAATTTTTAAAAATCAAGTATTATGATGCTTCTAGCATTGTCCTTTTTGCTCAAGTTTTTTTGGCTATTCAGGGTCTTTTGTGGTTCTAAATAGATTTGGGGAATTTTTTCTAGACATATATGACCTACCCGAATTGAACCAAGAAGATATTAAAAATTTAACTGATCAAAACAAGCCATCAGATTGAAGCAATAATAAAGTCTCCCAACACAGAAAAGCCTAGAACCAGCTGGCTTGTTTCACTACTGAATTTTATCAGACTTTTAAAGAACTATTACCAATGTTCCTCAAACTATTCCATGAAATAGAAAGGGAG
This sequence comes from Sciurus carolinensis, assembly GCF_902686445.1. Taxonomy (NCBI): domain Eukaryota; kingdom Metazoa; phylum Chordata; class Mammalia; order Rodentia; family Sciuridae; genus Sciurus; species Sciurus carolinensis. Next base: position 57,304,792 of record NC_062222.1, on the reverse strand, counting down.
AACTTTTCCAAATTTATTCTACAAAGCCAGTATTAACCTGCTACGAAACCTAATGAGGGAAAAAAAAGAACTAAAGACCAATAGCCTTGCTGAACATAGATGCAAAGATCTGCAATGAATACTTGCAAACCTAATTTAACAACACATTACAAAGATCAAACATGATTCCAGGGATGTAGGGATGGTTGAACATATACAAATCAATAAATGTAATGCAGCATATAAATGAGAATCAGGAACAAAAACCACATGCTCTTCTCAATAGATGCATTAAAAGCCTTGGTAAAATTCAACACTCCTTTGTGATACAAGTCCTGAATAAACTAGGTGCAGAGGATCATTCCTCAACATAACAAAGGCTATGTATGACAAACCCACAGCCATCAAAAATCAGAAACAAGACAATGATGTCCAGATTCACCACTCCTAGTCAAAATTTAGCCAGAGCAATCAGACAAGAGACAAATAAAAGGGATACAAATAGGAAAGGAAGAAGTCAAATCATCCTCATTGTAGATGGTATGATTCTCTACTAAAAAGACTCTAAAGACTCTGCTAGAAGACTCTAAGAACTGATAAAAAAAGTATTCAGTAAAGGAGCAGGATACAAAATAAACATACAAAAACCAGTAGCTTTTCTATACACCAGTAACAAACTCACTGAGAAAGAAATCAGGAAAATAATCCCATTCACATTAACCTCAAAAAATAAATAAACAAAATTCCTAGGAATAAATCTGAGGAAATGAAAGATTTCTACAATAAATCATAAAACACTCAGGAAAGAAATCAAAAAGTCTACCAGAAGGTGGAAAGACCTTCCATGTTCATGAATGGGGACAATTTACATTGTTAAAATGTTCATACTTCTTAAATTCTTGCATCATTAAGAAGACTTACAGACATTCCTTTAAATCTGAAAAGCTCATCTTGTCTTTGTGAGTTTTCTACTACATGATTTTCAAACTGAATAGCAGTTTTTCCCAAGTAAAATCTCATTTTGAATAATAGTATATAAATAGATAGAAATTCTCAGTAGGTTCCTTACCTATTGGTAAATACTTTATCCTCTGAAGAACTTCTGACCAGACATGATGGTGCACACCTGTAATTCCACCTATTTGGAGGCTGAGGTAGGAAGATCATAAGTTTGAGGCCATCCTGGGCAACTTAGTGAAAGCCTCTCTCAAATTAAAAAAAAAAAAAAAAAAAAAAAACAAAACTTAAAAGACTGGACACATAATTCTTTCTTCCCAAGAAGCACTGGTGAGGCACAGTGAAATCTGGAAACCTCATTGGAATCCTCGCCATTTTCTAGCTCCATGATATGGGAAGGTTACTAAATGAGGTGTCCATGGCTTCAGATGTAAAATGGGATAACAATGTTGATGAGTTTAATGGGCTAATACAAGTGGAGAGCTTCCCCTATAGTGAGAATTCAGTTATACTAACACCTATTTTGAACGATGCAAGTCACTATCTGGTTTGAGTTGTTTGGTAGTTGTTTTACATGAAAAGATTTTGAAAAGGTAGGGAGAAAACTTGTTGAACTCTGCTGAAAATCTTTCTGTTCTGTCACCAAACAGAAAGATTCAGCTAAGATGACTCCTCTGTAAGTGTTTTGCTGTAACCCCTACTGATAGAGTTGGCCTAATTCCTAGTCCACTGTGAAGCTAACACCAACTGTACTCAATAAATACAGTGATGCTTTGGAGAATGAAATTATAATGAAAACCAGCTTTCTCTGTGTTGTCTTAAGATGTTAGTCTTTTGTTCTTTTCCCATTCCTATATTCATATCCTGCCTTGCAAATGGGCTTCCTTGCCATATAAGGAAAAGACCAAGTTTACCATGTATTTCTCTGCCTTTGTCTAGATAAGCAAGATGTTTTGAGTGCCCTGCTCTAAGCGAGGAACTGGTCAATGAAGAAAGTATTTCTATGACTTCTAATGGGAAAAGGACAATGCATAGGCACCTGAAGACACAGTAGCAGGTTTGACAAGTAGAAAAATATTTCATCTGGATATTGTTAACAAGCTTAAAAATTGATAAGCAATATTTTAAAAATAAGTAAATTGTGCTTATACATAATGTAATGTAATGATAAGGGAAGACTTATTTTTGGAGGTTGAACGATGGAGGAAGGTATGTGGATTGTCTTGGGAAGCTACTGGGGAGTCAGGAGGTGAACTTACAGGCAGGCACCATCCTTGGGACTTACGGTTATCTGGATTTAAACTGCAGTTAAAGACCTAGCCAGGCACCACCGCACACTGTAATCCCAAAGTGGCTCAGGAGACTGAGGCAGGAGGACTGTGAATTCAAAACCAGCCTCAGCAACTTAGTGAGGCCATAAGCAACTCAGCAAGACCCTGTCTCTAAATAAAATATTTAAAAGGACCAGGGATATGGCTTAGTGGTTAAGAGATCCTGGGTTCAATCCCTGGTCCAAAAAAAAAAAAAAAAAATTAAACTTGACAGTGCTTTGAAAACACAATTTACAACCATCTCTGTTTTATTTCTAATTTCCACATATCCATAAATCTGTTGCTAGGCTTTCTATTCTGTTCCATTGCTCCACAATGACCCCACCCTGTTCACATTATCATAGATTTTTAATAAACTATGTAGTAAAATGAGCTCCTTTTTCTTTTCCTTGGCAAAAATTTCCTGGTTATTTTTGGTCATTTGTGCTTCCACATACATTTTAGAAATAACCTTTTAATAAAGAGAGAAAAGGCTCTGTTGAAATTCTGATTGGAGTCGCATTGATTTATTCTATTAATCTGGGGACATTTGATAGCTTTAAGATGTTGAGTACTCCTAAACGAAAGCATGATATATGTTTCTACTTGGATCAGCTTTAATTTTTACAATATCCTTTTGTAATTATCGCCAAAGGAGTCTTGAACATCTTTTGAAAGATTTATTCTTAAGTATTATTATATTTTTATTGCTATTTAAAATAGTATCTTTCTTAATTATGTTTTTTACAGGTCTATTACTAGTTAATAGAAATGCACTTGAATTTTGTGCACTCACATCCAGCATCTTGCCAAATGAATAAATTAGCTCTAATAATTAGAATGTAGACTCCCTTGGATTTTCAATGTAGACTGTCATAGAATTTGTGAATAATGGAAGTTCTGCTTCTTCCTTGACAATCTATATATCTTTCACTTTTTAAAATTTATTGTTTTTTTAACTTACTCCACTCATAGGATCTCTAGTATATTAAATAGATATAGTGTTACTAGGTATTTTGTCTTTCTAATTTTTAACAAAATGCTTTTATATAGTTTGTAATTGTATGTAATATTCTCAGTGAGTTTTGGTAGAAACTCTATCAGGTTAAGAAAGTTTTTTATATTACTAGTTTTCTAAATGATTTTTATCATGAAGGAATATTCAATTTTATCTAATGCTTTTTAAATTAGATATTGAGAGGATCATGCAGCTTTTCTTATAAAATGTTAATGTGGAGAATTAGAGCAATAGATTTTTATCAGATTGTACATGGACATACCATTTTCCTTTTCTACCAGCAATAAATGAGAGTCCTAAATGCACTACCTCCTCATCCATATTTGGTATTTTTATTAGTATATTTAATTTTAGCTCTTTATTGGGTGTGAAGTGCATTTCATCATTTATAAAATTATGAGCTCTTTAGTTCTTGCTGTGAAAGAAACTAACAAAAATCAGCTAATGTGGACTGAGTCACACCAACATATTGGCAAATTGGTACATCAGTCAAATTGCCCAGCAATAGTTCAGTCCAAAGTCAAGACTAACAGAGTTTCCAAAACTGCTATAACTCTTTCAATTGTAAATCTACCATTTATAAACTCTATCTGTAATAAATTTTAATCCATTGTTTATACACTAAGTTAATAAAATGATAATTTATTTTTAACTTCAAAAAGACTTTCTGGTAGTGGGTAAGACTATAGGCGAGGGCCTGACTTTGAACCCTAGCTCCAGCACCTACTACATGGGTGACTTTTGGAAAATCCTGGAAACTGAACCTAAGTTTTCACATTTGTAAAGTGAGCATAGTGGTTAGGATCCATAGAATAGGGTCACTTTGAGAATGAAGTTAAAAAATCCATATATACTTCAATCTAATGTCTAGCTCAAAGCACATACTCATTTAATTATTATTTGTCAAAAATCCTGGACATTAGATCCTTCAACTAGTAAAGGAGAAATACAGCAGTCAAACAAAGCCCTGTCTGAGCTGTATAAGAACTGGACAAATTGAAAATAATTTTTTAAAAAAACTGGAAAACTTCCCATAGCAGTCAGAAATTGAAGAACAGTTTAGTCTCAAGAAACTGAAAGTAGAGGAGGTAAAAGCTGCAGATACTGCACTTTCTGACTCAAGGATACTGCCCAACTCCCACAGCTAGAAAAAAATCATAAAGAAAGTCATTACCCAATCGATTGCCTTGGAACCTGTCTAAAGTAATGATATTATAAATGGTGATCTTTAGATGTATAGAAGAGAGGAAAAGGAAAGAAAAAGTATTAGTGTTTATCCAGAATCATTCAAGGACTCTATAGCCAGCAGTCTCTATTACAGAGAAGCACTGCATGGTTGAACAGTGACCATTAAGTCACTCATTTGTTCACTCACCTCCTTGTTCATTTACTCAACTACTTTTTATGAAGTACTTACTATTTATTACCAGGTGTAAGCTTTACAAAGATAAGGTTTGGGATTTCCACTATTTACTTTCCAAACAGTCCTGATCAAACTCTAGAGATGATTTTAAACTCTGTCTCAAAATCTGACAACTTCCACCTGCCTCAAATCAGCACCAGCAAGAGAGAGCATTTATCTTGAATTTCTACCTCTATCCATATGCTTCACAGAGAAGGTCTAATCCATGCCTCTCAAGTTCAGCTACACATTCGAATTCCCTGGAGAACTTGAAGAGTTCAGACCCAGGCTGTTTCCCAGATGGCTTACATTAGAATCCCTGAAGGAAGGATCCTAGCATCAAAGTTTTAAAGCATCCTGAGGGATTCTTAGTATAACTAGCATGGGGACTGATGGGCTACAGGAGCACCATCCTGGCTTAGTTCCACCAGAACAAGAGAGAGCTGCCAGATGTTCTTCCAGGGAGCAAGAGTGTAGGGAGTAGTGTCGAAGGCAGGCAGGGAGACCAGGCAGGCTGGAGCAGAAGGAAGACTTTGTAACCAACATCCTGTGCTGGCTGCACACTGCTGGGAATCAATGCCTATTGGGACATGTTTTGGACTGAATTGGGTCCCCTCAAAATTCATATGTTGAGTTCCTAATCCCTCGTAGCTTAGAATGGGTCTGTATTTGAAGATAGGGTCTTTAAAGAAATAATTAGGGGTAGGCATGAGCCCTAATCCAGTGTGCCTCTTAAGAGGTGACCAGGACACCATACATACAGAGGAAAGACCCTGTGCAGACACAGGGAAAAGACAGTCATCTGTACACCAAGAAGAAAGGCCTCCGAAGAAATTAACCCCACTGACACCTTAATCTTGGAGTTCTAGTCTCCAAAACTGTGAAGAAAAATACATTTATACTGTTTAAGCCATCCAGTCTGTGGTACTTTGTTATGGTAGCTCTATAAAATTAATACAGGAAGGGTAGGTACTGTGATGGGCTGACAGAACTGGCTCCATGAGAATATTATAGGCCAAACTTAAGGGAAATGACTAAACAAACTCCATTTTGCTCTGAGACTCCATGTTATGTAGGAAATAAGCTTCTCCCATGGGAACACCCCGCCTCTGTGCCCACCATCAGTTACTGGTGTGACATGTTTAATAATATACAATGGCAACTCCTATGTAGTGAAAAATTGCTCTCTTTTGATTCCTATTGCTCCTAAACAATGTACCATGTGAACAGTGATTGTATGGATGTTAGTAACCATTCTTCAGTTTGTACCTAGGTAAGGTCATTTTGACCCACTTCCCCCTCTGTTGATGATCTCATGATCTTAGTTTGTAATTTCGAATCATAGCAACAGACACTTATGATTGATGTGATTTTTGGTATAAGGACCCCTACAACCCTATGGTCGGGCTGTTCTCCCAGTAGCCATTTTTTTGGGGCATTGTGTGAGACAGTCAGCTGGCTAGCTTAATAAAGACTCTCAAATTTGGACTTCTCAGTGGTAACCGGTCTGTTCTTAAGTTGCACCCCATAACAGGTACCATGTTGATAATTCAATTGTCAGAATATCTATTGTTGTTATTGTTAATTAGAAGATGTTTGTGTTTTTTTTTTAAAGGTCATTCTAATAGTAGAAAAGGGAATAGAATGGAATTTTTATTTCCCTTTTCTTCACTTCCATATCCAGTGGGATATGGTTTAATAAAAAATACCAGAGCTTATTTCTTTACTGTTCTATGAGCCCTGATTGCCACCCATGTGCCAGATATTGTGTAAGGGATTGACATACAAAGAAAGAGACAGTGTTACTGCAAATCTTATTGCTGATAAGATGGAGGTATCTGACTTCTGCCTGTGGGGTCAGGACTCACCCAACAGGAACGAGAAGGCTGATGCTGGGGGCAACCAGACTGAAGCGAACACAGGAGCCAAAAGCAGTTACAATCAATGTGCAAGTACCTGAGGCAGGGAAATAAACTTTGTGCTTAGTCCTGGAGGAAAGATACCAAACAAAAGATATAGAATAGAGGGCCAGGCCATGGGTGCAGGGCAAGGAAGGAAGTCAAGAGCTGGGACTCTCCACAGCAGGACACTGACAGCATGAATTGCAGAAAAGAAGGGCTTTAGGTCCCGGGCTGGAAAAATGACTCGGAGGTTGGGGTTAGCTGAGTGGACCAGCAAGGGCCAACAGGCTTCGAATCTCAGGGCCTCTTGTGACAAATACATGTGGGGAATTGGGCAGGCATCAATCAAAATTATAGCATGTGGGTATTGAGCCCAAATCCCCATGGGAACATAGGGAAGGAAATAAGGAAAGGAAAACTGGGAAGGTGTAGAGGAGGAGGTGGGGTTTGAACGGGATCTCAAAGAATATTTACCAGGCAGGGGTGGAGAAGGGCCTTCCAGTGCAAAGCCATGAAGTCATGAGGGACTAGGATCTGCTCCAAGAACAGAGGGCACTCTGCTCTGGCAGACATTTGTTGTTTACCATTATGAGCAGAGGCTGGGACAGGACCCAATATCAGGCTGGACAGCACTGGGTCGAAGTGAATTAGCCTGTATCCTGATATCCTGGAGTTTGATCCGGGGAGGGACGTACTCAGGGATGGGTTGCAGACAATGGTCTGGCTGATCCTACTCAGGGCAGGGAGGCAGACAGGGTGACATTCTGAAGAAAACGCCAGCATGTTGTCCTTTTCAGCCGTTCCCTCACCTTCTCTAAAGTTTGGGGAAACTTCCCTCAGCTCCTTCCATTTGTGCAGTTCCTTGTTCCATGCAGATCATTATCTGTGAGCAAGGCAGGTGTGGCTACAGGGCACCAGGCCCCTGTGGAATGTCCCACACAGACCACCCACCATGAATGACTCAGATGCCTCCAAGATAGGGAACAGCTGCAGCCTGGCTATGGCTGTGAGCCCTTCAAAGTCTCCATGGAGGGAAGCTCAAGTGTCCCTCTGCACCATTCAACAACCCACTCACACCCTATGCATTTTGCAGCCTTGAGGGGAGGGGTTGGGCCTGAGGCCTTCCTTTCTCTCCAGGATTCTGTGGACCGCATTTCTCTCAGAATTCCCAGCATGCAAGAAAGAGCTTCTCCAGGGTTATCTCTGGTCAAGGATCAAACAGCTGCTCCCCACTGTCTCAGCAGAATGAATTGCTTCCACTGAAGCCACGCTGACAGTCGCATAGAGCAGATAAGCATGAGATTTGGAGGGGGTGGCATGGTTATCTGCAATACTTTTCCTTACCCGAGAGAGAAGCATTTATCTGAAGAGTACTGTAACCATGTACTTTCAGATAACAGAATTTCCTGGGGAATCCTGCATATCAGCAGCGATTCTCAATCCCCTGGACTTAAAAAAAAAAAATCAGTGTGTATTTCTTCACCTTATATGGCTAAGAGGACACATGGATGCATGTGGGTGAGGGGAGGAGGATTTGAGAGGAGCTTGTTAAAACGTGCGTCCTAGTCTCTGCCCTTCGCAGGGTAAAAGGAGAAGCTTTGAGACTTGTGAATGGGAATTGTCTTAAAATAGTTTGGCGGGGATCTATGAGGTATGACTTGAAGGCCCTAAAAGACCACTTTTCTGCTTCCCACCCCGCCCTGGAGGAATCCCTTTCCCAGTGACATTGCCTCCAATTCCCTCCAATTCCTTTGGGTGAACTTATCTGGGCTGCTCTCCTCATTTTTAAATAGGGATGCTCTCAGCTCCTTTGTTACACATTCGACTCCATTGGAGATTTCTTTTGAAAAATTTTTTGTTCTTGATAAGTATGATGATTCATTTTATGTGTCAACTTGGCTAGGCCACAGTACCCAGATATTTGACCAAATACCAGGTTAGATGTCACTGCGAAGGCATTGTTTTAGATGAACTTAACATTGAAATCACTTGTTCTTAAATAAAGTAAATTCCCCTCCATAATGTGGATGGTCCTCATTAGTTGAATGCTTTGCGGTCCCCAGAGGAAGAGAGAGGAATTCTGTCTCCAGCCTGCCTTCAGATTCAAACTCCTGCATCCCCTCTTCCCTGGGTCTCCAGCCTGTTGGTATGTCCTGCAGAATTTGAATTTACCAGCTTCTATAATCACAGAAGCCAATTCCACAAAATAAATCTCAATAGATCCATCAATTGTCTCTGTCTCTGTCTCTCTCTCTCTCTCTCTCTACACACACACACACACACACACACACACACACACAATTTGTAGTGTCTCTTTGAAGAACCCTGGCTAACACAGTAAGTTTGTTAATTTTAGAAGTATGGGTGAAGTAATCTGGAAATTATTGTAAATGTCATATAGAACTCAGCAAAAGAATAAATGTGTTAATTTTGTGGATCCTCACTGTGGAAGAAGGGCAATACAAGTATAGAAGGGGCAGAGTAAGAAAGAACCCTGTGGGAATGGGTGGAAATTCAAAATATTTTGCAGAGTTAGGATTTCTAACTTTTTGTATATGTTTGTATTTGTGTATGTACGTTTGCATGTGTGTATGTGTGTTCAGGTATGAGATTATACACATGCTTATATTTCCTAGCTCTTTCTACTGAAAGCACCAAGAAGCAAAGATCCTTAGTAGCAATGAGTACCCTAGTGCCCAGACTGTCTCTAATGTTCCCTACAAAAAGGGACCAAGAATACTCAAAGAAATGTCTGATTTCATCCCTGGGGCAGGGTGGTGCAATATGAACCTGGAATAGCTTGTTAGGCCAGAAGGTAAAGAGGTGCACACAGAAAAGATAATGAAGCATGTTACAAGGATTTGGGAGAGAGCTTGAAGATATTCCACCAACTACATTGGATGCAACTAGAACACCAAAATATTAAGTACAATAATACATTATAAACTATTGAAAAATCAAATCCATATTGACGGATAGGAATCCATATCAATGATGTAAAACATACATAAATGAGTAGGGGAGAGGGGAGGGCTCTTTCTTAGAGTAGCATACTGTGGACTGAAGGTCAATGTGGAGAGAGTGCTGGACAGGGAGAATTATCATTTTTGCAAACACAGGATAAAGATTAGGTCAGCAAGAAGTACCAGTGGATGCTAAATCCAGTAGGAGATTTTTATTGTTTTGCTTTGTTTTTTTAATTTTTTATTTGTTCTGATTGGTTATACAAGACAGTAGAAAGCATTTTGACACTTGTACACAAATGGAGCATAACTTCTCATTCCTCTGATTGTACATGGTGCTGAGTCACACCAGTGGTATAATCATACATGTATTTAAGATAATAATGTCTGTCTCATTCTACCATCCTTCCCTTCCCCACTGCCTGGCCCCTCCCCTCACTTCCCTCTACATAATCCAAAGTTCCTTCATTCTTCCCTACCCACTCCCCACTATGGATCAGCATCCACTTATCAGAGAAAACATTTGGCCTTTGGTTTTTGGGATTGGCTTATTTCACTTAGCATGATATTCTTTATTATGCTAAGTTCCATCCACTTATCCAGCAGAAAGTTTTGACAAGAAACAGGATACTGCGGGTGTGGTGGTGCACACCTGTAATCCCAGTAACTCAGGAGGTGGAGGCAGAAGGATCACAAGTTCGAGGCCAGCCTCAGCAACTTAGCAGGGCCATAAATAAAAGAGATGCCTGTCTCAAAATAAAACTAAAAAAATGACTGGGATTTGGTTCAGTGGTTAAGTGTTTTGACTGCTTATTAGTTCAAGGGAGGAAAAAAACTAAAAATAATTCTTTAGTAGAGGTTAAAACTGACTTCACAGGTGGGCATCTTGTGCCTGCTAATGTGGTTCCCCATGAAGTACACAACCTCACCTCTCAGCTTTACAGCTGAAAATGTATATCTCTAGTATAATCACAGAGAAACATCAGACAGACACAAAATGAAGACTTGTATTTTTTAAAAAAAGGGTGTGGTGGGGGAAAGAGGAAACAGCCTTCAAAAATATCAAGGTCCCTCAGGTGGAGGATGTGGATAGAGGGGATGTTTTTTGTGGGGCAGTGGGGGCGGGGATTGTAGGTGGTACAGGGTGCATCTCTGTACCTTTCTCTCAATTTAACTGTGAACCTGGAATGTTCTAAAAACATACATTTTAAAAATATTCAATATCATAAAAGTATCTTTTATGACCATGTGTCTGTGGACACATTTCAGATTAGAGGAGACCAAAAGAGCATAACAACTAAATGCCATCCCTGACCCTAGACTGAATCCTGTACTAGAAGAGAAAAAGGTACTATGGAGAACATTATTAGATCAGCAGACAAAATTGAAATAGGGACATCAGGTTAGATAAGAGTATTATGTCAGAGTAAATTTACAGAGTTGATGATCGTATCATAGTTATGTAAGAGAATATTCCTATTCTTAGGATACACACATGGAAGTATCTAAAGGTTAAGTGCCATAATCTAACTTCCATTTGGTTCAGAAAAAAAGAATTCTTCATTCACATGCACTTAGGTGTGTAGTTGTAACACACATACACACACACACACACACACACACACACACACACGAGAGAGAGAGAGAGAGAGAGAGAGAGAGAGAGAGAGAGGCAGACACAGAGACAGAGAGACAGAGACAGAAACAGAAACAAAAAAAAGCAAAGTTCACTGGGAGAAGAGTGCTACAAGGAAGGGAGACAGCGGCCCTCTGTGTCTGTGGCAGAAGACCTGGGCTAGGAGTAAAGACTGGATTAACCTGTCCTCTGTCCAGAAGAAATGACTACAACATCTGAGGTGAAGTTTAGCTGGTTGAAATCAGCTTCCTTTCAGTGTCCCTGTGGTACGTGATGCCCAAGTCTAGCCTCATCCTTTGTCAATTTTCCAACAGGAAACAGAAACAGCAGTACTGTTTAGAACAGGACAGTTCTAAAAGGGGTTATTTACAAAGATGAGGCGCAGAGTTCAAGGAAATAATTAAGGAAGGTGTGGTTCTCCATGGCAAGCACATGGGGAGCCAGTGCTGCCAGAAAAGTGGGTGTGGAGGAGCGGTTTAAGCCCAGAGAATTGCTGTGTGGAGACCTCATAGGAGCTGGAGCCTTTGGAAGAGAGAGGCTTCTAACTGCAGCCAATGCTCAGCAACCCAGCAGGAACAATACTCAGCAACCCAGTAGCTATGGAGACAAATTTCCTGCCCTTCCTGTTCTTGTACCTTGTGGTCTTCTATGGATTCTCCCATTGACTGAATCTACTAGAAGGCAGCCAGTCAAGAGTCTACTGTTGCAGTTTACAGATCAGCCCCCCAAGGAACAGAGGAGGTTGGAGAATGACAAGAAGAGAATCCAGAAGGGAAGATGGATTTAGCAACCAGTGGCATGGGGCTGTAGCCTAAGTTCAGCTTTGTTTGTGGAAGCACAGAGAAGTAATATTCAACATCACCAAGCAAAAAAATTCTAATTGTATATGGGAGATTCTTAAAACTGGGGTGGGGAAAGAGTTTAATAGAAAAGTCGAAAAAATAATTACAGTCTTCTTAATTAATGGAAATGGGATTTTAAATACCCTTATTTCCTTTAAATAAGTTGTTTTCCAAATTGTCAACCATAACCAATAAAAATTTGAGTATAGGAGACTTAGTTAACAAAACAGCAGCAAAATCAGTATGGATGGAGAAATTTTCCCATTAACTTTTCCTGGGAAAAGAATACCTGTCAGCTTTGACCAGAAAGTTAAAAATAAATTTCCGAAGCACACCACCAAATTTTAATGTGATGTAGGTCTGTGGTGACCTAGTGGGAATGCTTCCCAACACTAGGTAGTCTACAGAGAGCAGGGAGGACAGGCAGGATGGTCAGGAAGCACATCAAAGGGCAAACCATGGCCATGGATTAGAAGAAGATGCATCACAGAATGCAGAGTTGGGGGTTTGGAGGTGGAGCCGATCTAAGGTGTGTAACTGTGCAAGGCCACTAATTCAGGACCAAGGAAGTTAAAGGGCCATGCTTTAATTTCTATCCGCTATTTGATTTGGAGGCTGGACTATTCAGAAAGGAAGAGGACAGATCTCACTCCAGCCTTGTTAAGACTGAAGCTGTCTATACAGCCCATTAAGGTCACTCTTGCCAATGACCAAACCCCACCAAGAATTCCCTGCACACAAAGCCTGATTCCTGCCCCTCCAGCCCTTCCAGCCCCACCTCCTGCCACTCCCTAAACCATTCACAAGGATTCCCCTGAGCACACCAGCCTGGTTCACATCACCATGCTTTTAAAATTGTGCTGGACTTCAGGTTAAGTAACAAAGGGACAAAAGAAATAGAGCCTTAACTTGGAGTTTATTCTTGTGTCTTGAATCAGTCCAGTGGGGTGTGTACAGAGCTGTCAGGGCAGTGCTTTCTACATGGTTATTTGGAGAACCAGGTTCCTAACATCTTGTTACTTTGCTATCTCCTGGGGTGTAGCCATCATCCACAGGGTTGGAATGGGCTTGCCTTCATGTCTGGCCAAGAGAGAGAGCAGGGTTTGTCCCTAAAGAGAAGACTTGAAAGTTGCACACATAGTTCCTGCTCTCTCTCGGGTCTGAACCTAGTCACACAGCCATGCCTTGCTGCAAAGAGGCAAAAAGTATGAACTCCAGGAGGTGGCCATGTGCTCAACTCACACAAACAGTCTATGAAAGGGGGATAATTAGAATTCTGTTTCTGCCATCTATGGACTATTTTCTCAGCCTGAAATGGCCTTTGCCCACCTTGATCACTTCCTGGATCTCCCCTCCCTGCCCTTTGTGACTTAGTGATAACAGACCTTCTCTGCTTTTCAATCTGGCATTTTGTTAAATCCTCTCTCTTATAATTATCTGTGTACAATTTGGGTTGTGAACTGAGGAAGCAGCCAGCAATGAATTATTGGACTTGCTCCTGAGTTTAACAACTTTTACAGTGTATATAAACCTCTCAGCTATTGCAGCCTTCACTTGGCCACTCTGCGGAACGGTATAGCTGTTGAAGAAACATTGTTTGCATTCCTGGTCACACTCTTTTATATGCTTCCAAAGCCAAGATCTTCTGTGACCAGGAATCCGTCTATCCTAGGTGCCGACTAAACTACTCTGCCTCTCTGTTGTTTCCTGCAGTAAGTTGTGTCCTGCTAAACACTATCCTTTGGAACCTGTTCAACTTCAGGACCAGAAATCATTGTAAGCATAAGATTCTCTCATCTGTATAAAACAAAATGTATACACTGACCAAAACTTGGCAGCTTGTTTGTGAAGAGTCTGTGCTGCAGAGAGCTGAATTCCTGTGACCAAGAATCACTGAAGTGTACCATCATGGGGGCTTAGGTTCATTGTCTCTGCTCAGCAAAGAATTGAAGAATAGGACACAAAGATAGTAAACAAACAGCAGGTTTATTGCAAGAGCAAAAGTAACAGATTTCTCCAAAGAGAAGGGGCCCTGGAACCATGAGTCCCATGTAAAGTACTGACATTCTTCTAATAGGTTTTGGACCTTCCTCCTTTTTCTTTCTCCTCCCCTTTCCAAATTCCCCCTTAACCACCATCCCCTTTCCTCAAATATAGGAGTATTAAAAGGACTAGAGCACTCTGCCAAAAGACCCTGTTGTTTTTAACTCAGTGTAGTAGGTATCAGTCCTTTCCTAGCTTCAGATTTTAAGGGATACTATTTTTGGTGAGGAAAGTAGGAAGAATCCTGAAGATGAATTTCAACATGCCCTTCCCACTGTATTGTTACCCGACCAAACTGTGGGGCCTGCCTCTGTCTCTATTAAAGGTGGGGAGCTATATTCCCCAGGTTGTTACCACCTGAAGTTAATTGAGATAATAGGTCTCTTCCTAAGACAGAGGTTGGGTATCCAGCATAATGAGAAAGGAGTGATAGAGGTGGAAATCATCCCATGAGCAAGCAAGAATTCTAGTAAAATATTGCTTAAGGGGCCAACCCAATATGCCCTGAATAGTTACTTTATCTTGGGACCAGGGTCCAGGAGAGAAGGACAGGACTGAGAATCAGATTCCAATATCGAAAAGGAAGTTTATCTGGTTCCTGTCCACAGTCAAGGTTAGCCAGGCTTCCTCAAGTTGTACTTCAGTCATGGGAGCACAAAGGAAGCCCCTGGGATCCGTCACTGCGAACTGGTAGGCGACCAGCTCAATCCTGTCAGGTTCCAAGGACATCTGGCCTTTGAATGGTGTCCCTGACACAGTGGACAAGTTCTGAGAGGTAGTCTAAGAGGTAACTGATGCCTCTGGGACAACCCTTTTTAAAATGACCTTCATTCCCACATGAGAAGCAGGAGGTGGAGGAGTACCCCTGAGCAACCGCTCACCTGGCCACCACCAACACTTCAATTCATATGTCCTTTTTTTTCCCCTCTTTTTGGGTCCCGACTATATGAGACAGCTGTAGCAACCTGTACCAACTGGTCCAAAGTCTTTCCTGGTTCCAAAACCAGTTTTTAGAGCTTCCTTTGTATGTCTGGAGCGGATTGGGTCAAGAATTTGTCTTTAAAAATGATTTCCTCCATCTGTGACCCTAGCTCAATATTAGTGTGTTTGTTAATGGCCTCCTTGAGCTTCTGTAGATGCTGACTCCAGGGCAATGGAAACAAGACAGAGGCACAGAGTCACACATGCATTCCACGAAAAGGCCAGCTTCAGCTCCCAGGAGTGTGCTTGTCCTCAGACTTTACTGTCTTGATTTAGAAGATGAGTACATTGTTGCCCACACATTATTCTATACGTTTCCATCCGTGTTCGGGAAAACACTTTAAATTGCTACTTAAGTTACACCACAATGACTGGGCTACAGCTTTAGCTCATTGGCAATTTTGGAAGCAATATTTTTGAAAGCTCTGGATGTCCCTGATTTCCGTTCAGAGATAAGTTGTCTCAGCAGCTCCCACACCACCAACTCCCACCGCACCAGGCTCTCTGTGTGCTCGTCGCCTTGGACGCAGAAGACCAGGAAGCGTTCCCTGCGTTCGTAGTCGCAGCTACTGGCGTCCAGCCCTTTGCGGATTTCCCGCATCATGTCACCGGGATCCATGAAACTAGTGGTTTTCATACTCCAGGTGAAGCGCAGGGAGCGAGGTTTTGCTCCTTCGTTCTTGTCCTTTTATTCAACGAAGACGCTGCGGCATCTTGTGAGTTTTGAAGTTAATTTACTAAAAAGATTAGTGGAACCTCTGCTTGGAGTCTGGGACAGTGGCGTAGCTTCGTGGGACAGGCTGCGGGAGGCCAGGAGCCGCTGGATGTTGGAGCTCGCCTTTCCCGGGCTGGCGGTGCAAAGTGCCCCTCGGAGGCGGAGTCCGCCCGGGGGCAGCACTGCTGACACTGCGGGTTGAAGCAGCTGGAGTTCTCTGATCAGGAATGGCGCTGTTCTCCTGGCCATTCTGGATCACTGAATGTCCGCTGAGGTTCTCTCACAACAAACCTGAGTATTCTGCCCGTGTCATCCCTCCAGATGCCGTGCCACTCCTGGGGGCAGCGGGGCTTTTCTTGCGTTCAGTAATATCCGCCTTGCTGGGATTACTTGCGTTCCCAAGCCCGGGACTGGCTGGAGCAATTCCCTTCCTCCCACAGCACTGCCACCTGATTTCCGGGAGGGAATTCCGTCTTCTTTGAGGTCACTATCTGCAGTGCTGGTCTCACTCCTCTTCGGATGTGCCACTACTGAAGGAATCTCTGGTCCAGCATGGTCACCATAAGGACTCTGCTGCTGGCTGGGATAAACGCTTCTCTGCTCTTTGTGGTGAGACTGACCCGGGCTATTGCCGAGGTCACTGCCCGGCCGCACCTTGGCAAGTGAAAGGTTTCTAGAACCGGAGATGTCTAGCACCGGTTCAACAAGGGGTTGAAGTTCATCTCCTCATGCCCTGCGGTGATCCACCTGTCCTTCACGATTTGCTCTAGAGTGCCTGGCTTAACTGGGTTTAGCACCAGGAAGCGTTTGAGAAGGTTTTCAGAGTCCGTGGACATGTGGAAAGGGATTCTGTATTTCCCTGGTAACACTCTGAGTTCCTTCAGATTTTGCTCTTCAAGGGACCTGACCCGCAGACTAGGGTGTATAGGATAACGCCCCCAGACTCTGGACTTCCTGCCCATCGGACTTCTTGCCCTGGAAGAGCCCTGGGGATCCAGTTTGGTGCCAAGGGTAAACTCACTGCTAAAGCCAAAATCTGCTATTTTAATGTTCATATCCACATCTACCAACAGATTTCCAGTCTTGAGGTCCTTGTGAATGATCGACTTTTGGTGGCAATACCACACTGCAGACACCATCTGTCTCAAGTTGGCTCATGCTTCTTCTTCCTTCATTCTTCCACGTGCAACCAGTCATAAACTTCACCTCCCCTTGCATACTCCATGATTAAGTAGAGTGTTTTTTCTGTGTCAGTGACTTCTAACAACTTCACTATGTTTGGATGATTTTAAATCTTCATTATTCTCACTTCTCTGAAGAGCTTTATTATTTTTTTTTTATTGCAACCTCTCTGCCTGTAAGGATGTGTCGTGCCAATTTCACTTTTGCAAAGTTCCCCTTGCTGATCCATTTCAACAGTCTGTAGTATCCGATGTGAGGTTGCTGATCCACACAAGAAGCTATGGAGTTTCTACACCGCAGTCCAGAGCGTCCAGAGCGCCCAGTGCGGAGGTGATTTCTTGTGGCCAATCTCCATGTGAGGTGTGCGTGGTGTGTGCAAGGTTCTTCATCACTGAGTATCTTCACTGTCTTTTGATGATTTCACAGAAGAAAAAATAAACTCCTAAATCTACTCAACTAGCAAAGCTAATAGATGCCTGTGGGTACCACTGGCAGACTTAGGAGAGGGAAGGACAAAGGAAGGGAAAGGGAAACAAGGAAAGAGTTGGAGATAAGAGGTTATCAAACAACCTCAAATGCCTTCCACAACAAAAGATGCTTGCCCAGTTTAAAATTATCCTTCTGAGTAAGTCTAAGAGCAGAAGGCAAATGAGAGTGTTCTAGGTCTACTCATTTCCGAGATTCTCATTCTAGAATCTGCTGTGCAGTCAATGCAGTCATAAAGGTACTGACTGCATAAAGAATGGTTATATACAATGCCAGGATTAACAGTTCTGGGTTAGGCTTACACAAACTTCATGTCAAACTTCTATCAATACAGATTTTTATGTCAAATGTCCATAACACAAACCCCATACTACTTAGACTCCACTCAAAAGCAACTGCCTATTAACAAGAAATACACATAAAACATATCCTGCTTTGTTCAAGCTTCAGCTTTGAACACCAAGATTCCTTCACTAGCCTACATAAGAAAACAATGCCTTCGCTAATCTACATAAGATTATATAAAGGCTGGGGTCATGGCTCAGTGGTAGAGTGCTTGCCTGGCTTGTGTCAGGCACTGGGTTGGATCTCAGCACCACATATAATAAACAAACAAACAAACAAACAAATGTATTATGTACATCTACTAAAAAAATTTTTTTAAAGAAACATTTTTTTTTTTTTTTTTTTTTTTTTTTTTTAGAAAAAGACCATATAAGACTAACCGTGACTGAGCAGTTTACGTGGCTAGAGCCCAGTGCTGAAGAACCCTAGGTTGAAGAAAGAATTAGATTCTGTTAGTTAGCTGTTGCTCTAAAGAAATGCCTGAAATTAACTTATAAGAGAAGGTGGTTATTTAGCTCATAGTCCTGGAGTTTCCAGTCTAAGACTGGACAGACTCAGAGAAGAAGAGGAACAAGGGGAAGAGAAGAGGAAGAAGGAAGAGAAGAGGAAGACTTAAAGACTCCCTTTGACTCACAGTAGCCAGCTGGGCATAACTAAAGGCTCATTGATTTGAGCCCTTCTTAGTCCTTCTATTTCACAATACAAAAAGTGATGTTTGTCCCAGTCATCCCTATCCCTGTCAGTATTCCAGTGTGGTTCTGTGACTTGGGTGGCTTGGTTACCATTAGGGATATCCCAGCTTCTTCCTGACATTGTCACCCTTCCTCCCTGAGATGTACAGTAATCATTTCCAGTTTTAATGGCCTTTTCTAGGACCCTTTGCCTTTCCAGGAAAGCCAGGGTTTGTTCTGAAAGTAGCATGACATCTTTCGGTGCTAAGTTATAAAAGTTAGATAGCTGTCGGAAGGTCTGAATATATTGTTCCAGGTTTTTAGTGTAACTACCTAGGTTCTTTTTTATATCCTTTGGTTCAGTCCATGAGATAGGAATGTGTATCATCTCAGGTCTTAATTCTTCTCCCAGCATTTGCATAAGGGGAAACATACCCTGGGTGAGGAGCCTCTTGTTAGTCTCCTGACCATGGGAAAGGTTTGCCCCGGATAAAGAGGACACGGTTTTAAGCATGATTCCATTGTCTTGATGATAAAAGAGGCAGGGGACTTGGGCTTGGGAACTGGAATCTCTTCTTTGGGTGAAGCAAGGTGGGCTTTCCTTTTCATCTGATGAAGGCTTATTAACTCCCATAAGGGATTTTTCGGGGGAGAGGGAGTTGGTTTAGAGCAGCATATGGCTCCCAAGGTCTAAGTGTCAAGCTTACAATTTTAACTAGTTCAGGTTGATCCCTCAGACAAAACAACAACAAAAAACAACCACCCCCCCAAAAAAAACAAAATAAAACAAAACAAAAAAACCCAAAAACCCACAATCGTACATAAGAGACTTTATTTACCCTCCAGTTCGCAGAATAGATCTAACTGTTGAATGGTACAATAGTTTAGAGTCCCCTCTGGTGGCCATTGTTCTCTGTCTTCCAATGGGTACTGAGTCCAGGCTTCAATGCAAAAGAAAATCAGGGATTTTTGTTTTAATGGAGGATCCAGCCTATCCCAATTTTTGAGCAGACAGAAGAGAAGTGAGCCTCAAGGGATTTTGGAAGAATAAGATCCCATCTGGAAACAAAAAGAGGTCTTGATGGGGGTTGCATAATCCCCATAATCACTCTTTTATAAATCCGGAGGGGTGTTGCTGGTCTGGAGTCAGATAGGGACTAACCAGGCCTACCCATGGCCTGTGGTCCAGATCCCTGATATTACTTTTTGTAACCAAGATATCTTTGATGTTTCCATTTCTTGAATACATGTATCTCTCAAAGTACAGCTGATGCAGAAGGATTGATGGCTGCCAGGAGGAAAAGGACTAGTAGAGAGGGCACCCTTTGGCAAACAATTTGTGTCACCTTTTTATCTAGGGTAAACACTTGCCAGCCCAATGCAAAGGAATTCCACCCATGAATGTGGTGTTGTAACCCACCTAGTCCTTACCTCCCAAAGAGCTGTGTAGACAAGTGAAGGAGATGGTCAACCACTATCATAGTTGCCTCTTCCTTTCCCCCTCCCCATTCCCTTTTTAGGTCTCTTATGCTTTTGTAAAAAAGGGGAAGATGATAGCTTAAATGTCTCAGTAAGGAGGAAGTTCTTCCATACTGGGACTGGTCTTATCTTCTTGCCATGAATAGCCACCCTGGCAGAAGGGACAAGAAACTAGTAGGAGCTTACATATGAAGACAGCATTCTTTCCCACAAAGAGGAGAAGAAACTGTACCAGTGTTCTCTAGCACAGTGGAATCTATCATTTTGTACCTACTCAGAAAGCAAAAGAAGTCAGTCTGGGAATTCAGCCATGCTAACCATGGCTGGGGACTTCCCCAGCCTCAGAGAACCAAAGAAGTCCAAGATCATCAATGGTCACTTTCCCAGGCTCATCAGACTTTTGACATGACTGTTATTGACCTTTGAGTTGGTGGCCCTTATCCCAGATGAGCCCTCAGTTCTATTACTGTCTAGGGGTCTCAGGTTCATTGTCTCTGCTCAGCAAAGAGTGGAAAAACAGGACACACAGATAGCAAGCAAGAAGCGGGTTTATTGTAAGAGCAAAAGTAATAGACTTCTCCAAGGAGAAGGGGCCCTGAGTTGGGAATCCCATATGAAAATACTGACTTGTTCTTCTCATAGGTTTTGAGCCTTCCTCCTTTTTCTACCTCCTTCCCTTTCCAAACTTCCCTTATTCTCACTCTTTGGTTTCCCCAAGTCTATTTTAATCCTTCTGTTGGATCCCCTGCTTATGTCCATCAGTATGGAAGTACACCCGATTGGGTCCCCTGCTCATGTCCATAAGCCCTTTCATCAGCGAGGAAGTTGACCTCACGGGGGACTCTCCATGGACTCTTACTGTCTGGACCCGCCCCTACCATTTTCATTGCCATCTTGCCCTGACTGCCTACTCAGTTCTAAATCTCCCTCAGAAGTAGGCACTGAGTGTTGTGGAATGAATGATTCATTCATTCAGCAAATGAATGAATCAATAAGCAAAAAGATAAATGCATTTGGCCAATATTGGATCCAAGTCAGTGCCAAAGAGCCTGGCAATTTCAGTTTTCTTAATAATCCGATGGCATCTGCAGGCTGAGCCTCTGATCACCAGCTTCCCATTAACCAAAGTGAACTGAATTTGATAGTGCACACAATCTGATCTTTGTTGAGGGGGTAGGACAAGCTTCATGCATTTTAGAAATTTTGGAAATTATAAGGAATAAATCCTACAGACTGCTTGAGAGGAAGGTGATCAGAATAGATTTTACTTTTTCTGACTCATGGGGAAGTCCTGCTCTGGCTCTCTTCCCAACCCTTTCACTATGGTCTCTATTTAGGAAGAGGGGACAGCAGAACCCACAGGCCTCCTGTCACCTCAGAACCAACCCTGCACCCCCGCATGTGGTGGGAGGCCCTGTAGCCATCATACATATTGGCTGGCACCTCTACCCCAAACGGTCTGGTTTGTACTTGGATGTTTAGGAGGACAACATAAATAAGAAAAACAAAACAACCAACTGGCTACATCCTGGGCTCAGTAAAGACAGTTCAGTCTTTTGTCCTGTATACATTAATATCCAGTGACCTCTAAAAGTGTTACTGGTTCCAGTAACAATGCCTGAAAGACTCTGTAAGATCTAAAATCTTCCTAGGGTCAATCATGGTTAGAGCCTTATACTTTCCAAAACTGGCATATGGACTTTTGTTTTCATAAACAGAAAATCTAAATGAAAAATTCATTTTAACTCTATCCCCCGAGTTTCCTGAGTTCATGCTATCACAAAATCTGGTTTCTTCTTATACAAAACAGGGTCAAAAACCTGTTAAATTTCTAAATCCCTAATCTAAAGAAATTCCATCTATACTTCATTATCAAATATGGTGTTTAGTATATTTTTTTCTTGAGTAACAGGAAAAAAAAGTAACAGAAAATATCCTAAAATGTGAATTTACATATTTTAGGACCATGCTAACAAAACTAATCACAATCTTTGAATAACTCCAAAATCATCCATTGAATTAAAGTAACATATGTCACACTTTGAACTAGGGGAGAAAATGTCATTGCTAAATGCGACTGGAAAGATTCTCATATCCATAGAAACACATTAAAGTTTAGTTAAAGTAGAAGAACAGATTTTTGAGAGGAAGGAAGGCCCAAAGACTCTTGGAACAAGATTTCCAAATTGATAAATAATCCATATTATGACAGAGCGCTTTAGCTGGTGTCTGACTTTGGGCCCAAATAGGACTGGCACACATCTGGATTGATCTGGTGAAAGGTAGACATATCTTGGAATGAACATAAGTTTACATAAGAATTGCAGTTTGTGGCTGAAAGAGCAAGAGAGTTCACGTGTACAAAAGGGAAGCCACTAGGAACAGAGGCCAGTATGATGTCACTGCCCCAGCAGATGGTTAGACATGAGAAACCCAGAGGTCACCTGCTATTTGGTGAAATGGACATGCTGCGAGGAGAAAGCAGAGCTGATAGGAAACATGGTGGACTGGAAGCTTAACCTCTCTTCACGTAGATGTCACTTCTCCACTCTGCCATTTTCCCACTTGTTGTAGAATTGGTTTGGGCTAGATGATCTCTGTGGAGTTTCCAGCTGTAATGCTCTCTGGCTTTCAGAACTGTGAGCAAAGAAAGAAATGAATGTGGTATGCTGGAACATCAAGACCAGAAAATAAGTGGGAAAAAGAAAAGCTTGGGAAAGAAATAGCTGGGATGTTTCCTTTATCGAATGCAAGCAGGTCCTGAATGAAATCTATGTCGTTGGACACAGATAGAGGGCAGCAGCAGCAGAGGAGTGGTGGATTTCTGTCATGTCTGTAGATTCCCACAGACTCTTGTTTCCATGGGAATGAGAAAGCAAGGCTGCTTCCAAACAGATTGGTGGTTTTAAAATCCCATCTCTTCTGAAACTTTTCATCCATCTGTTTCTGTTGTGCTGAACTCTGCTTTGGAGCATCAGAATAGAAAGGCAAGTAGCAGTAGAAAGAAAAAGACATTGTCTGTTCCTATTTTGCCACTCTATTCTATTCCAAAGGTGGAGAATAGGGAAAAATAAAACCAAAGAGAGTGATACTGAAAAATTTGAACATCATTGTTTTCACATACCATGTGAGTTTACAAAACTGTTGTGAAAGATTACCAAAATATTCTTAACATTTGTGTCTCCCTCCAATCTCTACTTACCCCTTGTTATTTCAATGTGTGTTATTTTGGTTTCTTGGTTTTTTGTTTGTTTGGTTGTTTGTAATTTCCCTACCACACTCATGTTCTTGAATTTTTTCCTAATTTTCTTATAACCTGCAAAACAACCTATGTAGTTTAATCATAAAGGAAATGGTGTATAGACAATAATAGAAAACATCCTCCAAAATTTTCCAGCAATACTAAATTCTTTTTTTTCCTTTTTATTTTATTTTTATTTTTATTTTTTTTTTTTACATTTACATAGGGTAATGATGTTTATTTTATTTTTCCCTCCCCCCACCCCTCCCACCCCTCTTTCCCTCTACACAGTCCTTCTTTCCTTCATTCTTGCCGCTGTCCTTAGCCTAACTCTAAACCTAACCCTAAACCTAATGCTAGTCCCTCCCACCCCCCATTATATGTCCTCATCCGCTTATCAGCGAGATCATTCGACCTTTAGTTTTTTGAGATTGGCTTATCTCACTTAGCATGATATTCTCCAATTTCGACCATTTGCCTACAAATGCCATAATTTTATCATTCTTCATTGCGGAGTAATATTCCATTGTATAAATATGCCACAGTTTCTTTATCCATTCATCAACTGAAGGGCATCTAGGTTGGTTCCACAATCTGGCTATGGTGAATTGAGCAGCAATGAACATTGATGTGGCTGTATCTCTGTAGTATGCTGATTTTAAGTCCTTTGGGTATAGGCCAAGGAGTGGGATAGCTGGGTCAAATGGTGTTTCCATTCCAAGCTTTCTGAGGAATCTCCACACTGCTTTCCAGAGTGGCTGCACTAATTTGCAACCCCACCAGCAATGTATGAGTGTTCCTTTTTCACCACATCCTCGCCAACACCTATTGTTGCTTGTATTCTTGATAATCGCCATTCTAATTGGGGTGAGATGAAATCTTAGGGTAGTTTTGATTTGCATTTCCCTTATTACTAGGGATGTTGAACATTTTTTCACATTTCTGTTGATTACTTGTACATCTTCTTCTGTGAAGTGTCTGTTCATTTCCTTAGCCCATTTGTTGATTGGATTATTTGTATTCTTCGTGTAGAGTTTTTTGAGTTCTTTATAGATTCTGGAAATTAGCGCTCTATCTGAGGTATGGTTGGCAAAGATATTCTCCCACTCTGTAGGCTCTCTCTTCACATTTCTGATAGTTTCCTTTGCTGAGAGAAAGCTTTTAAGTTTGAATCTATCCCAGTTGTTGATTCTTGCTTTTATTTCTTGTGCTATGGGTGTCCTGTTAAGGAAATCTGATCCTGAGCCAACAAGTTGAAGATTTGGACCTACTTTTTCTTCTATAAGATGCAGGGTCTCTGGTCTGATTCCGAGGTCCTTGATCCATTTTGAGTTGAGTTTTGTGTAGGGTGAGAGATAGGGGTTTAATTTCATTCTATTGCATATGGTTTTCCAGTTTTCCCAGCACCATTTGTTGAAGAGGCTATCTTTTCTCCATTGCATATTGTTGGAACCTTTGTCTAGTATGAGAAAATTGTATTTATTTGGGTTTGTGTCCATGTCCTCTATTCTGTACCATTGATCTACCTGTCTATTTTGGTACCAATACCATGCCGTTTTTGTTACTATTGCTTTGTAGTAGAGTTGAAGTTCTGGTATTGCAATACCCCCTGCTTCGCTCTTGCTACTGAGGATTGCTTTAGCTATTCTAGGTTTTTTATTCTTCCAGATGAATTTCATAATTGCTTGCTCTATTTCTGCAAGGTACATCATTGGGATTTTAATTGGAATTGCATTGAATCTGTATAGCACTTTAGGTAGTATAGCCATTTTGACAATATTAATTCTGCCTATCCAGGAACATGGGAGATCTTTCCATCTTCTAAGGTTTTCTTTAATTTCTTTCTTTAGTGTTCTGTAGTTCTCATTGTAGAGGTCTTTCACCTCTTTTGTGAGATTGATTCCCAAGTATTTTATTTTTTTCGATGCTATTGTGAATGGGGTAGTTTTCCTAATTTCTCTTTCTGAAGATTCATCACTTATGTATAAAAATGCATTGGATTTATGAGCATTGATCTTGTAACCTGCTACTTTACTGAATTCACTTATGAGTTCTAAAAGTTTTCTGATGGAATTTCCAGGTTCCTCTAAATATATAATCATGTCATCAGCAAACAGGGATAGTTTGAGTTCTTCTTTTCCTATTCGTATCCCTTTAATTTCTTTGGTTTGTCTGATTGCTCTGGCTAGAGTCTCAAGGACGATGTTGAATAGAAGCGGTGAAAGAGGGCATCCCTGCCTTGTTCCAGTTTTTAGGGGGAACGCTTTCAGTTTTTCACCATTTAGAATGATATTAGCCATGGGCTTAGCGTAGATGGCCTTTATAATGTTTAGGAATGTTCCCACTACCCCAATTTTTTCTAGTGTTTTGAGCATGAAGGGATGCTGTATTTTATCAAATGCTTTTTCTGCATCTATTGAAATAATCATGTGATTCTTAACTTTAAGTCTGTTGATATGGTGAATGACATTTATTGATTTCCGAATGTTGAACCAACCTTGCATCCCTGGGATAAAACCCACTTGATCGTGGTGCACTATCTTTTTAATATATATTTGTATGCGATTTGCTAAAATTTTGTTGAGAATTTTTGCGTCGATATTCATTAAGGATATTGGTCTGAAATTTTCTTTCCTCGATGTGTCTCTGTCTGGTTTAGGTATCAGGGTGATATTGGCTTCATAGAACGAGTTTGGTAGGGTTCCCTCCTCTTCTATTTCATGGAATAGTTTGAGAAGTATTGGAATGAGCTCTTCTTTAAAGGTTTTGTAGAACTCGGCTGAGAACCCATCTGGTCCTGGACTTTTCTTTGTTGGTAGGCTTTTGATGACCTCTTCTATTTCATTGCTTGAAATTGGTTTATTTAAGTTGTGTATGTCCTCCTCGTTCAGTTTAGGTAGTTCATATGTCTCTAGAAATTTGTTGATGTCTTCGAGGTTTTCTATTTTGTTGGAGTATAGATTTTCAAAATAGCTTCTAATTATGTTTTGTATTTCACTCGTGTCTGTTGTGATGTTTCCTTGTTCATTCCGAATTTTAGTAATTTGAGTTTTCTCCCTCTTTCTCTTTGTTAGTGTGGCTAAGGGTTTATCAATTTTATTTATTTTTTCAAAGAACCAACTATTTATTTTGTTAATTTTTCCAATTGTTTCTTTTGTTTCGATTTCGTTGATTTCGGCTCTGATTTTAACTATTTCCTGTCTTCTACTACTTTTGGTATTGGTCTGCTCTTCTTTTTCTAGTGCTTTGAGCTGTAGTGTTAAGTCGTTTATTTGTTGATTTCCACTTCTTTTTTTGAATGCACCCCATGAAATAAATCTTCCTCTAAGTACTGCTTTCATAGTGTCCCAGAGATTTTGATATGATGTGTCTTTGTTCTCGTTTACTTCTAAGAATTTTTTTATTTCCCTCCTGATGTCTTCTGTTATCCATTCATCATATAATAGTGTATTATTTAGTCTCCAGGTATTGGAGAAGTTTCTGTTTTTTATTCTGTCATTTATTTCTAATTTCAATCCATTATGATCTGATAGAGTACAAGGTAGTATCTCTATCTTCTTGTATTTGCTAACAGTAGCTTTGTGGCATAAAATATGGTCTATTTTAGAGAAGGATCCATGTGCTGCTGAGAAGAAAGTGTATTCGTTCTTTGTTGGATGGTATATTCTATATATGTCCGTTAAGTCTAAATTGCTGATTGTGTTGTTGAGATCTATAGTTTCTTTATTCAATTTTTGTTTGGACGATCTATCCAGTGGTGAGAGAGGTGTGTTAAAATTGCCTAGTATTATTGTGTTGTGGTCTATTTGATTTCTGTAATTGAGAAGGATTTGTTTGACGTACGTGGATGAGCCAATGTTTGGGGCATAGATATTTATGATTGTTATGTCTTGCTGATTTATGCTTCCCTTAAGCAGCATGTAATGTCCTTCTTTATCCCTTCTGACTAGTTTTGGTTTGAAGTCCACATTATCTGAGATGAGGATGGATACTCCAGCTTTTTTGCTGTGTCCGTGTGCATGGTATGTTTTTCCCCATCCTTTCACCTTTAGTCTATGGGTGTCTCTTTCTATGAGGTGAGTCTCTTGCAGGCAGCATATTGTTGGATTTTTCTTTTAATCCAATCTGCCAGTCTGTGTCTTTTGATTGATGAATTCAGGCCATTAACATTCAGGGTTATTATTTTGATATGATTTGTATTCCCAGTCAATTGACTCATATTTGTTTTTGACATGATTTGGTTTCTCCTTTATTTGGCTATTCCTTTAGGCTAGCGCCTCCTGTTGCTGATTTGCGTCGTTGTTTTTCATCTCTTCCTCATGGAATATTTTGCTGAGAATGTTCTGTAATGCTGGCTTTCTTTTTGTAAATTCCTTTAGCTTTTGTTTATCATGGAAGGATCTTATTTCATCATCAAATTTGAAGGTAAGTTTTGCTGGGTATAAGATTCTTGGTTGGCATCCGTTTTCTTTCAGGGCTTGGTATATGTTGTTCTAGGCCCTTCTAGCTTTTAGGGTCTGGATTGAAAAATCTGCTGATATTCTTATTGGCTTCCCTCTGAATGTAATTTGATTCTTTTCTCTTGTGGCCTTTAAAATTCTGTCTTTATTTTGTATGTTAGGTATTTTCATAATAATGTGCCTTGGTGTGGGTCTGTTGTAATTTTGTATGTTTGGAGTTCTATAAGCCTCTTGTACTTGGTTTTCCATTTCATTCTTCAGATTTGGGAAATTTTCTGTTATTATTTCATTGAATAGATTGTTCATTCCTTTGGTTTGTTTCTCTAAGCCTTCCTCAATCCCAATAATTCTTAAATTTGGCCTTTTCATGATATCCCATAATTCTTGTAGATTCTGTTCATGATTTCTTACCATCTTTTCTGTTTGGCCAACTTTGCTTTCAAGATTAAATAATTTGTCTTCAATGTCTGAGGTTCTGTCTTCCAGGTGTTCTATCCTATTAGTTATGCTTTCTATGGAGTTTTTAACTTGGTTTATTGTTTCCTTCATTTCAAGTATTTCAGTTTGTTTTTTTTTCAGTATCTCTAACTCTTTATTGAAATGATCTCTTGCTTCCCGTATTTGGTCTTTTAACTGTTGATTGGTGCTATCATTTAATGCCTGCATTTGCTCTTTCATCTCCTCCTTCAATGCCTGCATTTGCTCTTTCATCTCCTCATTAGCTTCCCTGATAGTTTTAATTACGTACATTCTGAACTCCCTTTCTGACATTTCTTCTGCTGTGCTGTCATTGGGTTTTATTGATGTAGTATCTAGGTTTGTTTGGGACATTTTCTTCCCTTGTTTTCTCATATTGGTCAGTTGTCAGTGGGACCCTGAGATATTGCAGTTTTCCGCTACTGGCTTATAGTGTTCCGGTAGATTTCCAGTGTATCACCTCCCAGCCTTCAGTAGCCTGATGTCTTGGAGGAATCTGATAAAGCAGCTCATCCGAAGAAAACTGCCCCTAGCCCCCTACTGGTTCCACGGTTTGGAACTGGCTCTGTGCGGAAGTGCTCTCACTGTGGGCCTGCGCCGTGCAGCTGGCCGTGTGGGAGGAGCCCACTGCCGGAGTGTGGAAGGCTACCTTGGGAAGACTCTAGCTGCCCTGCCCGGCTCCAATAAGCCACCTCTATCTGGGCCTGCCACCCGGGCCGAGCTTTACCCAGTGGGCAGACTCACCCGTGGCTCTATTTCAGTCCGAGTCTCTCAATGCCTCCCCTTCTTAACTCCAGGGTTCTGGAGTGACTGGGGGTGCAGTCTCCCTCTAGGCCGCCATCTTGGATCGCCCCGTGAAGAGAGCCTGCAGCCGGAGTGGGCAGAGCCGCCTGAAGAGGTCTCTGGCTGCCCTGCCCTAATCCCAGAGGCTGTTTGCGGATCGCGGCTCTCCGCTGGTTCGTTGCCGGAGTACGCTGCGCTGCAGGGGCTCCGGGACTCGGAGCTTGTTCTGGTCAGAAAGGCTCTCACTAGCGGGCCAGTTCCGTTCTGAGAACCTGGAGAAGCTGGCTGTCTTTTTTTTCCTTTTTAGATGCCAGGTATTGAACCCAGGGGTGCTTAATCATTGAGCCACACCCCCAGACCTTTTTATATTTTATTTAGAGAAAGGATCTCATTAAGTTGTTTAGAGCCTCCCTAAATTGCTGAGGCTGGGCTTCAAACATGTGATCCTCCTGTCTCAACCTCCCAAGACACTGGGCTTATAGGCATGCACCACCACCTGGCAATACTAAATTCTTATCTGGCTAGTGAAAGATTAGGAAAGAAGATGGTGGAGAGAAAGACAATCACACTTTTTTTTCCCTTTTGATAAGCTACTGTGTGTGTGTCCCTTATTATGATCCCCAATTCTGTTAAGAAAGAAAAATAATGAACATTCTTCTTGCCATCCCTTGTCTGTTTTGTTCTAAGATGACTGATATGTTCTGAAAGTAAGTATATGTGCAAGAAAGATATTATATAATTTACTTGAGTTAATTGCAGAATTAAATGCAAATAATGGTGATAACCAAGAGAAATGTATGTTGAACATACTACTAAACTAATCTTTCACACATTTTTACACTCATGGTTTTTGGCAGTGCCCTTCCAGACTAACCTTATGCTTGGTTATGTGACCTGGCTTGGCCAATGAAGTTATACCCAATGCTGATGAAAGCAAGAGCTTCAAAAATTATTCACATGATTAGTAGAGCCATTATGGAAAATGATATGGTGGTTTCTCCAAAAGTTAAAAATAGCCCAGCAAACCCACTTCTAGGTATATATCACGAAGGAAATAAAATCAGTATTTCAGAGAGACATTTGCATTCCATGCTCATTGTACACAGTCTCGAATAATCAAGATGTAGAACCAACCTAAATATCTGTCAGCAGATGAATAGGTAAAGAAAATGAGGTTTTATATGTTCCATGGAATACTACTCAGCTTTAAAAAAAAGGGAAAATAATGTAATTTGTGACAACATAGATGAGCCTGGAGGAGAGTATGTTAAGTGAAATAGGCCAGGCACAGAAAGACAAATACTACATGATCTCACTTACATGTGGAATCCAAAAAATTTAACCTCAAAGAAGCAGAGTAGAATGGTGACTGAGGGTGGAAAGATTGTCAATGAATACAAATTTTCATTTAGGAAGAATGAGTTCAAAAGATCTATCGTGCAATTAGGTTACTATAGTCAGTCAATGTATTGTATACTTAAAAATTGTTAAGATGGGTTCCAAACACATGAATGAGAACATATGTGCCCAGCCCTCTCCAGAAGAGCTGTCAGACAACCTGTAGACTTGGGAGAACCAACAGTTGTTTTCTATCACATGTATTATGTGGAGGTGACTTGTTATGCAGCAGTAGCTAGCTGATACAGATTAATAATTGATTGAATATTCATTACATACCAGGCACTCTTTTATGCTTTTTTCATAAATCATTTGATGTTTATAACAAGTTTGGTAGTACTACAACAAACTTCATTTTTAAGTCAATACATTGAGGTTAAAGTTTAAATCTTCATGATGATTTTAATATACCTTTAATGTCATAAATATTCTGTGTCATAAATAGGGAAGATACAATTTTTTCTATTTTACAAATGGAACTCAAGGCTCAGAGAAGTGCTGAAGATTCTGAAGGTTACAGGAAATGGCAAAGCAATGATTTGAACCAGGATTTTCTGATTTAAAATTGTCTAGTGCTCCTTCCACCACATACCTTATCAGCATAATGGATTTGGAGAAGGTTATTCAGGATCAAAGAAATACAAGAATAACAGGATACATGAATTTTTTTTTTTTCTTTTTGTCATCTTCTGAGAGTGTTTTGTGTAGTTTTGTGTTGTTATAGGAAAGTTCACCTTGATAATGATGGAAATGGAAAGTTATTCTGGTCTCTCTTTTGTTCAAAGTTTGGCAGAATGAGGCTCGGCATGCCTAAAGGAATCAGTTCTTCCTGTTGCACAGTTTCTTCTTCCTTCTGGAGCACCATATTCATGGTGTTTAAAAATGATCTGAAGGACTATATCATTCCTTTGTTCAATGAATGATACAGTTGTGCTCATAAGACTTTTATTCTAGACTTAGATGACTTCTGTTTGCCCATAATGGAATAATTGATATTGGACCTGCCCTCCCACTATAAACAACCATAAAACTAGACAAAATATGTGTCACAACTGTTTTCAGGCAGGAGGAATGAGAAAATGGACTGGGATCTTTGAAACAGGGAATATGTAAAAGGTAAGCACATGTTCTTTTTGCTAGGGACACTTTTCAAACCAAAGCACAAGAGATGGAGCCCAAGTGAAAGGAAGTGGCCGTGCTGACCTGAGGAGATAGAGTAAGAGTACGGGTCTGTCCATGTGGCTGGAATCTACCAAGCAAAGTACAAGACAGGAAGTTGTTGCGCAAAGTGAGGTCATGGAAGTCTGATGAGAATTCACCTTGGTTTTTTAGTTGTGCACGGGCACTGTGTGATGTCAGGAGGCTTAGCAAGGAGTGGCTACTGAAGGATAAGAGCTCAACAGGGTTACCAAGGGCTGTACAATTCTGGAAAATATCAGAGTTCTGTCCCTACTAAAATGGAAAGACTAGCATCTTGCATATTTAAATGAGACTCCAGAAAGACTCCACTTTGGAAATAATGGCCATGCATTAGGAAAAGGCTCAAACCTCAGGAATAAGGTACCCATCAACATAAATATACCCTAACAAGGCCTAAATCAAAATTGAAAATAGTTAGAGGATCCTCCAGTAATTTATCTATTTGGCAGAGCCACACTCCAACCCTTTAAAAGGAGAAATCATAATTTAAAATTCCTACAAATTGTCATTTATAATGTTCAGCACACAATATAAAATTTTTTAAACTTACAAGAAAATTTGACCCATCATCAAAAGAAAGGCAGTCAGTAGAAATAAATTCCAAAATGATCCAGATGTTTGAGTTATCAGATGAGGACTTGAAAATAATCACTGTGAATTATGTAAAGAGATATAAAATAAGGAGTAAACAGATGGGAACCTCAACCAAAAAATGAAACTACAAATAAAGGAGACAAATGGAAATTCTAGAACTTAAAAACACAATGTCAGAACTGAAACATTCACTGGATGTGTTCAACAGCAAATAAAAAGCTAGAGAAGGGTCACTGAACTTGAAGACAAATCAATAGAAATTATTCTAACTGAATGAAAGAGGAGAAAAGATTTAAAAGAATGAAAAACAACTTGGTAACTTAAGAGACAATATCAACTGGTTTAATGCACATGAGTTTGAAGTCTCAAATCAAGGGAATAAAAAGAACACAATCTTTAAAAATAACAGAAGAAATGTTCAAATATTTTCACACATTTTGTGAAGTACATCAACAGATTAAAGAAACTCAGCAAATTATAAGCAGGATAAATTTAAAGAAAACCACATATAGACCCACCATAGTCAGACTTTCTAAAAATTGAAGAAAAAAATCTTTAATTCAGCTAGGAAATCAATATTATGTTATACAGGAAAAACTAAAAGTATGAAGAAGTCTAACTATGGAAGCCAGAAGACAATGAAAGTGCTAAAGGAGGAAAAGGTCAATCTTGAATTATTTATATAGTTAAATGTACTTGAAAAATTAAGGTGAAATAGACATTGCCAAGTACATGAAAACACAGAGAGGTCATTATCAGTAAACCCCCACTACGAGAAATGCTACAGAGAGTTCTTCAGGTTCAAAGAAACTATCATATCAAAACACAGCTCTGCAGAAGTAAAGAGGAAATGTAAATGTATTGGTATGTATAAAAGACATTCTGCCTTTTTTAAAATATAATTTTTGTTGTAGATGGACACAATACCTTTATTTTATTTATTTGTTTTTATGTGGTGCTGAGGATCAAACCCAGTGCCTCACACGTGCTAGGCGAAGAGCTGAGCTACAACTCCAGCTCTTTGCCTTATTCTTAATTACATAACAGGTGTTACAAGTAAAAAAAAAAAAAAAGGTTTTTGGTTTACAATTTGTGTGCACATAAAAATATGTGACGACAGCCAGGTGCGGTGGTGCACACCTATAATCCCAACCACTGGAGAAACTGAGGCAGAAGGATCACGAGTTCAAAGCCAGTCTCAGCAAAAGCGAGGCACTAAGCAACTCAGTGAGACCCTGTCTCTAAATAGAATACAAAATAGGGCTGGGAGTGTGGCTCAGTGATCAAGTGCCCCTGAGTTCAATCCCCAGTACCAAAAAACAAAAAACAAAAAACCCAAATGTGCCAACAGTACATGATTGTGAACATATTAGAGACTTCAATTTCTGATGTCTAACATTTATTGTAACTGAACGTCTTTTTAGCATGTCTACAGTTTGCCATTTGCCACGTTATTAGCCAATCAGAGGAACAGAAGAAATGAAAGTCATGGTCCTTGACCTCAAGGAACTTATAAGGAACTGAGAACTGTGCCACACTAAAATACTGTAACTTCCAAAGTACTAAGTGGAAGATCACAACAACAGATAGAATGTCTAGGCTTTCCTAGGGTTTATAATACCAGGGAGTGATAAAACTCACTCCTGACCTTCTGGAGATGTTTATGAACCAGGAGGAGAGGGACGAGGTTTCCCCTCATCTGGAGTATAGAAGTCAGCCCCACCAATCAGGCAACTTCATGTAATGAAACTACATAAAAAACCACAATAGCTCTGATCCAAGTAGAGAGGTGATTGGGGAAAAGTTGCAGGATCCTGAGTTGTGTATTAAATAGCTTCATGAACCTGGACTGTTCTCATACTCCAAGGAGGGAAAAATGATTTCTGCATCTGTTTTCAGGAACAACTTCAAAGAACCTCAATTCTGGTATGTTTTTGAAAGTTTTATATCCAGCTTGGCTAAACTTTGCTTGGTCTTTCTGTTTCAAAGAATCTTATGGGAATGTTTTATATTTACATTTCTTCTTAAATTTTCATATTTTTAGGGAAAATTATAAAGTCAGGTGTTCAAGAAAAAGATAAAACATAATGGTTTTTACTTATTTGTTTATATTGAATAATAAATAACCAAAGAATATTGCTAAGCAATAATTCTCTGGAAGAATTTTTAAAGACGTCTTTTCCCCCTTGCCATTGAACACATTCACATATGCATGTACGCACATCCATCTGTGCCAGTACAAATATTAATTTAAAATTTGGCAGCATGATTATCTTAAAAGATGAAATAAGTCACCAATTGCCAAAATGGGAATTAATGGCTCCTGCCACTTAAAATTATAATTGGATTTTTGAAAGGTATAGAAATTTTAATTTTTGTACTAAGGGGAAATTATATAATTTATATCTTAAAGAAAGTTTTTATTAAAAAGAAAATTTTTGTAATCATGTCCTCAAAATTTATATTCCATAATTAACTACTGATGTACATTGTAGAAAACTTTGAAACCACAAAAATAATTAAGAAAATTTAAACTTCATAATTCCCTCACTCAAAATTAAGCAATGCTAACACTTTTGTTTTCCTCGTGGTCTTTTCAGCATACACAAGCACATTCAGACAATAATATGAAAAGTTATTTTAAAATAACTTTTAGATTACTGCACTAAGAGTTTCTAATGTTTTCTTCAATGAAACCTATCATTAAAGATCTTTCAGACACATCATGTTTGGTATATGTCATAATTATCTATGTGCCATTATGGTAGCCAGACTCCAGATGATTACTGTCTCCTATTCGTGACCCTGTGCAGTACCTCCCACAATAAATACAACTAACCTGGGCTGGGGAGATAGCTCAGCTGGTAGAGTGCTTGCCTCGCAAGCACAAGACCCTGAGTTCGATCCCCAGTACCGCAAAAAGTAAGCTATAAGATATGAAAGCAATAACAGCATGTGACTTTCTAGGCTAGGTCCTAAAAGACATCACAGCTTCCACCATGCTGTTTTCTGGATTATTTCACTATGGGAGAAGACAGCTGACAAGTCAAGAAGACTCAAGCATTCCTATGGAGACAACTACAAGATAACTAACGATTATCTACCACAAATGGGATACTACCATAACAAAAACCAAAAATGTAGAAGTGACTTCACACCAGGGGAAAGGAAAAGACTCTACTTAAATATAAAGTATATTGAAGAAATTTCTAACAGGAGCCTGATGACCTTCAAGAATGCTGCTGGTGAGGACTAAGAGGAAAATCTGGACAATATTTTCAGCAACTAAAAGATAAAAGATTTTTAGTACACAGTGATATTTGGCAACACTGTCACATGAAACAAATATGGAAAAAAGAAAATATATGTAAAGAACCAGATACCTAGCTAAGTGGATTTCCAAGCAGAGTGTTGAAAGAGCTGCTTGAATTCTTCTTGCTGCTTATAGCAACATGTGAGAGGAGAAGTGTTAAACAAGAAGGAGTCAAGACATTCTGGTTATGAAAGGTTCCAATGACAGACAATGCTAAAATTGTAAAATAGTGTCCAAAGATCAACCCAGGGAAACATGAGGTAATGGCTGCAAAATCTTATTTTCATGATTAAGAAAAAGTTAAGTGAATATAATACAGAGCTTCTATGAAGCCTAAGGGCATTGTCCCTCAGCAGTTTCAACAGAAGTGCAAAAAAACCAAAAACAAAAACAAAAAAAAAAAAAACAGCCTATCTTGAAGAGATTCATTGGTATGAATGGAACAAACCCTACTAAAAACCCTTTTGCAGACAACCTACAAAGTATAAGAATACATATTGGCAGAAACTGTTAAGTTGAACCAAATGAGCAGAAACCATACAGAATGAAAAGGTGCCTTCAGATACCCAAATTCTGATAGGTAGGAATTAGACTGAGAGTATCTGCCAACTATAAAATATGGGTTACCTTTAATGGAACAGGAAGGAAGACTCAGGAGGTAAAAGCAAGAACCTAGAAGTTATAGCCAAGAGCTATAGAAAGTCATTCCCAGGAGAAAGTAAATCTGAGTCCTAATTAAGGAACTTCCAACATCTGCCTGACTGGATTTAGAATTGCCATGGCGTGAAGACTCCCCCACCCCACTTTCAAGTGGGTGTATCCATAGCCATCATCCTGTGCCTGTCCACTATTTTGTGTCAGATGTGGGAGGAGGAGACACCTTGTCTCTTTAATTCACAGGTCTTCACTTGAGAGGAACTGTCCTTGAAGGTATATACTGAAAGAACTATCCCTGAAGAGGTTATCTGTCCCTGGACCTATTTCAGTGATGAGAGTCTGGATTTAGAACTGATGCTGTAATGGCACAAAACCTTTTGGGAATTCATGAAGGGGTGAATATATTTGGCATGTGTGAGGGACATAAATCATTGGGGACTAGAGAACAGAGTATAGGAACAACCTCAACCACCCTCAGTAATTCTTGCCTTCTGGTCTTCATCTCATTGTTTAACCCCCTACCCCTACCATAATGTATAGGATTGATCTGTGCAACCAATAGGGGGTTTTAAAAATAACAGGGTGACTTCATAGTAGGCATCACAACCTCTGCTTTGTTTTCTCTTGGATCACTCACTGTTGAAGAAGCCAGCTGCCACATCATGAGGACATGTAGATAGTCCTATGGAGAGGTCCCTGTGGTGAGAAACTGAAACCTCAGTAACCAGCCCTAGCTTATCAAGCCCTGTGTGTGAGAGGCTTTGGAAGCAGATCCTCCAGCACCTGTTAAGCCTTCTAATGGCCAGAGCCCTGGCTGACATCTTGACCAAAACGTCATGATAGATCCAGAGAAGAACCATATCGCTGTCTCACACAGAAATTGTGTGAAATAATAAATGCTTATTGTTTTAAGTTACTAAGTTTTGAAGTAATTTAATAGGTAAATAGTAATGTTAGTAATAAATAGTAATTTAGTAATATCAATAGGTAAAAATATACAGTTTTACTTCATCATATGAATTTACCATAAGTTATTGACTTATTCTCCAGCATTGAACATTCAGATTGCCTCTAATTTTTCTTCATTACATGCTACGGTTTGGAGATAATTTGAGGATGTCCCCTAAAAGGTTCATGTGCTGGTCCCAGATTTGCAGTGTTAGGGGGCTACTCGAATCTTTACAGGGTGGAGTGCAGTGGAAGGTGACTAGGGACACTTCCCTCAGAAGGGATTAATGTAGTTCTTGTGCAAAGCCAGGTAGATGTAGTAAGAGTAAGTTGTTATAAAATAAGAACACCTTATGCATTTGCCCCCTTCTGCGTGCACCTGTTTCCCTTCTCATTTCTTTGCCTTATTGTGATGTATCAACAGGGCCTCATCAGAGGCTAAATATATGGGTCTGCCCAATCTTGGACTTTGTCTTTGAAATTGTAAGCTAAATAAATCTCCTTCCTTTGTAAAGAGCCAACTTTAGGAATTTTGTTACAGCAACAGAAAATGGACTCAAACATTACAGAGAATACTGTTATGAAGAACCTGAAAAATGATAAATTGAATATCTGTGTAAACCAAATTCTTAGAAGTTATAGTACTAGATATAAATAATATGTTTCTACCTGCATCATACAAGAATATGCGTTTTACACAGTTATGACCATGCTTTTAAAAATCACAAAACAAAGATAAAAACTATCGCTGTTCTTATTTAACCTTGTACTAAAGTTAGAATACTTGGAAAAGAAAATGAAAGCCAGGTGCAGTGGCAGACACCTCTAATTCCAGTCATGCAGGAGAATGAGGCAGGAGGATCACAAGTTCAAGGCAAGCCTGGGCAATTTAGCAAGAACCTGTCTCAAAACAAAAAATAAAAAGGGTTGGGGATATAGTTCAATGGTAAGGTGCTTGCCTAGCACACACAGACTTTCCCCCAGTTTGGAAAAGAAAGGAATTGAAATTAAAGGTATAAGAGGAAAAATTAAACTGCCACTATTTTCATTTGATATGATGAATATTTGGAAAGTACAAGAGAAATTATTGAAACACTTATAAATGATGAAAGAATTCAGTAAGGTGACAAGAAAACAAAGAGTTATCTATGCCTTTACCCTGAATGCCCTCAAGAGGCTTTGAACAGAAGTCTGACCAAGTCCACTTAATAGACATTGGTAGGAGAAACAGAGCTGTATGTGGATTGTATCCTACTTAATTCAACAAACAAGCTATACTGATGCATGCAATAATTTCAGCTTGAACACCACATGAATAACCCTTCAATGTGTGCACATGTACCTATAATCCCTAATTATCATGGGGGAATTGTTGCTGATTTTGAAATTACAATTAGCAGGAGGGGAATAATGGCGCATCTGGCTATTGAAGCTGTTATTCAACATGAACTTACTCCGGTCCCTATGGCTTCTCATACTCCTTTTAAATAATCTCCTTTGAGCTGAATAAACCAGGGCTAGGCTGTTTAGCATCTTGCTTCCTGGGCCATGGCTGAGTTCCTCTCCCACTCCTGGCAAACCCTTGCTTTTGAGAGTTTCTGCTAAGTTAGCTGGTTCCTGTCTTTGAGAATGTGTTCAAGCCCCAAAGCTAGACTAGGTCTCTTCTGGAAGCTTAAATGGGCAAGATGGTTTGTCACTAACTCTCAGCTTCCTTGGTTCCAAGTCCCAGGAACAGGTGGCTGTTGTCACTGACCCACAGACTGGATTCTGCCCATCAATCTTTGTAAGCGATAGATTCAATCTGGATGCTTGCCTTTGCTCACTGTGTCACACATTTCCCAAAGAAGACCTCAGTGAGGATAAAGGGGGATAAAAATGGAGAAAAGAAGAAGGAACAAGTCCAAAGCAATTCTTTGGAGCTAGAGGGAATGTGTAATCTCACTTGGCACTTTAGAGTAACATCTCCAGGCTGAGCCTCGCAGTAGTGTTTTAACCCCATTTGACCTTCCTGCCATATTTGACAAAAATTCCTAAGGCATTCCTAAAGTATGTTGTAACATGGGGAGATACTGGGGTGTTCATTTCCTTCATTTCCATAGTGCCCATACTTTGGAAAGTTGAATGTGACTGCCAATAAGAGGAGACTTTGCAATCTCCACGCAGGGTGGGCATAGGGCCCTGGTAGGGGGAAAGGTGAGGGATGTTTAAATGCTTTCTGAGAGGGAGAGAGGGATGGGGGAGGTTCTCTAGAGGCAAAAGACAAGTTGCCAGAAGCCAAAATGCAGACTGTCGCAGTAATTTGGGTGCTTTCTCTGAAGTGAACTACAGAGATCGTACCCTTTGATTTCAAAAAGTAAAGGTAGGGCTTAGGAGAATTTCTCATTCTTAGATTGGAGAATCTAAGAATCTAAGTCCAGGCTGAAGCCTGGACTGTGTTTACTCAGAGTAAACAGCAATCTACACCTACAGAGAACAGAACAGTTGAATAAGAGAGGGGTTAGAGAGAAAATATGAAAGTATCCTTAGCATTCACCCATCTACAAAGCTACTAAAATATCACATCCTGGAATCTCCAGAGTGTGAATGTTCCACGATGGTTTCATAATGCTTTACAGTATCTCCATTTATTTCATGAGATACTGAGGAATTAAAAAAAAAACAGATTTACAATTAATTTTACTTCAAATGAATATATAGCATATCACATTTGGTGATTCAGAGAGGAAATCTGAAATAAAATAAAAATAGTATGTTGTGAACTAAAAAAGAAATTGAAAGTCATGACTCTATAGATAACTCTAGAATAAGATATGGATATGTATAGAAGAGTGAATTAACATCCTTTCTGGAAAATCAGTGGTACTTGTAATTCTTTGGGAGTTTAATGTTGATTCAAACTGAATTTCAAAAGCACATATCTCAGTCCAGGATTCGGGTTGATTCAGACTCTACTGTGTGCCTTGCACTGTGCTGGGCACTAGTGGTATAAAGAGGAATAGCACATGTCTTCCCAGAGAAAAGTCTAGAAAATGATGTTTTTGCTATCTTACTAACAAAAAGATAACACTGAATCAATTCAGCAAATATTATGGAGAGCTAACTGTGAGGTCCTATGTGAAGCCCTGATAACCCCCCAAATAATGTCAAGTAGCAAATTAGTTTTTAAAGTCATATTACATATTGACTTTGAAATAAATAATGTGCATCTGGCACAGCAGATTTACTTTCCTAATTATGTTTTGCTTATGGCAATATTAAAATTAGCCTGTATTTCCTGATTACCTCCAGAGGAAGAAGTAGTTGCAGAAGCATGCTGGGCAACAAGACAAAAAAGGATTGAAGCTACCCAAGTGTGAAGAATTTTATAATAGAAAGATTAATATGCATGAACTTTTAAAGATAAAAATGATTTTTCTTGCCAGCCACAGTGGCACGCACCTGTAATCCTACAACTTGGGAGGCTGAGGCAGGAGGATTGCAAGTTCAAGGCCAGTTTCAGTAACTTAGCAAGGTCCTGTCTCAAAATAAAAAAATATAAAAAGAATTGGGGATGTAGATCAGTGGTAAAGCACTCCTAGGTTTAATCCCCAATATGAAAAAATAAAATAAGGTTTCTATTGCCCAGAGTTTTGTAGAAGTTATATATGACTTCTAGTAATATGTAAAAGATTTGTTGTGAGCTTTATGAAGTCATGAATTGTTGGAGGAGAGAGAAAATACTTTTTAACTTATTGAACCCCTACTAAGGGCTAGATATTGTACTCTCTTATATAAATTATGTTTTAATCTTCTTTAGAACTGTCAGAAAGGCATTTTATCATCAGTTTAGACTTGAGTAATTGATGCTAGAAAGTATTCACTCTGGTTCAGCCAATAACAGGTTGAACCAGAAGTATTGGTCCAAGAACTGTGCCTCTGTCTTTTTACTAACCTCCCCCATCCCCATACACCAACAGTCAACAGAAAAATGGTGAAGGAAAGGAAATGATGGTTCTCAGAAGAGGAACTAGACATGATTCTTAAACATATTTTTTAGATGTTCAATTATACTCACAAGAAAATGCAGATTGAAACATCATCTACCAAGATAGAAGGGATGAAGAACATTTGGTATCACACTGTGTTGGCAAGGGTATGGGGGATACAGATTTGCTCATACACTACTGGTGATAGTGGAGATTAATGCAACTGGTTTGGAGGGAGGTTTGGCAATTCTTATCAGTTACCCTTCTATGATTTTATCTTTCAAATATGTACTTGCATTTATGAGAAATGACATATGCACAAAGATTATTCAATGCAACATTGTTTATAATAACAAAGACTAAAACAAACTGATATTCACTAATGGGAGACATAAATTATGCTTATTCCTACAAATATTTATATATAAACTATTAGAAGGAGAGGTTATTGTTGGTATAATTTTTTAAGTGAAAAAGAAAGGTGCAGAACACAAGTGTTAGGTATTTCTATTTGCATGAAGGGGAAAACACACATCTTTGTGTATAAGTAGACTACTAAAAAATTAATCATTCCAGTTGCCTCCAAGCAGGGATCAGGAACACTGGTGTGGAAAGGAGACACTGCCGGTCACCTTCATGTCACTTGAATTTTGCACTGGGTAAATGTGTAACTTTTTTGAAAGTAAAACTTAAAAATTAAATCAGATACAAATTAATTCCCTTTGATTTAAGGATATCATATTTAATTACTAAATGATAAAATGTTAAAAATTATGGGAGGTCATTATTTTGGACTGAACTCCTGCACCAGATCCCAACAGATCAGAAAAAAACAGA
Organism: Sciurus carolinensis; assembly: GCF_902686445.1. NCBI lineage: Eukaryota > Metazoa > Chordata > Mammalia > Rodentia > Sciuridae > Sciurus > Sciurus carolinensis. Next base: position 57,263,009 of record NC_062222.1, on the reverse strand, counting down.
ATGAGTGTAGGGAACATTCCTCAAGCTTATCTGACAGCAGTCACTAACACCATGGTCTAAGTAAGCCAAACAGTCTGGACAGAGAAACTGAGGTAATGGTAAAAACTCACCATGGAATGAAGGTCTTTGCAGTTGTTGAGGCTGAGTTTGAACTGAGGAAGGCCTTGTTCTGTCATGCATCCCATAAGTCCTTTGTCTCAAACCTGTTGCTGGGCAGAATTGCTTAGGCATGCTTGGTTTGTTTACACTACCTCGACCCTTGACGTATAGCTCACCTATAGGCTGCTGTGTTATACTTTAACAAGCGTGTTAACCTGATTGGATAATGTGCCTATATATGTCCTGTGCAACCCTAAATAAAATTAGATCTGTGCCTTCAGAGCTCCATCTCCGATGCCTGAGTAAGTGCGCTGGATAAAACCAGGTAGGGTAGGCATCGTTCGTCCTCACCCTCAGCAAATCCATCTCTGAATATCTACAAATGAGTGGTTTGTGCTACATGCCACATAATCAAACTGAAACTTTAAGGAAGCAGATAGTTCCCAAAACAGATCAGTTTTTTCCTGAAAATGGAATTCCAGTCTACGTAAGTCAGTGATAAGATAATCCCCTTTGATTTAATCCTTTCAAGAAAAGTAACCTGAAGGAACCTGATGCTAACCCATCAGCTTTTTTCTACAGTTCTGTTCCCTTGTTCCCATCTAATAAGACACACTGTTCTGTCGTTGGCCAGTCAGAGCCCTCATTCTATTTTGTAGAATGGAGGCTACCCCATTAATCAATTGCAAATAAAAGTCAATTTGATCTGTAAGTAAATTTTTTATAATTTTTTCATTTGACAAGGAAGAGAACAATGATACTTTATGGGGTTGAACCTGAAAGTTGTATAAATTGATGTGCAATCACTGACAGCTATCTTTATCTTTGGTCAATCATGTCTTTGGGACTCCTTCCTTTAATTATTTCTAGGACCATGAGTTGAGGTCTTTACTTTTCTGCCTTCTAACAGTATGTTATAGCAATGATGAGAAAAGTCTATGGGAAGTCTGCTATTTGTAAAGTGCTGAGTTTAGAGGTATGGATGTATGATTTCATGTATGTAATCTTCATGATAACCTGATACAATGGGGATATCAGCCTCATTTTCACAGTGAAAAAACAAGGACTTACACAAAATTATTATTTTATATTTGAATTGGTTTCCAGAATGAAGCAACTGTTTTCCAGTATCAAAGGTTTTGAGAAGGAAGTTATTTTTTTAAAAAAATAATCTTTAAAAGTTCAACATGCTACACAGAAAATAGGATGCTGTTATGGTTTGGATGTGAGGTGTCCCCCCAAAGCTCACAAGTGAGATAGTGCAAGAAGGATCAGAGGAGAGATGATTGTGTTATAAGAGTCTTAACCCAATCAGTGATTTAATCCCCTGATAGGGATTAACTGAGTGGTAACTGAAGTGGTCCGGTGTGGCTGGAGGAGGTGGGAACTGGGGCGTGGCTTTGTGTATATATTTGTATTTGGAGAGTGGAATCCCTCTCTCTGCTTCCTGATCACCATGTGTGTTGCTTCCCTCTGCCTCACTCTTTGCCATGATGTTCTGCCTCACCTTGAGCCCAAAGGAATGGAGCCAGTCTTCTAAGGACTAAAACCTCTGAAACTGTGAGCCCTCAAATAGACTTTTCCTCCTAAAATTGTTCTGGTCAGTTCCTTTAGTCACAGCAGCAAAGAAGAGATGAAAAGAGATACTGACAAGAAATTAGTTGCAGAGAGTATTCTAAAGGACCCTCTTCACATTCTGGTGTTACCCAGAAAAATAGTCCCTGGCTTATAAAGGATTATAATGTTTGAAAAGATGAAAAACCCCACAAAACTGCAGCTGCCAGACTCCTCTGCCCATTCATCTCTTTCCCAAATGCAATTTGTACAAGGCAAGTTCTCTTCTTTTGCCACAAAGAGTACTGAATTCTCTTCTCACCGCACATGAGGAAAATCATATAGCATATTCCTTCACCAACCTCAAGCATTTTCTCACAAGTTTTTGAGTCATATTAAAAAGATACAGTGAAGATTTTCCACTAAAATACACTTGATATGTTAGTACTGGAGTAAGAACAACAAAATCAACCAGGCAGCCTTGGACTTTTCCCCTCATCATTGTTTAGGAGGTTTGAGTTGAAGTTATATTGCTTGCAAGAAATGCTTACAAAACTGACCTTCAATTCCCTGTTGTCCCAGCTGATATCTTCATTAACCCAAGTTCTCCAATCTTCTGTCTCTTAGCCATGAAGAAGCACATCAAACCTCACTCGGGAGCTCCCAAGAGAAGGGCTACTGCATTCTAATTCAAAAACAAAGGAGACTGAAAACAGTTTTCCCACAAAATTGCTATTTTTGCTCTTTGTGACTTTTCTGTGTGCTGTGAGAATTCAGATATCTTGATGATAAAACTTGGTGTTGATATTGGTGAACTGGAGTGACTGTTCTGCTCTTCCAGAAGCAGAATTTGGTGTATGGAGCACAGGATAAAGACAATGTAAAATTATTTATGTTTCCTTTGGGTTTTGGTGGATATGGGTTCTGTATTTGCTTTTACACAATTCAATTCAGTGGGACATACTCTATAACTGTCCATGGCAAGGCATTGTTCAAGGCTCTGAAAATATAGGTGAACACAAAACTGAACACTTACCCCAGAAATGTAGTGATATGGAAAATATACAAATAATTACATAAAATATACACGATACAGAAAATATACAAGTAATTCATTACGCAGGTAAGTGATACATCACACACACACAAATTAAGCTGAAGAAGGGACAGAAACTAAAAGGGGTACATTTCAGTTAGGGTAGCCAGGGGTTTCTAAGGAAGTGTGACTTTGACAGAGACCCAAGCAAAACCTGTGGCTATCCAGAGAATGAGACTGCAGGGAACAAGTTCAAGACCGAGATGAGAGTGGGGTTGTCAGAAGTAACGAAGACCTATAAAGAGGATGAAGAAGGCAGAGCAGAAAATGGAAGGAAATGTGATCAGAAAAAGCAGCTGGGAAATGAGAGGGACGGGTATGAAAAATGGTGGAATGAGACAGACATCCTTACCCCATGTACATGTATGATTACACGAATGGTGACTCTACATCATGCACAACCATAGAAACGAAATGATGTACCCCATTTGTGTACAATGAATCAAGATGCAGTCTGTAAAAAATAAAAAATTTTAAAATTAAAAAAAAAAGAAAAAATAGAAAAAGCAGCTGGGATGCATGATGGGCCTCAAAGATTATAATAAGGACTTTGGGGAGTGGGAAGTCACTGAAAGTTTCTGAGCAGGCAAGTGGCATAATCTGACTTACATTTTAAAATGACATCTTTGGATCTATAACTATCTTAAAATGTTGGAAAAAAATAACTAGCTTCTGGGTGGAGAGTGAAATATAGGCATATGGGTAGAGACTAAGATGACTCTGGCGATCCCCATCTGCTGGTATGCCTGTCCTTTGATGACTGTTTCCTCTAAAATCCAGGCTGATTAACTGATTCACTTATAATTGGAGGAACATGACAGAAGTTATGGATGTTGCTTCTGAGATCAGGCTACAAAAGGACTGTGGCTTCCATCCTGAGCATTCTCTCCCAAACCCGCCCCTTCTCTCATGACTCACTCTGGGTGAAGGCAGTTGTCCCACTGTGAGCTTGTTTATGGAGAGATCTACACAGTGGGGTGAGCAGCTGATGCATGCAGTTCAAAGCCCATGAGGACCAAAGCCTGTGACAGCACACAGATGATCTTCTCCTCAGCATTTGAGTGGATCCTTCTGCCCCAGTCAAGTCTTATATGTTTAAAAAAGGGAGAGAGAAGGAAGAAAAAGAAAAAAAATTAAAGATAACTAATAGAGGGGAATAAAAGTAGAAGCAGAAAGACTAGGTAATGGCCAATTCTGTGGTTGATACATTGACTAATAAGTGGGTAGTAACAATAGGGGTGGTGAGAAGTGGCTGGGTAGAAAAGACGAAGGAGATGAGGAGAGCAAGATGCTCTTTGTGATCTGGAGAGGAAAACAAAAACAGGCCCTGATTTCCACTCCATGGAGAAGAACCATCAAGCCACAATAGATTAGTCTCTGTGGAAAGAAGAGCCCTAGAAGGATTTTGGCTCCTATGGAAAGGTATGGGGACAAAGAGTCTGAGGAAAAGGCCTAGGACCATTGTCTGAGTGCTGGCTAAGACTGTGTGGCAGGGATTAAGAAGCTGATTTTAGGGCTCAGTGGTAGAGCACTTGCCTAGCACATATGAGGCACTGGGTTCACTTCTCAGCACCACATAAAATTAAATAAAATAAAGCTCCATTTACAACTAAAAAAAATTTTTTTTTTAAAACCAGCTGATTTTAGGAGGCCAGAAAAGTGAAATGATGAGATCCAGCAACAGTCTGATCTGACACAACTAAGATGATGATGACAAACCCAGAACACCTTTGGTTGAGGAAATCTGACAAACTCACCAGAATATGTATTCTAAGTGGCAAGAATTAAAAATCCAATCTGTCTTATATTCCTCCATCCAGGCTAGGTCACCAGGTGACTGTAAGTACAGGAAGTCAGCCATGCTAGGCAGTCTCCAGAACACAGTCAGGCTGTCTCCAGGCACACAAGTACCAGTCCTGAGGCAGTTTAGTCTAGTGGTTAAGACCAGGGGTTTAATGTTGGGAGCTCAGAACAGGAATTCTAGCTCATCTCCTGCTGCATGACCTCAGTGGGCAGTTGGAGGGATTCCATAAGACAGCATGTCTATTTTCATTAGCTGGGCTCACAGTAAGCTCACATAGAGCCTCCACCATGTGAACAGTCGCCTGCCACTGCTGTTCCCACCCCCTGGAGAAGCACACGGGGCCACCGAGGGAGGCAGCAGTGCCCTTTATCTCAAAGAAAAGCTGAGCTGCTGTGTCTGAGATCACTGTGAGGTAGGAGACGCTGTGATCAAACGCCCGCTGTACTCCATCAGTGAACACAGCTGTTGGTTCCCTTGGCTCTCTTCCCACCCTTGATAAGTGAGCCTTTAAAATGCCTTAAAGATAAGTCCTGCTGCTGAACTGAAGGAGGCCTGAGTGGGGACAGGGCCCATTCACTGGAGAAACAACAATCCACAGAGCGTCACTCCTCCAGCCACTCCGTGCACACTGTGTCACCACATCTGCTTCCCTGGCAGCTCCTGTCTGCTTAGTGACCCACTGATACACAAAGTGACAACCCTCAGAATAAGCTCAAGATGTTGGTGGGTCACTGTGCAGGCTAAGCTGAAGGTCCATCTGTCACACTGCAATTTTAAGACACAGTCCTGCTTAGAGGGTGCACCCCCACGGCTGGGCATTTGGAACCTGGTCATCATGTGCTGCCATATAGCATCAAAGACAAGACTGGTTCAGCAGCAGAAAAGTTCAGGGACAAAAATCATCACAAGGTAAAGCTTCCAGATCAACTCTGCTAAAAAGAACGGTCTTCATCATGGATGATAAGACCACAAGCCAATAGCACACGGACACAAAGAACAATGTTCTCCACAAGTCAAACAAATAGGTGCAAGTAAATTTAAAGGCACATCAGTTATCAAAAAACAGATACTAATGTAGTTATAGCAGGCAAGATCAACTGGAAAAAACAAAATGTTCTTTTCATGTATACATCTAATCTCTAAGTCCACTGTTTAGTTAAAATATCCACCTGAATCCAGAAAAATGTCATCGGCTTAGCTTCCTGTTCTAAAATGAAAGACTTAAAAAATCCATATGTACTTGTGAATCCAAATGTGTTTCATTTAGGTCACAAACCTCCTGACACCCACAAACCACTACATTTAGAAATAGAAGTATCACAAGTTACACAATTTGCAAATTTTCTTAATATTCCTCGCCACTGTGGATCTTTGCCAACGTTCTGTCATTTCTAATCTATAGTGTCAGTGTGACAGTTAAAGCAAACAAGAGCTAATGTTTGTGGCAGGAGAAAATAATCAGCACATCCATTCATTAGCATCCTGCTCACACATTCATTGTCAATTATAAATATTTTCTTGGGTTAAACTCTGCCACCATCATTGAAACCATTACCGCCTGTGACTAAGTGATAGATTTGAAGAGTCAAGCTTCTGGCATTTTGCAGCTGGTGCTCAAGGATAATCAAAATGTTCATAAACTAACACTTGGGTTCCAGCAGTGTCTTACTCAAGATAACAATTCATTATCCCAGACAATGAAAATACAAGTCAAACTCTGATTCATGAGTTTTATAATGATGTTTCTGGGCTATATCCATTAGTTTTTGTTAAAAGGCTTTTCGATTGCTATTTGGGGAAATTTTTAGGGAATAATCAAATATAGAAAGTCTCTGATACATGATGGTTCGATTTAACGATTTTTTGACTTTATACTGGTGTGAAAGTGCTATGCATTCAGTAGAAACTACCTCAAATTTTGAATGTTGATCCTTTCCCAGACTAGTTGCTTGCAGGATAATATGTTCTCAGGACACTGAACAGCAGCAGGGAGCTCCAGCTCCTGGACAGCCACATGATCATGAGGGTACACAAGTATTATAAATGTATTTTGATATTTTCAACATGTGGTTAGTGTATTAGTTAGGTTTTTGTCTCTGTGACCAAAATACCTGACAAGAAAAATTCAGAAGAGAAAAAGTTTATTTTGGACTCAGGTTTCAGAGGTTCATTCCATAGTTGACTGACTCCATTACTCTGAGCCCACAGTGAGGCAGAGTATCACTGTGGAAGGATGTGGTGGAGGAAAGTTGCTCAGCTTTTAGTGGCCAGGAACCAGAGAGTGAGGGAGGTGCTAGGAGAAGAAGATACAATGCCCCAGGGTACACTCCCAGCAGCCACCTCCAGTCACACTGAACCTACCCACAGTTACCAGTTCATTCAAATTAGGATGGGTTGATTAGGTTATAGCTCTCATAATCCAATCATATCACCCTCGAACATTCCTGCATTAGTACAGGAGCTTCTGGGGGGGCAACTTGTACCCAAACCATAGCAGTGGGGTTTACTGGGACATAACCAATAAATCCATCATAAATTGAGGAGCATTTGTACATTGTTGGACTTTTACATTAGCAGATTCTGCAGGATTCTTGGAGAAGTCCTTCAGCCTACTAAATGAAAACGGCTAGTGCCCCATCCAGATTCTCTTTTAGGGTCAAGTGCACTTGTCCCTCGGCCACTAAGTAGTGACTGCTAACAACTCAGTTGTCCCCCTTCTCCAGAAACCTGCTCTTGGCTAGATGGGACTCGCCCTCCCCACTCACCCTCAGGCCGCAGCCATCCACTTACTAACCTAGAGTACAAAGGGCAGGCTCCCTTCTCTCAAGGAAGGGACCAGATTTGTGATGTATTTCATGCTCCAGAGCTTCCTCATGGGTCCAAGCTGAAGCTAGTCTCCTGAGAGTACCATATCCTTGCTTTTCTTAGCCCCCCACCACACACACACACACCTATCTTGGTTTTCTCACTCATTTTTTCCTGAGAAGAAAGAAAGAAAAAATGGTCAAAGAAAAAATCCCCATCTCAAAGTCTGATTCTAAGGAACCCAACCTAAGATACAAAAAACCTTCTCTTTGACCAGGATGAGACTGCTTCTGCCTAGGCACATGGTGAACCCTAAGCTCCACCAATAATACTGGTTGCTATTTCCCAAATACTTGAGGGAAGTGGGATTTTTCCTGGTGGTAGTCTGGATATTTTCCCCAGAAACTGCAAGATACTGAGGGTTGTATCACATCCATCCCCAGTGCCCTGCACGTTCTGCTGGAATTCTTCATCTCAGCCCTGACAGACAAAAATTCTTCTCAATGTTTCTTAGAAATCAATTTATAAAGATCAAAACCCCAGTAGAAACACAACATCAGTTGTGAACAAATTCAGCTCACTGAAAAGAAATAGAGACATGAAAACAGGAAACAAGTTCATCCTCACACATAATAAGTGGAATATGAATTGAAACTATGTGCAGTTTTTAAAAACTACATGGAGCCATTTTTTAGCCATCAGATCAGGAAGAAATCCAATATAACTTTTCAATCTAGTCTTATATCTAGTCCAGTGATAGTGGGTTCTTCCCCCTCCCATTACAAAGACATTATTATCCCCAAAGAAATGGCACTGTGGGAACCCACTGTTGGGCAATGAACCTGATAAAGCTCTGTAAAGCTCTTTAGAGTTGTGGGTGAAAGGAACACACAAACCTTAATTAATAGCCTTGCTCACATGAGGATCATATTTCCGGTTTGTCATGATTTCATACCAAGGTGGGTTCAAAGCAGTAGGCATTTTCATCTATCAGCGTGTCTTCTCGGTAGGTGTATGTGTCTGTTTGCTCCTCAGATCTGTGTGGTTTATGCTCCCCCAAATTCATGTTCTCTCTTGGTAGAAAGGTCGTGCTTCTTTACCTCAGTGGTGCCAATCACTGACACGAGAGCAGAAATGCATGGCCACTCCCTATCAGAAGCTTTCAGACCCATCATGTGGTTTGATTATCATGCTCTTTCCTTGATTGCAATACTTGCATAGTCCCAAAAGGATTTTTTCCTTCAGCCTGGGTCCTGGAGGGGAGACACGAAGGACATGAACGTAAGTGAGAAATCAATCTTTGTGGTCTGAGTCCCTGAGATTTGGGAGTCATTTGCTACTACCATAACTAGCCCAGATGTCTGCTATGGGCTATAAGCTCCAATATATCTTAGTTTCCTTTATACACCCCAAACATCTCATATAATCCTTTGCCCAAAGAATAAAAGACATTTAATTTAAATTGTTTAAGTGAAATTTTTCTTTCTTTTTTAAATTTCCCTTTCCTTCCTGAATAATTCAGCCCAAAATCCATTAAGAGGAGCCAAGGAAGGTAGGTGTTTGGTGAAGGGCTGGAGAGGAGCTGGGGTGGACCAGAGCAGGGTGCAAAGACTTGAGGAAATAAATACACTATGGGTTATAGGAGCCATATTTCTCACCATCAGAGAAGGGAGCCACAAATAGGGAAAGGTAAAAAATGATAATGACCCTGATTAGTTGAACCGGAATGGGAGATGTTAATGTGATGGTGGCTTACCAAAAAATAGATGTCACCTTATCTGACACACTATTAACAGTGAACTGAAGCAAGACTTGGGGTATCTGATATGTGCTAGGATCTGAATATTTATGTCTACTCCAAATTCATATGTTAAAATTGTAACCTCAAGGTCATATCAGGAGGTGGCACCTTTGGAAAATGATCAAGTTATTAGGACAGAGACCTCATGAATGGGATTTTTGCCCTTATAGAAGAGTCTCCAGAGAACTCATCGACCCTTTCCACAATGTAAGGACTCAGAAAGAAGATGGCATCTATGAGGAATTGGGTCCTCACCATATACCGTATCTACCAGAGTCTTGATCTGGGACTTTTCAGCCTTCAGAACGGTGAGAAATAAATTCGTGTTCTTTTTAAGTCATCCATTTCATGGCATTTTGTTACAGCAGTTCGAATAGACTAAGATGCTATTCTTGAAAGTCCATGGAAAATCACAGTCTAATCTATCATTAAAGTGGCTTCATCTTCAAAAAGGTTAGCAACATAATACTTAATATTCTTTAAGAGGTGGATGTCCTTGTTCATAATTAAAGATTGTACTCTCCTACACAGCTCAAAAAGATTTTATGCAGATTTACTAAATTGATTTTCTAATAGTAGGATGCCACAGGAGCTCACTTGATCCAATGATTCAGCTGCAGCAGCAAGAAAAGAACCCACTGTGGATGGGCTGCATTTAAAGGTAGAATAAGACCTCATCTCTTCAGATTCCAGCTGATTTGCTTGGTGCCATATCATTTAGTGATGTGTATATTTTTATCTTAGGGGTTAAGGAAAAGAAGCCTTGAGCACCACCAAAGTTTAGGCCTTGTTGTACCTCAATAGGATAAACTTGAGAGTTTCTTACTGGGCATTCATGCAGTAAAAAAATCCAGACCTATCCTATCTTATAGAACTGAATCAGGAAATGCTATTCCCAGACCAGATCTCAGGGGAGCTAGAAAGGCACCCAAAGGTGTAAGAATCTTCCCACCTAAATTTATTTAGGCCCATGAATCCATTCCCTATAGAGGAAAAAAAAAATAATGGGAGGTCAATGATGGCAGAAATGTCGGCAATGCTTCAGCAATGCTTTTTCTGTTGCCAGGAACAGAAATAACTTTCATGTCTGGACCCAGCTTCTGTTCATGTGACCAGGAGCAGGAAATTGTTAAGTTGGTCCCTGATCGAACTGAGAAATGTCTTTGCTCTCATTGCTTCCTAGTTCTCTGTTTCTCAGGATTATCCGTTGTGGAAGACTATGTATCTGAAGCAGGGAATCAGGAAAATAGTGACTTGAACCATTCATAACCATGACAATCAAGCTAAATACCTGTCTGGTATTAGGTACTGTCCTAGGAACCAGGGAAATGAAAAGATAAAACATGGCCCCTGTTCCTTAGCCTTGGGGAACAGACAAATAAATGAGTCATTGTGCTACGGGAGTGAGAAAGCTACATAGCAAGAGTGACTAAAAACAAAGGAAGGAGTGGTGAACTCAGTCTGAAGGTCCTGGAGGGTTTCATGGAGGAGGTTACCTTGGACCTGCACCAGGGAAGATGCTGGAAGAATCCACAGGAGGAATTAACAGAACCAAGGGTTCCAGAAATTCAAAGGTTGGTTGGTTGGTTGGTAGGTTAGTTGGTTGATTTTTTTGTACTCGTTCTCTTATGCTTTTCTGATTATTAAAGTAACGAATATTCATTTTAGAAATAGCATGCCTATGGGAACCCATCCACATTTAGCAGAATCAGGCTTGACTGAGCCATGGGATACAGAGGTCTGACTCCCAGGAACTGACAGTCATGAGAGACTGTTTCAGATACCCTGGGGTAGATGACCCTGTACAGAGGTGGATCACCCTTAGGAAATGCTAATTCTCTAAGCAAATGGCTTCCTTAACTCCACCCCATCCTGTTCCTCACAGAAGAAGCCCCTCCAAGTCCCTCTTTACCTGTGCAACTATAAATAAAGGAAAAATGTGCTCCTCTATCTTGTTTTGAGGCCAGATTTTGGCATGGCCCAATCTATCACACCACTTTCCATTTGAAAAGATTATTGGCTCTTGTGTTTATTTAATCAGATAAGTTTCTTAGTGATTAATCAATAGCCAGCACCATCTTCCGACAGAAATTCTTTCCCTCATCCACGCTGGACGTGACAGGAAGAACTCCCTACAACACTTATAATCCCAGTGTCTCAAAGGCTGAGGTGGGAAGATTTTGAGTTCAAAGCCAGCCTCAATAACTTTGGGAGACACTTAGCAACTCAGTGAGACTCTGTTTCTAAATAAAATATTAAAAAGGGCTGGGTATGTGACTCCATGGTTAAGCACCCCTGGGTTCAATCTTCAGTACCAAGTATACATACACACACACACACACATATGCGTGTATATATATATATATATATATATATATATATATATATACACATATATACATATATACACATATATATATACACACACATATATATGTATTTATGAAAAGTACCCAAAAATAAAGTCAAAACTAATGCCCCACCTCAAAAAACAATGAGGATAATTGCAATATCCAGAGGCAATACTTTTTCAATAATTCAAATTTGCCATAATTCCTTGTTTTCACTTTCTATACATTTTCATATAGAATTTTATTTGTATTATAAATATTTACAAGTTTCCATATTATTCACAAAGCATTCTATCATTAATGAACTTAGTAAACTAATTATTTGATAGAATCTTAATATTCCATCAAACGGATTTATCATAATACATGCAATCATTAATCTAGTATGGATTCTTTTGCTCCAAGTTTTAAATCATATTAAAGATGTCTCTATGTAAATCTTTTGTCATATCATAGAAGCTAAAATCCTGGATTAAAGTACGTGAACATTATTAACACACTTGGTAATTATCCATATTGCTTTCTGCAAAGTTTGCACCAACTTAAATTACAGTGCGTTTGTTATTAAACCTTTACCAATGTTGCATAGATTTTTTAAAAATTGGTTTAAATTAAAACTAACTAAGCCTAAATGTGCCATGCTGGAATAGTATCATTTTTAATTTGATAACTTAACTGGCAAAATTTTTCATTTCTTATTGGAAAAATTGTTTTTTTCTGATGCTGATTAGACTATCAAACTTGTTTTGTCATATTTTCTATACACATTTTTCCCTGCTTGTTGGTTCTTTCCATTTTCTCTATGACGTGTTTTGACAATAAAGTCTTTACTGTTTTTGTGGTAAATTTTTTCAGTCTTTTCCTTTGTGGATTCTTCAATTAGAATTCAAAATATTTTTAGATCTCTTTGAGACTGTTTTAACTCATGAGTTACTTACTTAGAAGGATGTTTAATTTCCAAATATTTAGGGATGTTTTCCAGCTATGTTTCTATTATTCATTTCTAGTTTAATTCCATTGTGATCCAGAAACATTATTTATATGATTTCTATACTTTTAAATTTATTAAGGTATGTTTTATGGACTAGAATGTTCTCTATCTTGGTGATTATTTCATAGAAGCAGGAGAAAAACATGTATACTGCTTTTGTTGGATAAAATATTCTATAGGTGTCAGTTGATTGATGGTTGTATTTAGTCATCTATATCCTTACTGACTTGCTACCTGATTATTCTATCTACTGATGTTGAATTCTCCAATTATACTAATGGATTTGCCTAGTGCTCCTTTCAGTTCTATCAGCTTTTGACTTAAGTATTTTGATGCTCATTTTTAGGTGCATATGTATTTAGGATTGTTATGTTTTCTTAGAAAATTAACCCTTTATTATTATGTAATGCCTAATTTTATTCATGATAATCTTTCATGTTCAGAAGCTGGTTTTGTCTGAAATTAATATAGATGCTCCAGCTCTTTAAAACTAATGTTGGCATGGTATATCTTTCTCAATCCTTTACTGATAATATGAATATTTATACATTAAATGAATTTTTGTATGCAGTACATAGGTATTTTTAAAAATCTGTGCTGACAATCTGTCTTTCATTGATATATTCAGACATTCACATGTATTTAGACCATGAATTCTGGTAGGGTTCCTGGGGGTAAAGACTACAGAAATGCAGACTCCCTCAAAACTATGGCTCCCAGAAGTTTCTTCTTCTCACACTTAGTCCACACTTAGCTCCAGAACTTCACTGGAAATTATATTTAAGTGCACAATCCTTAGCTAATCAACGTTAGTGGAAATCTAGGCCAAGAAGATAATGATTCATCACTTCTAAAAGACGATTTGTTTTCAGATACATAACCATGGCACAAGCATTCTTTCCTGAAAGTATCTTTTAAATGAAAAAGTGAAGCACTCCTTTAAAATGGGTTTGTTTCAAAGGACATCAAGAGCAAGCAACCACTGTGCACCTGCAGGAGACCTCATGGAGCCAAGTATTTGGAGCAGAGAACCAACAAGGAATGACTTAGGAGGCATAGTGGCTGAGGAAAGGGTGACCGTTCCTGTCTCCCTTTGACTATGTCTCTGGAGAGAGTAACTCTTAAGAGTGTCTCAGAAATGACCCTTAGTAGGAATTTCATGTCTCACACCCAAAGCCCTCTCCCTTTATCCAACTAGTGACTTTGTATCTACTTAGAACGGCTTAGTTTACACATCTGGCCAAAGTCACACCATGCCATCATGTTCTAGAGGAATTTTGTAGTCTCTGTATGCCTCCTACCTTTCTACTGTGGTGAGCAAATAAAGATTTCAGTCCAAATCTGGAGCACAACAAAAATATGAACAGCTCTGGGCAAAGTCACTTGGAGAGCCTCTTGCAAGTCACCAGTAAGACTACATAAATGCATGATATTAATCATATTCCTGCAAAATTCAAGTCGCAACAAAACTATACTTATAAACACAGTGAGGTACTGGCTTTAAGGTAGACATACAGATCAATGGAAATAGATCCTTACCTTTTCAATAAGGATGTGAAGACAATTCAATGGGGGAAAGAACAAGAATTTTCAACAAATGGTGCTGGGCAAAAGAGTGATTTGCACCATATACAGAATTTAACACAAAGATGATCAAAGACCTAATGGTAAAACTAAAGCTATAAAACTTTTACAAGAAAACAGGCATTCATCACTTTGAATTAGGAAACAGCTTTTTTAATAGAACACCAAGAAAGTGACAAAAAGAAAAAAAATTGATAATTGAACTTCATCAAAATTTGAAATGTTTGGGCTTCAAAGGACACTATCAATTAAATGAAAATGCAATACAAAGAATGGTAGAAAATATTTGTAAATCAATGTGTATAATGTGTATATCAATGATTAGGGACTTGTATCTAAATATAAAGATGTCTTATCATTGGGCAATTAAAAAAAAGAAATAATCCTAGAGCCCAGTTCTTGTTTTGTAATACCAACAAAGGGAACAGTTTTTCTTAGAGAAATAAGTAGAAGTATATTCAAGAAATATACAAAATGAGCCTGGGCCATCTTATCATACCATAAAGTAAGGAAGTGCTCATACACACACACACACACACACACACACACACACACACACACACAGATGGGAAAATATCAAAGGGACACAGAAGCCAACCAAAATAACTCCCAATGACCAAAGTTGGAACAAATTGAGCAACAGGATAAATTAGTACTGAATTATATATCAGAACACAAAATAAATATTCATAAGTCCACATGACTATGAATAAATAATGAGGGGATAGAGACAAATAATTGCATGCAGAAGAATTCCAAATAATGTATATAGAAATTCTGCCCTCAAGAGGTGGCACATAATTTCTTAGACCTTAGATGAAGGCTGTGCATAGTGAATTCCCTGGGAAGAGCACAGTGTGGAAAGGAAATGTGTGGGGAACAGAGTGGACACACACTGCCTCAGCCAGGTGAGTAAGATCTCTGTCAACAATAAAAGGACGTGTCAGTAGTATGTGTGACAAAAATGACATTATAGGGGTGTAACCTTTCTTCATAATACACGTAACTCCACTCCAATCATGACAAAGGCAGGAAATCCTGACAGCACCTTCTGCAATATACTTGTCCAGTGCTCCTCAGAACTTTCAATGGAGAGCTAGGAGAACAGCTCAGCAATAGAGCAGTTACTTAGCATGCCCATTGAGCCTGGGTTCAATCCCCAACACCAAACCAAACAAAGCAAACAATAAAGACTCTCCTAAAAACTGCCAAGGTCACCAAAAACAAAGAAGATCTGAGAAATTTTCACACACAAGAGCAGTCTAGGGAGACATGATTTTTAAAAAATGCAATATGGTGTCCTGGATGGAATCTTGGAGCTGAAAAAGAACATTAGGTAAAAACCAAATCTTAATAATGTTTAGGAAAACTAGGAAAAAAAATAATGTTTAGGTCTTTGCTGTTGTTGTTATAGTTTTTGCAGTTCTGGGGACTGAATCCAGAGGCACTTTACCACTGACCTACATCCCCAGTCCTATTTCTTTTTTATTTTGAGACAGGCCCTTTCTAAGTTGCTTCAGGTCTTGCTAAGTTGCTGAGGCTGTCCTAGAAATTGGGATCCTCCTGCCTCAGCCTCCTGAGCCTTTGGGATTATAGGTGTGCATCACCATGCCCTGCTTAATAAAGTCTTAATAGAGTATGACCTTTAGTTAGCAACAATTCATCAATATTGACCCATTAACTGTAACAAACAAACCAAACTCAGGTACAATGTTAATAATGGGGAAAATTAAGTACATGGTATAAGGGAACCCTTTGTATCAACTTCATATTTCTGTAAATCTAAAACTAGACTGAAGAACAAATCTTACTTTTAAAAAGATACAATAGGACTGGAAAGATCTTCCAAACAAAAAATAAAGAAAGAAACTATAGAACTAAATAATATAATCAATAATTTAGACTTAACAGACATATATAGAATATTTCATCCATCAATGAACAGATATACTTTCTTCACAGCAGCACACAGATCCTTCTCTAAAATAGACCATATCTTATGCCACAAAGGAACTCTAAGTAAATTTTAAAAAAGTGGAAATTATACCTTGCATCCTATCAGAACATAATGGAATGAAATTGAAAATCAACAATAAAATAAAAATAGAAGCTACTCTAGTACCTGGAGACTAAATAATACATTATTGAATGATGAATGGATAGCAGAAAAAATCAAGGATGAAATAAAAAAAGTTCTTAGAGGTAAATGAGAACACCAATATGACATGTCAAAATCTCTGGGACACTATGAAGGCAGTATTAAGAGGAAAATTTACTACATTGAGTTTATTCTTTAAAAAAATAAGAAGTCAACAAAAAATGACCTAAATTTATACCTCAAAGTCCTAGAAAAAGAACAGATAAGCACCAAAAACTGTAGAAGACAAGAAATAATTCAAAGCAGAACTGAAATCAATGAAATTGAAATGAAAAACAATTCAAAAAATTGACAAAACAAAAAGTTGGTTCTTTGAATAAGTAAACAAAATAGATAAACCCTTAGCCACATTCATGAAGACAGGAGAGAGAAAACTCGAATTACTAAAATTCATGATGAAAAAGAAAATATCATGACAGACACCATTGAAATATATAACACAATTAAAAACTACTTTGAAAACCTATACTCCAACAAGATAGAAAATCTTAAAGACATCAGCAAATTTTTAGAGACATATGATCCTCCCAAACTGAAGCAGGAGGACTTGCACAATTTAAATACATCAATTTCAAGTAATGAAATAAAGGACATCATCAAAAGCCTACCAACCAAGAAAAGCCCAGGAACAGATGAATTCTCAGCCAAGTTCTACAAGACCTTCAAAGAAGAATTAACACCAATACTCCTCAAAGTATTCCATGAGATAGAAAGGGAGGGAATCCTTCCAAACTCATTCTATGAGGCTAATATCACCCTGATGCCAAAACCAGACAAAGACACATCAAGGAAAGAAAACTTCAGACCAATGTCCCTGATGAACATAGATGCAAAAATTCTCAATAAAATTCTGGCAAATTGCATACAAACATATATTTAAAATATAGTGCACCACAACCAAGTGGGGCTCATCCCAGCCATGCAATGGTTGTTCTACATACAGAAATCAATAAATGTAATTCATCACATCTATAGACTTAAAGATAAGAATCACATGATCATCTCAATAGATGCAGAGAAAGCATTTGACAAAATACAGTACCCCTTCATATTCAAAACACTAGAAAAACTAGGGATAGTAGGAACATACTTCAATATTGTAAACGCTATCTATGCTAAACCCAAGGCTAACATCATTCTAAATGGAGAAAAACTGAAAGTATTCCTTCTAAGAACTGGAACAAAACAGGGATGTCCTCTTTCACCATTTCTATTCAACATAGTCCTTGAAACTTTAGCTAAAGCAATTAGACAAATAAAAGAAATTAAAGGGATATAAAAAGGATAAAAAGAACTCAAAATATGACTATTTGCTGATTACATGATTCTTTATTCAGAAGATCCAAAAAGTTCCACTAGAAAACTCCTAGAACTAATACATGAATTCAGCAAAGTGGAAGAATATAAAACCAACACCCATAAATCAAATGCATTTCTATACATCAGTGATGAATCTACTGAAAGAGAAATTAGGAAAACTACCCATTCACAAGACCTTCAACAAAAATAAAATACTTGGGAATCAATCTAACAAAAGAGGTGAAAAACTTCTACAATGAAAACTACAGAACACTAAAGAAAGAAATTGAAGAAGACCTTAGAAGATGGAAAGACCAGGGCTGGGGAGATAGCTCAGTGGGTAAAGTGCTTGCCTTGCAAGCACAAGGCCATGGGTTCGATTCCCAGCACCATTAAAAAAAGAAGAAGAAGAAGAAGAAAATGGAAAGGCTTTCCATGCTCCTGGATAGGCAGAATTAATATTTGTCAAAATAACACCTACCATAGGTGTTATACAGATTCAATGCAATTCCTATTAAAATATCAATGACATTCTTCATGGAACTAGAAAAGGCAATCATGAAATTCATTTGGAAAAATAAGGGACCCAGAATAACCAAAGCAATCCTTAGCAAGAAGAGTGAAGCAGGAGACATCACAATACCAGACCTTAAACTACACTACAAAGCCATAGTAACAAAAATGGCATGGTATTGATATCAAAACAGACACGTAGACCAATGGAACACAATAGAAGACACAGAGACAATAACACATAAATACAGTTGTCTCATACTAGACAAAGGTGCCAAAAACATTCACTGGAGAAAACGTAGCCTATTCAACAAATGGTGCTGGAAAAATTGGAAATTCACATGTAACAAAATGAAATTAAATCTCTATCTCTCACCCTGCACAAAATTCAGCTCAAAGTGAATCAAAGACTTACCCACTGGAACAGAGAGACCCTGCACCTACTAGATTAAAAAGTAGGCCCAAATCTTTACCATGTTGGCCTAGGATCTGACGTCCTTAACAAGACTCCTGAGGCACAAGAAGTAAAATCAAGAATCAACAAATGGAATCAACGAAATTGAAACAAAAGAAACAATACAAAAAATTGACAAAATAAATAGTTGGTTCTTCGAAAAAATAAACAAAATCGATAAACCTTTAGCCACACTAACAAAGAGAAGACGAGAGAAAACCCAAATTACTAAAATTCGGAATGAACAAGGAACTATCACAACAGACACGACTGAAATACAAAACATAATTAGAAGCTAGTTTGAAAACCTATACTCCAACAAAATAGAAAATTTCGAAGACATCAACAGGTTTCTAGAGACATATGAATTGCCTAAACTGAACGAGGAGACATACACAATTTAAATAGACCAATTTCAAGTAATGAAATAGAAGAAGTCATCAATAGCCTACCAACAAAGAAAAGTCCAGGACCAGATGGGTTCTCAGCCGAGTTCTACAAAACCTTTAAAGAAGAGCTCATTCCAATACTTCTCAACGTATTCCATAAAATAGAAGAGGAGGGAACCCTTCCAAACTCGTTCTATGAAGCCAATATCACCCTGATACCTAAACCAGACAGAGACACATCGAGGAAAGAAAATTTCAGACCAATATCCTTAATGAACATCGACGCAAAAATTCTCGACAAAATTTTAGCAAATCGCATACAAAAACATATTAAAAAGATAGTGCACCACGATCAAGTGGGTTTTATCCCAGGGATCAAGGTTGGTTCAACATCAGGAAATCAATAAATATAATTCACCATATCAATAGACCTAAAGTCAAGATTATTGTGTCTCTGTCTGGTTTAGGTATCAGGGTGATATTGGCTTCATAGAATGAGTTTGGGAGGGTTCCCTCCTCTTCTATTTTATGGAATACGTTGAGAAGTATTGGAATGAGCTCTTCTTTAAAGGTTTTGTAGAACTCGGCTGAGAACCCATCTGGTCCTGGACTTTTCTTTGTTGGTAGGCTATTGATGACTTCTTCTATTTCATTACTAGCTTCTAATTATGATTATTTTGATAGATGCAGAAAAAGCATTTGATAAAATACAGCATCCCTTCATGCTCAAAACACTAGAAAAAATAGGGATAGTGGGAACATTCCTTAACATTGTAAAGGCTATCTACGCTAAGCCCATGGCTAATATCATTCTAAATGGTGAAAAACTGAAAGCATTCCCTCTAAAAACTGGAACAAGGCAGTTATGTCCTCTTTCACCACTTCTATTCAATATCGTCCTTGAAACTCTAGCCAGAGCAATTAGACAGACCAAAGAAATTAAAGGGATACGAATAGGAAAAGAAGAACTCAAACTATCCCTATTTGCTGATGATATGATTGTATACTTAGAGGAACCAGGAAATTCCACCAGAATACATTTAGAACTCATAAGTGAATTCAGTAAAGTAGCGGGATATAAGATCAATGCACATAAATCTAAGGCATTTTTATACATAAGCGATGAATCTTCAGAAAGAGAAATTAGGAAAACTACCCCATTCACAATAGCTTCGAAAAAAATAAAATACTTGGGAATCAATCTCACAAAAGAGGTGAAAGACCTCTACAATGAGAACTACAGAACACTAAAGAAAGAAATTCAAGAAAACCTTAGAAGATGGAAAGATCTCCCTTGTTCTTGGATAGGAAGAATTAATATTGTCAAAATGGCCATACTACCAAAAGTTCTATACAGATTCAATGCAATTCCAATTAAAATCCCAATGATGTACCTTACAGAAATAGAGCAAGAAATTATGAAATTCATCTGGAAGAATAAGAAACCCAGAATAGCTAAAGCAATCCTTGGCAGAAAGAGTGAAGCAGGGGGTATCGCAATACCAGAACTTCAACTCTACTACAAAGCAATAGTAACAAAAATGGCATGGTATTGGTACCAAAATAGACAGGTAAATCAAAGGTACAGAATAGAGGACACGGACACAAACCCAAATAAATACAGTTTTCTCATACTAGACAAAGGTTCCAAAAATATGCAATGGAGAAAAGATAGCCTCTTCAACAAATGGTGCTGGGAGAATTGGAAATCCATATGCAACAGAATGAAACTAAACCCATATCTCTCACCATGCACGAAACTAAACTCAAAATGGATTAAGGATCTTGGAATCAGACCAGAGACCTTGCATCTTATAGAAGAAAAAGTAGGTCCAGAGCTTCAACATGTCAGCTTAGGACCAGACTTCCTCAACAGGACTCCCATAGCACAAGAAATAAAAGCAAGAATTAATAACTGGGATAGATTCAAACTAAAAAGCTTTCTCTCAGCAAAGGAAACTATCAGCAATGCGAAGAAAGAGCCTACCGAGTGGGAGAAAATCTTTGCCAATCATACTTCAGATAGAGCACTAATCTCCAGAATCTATAAAGAACTCAAAAAACTCTACACCAAGAATGCAAATAATCCAATCGACAAATGGGCTAAGGAAATGAATAGACACTTCACAGAAGAAGATCTACAAGCAATCAACAAACATATGGAAAAATGTTCAACATCTCTAGTAATAAGAGAAATGCAAATCAAAACCACCCTAAGATTCCATCTCACCCCAATTACAATGGCGATTATCAAGAATATAAGCAACAACAGGTGTTGGCGAGGATGTGGGGAGAAAGGTACACTCATACATTGCTGGTGGGGCTGCAAATTAGTGCAGCCACTCTGGAAAGCAGTATGGAGACTCCTTAGAAAACTTGGAATGGAACCACCATTTGACCCAGCTATCCCACTCCTTGGCCTATACCCAAAGGACTTAAAATCAGCATATTTCAGAGATACAGCCACATCAATGTTCATAGCTGCTCAGTTCACAATAGCCAGATTGTGGAACCAACCTAGATGTCCTTCAATTGATGAATGGATAAAGAAACTGTGGTATATATATACAATGGAATATTACTCAGCCATAAAGAATGATAAAATTATGGCATTTGCAGGCAAATGGATGAAACTGGAGAATATCATGCTAAGTGAGATAAGCCAATCTCAAAAAACCAAAGGAAGAATGATATCGCTAATAAGTGGATGATGACACATAATGGAGGGTGGGAGGGGTTAGTGTTGGGGTTGGAGTTGGGTTTAGGGAGGGGGGCAGGACTGGAGGAAGGAAGGACTGTATAGATGGAGGGGAAGGGTGGGAGGGGTAGGGAAGAAGGGAAAAAAATGGTAGAATGAATCAAACAACATTACCCTATGTAAATTTATGATTACACAAATGGTATGCCTTTACGCCATGTACAGGCAGAGAAACAACATGTATCCCATTTGTTTACAATAAAAAAAAAGAATATAAATAATAAAAAAAAAGAATCAACAAATGGGATGAATTTAAAGTAAAAAGCTTTTTCTCAGCAAAGGAAACAATCAGTAACGTGAAGAGAGATCCTACAGAACGGGAGAAAATCTTCACCACCAGTACCTCAGATAAGGCATTAATTTCCAGGATATACAAAGAACTAAAAAACTTAACACCAGAAAAATAAATAACCCAATCAATAAAGGGGTTAAGGAACTGAACAGGCACTTCACAGAAGAAGAAATATAATCTATCAACAAATAGATGAAAAAATGTTCAACATCTCTAGCAATTAGAGAAATGCAAATCAAAACTACTCTAAGACTTCATCTCACTCCAGTCAGAATGGCAATTATCAAGAATACAAGCAATAAGTGTTGGCAAGGATGTGGGAAAAAAGGTACACTCATATATTTCTGGTTGGACTGCAAATTGGTGCAACCACTATGGAAATAAGTATGGAGATTCTTCAGAAAACTTGGAATGGAACCACTATTTGACCCAGCTACCTCACTCCTTGGTTTATACCTAAAGGACTTAAAATCAGCATACTACAGTGACACAGTCACATCAATGTTTATAGCAGTTCAATTCACAATAACTAACCTATGGAACCAACCTAGGTGTCCTTCAAGATATAAATGGATAAATAAAATGTTGTATATATACACAATGGAATATTACTCAGTCATAAAGAAGAATGAAATAATGACATTTGTTGGTAAATGGATGGAGTTGGAGAATATCATGCTAAGGGAAATAAGCCAGTCCTAAAAAAATCAAAGGCCAAATGTTTTCTCTGATTTGCAGATGCTAACTCACGATAAGGGCGGTGGGACTAGGGAAGAATAGAGCTACTTTAGATTAGGTAGAGGGGAGTGAAGTGATGGAAGCAGCTATGGAGGTAGCAAGGATAGTAGAATGAGATAGGCATTATTACCCCATGTACGTATATGACCATATGACTAGTGGGATTCTACATTATGTACAACTAGAAAAATGAGAAATTATACTCCATTTATGTATGGTGTATCATAATACATTCTGTCATGTATAACTAATTAAAACAAATTTAAAAAAACAAAAAAGATTTAATAGGGCTGGAGGTGTAACTCAGTGTTAGAGAGCTTGCCTGGCATGAGTGAGGCACTGGGTTGATCCTTAGCACCACATAAAAATAAATTAAAAAAAAAATACAATAAAGTTTTTAAAACAAAGAATCCAATTTTAAAATGGGTGAAGATTTGAGTCAACATGTATCCCATGGAGATACACAAATGGGTGGCCAATAAGCACATGAAAAGATATTCCATACCATCAGTCAACTAGAAAAGCAAACCAAATCCACACTGAGATACCACTACCAAGATGACTGTAATAGAAAATGATAAACATTAAGAAATGTTGGAGAGGATGTGAAGAAATTGGAACCTTCATATATTGCTAGTCGGAATGAAAATGGTGCAGCATATTTGGGCAAAAAATTGTTATTTCCTCAAAAAGCTAAAAGAGTTTTCATGTGGCCCAGCAATTCCATGTCTGAGCATATACCCAACAGAATCAATAAATGTATATTCAAATGAAAAATTTGTCCATGAATATTCATAGCAATGTCATTCATAATAATCCCAAAGTAGAAACAATCCAAATATCCATCAACTGATGAATGGATAAATAAAAGCTGGTTTAGCCATAATATGAAACAATACCCAGTTATAAAAAAGAATGAAGGGGTTGGGGATATAGCTCAGTTCATAGAGTGCTTGCCTTGCAAGCTCAAGGCCCTGGATTCAATCCCCAGCACGGCAAAAAAAAAAAAAAAAAAAAAAAAAAAGGTATGTAGTGCTGACCCACTGACCCGTGCTAACACTTGGACAAACATTGCAAAGTTCATGCTAAGTGAAAGAAACCAGATACAAAAGGTTATATACTGTATGATTCTGTTGACATGAAATGTCCAAAATAGGCAACTCCTTACATACAGAAAGTAGACCAGTGGTTTCAGAGACTAGGGATAAGGGGAGATGAGAATTAACTGCTAACGAGTACAGGGTTTCTATCTGGGGTAGCAAGAATTTTCTGAAATTAAATAGTAGCACAACTTTATAAATATACTAAAACCCCACTGAGTTGCACACTTAAAAAGTAATAAGATCCAAACCATGTGATGCCTTCACTTCATTTTCTTCCAAACAAGGGAAGAAGACATGTGTGACATGTCACACTGGCCACTTATAGAGAAACTAAGGCACCAAGAGGACAAACAAACTGCCACCATTTTTCAGCAATTATGGGGTGCCAGGTTTAGACAGGGCTGGTGCAAACCTTGTCTCAGCAGAAGAAAATGCAGGAAAGGCAAAGAACATCCTCTCCCCATGCTACATGTAAACTTGGGAAGAACAAAGGTCATTTCCCCAAGATAAAACAGTGAATGGCAGCTTGACTTCAACCACTGGTTTAGAAAACTACAGGTTCATTCCTTGCTCGTGTCAGGATGGCTGTTAATACAGCTGAAAACCTTGGACCTCGTCCATGCTCACTGTTTCTAAAGACATGCGTGGTGGCCCTGGTTCCATGGGTGAGTGCAACGGAGTATCAGAAGCCAAGTTTAAGCAACAAAGACCTACAATGCGATGCTTTTTACTTTTGTTGAGGAGAAGAATGAATGTTTCAGAGCAACTTTTCCCTTAGTTGGAGAGAGGAGGATTCCTGATTTCCTGGTCCTGAAGAAAGCAATATGATTAGAGAAAAGGAACAGAACGTAAGCACTGTGAGGAAGCAACCAAGAAGACCCTCGTGGGGTCTCTCAGTGCAGTAAGAAGCCAAAACAAGCTTGCCCTGCTTCTGCAGGTGCGCAGGGGAGAGAGCCCGCCCCAGGCCACAGTGGGAGGGTGTGGAAGGCTGGGGTTGAGGAGGGGGCAGTGGTGGTAGCGGGGAAACTCCTGGCGTGGCTCTGACTATATCTGAAGAGGAGCCAAGTGGTCCCTGATGCGAATAATGAGGTCACTGCTGGTGAAATGGACTAGGCTGGGTGAGCACCTACAAACTGTAAAGTACTTTCTCAGAACAAAGAGGGGAAGAGACAAGTGCCCAGGAGTCTGTGAGGAAAGCAGAGGTCAGAGGGGTCTTATTTCTAAAGCCCATTCCAGGTTCATCTTTCCTCACCCTTGGTATAATGACCTCAGAGCTTCTTCCCATCTGGTTTCTTTGAGGGGGCAGAGTATGAAATACAAACTCAGGAAAGGCCTTTTTGTTCCTTATTTCATTAAAAAAAAAAAAAATGCCAGTCAGGATTCAGAACCTTGTTATGTCCAGAAAACTGAATGAAAATTTTTCCATGTTATAGTGCAGAAAAGTTCCCACTGAGTAGAAATATAAATGAGTACACATGTAATAAAGTGGATGTACAGGACACCTGACCCTTAGGGCTGCTCGGTGTCTTTTCCTCCTTCAACTGCTTAGAGCATCCCAAGTCTCCTGTGGGACATCACCACTTCCTCATCTTGGGTCTACGTGGCCCATATATAGCCACCTCCAGCCCACGAAATCCAAGAATGGAAAGGCTAATAAAAGCACAGTGGTTAATCCACATGATCCACGTTATAACAATAAGGATTACAGGACTTTGGCCAAATTTAAGCAGTGAATTTGGAACTACCAGGAACTAGTCAACCTGAGTGGAGAAAGTTCATCTGCAATGAGAAGAAATAAAGTCAACTACAAAGGAAAGTAGAGTCGAGAGAAAGAGACAGCCCTGACCCTCCGTCATTAGACCTTCCATCCAGGTGTACCTGAAGTCAGTTACCTACAGATGTTTCAGACACACGAGCCTATCAATTATCTTTTTATTCAAGCCAGATTAGTTTATTTTTCTATCTCTAAGAATTATAAGAGCTTATTAATACAGGGCTTAAATTGGATCATGACCATGCTGAAATTTCTGACACATGACTTGGTATAGGCATCTCTGTATATATAAAGGACACTGTTGAAACCTGTCATATGACCACCAACTGACCAATTAAAGAAGGCAAATGAAATCTAAAGAAAGGGCAAAGAGGTCGAACTTTAGAATTAAAAAAGAAGTGTTTAAATTACTTGCCTTTCTGAATTATCAAATGACTGGGACTACAATAGTATTAATGATAAATAAAAGGTTGATCAATTTTTGAATTATCAACATCATCAACAACAATTATAATTATTTTTTAAATTGGCATTTAAAACCAATTATTATGTGCCAGTACTAGCTGAATTTCTTTTATATTCCTAATCTTATTTAAATCTCACTTTACTAGGGGAACTAGAACTATTTCCACTTTACAGATGAAGAATTGGGGCTGGGGTAGTCTCAACCTCTGACAGAAGGCTTTGCCAGATGCTCTCTTTATCTAAATCTGAGCAGCTGAAGATGACTGCAGAAAGCCCCCCAATCCACCAAGGGTCGTTATTTTAAATTCATGATCACAAATCTCCAGAGGCCTCCAGTACACATGAGAAATCCTATTTCATTTCCCTTGTTTACTTATTCTCAGTTTCCCCTACAGCTGTCTCACACTTTCTCCCCTCTTCTTAAATTTCCAGCCTCTTGGCCTTTCTCACTCTCACTGATGAACTTGCTTTTTATTTCACTGAGAAAACAGCTGCAATCAGAAAATAACTTTTGCGACATCTCTCCAATAAATCTACCAACTTACCTTTCTCTGCATGCACGTACTCTGCCTTCCTGTCCATTACTCGGTCAACCAACTTCGCCCGTAGGAGAGAATACATAACAATTATGGAAGTTTTCAGGAGAGATTTAGACAATGATGGAGAATTTAGAGATCAATTGGTGGAAAGTACATAGAAAAGAAATAAAGTAATTCTAGAGCCAAATTCTCCATTCGTGTGTCAGATCCCAACCCCTCTTGTATTCAGTTAATATTCGTACAGCAAAGGAAAAGTGATCATACCTTACCAACAGGTTCATCCATGGATTTAGTTTACATGGTAATAATAAATTAAACCCTGAATGTTCATCCAACCAAAATTTTGGGGTTAAGTATCATTGATTAGCTGCCACACAGAGGAGACGAGAATTTAGTTTCTATTTTTCCCCATATTTTCTCTGCTAAAAATAAACACTTTAAAAAGTGATCATTTCTACTATCATCCCTTTCTCACTGTTTATGGGACAGTCACACCAGAGAATTTTTGAGCATTTTCTTTCAGGAGGAAAGCTTCAGGGGTACTTCTGGAAACAAACAAAAAAACAAACAAAAAGATCCTTAATGCCCCTCCTTCCCTCATACCACTGAGATCTAGGTGTTCCCTCCCCTGGTACTGAGACAGTGGCTCTCCCTCCACTGCTACAAAATGCAGCCCAGTAACTATCACTTCACCTATTTCCCAATCATATTCTCCTTGAACCCAAACATTTATTATGAAGACTTCAGGTGCAAAATAGACAAAAGCATTTTTAAATAAAACTTATAGACCCCATTATGTCACATACTGTGGTCCAAGTGGGTTACTATAGGGAGACTTTGGCAAGAGATGGTCTTTGGCCATATAGTTGACTATATGGTTGTTATGGTTTATATATTAGGGGTCCCCCAAAAGCTCATGTGTGAAACAATGCAAGAAAGTTTAGAGGTGAAATGATTGAGTAATAAGAGCCTTAACCTAACTAGTGCATTAATCCACTGATATGGATTATCTAGGCAGTAACTATAGGCAAGTAGGGTATGACTGGAAGAAGTAGATCACTGGAGGCATGCCTTTAGAGTTTGTTTTGTCTCTGGCTAGTACAGTGCTCTCTCTCGCTCTCTCTCTCTCTCTCTCTCTCTCTCTCTCTCTCTCTCTCTGGCCCCCTCTGATTCCATAATACCATGTTCTGAGCTGCTTTCTTCCTCCACACTATTCCACCATGATGTTCTGCCTCACCTTGGGCCCAAAGCAATGGAGTAGGCCATCTCTGGACTGAGACCTCTGAAACTCTGAGCCCCAAACAAACTCTTTTTCCTCTATGTTGTTATTGTCACGTCTTTTGATCACAGTGATGAAAAAGTTGCCTAAAACAGCAGTGATTACTTTATGGTCTAGGACCATATCAGTTCAAAAAGCAAATCCCAATGCCTGTATTAGAATTTAGTTTGAATCCTTTGTGCCCCATTGGCTAACTGCCTCTTGGAGGGTGTACCAACCCAACTGGCACAGTTGCTAAAAATGGAAAGAAAGAAACATCATGCCCAAGAGTAGTAAGGATAGAATCCCAATTAGTCTACGAAATCTCCCATCCCTGATCATTACACGGGAAAAGATTGAGAATTGATTCTTTTCTGAAGACAGCTGCATTCTGTGACCAAACTGACTTAGTAAGGTGTGTAAATCAGAAGGAACCAAAGGAGGTAGAACTGGAAATCTTTTTAAGTACTTTTTTAAAATTATTTTTTATTTTTACAGACTGCATTTTGATTCATCGTACACAAATGGGGTACATCTTTTTGTTTCTATGGTTGTACATGATGTAGATTCATACCATTCGTGTAATCATACATGTACATAGGGCAATGATGTCTGTCTCATTCCACCATTTTTCATACTCCTCTCCCTCTCATTTCCCTCTACGTAATCTAAAGTTCCTCCATTCTTCTCTCACAACCTCAACCCTCACCCCCATTATATATCATCATCCACTTATCAGGGAAAATATTCAGCCTTTGTTTTTTTGGGATTGGCTTATTTCACTTAGCATGATATTCTCCAATTCCATCCATTTATCTGAAAATGCCATAATATTCTTCTTCTTTATGGCTGAATAATATTCCACTGTGTATATATACCACAGTTTCTTTATCCACTCATCGTTGAAGGGCATCTAAATTGGTTCCACAATCTAGCTATTGTGAATTGAGCTGCTATAAACATTAATGTGGCTGCATTACCGTAGCATGCTAATTTTAAGTCCTTTGGGTATAAACCGAGAAGTGGGATAACTGGATCAAAAGGTGGGTCCATTCCAAGTTTTCTGAGGAATCTTCACATTGCTTTCCAGAGTGGCTGCACTAATTTGCAACTCCATCAGCAATGTATGAGTGTGCCTTTTCCCCCACATCCACGACAACATCTATTATTGTTTGTGTTCTTGATAATAGCCATTCTAATTGGAGTAAGATGAAATCTCAGAGTTGTTTTAATTTGCATTTCTCTAATTACTAGAGATGTTGAACACTTTTTCATATATTTATTAATTATTTAAGTAATTTTTTTAAGGAGGTTCTTCCTATACTCAACAATCCCAGATGCCTACGGATGGTAGGAAACATGGACAATCCAATGAATTTCTTAAAAATTAGCCCATGGTTGAAGAGCTTTCAGGATAAAAGATTTACTATTATCAGACTATAAAATGTTAAGAAGGCCAAACAAATGACACAGGTAAGTTTCCAGGGCTGCAATTCTGAGCCATATATTACCTTCTCCTCTGCTCTGGAAGAAGGTACCAACTATACCTTCCACAGCTGTTCAATATCACAAAAAACGCATCTAGGGGCTGGGGAGATAGCTCAGTCAATAGAGTTCTTGCCTTGTAAGTACAAGGCCCTGGGTTCGATCCCCAGCACCCAAAAAAAAAAAAAAAGCGTGTCTGGATAGAGGGAGACAGAGTCTTCGCTTGCGGGATGTGCAGACTCTAGGAAACCCATATCTCTTAGCAGATAGTTGGACACAAAGTTAACACCAGACACAGTGACAAAAAACATACACATATTCCTATGCATACAAATGTACATAAGTGCACACATATCAATTAATTAGAATATATAACAAAAGAAACAAATGGGTTAATGATCAAAAGTAGTATGCCACAATAAGAGAGAAGTGAACATAAATGAGCCTAAGACTCTGATACCCTGAGAACACAATAGCACTTATCTCTTTCAGCCAAAAGTCTATATACAGAATCTTACTGTGAGAACACAACAGATAAACCCAAACAACTGATGTGTACACTTCAAAATGTCATTTTTATGTAAGGTTGAGGATCTAGAAGAAAATGAAGAGTCATGACAAATGTACTATGTGATTCTGGATGATCTGTTCCAGCAGAGGAAAAATTACTACAAAGACATTTTGAAGACAATTGATAAAATTGGAGTATGGACTACAAATTAAATAATAGTATTGTTTCCATGTTAAATTTCCCAAGTTTTGTTACTATACTATTATAATATGAGGAATATCTTAGTAGGAAATATACAGTGAAAGATTACAGGGAAAGGAGGCATGATAAAAGCAATCACTCTCAAAGAGTTCAGGAAAAATGTATCTCTACTGAAAAAGAATGAAGTAAATGTTGGAAAATGTTAACAAATAGTAAATCTGAGTAAAGATAAAAACAACAAATTGGGATAAACTCAATAATTATTCAAGATATTATTTCCGTGATGAAAACTTCAAATTCTACTAAGAGACAAAATGAACTATGAATAACCAAAGGATTTTATTATGAAAAGAAATAAATTTAATGCATCAATAAATTTAATGTGGGCTGGGGTTGTAGCTCAGTGGTAGAGCGCTTGCCTGGCATGTGTGAGGCACTGGGTTGAATCCCCAGCACCACATATAAATAAATAAATAAAATAAAGACATTGTGTCCATCTACAACTAAAAATATTTTTTAAATAAATAAATAAATGTAATGTGATCTCAGTTAAGATATAAACAGCAAAATATTAGGAAATCACTTTTAAAATATACTAGATATTAAAATGTATTAAAAAGCCACAGTTGAGTAGTACTGTATGATGCAGAAGATTGCTCAGTTGACTAATTTTGAAGAGAGAAATACATCCAAATACACATTGACTCAGCAATTCTAATTGTAATATTTTGTCAACTAGGCAATATTTGCATGTATGAAAAATTACAGTGTAAAAGATCATTCATTGTAGCATATTATTAATAGTAAAATGAAAATAGCCTAGTTCTTCATTAATAGGGAACTGATTAAATTAAGTTTGATCCTTCCACACAATGGAATTCTATGCATCAATGAAGAAAAATGAGGATGTTCTCTATGTTCTGATATCAAATTATCTAGATGCAGAGTAGCATATTTAATATACCACTACATATTTTTTAAAGGAAGGGAATAAAGAATTTATGTGTAACTACACCTCTGGAAGGATATGTTGTGATCGACAGGAAACAAAGACTGGCACTGGAGTTTCAAAATATTACTTATATTAATAAATCTCACATCTGAGAACACGACTCTAGTTTGGCCAACAGTGGATTTTCTGATACTAAACCTAGGGACAGGCAGTCTCACCTCCTATGTTGGGCACCCTCAAGCCTTCCCACATCGAGGACGTCCCTGTACACTTCTTATCATGGAGTTAGCAATAGTTTTGTTAGCTGTAGTCATCTTGGCTCCAAGAAGGAAGGAGAGGACTGAACTCCAGACATCAGTCTTTCTCTCAAACTCATCAATCATATAACTAACTCCATTCTGAAGGGAGGAGGAGGGGATGAGGTCAGAGGCCAGGAGTTGGGAAGAGAAACCCTCTTCAGATAAACTTTTGGGAGAGTGAGAAGCAAGTCTCCTCAGCCCCAGGTTCCCTTTATATTTTGACATTTTGAATGATAGGGCCATATTTCCTATTCAAATACAGTATTCCCCCATTTATCCATGGGAGATACTTCCTAAGAGCCACAGTGCAAGTACAAAGCTGTGGATAGCACTGGACCCTATGCTCTCTTCCCATGGACAGGCTATTTAAATAACTAATGGGTAGGTAGCATATATAGGGTGAATATGCTGGTCAAAGGGATACTAGTGGGATGGAGTGGGGTCATACAAGATGTCATCAGAATGGCACAGAATTTAAAGTTTATGAGTTGTTCATTTCTGGAAGTTTCCACATAACACTTTCAAACCACAACTGACAGTGGGTAACTAAGACCTTGCAAAGCAAAACTACAGTTAACTAGGACTGCTGTGTAAATTAAAACACCTCTTTATGATGCTTTTCAGATAATTCAGATATGTAAGGAAAGGATAAAGGAGACAAGAGTGAATTCGTGTTTATTTGCTTCATGCCAGTGAAAGGAATGGAATTTTACCCAATTTGACATATAGTTAGAAAATGTTTCCAAGGTAACCTCCCCAAGAAGTATGACCTCTCCAACCATGTATTTGGTCCTCTTACATGAAATGTATTGTCTGCCCATCAAGAGGCCATAGAGGATGTTTAGGAGGGTAGCTACAGGCAAGGTCTGAGAATAATCCAGGATAGGGAAAGGGACGCCACATAAACAGTAAAACTCCTTCCCAGCACCCAGGGTGGGCAAATAGCCTCAAATATGTTCTGAGAGAAGAACTCATGCTAACTAATGTTTATAATGTGAAATAATGCCTTTTCCAGGCTCCAAGAGGTACTTTCTTTCTGTGCTAAGGTGTCATATAGTTGTGTTACCCATACACAAGGAGCAAAATGGCCTTGTGTGAGTTCCCATTTTGTGCCTTTTTAGTTTGACCTCTGATTCTCCTCTTGGACACTGACCAAATGGAGAAACCAAGATACAGTTCAGTAGCTCTTACCTTGACTCTGCTATTCAGAATCAGAGAAGTCTAGATTTTAAAACTACCTCTATATAGTAAACACATACACACACACCATACTGCTGTTTGGGGTTTGTTGGGGGTTTCTGATTGTTTGTTTTTATAATTTTCATGCCCTTTTCTACTCATGTCCCCATATTTCTAATAGACTCTGAAGTGTCAAACCAGGTATATTTTTAAAACAGGTACTATAAATAGGTCATGAGAGGCAGCCAAGGAAAATGTCACCAACTCACAGTGGGACTGAGAGAAATATTTCAAAGAATAATTGACTCAAAGTGCTTCCTTGCTGGGCATGCAAAGTCTGAAGCAATGGTGAAAGAAATTTAATGTGCCAGATTCAAAAAGGGCAGTTAGGACAACCATCCCACCTTGCCGGACCTTTGTCCCCAACTTCTTCCCATGGAGAAATCAGCTTCTCCCTGCTTGCTGTTTTTAGAGGCATGTTGGATAATTTTAGTTCTGAGATTTCCAGGTCAAATAAAGGATACAAGAGAATAGATTATGTATCAATGAAGGAAAAGAAACACTGTGGTTAAAAAAAAAGAGAGAGAAATATAAAAGAAATAGCAGGTAATATTAAAAAGAAAACCTACTAACAAACAAAACCCAACTCTTCTCCCACATGCTGCAGCTTAGAAGTGACGTCAAGAGAACACCTTCCCGAAGATCCCCTGCCTGGCAGGTCAGGTTCCTCCCAAGACCTTGGTCTTCCAGGCAGGGAGTCCCTCCATGCTTAGTTGAAATTGTGACTGGTCCCTGGGCCAAAGGAGTTTTATGATGAGGATTTTCCTAATCTATGTGAAACTGGTGAATGAGGGAACAACTCAGTTAATGTTTTATGAAGTTAAAGTTCAATTAACTCTCTTCTATTCTGATGGTGTCATTCCTAAATTTGTGGTATTGAAACATTTTTAAATTTTAGACATAGTAGATGCTAGTCACTTTTGCTTTTACATCTCCCTCTACTAGTTGCTTTCAAATGTGCCTTAGCAAAGTTAAATGGTTGGGAATTACCTCTTCCCCTCCAATTTCATAAATATATATCTTATTAACCCATGAAATACAATAGCTTGGGGAACCCTGCTCTAAAATGCTTATCAAAGGAGCATCACAGGAAATTAAATCCAATGTGATAAAATGTGTTCAAAATAGCCATGATCTGCTGTGTACACTTCCTGCCCCACCACCATACGGACCCACTGTGCTGGCCACTCCCAATCTATCAATAGCAGCTGCTGCCATAGCCCCTCGACATGGTAGCCTCTATTTTGGGACACCAGACAGGGCCTGGAGGCAGCTGCAAGTCACAGCTTCACCTGCCACAGCTCTGCATCTCCAACCATGCCACCAATGCTAATGCACAGCCTGCACTCACTGCCCCATCTCTGAAAGTGGTTGCCTCCATCTTGGGATACCTCCACCACCATCTTGGGTTACCCTCTGCTACTGCCATCACCATCTTTATTTGGGGCCGCTTCCATCTTGTTACACCAACCAGGGCCTGGAAGCCCAACATCAAGGTACCTACAGGTTTATTGCTGCCACCAGCACTAACATGGGACACAGCCACTTCCATTTAGGGAAAACAGTGAGGGCCTGGAAGACCAGTCCCAAGATCCCTGCAGGCTTGGTTACACCTGAGGTCACCTCACTAGGTATGCTAATAGTCACCATCTTGCTGCAGAGACAGGAGAGAACCTTGCACCAGGTTGGTAGACTTTTGAAGGGAGTGTGAGTCATCTTGCTCTCAGTTTTCCCAGTCAACCAGCCTGGCATCCACCGGGTTTCCAGGGCCAACTCAGTTGACCCTTGCTGGGACCTGCCACCAGCCCGGTATCCAACTCCTTCCCCATTCCGGCATCCACCGATCACCTAGTCCCACCAGTTTGACAATCAACAGGGCCCTCCAGCTTCCAAATCCACAGTCTCCCATCCACCTCTAAACCACTAACCCAGCCCAACACTTGCAGCTATGTGGCCAGCCACAGCTCTCAACATTTGGTCTTGATCTGCCCGATATACAGAAAATCTCTCCACAACAGGCCCACAGGTCCCAGTGCTCAGCCCTCAGGACTCCTGGAGGATAGGGAGTCAAATTCATGATAGGGAATTCAAAAGGGTGGAGGTAGGAAAGATGTAGTTTAGAGACTAAATTAGAGACCAGGAATTGTGGGGTCCACAGGCATTGTAAGGGGCTAAGACCAGGCTCCTGCATCACACAAGTGGACCCTGGGAGACTCCTGGAGTACAGTCTTCCAGTAGAGACTGGCAATTGCTATACCCCACCTCCAGCAGTTCTGCCTCCAAGTATAACCCCTATACCCTACTATCCTTCACCATCCTGAGGGTGGAGATACCAGTAAACTCCAGACAACCCCACCTATCAGATGAGAAGGGAAGCAGAGAAGATATTGAACTCCAACAGAAACAATTGTTCAATTTTCCTTTGAGTTTTTTTTTTTTCTTTCTTCTCCCACTCTCACATCCCCAACGTTTTTTTAAACCAAGTGCTTTTTATGCATCAGGCTACTGAGGCCTGAGATGTCTGAATAGCATATTATAGTTTTGTTGTATATTCTTTTATTTTTACATTTTTATTTTTATTTTTCTTTCTTTATTTTTACTCTCTATATATTCTCCTCTCACTTATGTGTTTCCCTGGAGTCTCTTTCTCTCTTTCCTCCTACTAATGGTCAACTTCATCTGATTCCTCCTGTACTCTTCCTATGACCTAATATTGCTATATTCTCACCTACTACCTCATAAACATCATATCCCACCCCGCCCCAGTTCTTTGTACACCATTAGAAACTGTAGACCCTTTTGCAAATCTGCTATGTATATTGTAAGTAATAATCGAATATATGGGCTGAGGATATAGCTCAGTTGACAGAGTGCATGCCTTGCATGCACAAGGCCCTGGGTTCAATCCCCAGCACCACACACACACACACACACACACACACACACAAGAACTGAACACATCATTTCTGTTTATTGCAACAGAAATATACCCGTCTAAATAGGAGCTATTTGATTTAATTCTGCATATTGGGTGCTATTAATATTGATCTCTCCCTTAAAGGTGAGGTATCAGAAACCTGCAGAGATGCTATAAGTCTATAGGGTAGAAACTGTAATACCTGAGATCTGCACTGCTAGAGGGGAAGACACATGAAGAACATGAAAAAACAAGGGAAGAAAGTGCCCCAAACAAACCAAGATACTACAATAATAGAATCAATTGACAGCATGGTAGAAGAAATGTCAGAGAAGGAGTTCATAATGCACATAGTTAAAATGATCCATGATGTAAAGGATGATATAAGAGAGCAAATACAGGCAAAAAAAATCACTTCAATAAAGAGATAAGAGCAAATACAGGTATCAAAATATTAAAGAAAGAGAGATTCTGAAAAACAAAAACAGAAATCTGTGAAATGAAGGAAACAATAAACCAAATTAAAAACTCAATAGAAAGCATCACCAACAGACTAGACCACTTAGAAGACAGACTCTCAGGCAATGAAGACAAAATATTTAATCTTGAAAATAAAGTTGGTCACACAGAGAAGATGGTAAGCAACCATGAACAGAACCTCCAAGAATTATGGGATATCATGAAAAACCAAGTTTAAGATTTATTGGGACAGATGAAGGCACAGAGATATAAGCCAAAGGAATGCACAATCTTTTCAATGAAATAATATCAGAAAATTTCCCAAACCTGAAGAATGAAATGGAAAATCATATACAAGAGATTTATAGGACACCAAATGTACAAAATTACAACAGAGTCACACTAAGACACATAATAAAGAAAATGTCTAGCAAACAGAATAAGGATAGAATTTTAAAGGTCACAAGAGAAAAGTCTCAGATTACATGTTGGGGGAAACCAATTTGGATCTCAGCAGATTTCTCAACCCAAACTCTCAAAGCTAGTAGGTCCTGAAACAACATACACCAAGTTCTGAAAAAAAAAAAAAAAAAAAAAAAAGACATAGACTGGCAGATTGAATTTTTAAAAAAAGACCCAATAATATGCTGCCTTCAAGAGACTCATCTCATAGGAAAAGACATCAACAGACTTAAAATATACCATGCACATGGACTCAGTAAAAAATCAGAAGTTCCAATCCTCCTATCAGATAAAGTGGACTTCAAGCAGAAGTTAGAAGGGATAAAGGACATTTCAGGTCTTGAGGACTTCAGTGTCCATGCTGCGTCCACATTTGGAAGCAAATACAACAATTGAATTATCCCGGAAGCAGAAGACCCCATCTTTAGGTGGAGTAACTCCCATCCTAAGACGCCTGCTGGTGATTAGAAGCTCATTGACAGATACCTCTCATGCATCAGGCTACTGAAGGCTGGGAGGTTTGAATAGCATATGATTCATATTTTTTTTCTTCTTTTTAAATTTTTATTTCTTTATTTTTCTCACTCTATTTTCCTTTTGTTTACCTGTTTCCCTGGAGTCTCTTTCTCCCTTTTCTCATGCTAACAACCAACTTCTTTTGATTCTGCTTTCACTCTTTCTATGATCTAGTACCTCTATATACTCTTTTCTTATACCATTAACAGTTACATCCTACACTTCTCCCCATCCTCTTGATCCACCATTAGAAATTGTAGGCCTCATTGCAAATCTATTGGTTATACTGTAGATTATAATCGAACTCATCCTCTCTGTTTATTATGACAATACTGTTAACACCTTCAAAGGGGCTATTTGGTTTAGAGCAGCATATTGTCTGTACCACGTGCTGCTAATATTGGAAACCTACAGGGTCACTATAAGCCTACAGGGGAGAAACTACAATAACCCAGATCCTCACTGCTAGGGGAAGATACATGAACAACATGAAAAAACAAGGGAAGAAAATACCCCAAACAAACCAAGATTCTATACTGATGGAATCCAATGACAGCATGGTAGAAGAAATGTCAGAAAAGGAGCTCAGAATGTACATAATTAAAATTATCTGGGAAGCAAAGGATGAGATAAGAGAGCAAATGCAGGCAATGAATCACTCCAATAAACAGTTAAAAGAGCAAATGCAGGAAGCAAAAGATTATTTTAATAAAGAGATAGAGATTCTGAAAACAAACAAACAGAAATCCATGAAATGAAGGAAATAATAAACCAAAATTAAAACTCAATAGAAAGCATCACCAACAGACTAGATCACTTGGAAGACAGACTCTCAGGCAATGAAGAAAAAATATTTAATCTTGAAAATAAAGTTGACTAAACAGAGAAGATGGTAAGAAATCATGAACAGAACCTTCAAGAACTATGGAATATCATGAAAATACCAAACTTAAGAATTATTGGGGGCTGGGGAGATAGCTGCCTTGTAAGCACAAGGCCCTGGGTTTGATCCCCAGAATAAAAAAAAAAAAAAAAAAAAAGAATTATTGGGATTGAGGAAGGTGCAGAGATACAACCCAAAGGAATGAACAACCTATTCAGTGAAATAATATCAGAAAATTTCCCAAACCTGAAGAATGAAATGGAAAATCAAATACAAGAGGTTTACAGAACACCAAATGTACAAAATTACAACAGATCCGCACCAAGGCACGTTATAATGAAAATGCCTAACATACAAAATAAAAATAGAATTTTAAAGGCTGTGAGAGAAAAGCATCAGATTACATATAGGGGGAAACCAATTTGGATATCAGCAGATTTCTCAGCTCAGACCTTAAAAGCTAGAAGGGCCTGGAACAATATATTACAAGCTCTGAAAGAACATGATTGCCAACTAAGAATCCTATACCCAGCAAAACTAACCTTCATATTTGATGATGAAATAAAATCCTTCCATGATAAACAAAATTTAAAAGAATTTACAAATAGGAAACCTGCACTACAGAACATTCTCAGCAAAATATTCCATGAGAAGGAAATGAAAAACAACAATGTAAGTCAGTAAAGGGAGGAACTACCAATCAAAGGAAAAGTCAATCAAAGGAGAAACCAAGCCAAGTTAAAAACCAAAAATAAGCCAAAATTACCAGGACTACAAATCATATCTCAATAATAACCCTGAATGTTTATGGCCTAAACTCATTAATCAAAAGACACAGACTGGCGGATTGGATTAAGAAGTAAGACCCAACAACATGCTGCCTTCAAGAGACTCATCTCATAGAAAAAGATACCCACAGACTAAAGGTGAAAGAATGGAAAAAAATATGATGCACATGGACTCAGTAAAAAAGCGGGTGTTTCCATCCTCATATCAGGTAAAGTGGACTTTAAGTCAAAGTTAGAAGAGATAAAGAAGGACATTTCAAACTACGTAAGGGAATCATAAACCAGCAAGACATAAAGATCATAAATATTTATGTGCAAACAATGGAGTATCTATGTACATCAAACAAACCCTTCTCAATTTCAAGAGTCAAATAGACTGCAACACAATATTACTGGGTGACTTTAACACACCACTCTCACCACTGGATAGATACTCCAAACCAAAAAAAAAAGAAACTATAGAATTAAATAATACAATCAATGATATAGACTTAATGGACATATATAGAGTAAGTACTTCATCCAACATCTTCTCAGCAGCTCATGGATCCTTCTCCAAAATAGACCACATGTTATGCCACAAAGCAGCCTTTAGTAAATACAAAAAAATGGAAATACTACCTTGTATTCTATCAGATCATAACAGAATGAAATTAGAAATGAATGATAAAATAAAAAACAGAAATTACTCCAACACCTAGAAACTAAATAATATGCTATTGAATGATGCAATGATAACAGAAGACATTAGGGAGGAGATTAAAAAAAAATTCTTAGAGGTAGACAAAAAAACAGTACAACATAGCAAAATCTCTGGGACACTATGAAGGCAGTACTAAGAGGAAAGTTTATTGCAATGAGTTCATTGAAGAAAATAATTAAAAGTCAACAATTAAATGACCTAACATTACATCTCAAAGTCCTAGAAAAAGAAGAACAGAACAACACCAAAAGTAGTAGAAGACAGGAAAGAATTAAAATCAGAGCTGAAATCAATGAAATTGAAACAAGAGAAACAATTCAAAAAATTGACAAAACCAAAAGTTGGTTCTTTGAATAAGTAAACAAAATAGATAAACCCTTAGCAGCATTAACGAAGACAGGAGAGAGAAAACTCAAATTACTAAAATTCATGATGAAAAAGGAAATATCATGACAGACACCATTGAAATATATAACATAATTAGAAGCTACTTTGAAAATCTATACTCCAACAAAATAGAAAATCTTGAAGACATCAGCAAAGTTTTAGAGACATGATTCTCCCAAACTGAAGCAGGAAGACATGCACAATTTAAACACATCAATTTCAAGTAATGAAATAAAAGACATCATCAAAAACCTACCAACCAAGAAAAGCTCAGGAACAGATGGATTCTCAGCCAAGTTCTACAAGACCTTCAAAGAAGAATTAACACCAATACTCCTCAAAGTATTCCATGAAATAGAAAGGGAGGGAATCCTTCCAAACTCATTCTATGAGGCTAATATCACCCTGATGCCAAAACCAAAGACACATCAAGGAAAGAAAACTTCAGACCAATGTCCCTGATGAACACAGATGCAAAAATTCTCAATAAAATTCTGGCAAATTGCATACAAAAACATATTAAAAATATAGTGCACCACGATCAAGTGAGACTCATCCCAGCCATGCAATGGTTGTTCTACATACAGAAATCAATAAATGTAATTCATCACATCAATAGACTTAAAGATAAGAATCATATGATCACTCTTAACAATTTACATATCTTTCCAGTTGATGTTAACACAACCTTTTTAAAAACTTGAAGGTGGCCAGGTGTGGTGCCCCACTGTAATCCCAGTGACACCAGAGGCTGAAGAAAGAGGATAGCAAGTTCAAGGGCAGCCTCAGCAAGTTAGTAAGACCCTATCTCAAAATACAAAATTAAAAAGAACAGGGTTGTGGCGCAGTGGTAAAGCTCCTCTTGGTTAATCCCCTGTTTAAAAAAAAAAAAAAACTTGAAGGCAAGTGTGTGCATATGTAAGAAGAGGTTTGTGATCAGTGGATGGTGTGGGGACAGTGCTTTCTGAACAGGCGCCTGTCATTAGAATTATATGTTTGTATGAATGAACAGTTGAAACAAAGATATTAACCTAAATACATTGAAGTCCTGTCTGAGGCTCAAATTGTAATGAGTGAACTTGGATACCCTGGGCTCATTTCTAAGAAGTGATCCTCAGAAAGCAAAATAACACTCTATATAATGTAAATTCTCTACAAAATCTGCTAATGCATATTTAATAATCCCTTATATCTTAAAGTGGATTGTTTTTCATTTAGAAGGTGCTTAAAGGTAATTCAACACATGCTAATTTAAATAAAATAACATTTAAAATGTTTTAAAATAATTTTCATGTAGCACTAATGCCTCATAGAACAGAATTAGTCACACACTTCCAGTTAGCTATTTTTTTGGTGTATGAGTAGTGCTGGGGATCAAACCCAGGAACTCATGCATGCTAGTTAAGCACTATACAACTGAGCTACAACCCCAGCCCATAATAGTTTGAAATATTATGGGATGACTAGTTATAGTGCATCTGAATGATTTCCACCAGTCCCTCAAAAAAATACCTCAGTGATCCATTTTGTACCAATAGGTTAAAAAAGAAAAAAAAAAAATCAACCCTTTTTTTATTGTGTAGAAACTACTTCTGAAACATAATTACTATGAAAATTTTGCAAAAAGTTCAAGAAATATATCTTCAAGTTATCTCACATAAATATCTTGTGATGATTAGAGAATGGAATTTCAGAGTGGTCTTCATATAATGAATGACAAAAGTGGTTGGTGGTAGTGGTTATGTGTTCAGCACTGCTGAGAAGAAAATAAAATGCAATTTGTTGAAAAGTTGCAATTCAATATTTGTACCTTTTTGTGTCTCTTAACATTTTTTCATGGGAATAATTTTTTCAACTTTAGATTGTTTTTAAATTACAGCAGCAAAATCACAAGTTGTTAAAATCACTTTATACCCTTATGGTACCTCTGTGTTCCTTCTTTTCACCCCTATCATCTTCATTATCTTGTACTTGTTTCTCTAAACTTCTGTTGTAGTCACAGTTCTAAGATGGTCTTTGTGTTCTCTGTGTTCTGGGTGTTTCTACCCTGATTATATTAATTACATGGTAAAAGAAATTTTGCAGATGTATATAATTAAGGTTACTAATCCATTGACCTTAAAACAGACAATGTGGGTTGACCGAATCTAATCACATGAGCCACGTAAAAACAAAGTTTTCACTAGCTGGTGGTGAAGTCAGAGAGATTTCAAGTGTGAGAAGAATTTGTCATGTCAGTACTGGCTTTGAAAATGGTAGGGGTCACATGGTGAAGAATATTAACAGCTCTCAAGAACTGAGAACAGTCTCCAGTTGGCATCCAGCAAAGAAATGGGAACTACAGTCCTACTACCAACAAAGAGTTAAACACTATAAACAACTTGAAGGTACCTGGGAGAAAATTCTTTCCCAGAACCTTTAGATAAGAGAATAGTCCAGTCTATATAAATGCATATGTTAAGAAAATTTCTACTAATTTTTTCTATTTTTTAAAATTAACAATAGATGAATTTTAAAATGCCTGTATGCATTGATAGATATAATCCTCTCATGTTCCTCTTTTTAATCTATTAATCTGATTGGTTATTACAGTTTTATTAGTGACTTGACCTTGTAATCCTGATATGAATTCAACTAGGGCATAGAGTATCACTGTTTTAATGTACTACTAGATTCTGTTAATATTTTATTTAAGGTTTGTGCACTACATGAGAGATTATGCTGTGATCTTCTTTTGTACTGCTAGTTTTTTCTTTCCATTTGTTTCTAATCCATCCATTTTATACTTATGAACTTTATATTTTTTTATAAAAAACATAAAGTATATGTTTTTTATAAACATATACTTTTAATTTTAATGTACCCAAATTAATTCACTTCTGAACATCAATTTTTGTTTGAATTTTTGTTGTTATTTTGTTTGTTTTGGTCTCCTTTGTTTGTTTGGTAGTATACATTTGCGACAGCCTTGCTTTTTTAACACATTCTGATAATCTCTGCCTTTTAATTGGGGTGTTTAGTCCATTAATATTTAATGAAACTATTAATATGATAAGATTTGTCTATCAATATATTTTTTAATGTTTGATACTCCCATTTTTTTGTTGAACTTTTTTACAGGACTGCATATGTCTCTCGAAAGTGTGGGGTGCTATCTCATTGTCATTTTAACTTGCCTTTTTTAAGTACCAGTGAGATTTGGCATTTTTCATAGTTTTGTGAACTATGTGAATATTCTCTTTGAAAAGTTTATCAGGTCTTTTCCTATTTTTCTATAAATTTGTCTGTATTTTTCCTTATTGGTTTTGAAGTTCTTTACATGTTATGGTTATGTGTACTTAATTGGGTCTATGTTGCAGTTTTCTTCTCTCCATTGCTTGTCTTTTTCTTGATAGTCTTTTTTTATAAACATATACTTTTAATTTTAATGTACCCAAATTAATTCACTTCTGAACATCAATTTTTGTTTGAATTTTTATTGTTATTTTGTTTGTTTTGGTCTCCTTTAGGAAATCTCATGAAGATACTATCTTCTAAAAGTTTCATTGTTTGGCCTTTCGTTTGGATCTTTATCCCATCTAGGGTTACTTTTCATTTATGAATAATATGAATTTGGGCTCAAAGTTCTTACTTACCATTCAATATCTAATTTTGCCTGCATCACATTTCAAAAAAGTTATCTTTCCCCCAATGATTGACAGCATCGTTTTTTGTCATGTATCAGTGTTAATACAGGAATGACTATATTTCTGAGTTTTTTGTTTTGTTTTGTTTTGTTTTTGGGTGCTGGGGATCAAACCCAGGGCCTTGTTCTTACAAGGCAAGCACTCTACCGACTGAGCTATCTCCCCAGCCCCTATTTCTGAGTTTTTTGAACTCTATTCTGTTGATGTACTTTC
The DNA here is from genome assembly GCF_902686445.1 of Sciurus carolinensis. NCBI lineage: Eukaryota > Metazoa > Chordata > Mammalia > Rodentia > Sciuridae > Sciurus > Sciurus carolinensis. Next base: position 57,219,483 of record NC_062222.1, on the reverse strand, counting down.
TGGATTTTTGTATCAAAAGATGATATTTTTTAGGGGCTGGGGAGATAGCTCAGTTGGTAGAGTGCTTGCCTCGCAAGCACAAGGCCCTGAGTTCGATCCCCAGTACTGCAAAAAAAAAAAAAAAAAAAAAAAGATCCTTTATAAAAGATGATATTTTTCAATTCCTAATATGTAAAAAGTAAGTCTTGAAACTTGGTAGAACAAACTTTCTTGATAAATTCTTCTTTATGAATATCTTATGTAGTCTTAACCTTTTATTTCCACATAAATTTAATCCTTCAATTTACACACACAATTTCAATCATCCTTTTGATTAATATTAAATCTATAGATATCTGGACCAATTGGGGTGAATTAATGGTTTTAAAGTATTGGACGTTCCACCCCATTAATATGGTTTTATTTTCCACTTATTTAGGTTTGAAAAATTTCTCACAGTAATGTTTTTAGATTTCTGCATGAAAGTCTTTCATATATTTTCATAGTTCTGTCTCATTATATGTTTTATGCTAATACTAATATTTCCTGTTTTAAATGTCATTTTCTGTTTATTAATGGCATATAAAACATGATTTACTGCTCATAAATTCAGGAACCCTGATAAATTCTAAGTTCACAATCCTATTAACTGCAAATAATGACAATTTCATTTTCTTATGTCCTACTTCTATGCATTGACATTTCCATATTCAGTGCCCTCTCTAGGACCTCCACTAAAATGTTGAATAGAAATGGACAAATTTTCTTTCTCCTTTTCTCAAAGGAAAATCTTGTTATTTTTCCTGGTTAAATATAATATTAGTTGCAAATTTTGATAGATGCTCTCTGATTAAGGAAATTCTCTGCTATTTATATTTTACTAAAAGTATTTTAAAATAAAGCACATTGAATTTGTGACCTTTTCTATATTTATCAAAATAATCTTATGATTTTTCTCCTTTTATCTACTAATTGATGAGTTATATTGCTACATTTTCTCATGTGAAACCAACTTTGAAGTTCTCAAATTCAGTGTGGTCATCATGATTTGTTTATATAATGTTGAATTTATTTTGAAATTAAAAAAAAAAAAACTTGTAGATGAACAGAATGTCTTTATTTCTTTATTTTTATGTGGTGCTCAGGATCAAACCCAGTACCTCACACACGCTAAGCAAGTGCTCTGTCACTGAGTTACAGCTCCAGTCCTGTTTTGAAATATTTTTATTTAGGATATTTACATCCATGTTCATAAATGAAATTGACCTTTTTCTTTTCTCATTTTTGTTCTTGTTGCAATTTTCTATCAAGGTTTGCAAGACTTATAGAATTAGTTGGGAAATTTTCCTTATTTTCTCTTCTCTGGAAGAGTTTAGAAGACTAGAATTATTTCTAATTAAATGTTTGGCAAACTCATATTTGATACAATCTGGGCTAGGATACCTTTGCACATGTGTGATAGGTTTTTAATTATAGATTCAGTTACTTTAATAATAATATGACTTTTTCTTCTATAGGTTTAGTAAGTTGCATTTTGTCAGAATTTGCCCATTTAAATCACATTTTCAATTTCAGTTGCATAAATTTGTCAAAAATATCTTTTTCAGTGTCTATAGGATCTATATGATCCTCCAAAATTCCTGATCTTAGTTATTTGTGCTTTCTTTCCTGTCCAGATTAAACAACTTTATTAATCTTTATAAAGAACTAATATTTAGCTTTGTTGGTCCTCTTTTGTGTATTTGTTTCATTTATTCTCTTTCCTTTTTCTTTTTAAATTTTTTATGATGAATGCTTTATTCATTTATAGCCTTTTTTCTTTTCTAATATAAAAGTCCCTCTGAGATGTGTTTTAACGACATCTCACAGTTAATTTGAGCCACTCTAAAGTTGTTTTGCTACTAAAAGTATATAATTTCCTTATGTTTGTCTTCTCCACCTGGAATATAAGCCCCAGGAAAACAGAGTTTTGTCCATTTTGTTTACTCATATATCCCTAGCAGCTAGTACTGTACCTGGCACACAGTATGTAATCAAAATATCTTGAATGAATGGACAATTGTAGCAGTTGACATTGCTATGAAAAACAGAGCTGCGTGAGAAAGATCACTGAGACAACATCGAGATTTACAAATAAAAGGATTGCTTTGCGCAATGACTTGAGAAGGTAAAAAAATGTGCCAAATAGATGTCTGGGGGAAGAAGCAGTGGAAAGGCCTTGATACTGGAATATTCCAGAAACATCAAGGAGAGGAGAGCGGCAGAAATGGGCAAGGAAGAGATTACTTACTAAGAGATAGGAAATTAGAGAGGAAAACAGTCAGAACATGTAAGGTCTTGTAAATATGAAAGAACTCTGTCTCTTCTAAGAAATATTGGAGTATTTTGAACAAAGGTATTGCATTTTTACAGGATGATTTTAAAGGACTGTCCTACCTGGGCTGAGACTATAGAGAAGCAATGATGGAAGTAGGGAAACAGGAAGAAAGTAGTCTCAGCCTTTTTGAAGTAACCTCAAGCAAAAATTGGAAGAAACTGAACATGATGTGTAAACACCTTTTTGAGGTTTGTAGAAAATGGGAACAGAGAAACGGTTTTTAAAAAGGTTTAATTTTTAAAGGTGATAAACAGATATGTGTATACTAACAAAAATAACCCAACACAGAGAAAAGCATGGTCTCCAAACCTGGAATTCTATGTGTGGGAAAGAAAAAGCAGTAGCAAAAGAGGAAAAGGGAGAAAGAGCAAGAAAGGTAAAAGGCATTAATGGAGGGCAAGGTCATGGAGAAGACTTCTATGTGAACACTAGTTGTAAATTGTAGTTACCAAAAATTCATTCCTTCTGGAAAGTTTGAGAGTAGGGTGGTTTATTTCTATCCCCTTCTGTATAACAATCATCTATCGAGAGACAGTGGTTTCCTACAGAAGTGAGAAACCTTTTTCTCTAAGCCCCTTTGGAGCTGCTGTTGACCACCCAGCTCACATTACCACCTTTTCCTCCTTCCTTCTTTATTTCATTCTCTCACAAACTGGATACGGTTTATCTTTACGTTTAGATTCTACTTCAGCATCCCTTCCACCATACTTCCTCTTCATGACAACTTCTTTCTGTTCTGTTCCTTTTTTTCACAAATAACATAGAATTACATGGGTGTGCTATTTTTCCAGAAGGCCACTTTGTTAGGGAAGGACATGATGGTCTAGGTCAGGGGTGCTTAGACTAAACTGTACAACATTTTGGGCTGCAGAATTACTTGTTGTGAAGGGTGCTGTCCGGTGCATTGTGGGATGTTCAGCCACATTCTTGGTCTCTCCCCACTAGATGTCAGTAGCTGCTTTCCCCCCTTTTGTCCCCCTGTGACCCAAAAATGTCTCCAAACATTATTGCCAAATATCCGATAGGCACCAAAAATTGCCCTCAGATAAGAACTACTGATCTATCTATAAAATTTTTCAGTACATTAGAATCTGGTAGTGTCTATGACAATACACAGGATAAAAGAGATTAGCTTTGTTCTGTGTCTTATTTCTATGTCACAGATATTGTTAACCCTCCACTTTTTCACTACGCTCAAAATGAACAATATGGATCTAGCATAAGGCAATAACTTCACCTCCATTTTAACACAATTGGCCTGGGGAGAGTGAAGGAATAAGAATACGTGGACTATGGAAAATTAAATACTATTGGTGACTTTTTGTTTTGTTTTTTCTGTCCTCAGGGAATCCTCAAAATATTTGCCTTAAGCATCATGGAAGAAATTTTTTTCTATCAAGTGATTGCTGATAACAAGATTGATCTTATCTGTTTCCATAAATATGTATTAACTTGCAAGCTTGAATAATGGTGGGGGTTGCGGGATAGGACAAGAAGAGGTCAACCACACTTGAGAAAGAACAAATTTGAAGGATTTACACTACCAGAATTCAAGATTTGGTACAGACTTACAGTTAGTTAAGACAGTGTCGGACTGGCATAGGAACACAGAAACAGGCCAATGGAAGAGAACAGTCAGAAAAAGACATGTCAAATATCAATGCAAGTCTATAAGGGAATGAATGATTTTTCAATAACTGGTATTGGAATTAGTGGACATTTTATGGAACAGAATGAAACTTGACCCCTACAAAACAATGATAGACAATGATAGAGACGTATCACAAAATGTGTAAAACAGTAAAGCTTTTAGAATATAACAGAAGACTTTCTCCAAGACAGACCATCTTAAATAGAACACTAACCATAAAATACTGACTTCACTAAGAACTAAATGCATCAAAAACACAAATCAAGAAAAAGAGCAAACCACAGATCAAGAGATTTACACTGTATATATCCAACAAAGGACTCATATCTAAATCAGTAGGAAAATGACAAGTAGTCAAGTTTTTTTAAATGGGCAAAGACTTGAACAGTACTATCACAAAAGAGGCTATTCAAATGGCCAACAAGAATATAAAAATAAGCTTGATAAAATTATTTGCATAAGAAATAATAAAACTACCATGAGATAGCACACCTACCAGAATAGCTAAAATTAAAACGATTACCAGTATCAATATTCATGAAGGTATGGAACAACAACTGGAACTTTGACACATTGCTGATGAGAAAGTAAATTGGCTCAACCTCTTTGAAAAATTGGCCTGCAGTAGGAAAATTCATGGTGCCAAACACTTAAAGCATTGACCTACCCTACGACTCAGTTCTTCTACTCTTACTTGTATACCTGAAAGAAAGAATGCACATGTCTATCAAAATAAATATTTAAGAATGCTTACATCACAGTTACTCATAAACAGTCAAAAATTAGAAGACATTCAAGTGTCCATCAATAAAGAAATGAACTGTTGGACACAGTGGCACCAGCCTTAAATCCTGCCACTCAGGAGGCTGAGACAGGGAGGATCTCAAGTTCAAGACCAACCTCAGCAACTTAATGAGACCCTAAGCAACTTAGCGAGAACCTGTCTCTAAATAAAATACAAAAAAAAAAAAGGGTTGGGGATGTGGCTTAGGGGTTGAGTGCCCCTGGGTTCAATCCCCAGTATAAAAAAATAAATAAAAATAAGGAATGAATCAACTATGGTACAGTCTTACAATGCAATACTACATGGTGTAGTTGACCCTTGGTATCTGCTGGTTCTCCATTCCCAGGTGCAACCAACCTTAGATCGAAAACATTTAAGAGAAAGATGGTGTGTATACTGAATATGTATGGACTTCTTCCGCTTGTCATTAATGCCTAAACAATATAGTATATCAACTATGTATATGGCATTTACATTATATCAAGTATTAGAAGTAATCCAGAGATGACTTGAACTATAGGAGATGTTTGTAGGTTATATGAAAATGCAAATATTATGTCATTTTATGTATGGAACTTGACTATCCAAGGATTTGGTATCTGTATTACTGAGACCAAAATATTCAATATTTTGGATATTCAAGTTCCTCACATAGATGCCATGGTATTTGCATGTAACATATACACATCCTCCCATACCTACCACATGGGTACCAAGGGAGAAGTATATTTTTAAAAAATAAAAACCTATTAATACTTGGAGCAAAATAGATTAGGATTATAGATGCTGTACTAAGTGATAGAAGTGACAAAGTATGTACTATATGATGTGTATAAATGCAGTTAATATCAGGCAAAATTAATAAATAATGATAGAAGTCAGAATATTAATTACCTTTTGAGGGTGATATTGACTAGGAAAGTACGTGAGGAAACCTCCTGGAGAGATAGAAATGTTCTATAGATTCATTTATTATCATTTATTTATTTTGGTACTGGACATTGAACCCAGGGGCATTTTACCACTGAGCTACACTCCCAGTCCTTTTTGAGACAGGTTCTTGCTAAATTACTAAGGTTATTGTTAAGTTTCTGAGGCTGACCTTGAACTTGCAATCCTCCTGCCTTAGCCTCCACAGTGGTTGGGATTACAGTTATGTGCCACTGTGCCCAGGCTTGTTCTATAGATTTATATGGATGATAGTTTCATGGATCCTATAGAAAGTGCGGATCATTCTTTTGAGGAGTTTTACTGCAAAGAAGAGAAAATGAAGATGGCTGACAGAGGAAGAGGAATTAGAAATTTTCCTAGAGGTAGAGAAATAAAATATCTATATGCTGAAAAGAATAGTGAAAATGAGGGATGAATAATGATGGAAAGAGAAAAAGATCAATTAATGCCTTTGAGTAGGATAGGAGGGAGTGGGGTCTTCTGCCTCTCTGGAAGGTAGGGAAGTTCTGTAGGAGTAGATAGGAAGCAGTATACGTGTCACTGTATTAGTGGGTAGATGCAGGGATAGAAATTCTCCTCTGATAGCTTCTATTTTCTGAGTATTAGGAAGCAACACCATCAGAGTGAGGGTAAAGTAAGGGACTTGAAAATGTGAGAAAAGAGAAGTGTGGAATAGTTAGGAGAAGAATACAGAGTAGGCCAGGGATGTGTACTACCACTTAGTGCTGAGGTCCACCTAAGGCTCTGGGTGATAAACAGTGTGGATAGGTTTCTCTCCAGTTGTTCAGCTGCATGCATGCAGGCACCTCTCTGAGAGGAGACTAAGTTTAGCCAATTTTGCAATTTTACTATAGGTAAATATAAAGTTTGTGTGCAAGATCATATGTGCATGGAAATCTTACTTTTGCCATTGGTGCATCCTTAGATCAAGGTTCTTTCAATAGGCGAAACTAGGAAATACACTTAAATATTTTTAAATGAGTTCATATTCACATTATAGTTCACACTGTTGTAGGAATCTTTCTGAGCATTTATTGTTATATTTGTTTTTTGTTTGTTTGTTTGTTTGTTTTCTGTGGTGCTGGAAATTGAACTCAGGGCCTCTTGCATGCTACCACTGAGCTATATCCCCAGCCCCTTAATGTTGTAAGTCTACCTCTTTTCTCTGGTAGTGAAAATCCTCGTTGATATTTCCAGTACCAGTTTTACTATCAGCAAAGAAACTACCTACTGAAGTATTAAGAGTTCTTTGTAGCTCTTTTTGTTCTTAGAATATATTCTATTAAGTAGGTACAGGTAGAGTGTTATACTGAACAGTCACTTGGGATAATCATTTTCTCCCAAGAAATATGAAATAAAAACAGGGTCTCTATTGCTTGAGTTAAATTTGAATGTGTGCTTTATATACTCCTCTTAATTTTTAAAATATATAGAACACATTGGTAAAAGAATATCAAAACTATATGAAAGGTTATACTCAGAAATCTTACTCAGTCTAAACTTTTATCCTTGTTCTTGCTTTTATCCTTGTTCCCTCCTCATGCCCTCCATATTCCTTATAGGTAACCAGTTCTTTACTCTAAAAATTGATAGTTTAAAGGAAAGAAGAAAACATTTATCCTGCTTTTGGGGAGGAACTATAATTTAACTGCAGGTATTGAGGGAGAAATTCTTCTTTATAGAAAAATTCCAGTTAATAAAAGTGGAAGGATTTAATTGGAAATCCTTTCTACAGAAATAATTCAGATGGGGATGCTACAACCATTATGTAAAATGTTGTTAGAAAAGAGGACGTTGGCACAGAACCACAGTATTATCCTACAGATTACTTGCTTGTTGCAAAAGAAAAACACACTGTTACAGTAGAGAGATCTGACATTATCATCTCGGCCAGGTGATCAAGCTTGCCATTAAGTATGTGCTTATTAATGATATGCAATAGGACATACACAGCACCAACCATGAAGCACTCTGACCAAAAAGCTTAACAAGATTCTAGCGAAGCCTTTAAGGTTTCCAGTTTATGAAAATAAACTGGTAAGGGATAAAGGAACAAGTTAAACCATCAGACAAATCCAGGCTGCAGATCATCTTTCAAACAACTGATCTGGTTACTTCAAATAGGCAACGTCAAGGAGGAAAAGTAGCAGAGCTGTTCTGGGTTAAAAGACGCCAAATGAAGGGGGTGCAGCCTGGTGGGAGAAGGCCTGCCTAGCACGCATGAACCCTGCGTTCAGCCCCTGTAATTGCAAAAAAAAAAAAAAAAAAAAAAGAATCAGAAACAATAAATCGTTTGCACCAGATACACAAAGTTAACATTGCAATATTAACTAACACATTATTACTCTGAAATTTGAGTCTAAATAGCCGAAGAAGTAATGTGTGAAGTATGTTGCAGAACCTTTACACTGGCAACAAGATAAACATTGAACACTAGAACTGCATAGTTTTATTTATACAAACCATTTAATAATACTTCATTAAAGTTTCAAAAAAATTAAATTTTTTTATTTAAAATTGAGACATTAATTATATTCATATTTGTCTTTTCATTTTAACAAATAACTTTGAATATTTTAAAAGAACTTTCTGAAAACATGAAAATAATTTTAATACTTAATTTTCATTCTTGATTAAATATATTTAAGTATACACATTTTTATTTAATACTACTAGCAACAGAACACAAATTATAAGAAAATCCTTGTAAGAATTAATTTTTTTAGAATGAAGGTAAGACAACTTGAGAAAATTTCTTCAAAATAAAGATTTGAAAAGACAAGAAGAGATACAAATAGGATAGCTAAATATATAAGTGACAGAATCAAAATAAACAGAGTTCCTGAAGGAGACTTAAACAAAAGAAACAGAAATAATCAAAGATACATGTCTTTATTACTCACCCCCAAAATGGCTGTTGGACTCCCACATATGTGCAATAAATTTGGTCATCTGATATTTTACACTTTGTTGTATAATAATCGTGTTACATATCTTTTTTAATAATACTGTAATAAAATTTATTTGCCAAAGTAGGAAAATGGAATGTATTTGTTAGTCTAAGACATTTTAAATAGTCAAATATATTGTATGTGGATCCTTCCTTTGAACTCATCTTGGGTCCTGTAAACCTTAAAGGTGGTCTATGACTTGCAACTTTAAAGATCAGAAATAGGGGCTGGGGAGATAGCTCAGTCGGTAGAGTGTTTGCCTTGCAAGCACAAGGTCCTGGGTTTGATCCCCAGCACCCAAAAAAAAAAAAAAAAAAAAAATCAGAAATACTTAAGCAATATCTATGAAGTTTTCAAAGGAAAACACTACAATCCAAGAATTTTATACCATTTATAACTATTTAAAATTTCTTTGGACATGTAAGATAAAACAAAGAATAATTTGAGATAGCCAAAAGACTGATAAAATGTATCATATATGAGTACTCTTTTAAAAAGTCAAAGATTTCTACCAAGAACCCAAAATGAGGAGCTCAAGGTGAGATTTCTGAGAAAAAGGCAGTAGACTGGGCAGGGTGGCTTGCACCTGTAATCCCAGTGACTAGGGAGGCTGAGGCAGGAGGATCTCAAGTTTGAGACCAGTCTCAGAAATTTAGCAAGGCCCTAAGCAAATTGTGAGATCATCTCAAAAATAAAAATAAAAAAAATTTTAAAAATTAATCAATTAATTAAATAATAATAAAATAAAATAAAATAAAATAGGCTGGGGATACAGCTCAGGGATTTGTAAAGCCCTCCTGGGTTCAATCCTCTATACCAAAAGGGAAGAAAAGAAAATAGCAGTAGAAATGTGTTCTTGCTGCTCAACTGTCTCGATTTCAGGCCAAACACCAACTACTTCCCCCAGATTAGCAGTAGGCAGGTATGGAGTTTGGGAGCTACACCTCAGATGAGCTTCCACCTCTGAATAGAGAACTCTGGACTCTCCCCCCAGGTGACAAGAAAGCTGGGGACCATAAAGGGAGTAAAAGTCTTGGGATGAGGACCAGAGTCAGTGATGTGAGTTCATACAGGATCTCAAGAACTTTCCTTTTTTTATCTCTGGCCCTTGGGGATCAGTAGAGAATTGAAAGACTGAATCCTGCCCATCCTCCCCCAGACCCGAGGAGTCCAGGGAGCTGAGTGTTTTCAGTAGTGGATAGAATGCTTTCTGGCTCGGGTAACAGTGAGCCCCAAGAAAACAAAGGTGCCTCTCAGAACTAGCAGAGAGGCTCTAAAGGTACACCAGCAGAAGGACGTCAGCTCTGAGCAAATGAAAACAAGATGCTAGCACCCAGAACTACAATCTCCTCTTGAAACAGAACCACTGGAGGACAAAGAAGCCAATTTAAAGAAACTGGAAAAAAATGCTTAAGGAAACCGGAAAAACAAATTGCAAACTTTGTAGTGTGTTTTGTTTTGTTTCATTTGGTTTCTTGCAGTACAGGAATTGAACCCAGGGGCACTCTACCAGGAGCTACATTCCCAGCCCTTTTAATTTTTTTACTTTGAGACAGGCTCACTAAGTTGCCCAGGCTGGCCTTGAACTTGGGATCCTACTGCCTTAGTCTCCTGAGTAGCTGGGATTATAGGTGTGCACCACTGTACTGGAGTAAATCATCAGTTTTGAACTTAAAAAGTAAATAGATAAATTGAGGCAAAGAAAGGTCACAATTTAGATTTCAATTTGATTTTAAAAGACAAGTCAATCTTAAAACACTCAGCCAACATGTAAAAGAATGGATCTCATGAGAGGAAAGATGGAAACTGCTCAGGGCAGGTCTCCAAGGACATTTCTCATTTTAAAAAAGTCTCAAGAGTGCCAGGAGAACTTAAGGAACTGTAGATAAAGGAATAATAATAAGTAAAGAAAGAAAATTTAAGTTTCCAGATTGAAGAGTCCATTGAGTCCAGTTAGGATTGTTAGAGAAAATATGCAAACCTAGATAGCTTCATAAAACTATATATTCCAAGGATAAAAATCACACATTTCGAGACTGAGAAAAAAGAAAAGTGTGAGAGGGAAAAGAGAAAGGAAAAGAAACTCCTACCCCTCCAGGGGAAAAAAAAAAAAAGATAGGTATTTGATATTAAAAAAAAAAAAAAAAAAAAAAAACTCTAACTCTACAAGGTAAAATTAATTAGTTTGGTTTCTTTCTTAGTCCAGTTTGAGTCCTTTTTGGGTAATGTATTTTGCTAAGATGATGTGGGTGACTGATACAAACTCTATTTTCATATCTGGAATTATTTTTTCCCTCAGCAAGCAAAGGGTATATTGGTTGGGTAAGAGACACTTGTATAATACAATGTGCCAGGCACTGTTTTATGCATTTTAGATATATTAACTCACTTCATCCTCATGACAATCCCATGAGGTAGGTACTATTATCACCCACATTGTACAGTTGAGGAATGGCTGGACAGAGATTAAGAAATTTGCAAACAAATCACAAACTGTACAAACCTTTTCTCTTTGCTACTCTCAGTCAATGTGCATGTAATACTAAAAAGTCATAAGCAGAATGAAAGCAGACATCATATAAAGAAAAACTAGCAATTCGTGTAGATGCAATAATCATAAATCTGTATGCACTAAAAACATACATAAATAACTTTGACTTCAAAAAGATTCACAACTTGTGGGAGCAAAAATAACAAAACTAATGTCAACAAATGATATGTCTGTAAAACTATTATAATGCAAAATAAATAAATAGCTCTTAGAGAACAATAGTAAAAAAGCAACCTAACAGGAGACTGGACTAGGGATATAAATATTCCAAAGAATAAATATTAGTAGGCAGAAGAATAAATCCAAATACATATATATGAAAAGAAGTTCAAAACACTACAGAGAAACATATTTATAAAACATAGACTAGATAACAAAGCATATCACTTTGCATTCATCAGATCACCAAGAACTAAAAGCACTAGTTAACTCCTCGCCAAAGTTCTTAATGGCATCTAATGTAACCTCACCTCAGACCACTGATTCTGACTCATTTCATTCCATCTTCCTGATGGCTGCACCCTAGCCACACTGTTCAGTTAGAGATCTTCACACAAAGCACCATTCCCTCTGCCTGAAACACTCTTTCCTTATGGATTACTCTGATATGCTTCTTAATTCAGATCTTTGCCCAGAAGTCAACTCTTCAGAAATTTATCCAGATCGCACAAGAAAATATAGAACTACCCTTCCACGGTGCTCCTTCTGCTTCACCTACTTTATTTGCTTTCACAACACTTATCAGCTACTTTTATCCAATACAATCTTTATTTTATTGTATTTGTGTACTGCTATTTCCTCCAGTAGACTCTAAACTCTGTAAACTCCATGAGGTACAGGAACTTTTTCAGTCTAGTACCACATGCCAGACACATGGTAAATAATAAGTATTTGCTGACTAAATGATCAAACACACAATGAGAAACACCTATCACTAGTAAAGACACTAATAAATGGAATTCATCTATACTTATAAGGGATGTGTGGATTTATAATAACATTTGTGCATTGGTGCAAAATTCTACACATTTATGATAATATTCTTTTTAACCCAGCAATGAGTCACTATCCCCATAATCTAAATAAAGTTTCAAAACAGAATAATTTATATAAAAGAAGGATGCTTATAATGGCACTAGTTATAGTGGGAGAAAATAACTAGAAACAAGAAATTTTTTATCAATAAGGATATGGGTTGAGTAAAATGTGGTACACATACAAAGATTATGTAGGCTTAAAGAAGTGAAGTTAAGTGGAGCACAGTGGTGAATGTCTGCATGCCTGTAATCCTAGTCTCAGGAAGCTGAGGCAAGAGGATTGCAAATTCAAGGCCAGCCTGGGCAATTTAGTGATATCCTACTTCAAAATTTAAAAATTTTAAAAAGGGCTGGGGATATAGCTCAGTAGTAAAGTGCCTCTTCAAACAGGTTCAATCCCCAGTTTAAAAAACTTAAAAAAAAAAAAAAAAACTGCTGGTTTAGAAGTATCTGTACTATATTTTAGGCTAGAAAGGCTTGTAATGTAAGTCCATTTTGTAAAAGTGACTGACTCTTTACAAGTTTGTCTATCTGCCTGGTGTAAGGTGAGGTATCAGTTGTTAACAATGCGGTTTGGGCATATTAAGAAAAGAATTCTTTTTAAACATGCCCACACCAAAATTAGCAGAAATAATATCAACATTACATACAATTATACACGTGTGTGACAGATACTGTAGGTTGTCTGTTCAACAGACATTGCCCATCATTTTCCCTGTTATCAAAGTCTACCACTCAATATAACATAAAAGTGGCAAAATGCCTGAAGCACTCTTTCCCAGCCTCCCTTGCAGCTGAGGCATGACTATGTAACCCGACCAATAAGAAATAAAACTTTGTTAGTTTCTCCTAGGAAATTTGGTTTTTCTCCTTGAATAGAGAAACACAAGAAGAGTTCTTTTTCTTGGTTTCTGTTTTTTTTGTGGGGAGGGGGATCAGGGATCAAACCCAGGGGTACTTAATCACTGAGCCATATCTGCAGCCTTTTTTTGTATTTTATTTAGAGACACTGAGTTGCTTAGCGCCTCAATAAATTTCTGAGGCTGACTTTGAACTCTTGATCCTCCTGCATCAGATCAGCCTCCCAAACAGTTGAGATTACAGGTGTGCACCACCAAACCCCGCCAGTTTCCATTTTTGAACAGTTATCAGAGGAAGTCATGGCTGGAAGTTATGACAGCCATCTGTGACTATGAGAGGAAAGCCAAGAAAATCAAGAGAAGCTAATACAAAGTCCCAACTCTGCTAAATTACTGTAAATCACAGAACTGTTACGTCCAGACTTTTGTTGCATGATGTAGATATTTAATAAATTTCTACTGTTGACATTGCTTCAGTCACGTATTTGGGTCAATTGCAGTCAAATAACTCAACAACCCTGTGTTCAAGTGGGTTTTATGAATGCATGGGAATTTGACCACTAAAATTTTAATCATACTTTATCATGGATTAGGGAGGCAGAAGAAAATTCTAAATAACTTTTATTTTAATCCTCATACTTTTATCAATTATTGGGATCTCTAGTGAGGAGGTTTAAATAGTCAACTCAAAATAATAAAGTTGACCTCATTATTTTAAAAAATATGAAATCAGGATCAGGGAGCCAATAAGACAAAATGAAGATAAAGTTAAACGCTGTAAATGTAATTATAAAATGTGGTGCAAATTGTCAAAAGTTACTAGCCAATGAGTTAACAGATAATGTAAAAAAAAAATTTTTTTTAATAATGTGGTATTTTAAAAATGCCAGAAAAGTTGAAGCATATGAAGAGACCAAATAAAAATATTGCATGTTTTGTATGGTTGACATGGACAAAGGTAAAAAAATGCTTTTGAAAATTTAAAATATCCACTCTAAGAATAAAAAGCAAAATACTATTTTAGAAAGACAAAAGCAAAACATGTAGTTTAAAGCAAAAACCTAAAAAAGGAAGTAACAAGCATTTACAAACTAAAAAGCTGGAGATGAGGATGCAGCTCAGGGGTCGAGTGATTGCCTAGCATGTGCAAGGACCTGAGTTCTAGCTTCAGCACTGCCAAGGAAAAAAAATTTAAAAGCTGGGTTAAGGGTATAGGTCTGTGTCAGGGCACATGCTTAACCATGTGCCAGGCCCTGGACTCATTATAACAATAAAGGGAAGATAATTAATACTCTGTAATTAAGACATGATTTCAGAAAAGGTTAAAAATGATCCATATCTGGCTTTCAGTTGAAAATAGTACACACCAATTTAAAATTTATCAGAACCAATAAAAAAAAATAAAACTTATCAGTTGCTTAAAAAAAAAAAAAAAAGTTGAGTATCAAGTTACTTCCCTCCCTTCCCCAAATCATAATAAAATAAAAATTAAAAGGAATAAGGATGTGAAACAGCTGGGCAGAAATCAGCATCTTTCTTTTTCTCCTTCTGGAAACCAGACAAAAATATTTGGGAGCAAGGGTTTAGCCCCATGACCTTTCTCAATGAAATATGAGAAAATTATAAAATCAAACCTGAAACCACAGGTAGGTAAGTACAGATGCTTCTTAACTTACCCAATAAAATCATGATGAATTGAAAATATATTACATATCTCACATATACACAGAGATGGGTGTTTTGGAGACATGACAGGATTCAAAACCAGAAAACACAATATCCAAAGACTCTAGCAACACAGTATCTGTAAATGACCAGTTGTTCACTCCATGATCATGTGGCCGAGTGGGAGGTGTGGCTCACCCTGATGCACCATCTTGCCACAGAGTATCTTACTGTGTATCACTGGTCCAGGACAAGATCAAAATTCAAAGTTCAATGTATGGTTTCTATGGAAAGAATACCACTTTTGCACCATGTTAAATGAAAGAATACAAGTTGAACCATTGTAGGTCAGGGACTGTCTGTACTGCCAAAAGCACCTGAGATTGTGTAGAAGAAATAAAGAGACAATCCAGTGGCAGATGTTAGAAAGCACCAACCAAAATGTTTGCATTCTAAAATGCATGTGCAAGAAGAAGAATAAGGTGAGCAGGGTTGATACAATACAAAGCTTAGACACCATCAGGAAGGTCAAGTAACAGAAATATTGAGAAATGCAAGAAAAGCATACTTAAATTGTGATTCACTAAATGATACTTTTCAGGGCAAATCAAAGATACAATCAGAAATAAAATGGGAAACTAGCAAAACTTTTCAAAAGATGGCAAATACTGCTTTAAGAACAGAAAAATTTATAGTAAAAAAAGAATAAAAGTTATTTTCATCAGGCTATTTATTCTGTTAGCAGGCAATGGAAATCTAAAGCAAAAAAAAATGCGTTTAAATAACAAAAACATGCTTTTAAATAACAACAACAACAACAAAACCCTCATGAGATAGGGAGAGAATTCTTTGCTTACAGAATGCAGAAATTATTGAATAAAAAGTAGGAAGAAACTTGGTGTGGTGGTGCACACCTGTAATCCCAGATACTGGGGCTAAGGCAGGAAGAAGAAGCCTTCAAGGACAGGGAGCAGCTAAGTCTAATTCTGTTTCAAAATAAAATTTTAAAAGGGCTGGGGATATAGCTCAGTGATAAAATGTTTACCTAACATGTGTGAGGCCCTGGGTTCAATCCCCAGCTGTAGAAGGAAGGAAGAAAGGAAGGGAGGGAAGGAGGGAGGAAAAGAAGTGAGAAGAACAGGGAAAATACAAGATTTTTAGGAACTAGACCTAGGGATTCCAAAATATCACGAAAATGGTTCCTCTCATATTCCTTTTATTGATTCTGGGTAAATACACACACACACACACACACACACACACACACACACATAGGAAAAAGACTAAAACTGTGGCCAAAATAATGAAGTTTTTACAAGGACAGAGCATCTTCTACTACAGCAGCTATTTTCAATCCTGGCTGCACATTTCATTACCAGTGATGTTTCTGGGCAGAGGGGGACATTAAAAAATATCAAAAAGGAAAAACTTAATAAAAAAATGGGTAAAGACATGAATACACACACACACACGACCCTCAAAATATATTTAACATTTCTTAAAATAGGAGAACATTAAAACTATATCAAAATACCTTTTCTCATTTTTCCCACTGGCAAAGATTGAAGACACCTGAAAATACAGCTTCCCAAGATCATGCACTGCAGCATAATTTTAATAACATATATTGGAATGTATATGGTCATACATAAAGTGGTTGAATAAACTGGGTACAGATAATGAAGTCCTATTTCTATAAATGAGTATAATCTCTAGGAATTGATGTGGAACATTCACCAGTGGATAGACTGTCAAGGAAAAAGGTGCCAGAGTATTTATGGCATATTACCCTTTGTGTAAAGAAGAGGAAATATGAAAACATAAATATTTCATTCAAAAAGAAATAAAGGCAAGAAAACCTAGAGACTAATAAGTTTGGTAACCTACAGGAAGCAGGTTAGAAGGGGATAGAAAGAACAGAAGGAATTAAAGGAGAAGAGAGGATGTCATTTTCTAAGTATTTGTAAATCATTCTAATTTTTGTAACCATGTTAATGTAATACACAAGCAAGGTAGAACAAAGGGAAGAAGGGAGAGGGCAAAGGAGGGAAAGAAAGAAAAGGAGGGAGGGGAAAAGAGAAAGTAGAGAGGAAGGGAAAAGAAAGGGGAAGATAAGGGAGGAAAGAGGGAGCAGAAGGAAGGAGACAATGAGGGAATGGGCCCTAAAATGGAATGCAAACAGAAACAAATAAACCCAATAACATTTCGAATTAATAACCAAACCAAACCAAAGGCAGGAATGAGTGGAGGAAGACTATAAGTTCTGAACATAGTACTTGAACTGTGTGCCCTCAATCTAAAGACAAACTGAGTTCTAACTATACAGTTTTGAATTCTAACCATACAGTATTGAATTCTATTTAGAAGACTTCCTCTTAGCAGTAGCCTAACAATTCAACTATTTTCTATTACAGCGTTTAACAAATAATATGTTGAGGATAACAGTGTCCAGTGTTTTCACTGTATAGAGAATGGAAGTACATGTATAGAAAGGGAGAATAGACAGACCCGTGGGATGTTGGGTTGGGATTAGAGATATCACGGTGAACTCGTGGATTTAAGGAATGTGTATAAAAGTTATAGCAATACAGATGTGTGTGGGTATGTACATATGCGTATTTCTACCTTCTAGTTCTGCTGTGAAAACTTACAAGCAATGATACCTTGACAGACTAGCATAGCACATCAAAAGTCAGGATCTTAGTTACTAAATTCCATGCTCCACTAAAGGCATCAGACATTCATGAAGAAATGCTGATTTCAGGGCTGGAGCAAGAAAAGTGCAAGATGAGCCAAAATAAGCTTCCATTCGGACCCAAATGTAAATTCTACTCAATGATGTTGAGTATGTCAAAAGGACATGGTGGCCTCTTGAAAGAGCTCACACTGGCCAAACCCAGGACAATTTGAGCACCAAAGAAAGTAATGATGGTAAAGGATTATCATCAATTGAATAAATCAGAAACCATGAGTCCGTGCTGAAACAAGGGAAAGCTCCTTCTTATAGGAAGAAGTCAACTAAGATACACCAAAGATGACAGAGGTAGAGAAATCACCATTTGGCAATCATAACTGATTAAAACAATATCACTGATAGTAAAACTTTGTAGGTCAAGTATGAAGAGGAACAGGTAATTTCCATATTCTCACAGAAGTTCTGCTGCAAGACACTTACAAAGGAGGAATTCCTTTATAAAGGAGAAACTGCTGCTCTCATTCATGTGATCAAAGTTAGCATCAAATGGGACAAATCGGTACTGTTACCAAGTCTGATGCATCAAGAAAAACATGACTTCTGTTGTATGTCCACCAAAAGTGCATAACCTGAACCAAACTGTGAAGAAACTTTATTCAAACTCCAAGAAATATTACACAAATTAGCTGGTACATACTCTTCACATATGTGATGTCATTAAACACAAAGAACTGAGGACATAGCCTGGAACAGTGGCGCACACCTGTGATCCCAACAGCTCAGGAGGCTGAGGCAGGAGATTGACAAATTCAAAGCCAGTCTCAGCAACTTGATAAGGCCCTAGGCAGCTCAGCAAGATCCTGTCTCTAAATTTAAAAAAAAAAAAAAGAATTAAAAGGGCTGGGGATGTGGCTCAGTGGTTAAGTGCCCCTGGGTTCAATCCCTGGTGCAAAAAAATAATAATAATAATAATAAAAACCCAAAACCCTGAGGATCTGTTCCAGTTTAAAGGAGTCTAAAAGAAAATGACAAGTGAATGCAACATACAAACTTCTCATTTGCTATCAAGGTTTTTCCCTTGGTGTCAAGGAAAAATGGGATAGAAGGTAAAATCTGAATAAGGACCACATGTCACTCACAACACTGATGCCAATTTTATGATTTTGATAACATTATTTATGTAAGGAAATGTTTTTGTGTTTAGGAAATATGAAGATTTTAGGAAACATTTAAGGCTAAAGGAATATCATGTCAGGAAAAAAATTTAGAAAGAATAAATGTTGTAAAATGATATAACATTTGATCAGTGTAGTTGAAAGGTATGGAAATTACATGTACTATTCTTTTAAGTTTTCGATAACAAACTGTCAAAACAAAGTTAAAATATTTATCTGGGTTTTACACAGAACTCTATTTACTGCTCTGAAGTGAAACCTATCCATTTAAAATTCTAACCTACACTAAAGCCAAGGACTCCAGAGATTAAGAAGCAGCAACAGTTCTAGGGGAGGGGGGAGTTCAGGGCAGTTAACATTAGTGCTATCTACTGCAGTGGAGAAATATTAGACACTGGACACTTTGTCCAAAACATACAATAAACAATAAAAATTATCTTTCAACATCAAATAACTTTACACTGAACTGGATAAGGCAAAAATTCTTAGAAATACAAAGAAGAAATCAGTTTACCTACAAATCCATTAGCACAAAAGCTTCATCAAGATTTGTTCTGCTTTTAGTGTTAACCAGCACTTGTGGCTGGCATACAGTAATCACTCAATTAACAAATGACTTTGACCCATTACAAAGATCTACAGGTTATAATCATTATGAAGGTGAAACCATAGTTTTCCAATATCTGTTCAATACTTTATACTCAATAAAGAACAAATGGCTAAATAGTGAATCTGCTCTTTGATACTTTGAGAAATTGAGTGACAAGAAACTATAGATGTGTCAGAACTTGAGTGGGATGAAAAAGGAATGTGCATATTTCCTCCACCTTTTTTTATAAATTTGAAATCTAAATTGTACATTTGGTTAAAGCAGATATAAACTCTGCTATACAAAACAAGGTGTTCGTTTTATTGCAGATAATAGGTTTATTGTCATGAATTGTGTGAACTTAAATAGGCAACTAGTCTTGCAATCTAATTATTGATCCCACCTCCCCCACCATAAAAGAAAAGCTCAACTAAATAAACCAACATCACCCCCATACAAAATAATAAATACCACAGGGAATCTATATAAAACCAGCATCACCACTTTTGGCAGACAGTGCTAAATGTCAAGACAACTTATTTAGTTGTCTAGGAATATATTTTGTGTTTATGCTAAAGTACAACTAGAAGTTGAATTAACCAAGTACAATGAAACAATGGAGGCTTAGAAAGAAATGTTTATTACCAAGGTGGTCAACTATTATAAAAACGTCTTTATAATTTTCATAGGCCCACATTACTATGGCATTTTTTTTTTCAAACTGCAGATTGTGACTGACTAAATGAAAGGGATCGAGATAGAAGGAAAGAGGTGGGCACAGAAAAATCTCAGAACGCATTGTATATAGTAACACTGAGTATAGATTTATGAAACTTTTGTTTTGGTATATACATGTATACATAAACTGACCCACAAAATAAAATGTATTTCTGATTGTAGGTTGCAGTAAGAAAAGGGGCTTTGTGCTTTTCATTAGAATCTAGACTCACCTATATGTAGATTTGGTGGCATTTCATTCAGGTACATTTCATTATCAAATTCAACAAAAAGAATGGCAATGTTATTCTAAGCTCTGCTCTAAGGCATGATTGCTCTTCAGATATTTCTCCATAAGTAAAATTCACTGCCATTCAAAACATTAAAAGCTCACTTGAGAAACAACATGCAACACAGTCACTCAATAACTTAGAAATGGTAGAAATATCCTTTATTGGCATTCTCCAAAATAATAACCACTAACCACATACACTGAGTACTTTAAATGTGGCCGATATGAATGAGGAACTGGTGAACTTCATTACATTTAAACAGCCACACGTGGATGGAAGCCACTGTAGACACATATTTTATTACTTCCCAATATGGGTAGCTAGATCACAAAGATCATCATCTGAATCACTTGGGGCTTCACAGAAATGCAGAATCATAGGCCTGACTCTAGGCATGAGTCAGAATGGACAGCTGGTTCATGCACACTAAAAGCATTGATCAAAAGAACTAGTTCTCAAAGTGAATACCACCACTGAGTTATACTGTAGCAATGGAAATTTGTGGAACACCTTGAAACAATTGCTGGTGAAGTGTTTTTGGGATTATTGGGCATACACAAAACAAACCTACAATTGTAAAGCTGGTGTGCCAAATAACATGCAAATATCTTGCCTGAAATTTATGTACTTTTTAAGTATTTATTAACACTGAAATCTTGAGTCTCATTCCATTATCTAACATGAAGTATTTTCGCAAGTGTACTCTGAAATATTGTGTAAATTAAGGATTTTTTTCCCTAGAGTAACTTATTTAATAGCCTGCATTTAAGAGTTGTCACACTGACACTGAAGTGTGTAAGTCCAATTGTCAGACTACTATGTAGTTAAGTTTTAACTATTTTATTAAAAATTACTTCCCTAATATTTCCATCTATAATTCTATTATTATCTCTATTCTCCAGTTAGGGATTTTTTTTTCCTTATATAAAAAAAGGTAGTTAAGTAAGTTATATTACTCCTGAATTTCACTTCAGAATACCAGATGTGCTATAATGCCTGTTATTACATATTAGTTGGATCTGAGATTTAAGAACAAGTTTTAAAGATTTATGCACCCACTGCCATCCCTGTAGAACAGGAAACCTTAATTTGAGAGTACAAGACCCCACAGCCTAAGGAATCAATCCATGAAGTGGCTTCAGATTTACAAAACTTGTTAAATAAAACAATTTGATGATACGTATCATTATCAATCATGGTATAGCCACCCTTGGGGGAATAACAACTATTTTACTGAAAACTATCATATTAAGAAAAATACAGCCGAAGACTGTATAAATTAGGTTGGATTATAAACTTTGACCTCAAAATGTGGTCGATTTCCTCCATTACATTTAAGAAATTGCAATCTATATCGTTTGTGCCAACACTGACAACTTTTAAGAAAACAATCTCATAAAGTTAGATGTTACTTGCTATATTACTTACACTGTCGGTTTTATTTTATGGAGACTTACAGAAGAGGGCGAATACCCATTAAACAAACACTTGCTACGTAACAGGCACTAAGCTATGCTCTCTACATACAGAACTCTTTGTCTCACAACTCTGATACAGGTATTACTCCTTTTCACAGCTGAGGAAACTGGCAGAGCTCAACTACCTTAACTAAGTTTATACAGCTAATAGATGGCAGAACTAGAATTTAAACTTTGGCTAATCTGCCTCCAAAGCACATGTACAACTTTCTGGAGCAAGTGGGGTTTCTGGTTGTTGTTTTTGCAGTCTTACTGTGAAATATCTACTGGACCTTGTCTTCCTTTAGCATAGCCTACCAGCCTACTTAATGGCAGTTGTCAGAGCATAACATTAGCATCTTTTGAGTGAACTGCTTCACCAAAGCAGGCTTTATGGAATGCATTTTGCTTGCTAACCTTAAGTTTTTTCATACTCCTTCATTCCTGCCCCCCACTCCCACCTTCCTGCAATAAAGTAAGGAAAAAATAAATGCATACCAAATGCTGCTCTAGGTAATAAAAAATATATAGTAGTAAGACAGGCCTACAAGTAAATACAGCTTTGCTGGATGATTCAGAAACCACCTGAAATCATTCTTTTATCATTAAAAACTGTAACTATAAACTATGATACCAAGTATACAAAAGCTTCAATATTTTCCACTTTGAGAAAACTCTTGTCTGCTTTCTAAGGGCAGAATAAGAAGAATACCTATAGCAGATAAACAATAAGCACAAATAAGGGCATGGGGAATAAATAAGGAGATAGCTGGGATATCATTCAGGATAAGAATCCAGTTAGGGACAATTAGAAATTTTTGAGAAACTGAAGTGGACTTGGGAGACATTGTCTCAGCAGAAGATAAGATCAAGTAAGTAAGAATGCAAATCAGACTCATTTGATAAAGCCCTTTTTGGTGAGAATGGGATTATAAGGGTTTCTAGATAAAAAGAAAATGCAAAGACAGGATATTCAGATTTTATTTTGAGTACTAGGGATTGAACCCAAGGCTTCCAAATGAATTACACACCCAGTCTTGGATATCTATATTTTGCCAAAAACAATCACTATAAAATATTTACAGTAAATATCAACAAACTTTTCTATAAAGAGCAAGAAAGTATCTTAGGTTTTGTGGTCAGTTTGCCATATTAGCCAACTCTGCCACTGTGGGACAAAAACATCTATAGACACATATAAACAAGTGAGTGAGGACATATTTCATTAAAACTTATTTTTGAAACAGACATGGGAATTGACTATAGTTTGTAGATCCCTGAAACAGAGCTCTAGTAGGTAAGGAGAATCAGACCTGTGAACAGGAGGAAGTTGATGGTTAAGGAAAGAGATCTGGAAATCACTGGCACAAGCAAAGTGTCAGGATAAATAACTCAAGGACAGCAAAGATGGAACTATGAACATATGAAGACAGAACCCTTATAAAAGCAACACTTTATAAAGCATGACAAAGAGGTAAAGAATTAGTGGTTTTCTGAAAGAAAAAAGGTGTACAAAATAACTGATGTATCCCCTAAGTATCATTTTGGCTGCATTACAAAACTCTTAGTGAAGTATAAGACACCACAATATTAAGCCATGGTTAATCTCTAAAAGGCAATACTAAAACAGAGAAATAGTCCCCAAGGTGTACAAAATATGCTTAAAACTTTGTCATAAAGAGAAAATGCAAAGCTGAGACAAATTTCATGACTAACGTTTCATATGGAGTATCTTACATACCAAAACACAATGTCAGGTATCATGTATAAATGGCTGAACACAAAAAATAAAAACAGAAAAAAAATGCCCCTAAAAACAAATTAAATGGCAAGGTAAACTGCTTATAATAAAGGTATGTTTGGGAAATGCTCTCATTTAGTAAATTGCTGTTAAATTCATTATAAGGTTTAAAAATAAAAACTAGCTCCAATGTCACAATTTTTGGTTCTAGCTTTTCAACATATACTAGTCTAAAATGAAAGCAGTAAGCTCATAGCTTATCTTCTGAGAAATAGTACAATCTAGGAAATAACTATCTTGTATTTATAACCACGTTGGCTCATGAGAAGAAAATAAATGAAAACCCAATAAGAAAAGTATCACAAGGAACAAAACTGCAAAACTTACAAAGCTGCTTTGTAGAACACAATGACTAACAGATGATAGTCTATGTATGTGGACTAGAATGGTCTGGGTGTCAAATGGGTAGAGAATAAGTGCCACTTAGTACTGCTGAAGAAAAACAAATTGTCTTCATTATGCTTAGTGTACAAAGATAGGACTACAACTTAACAATGAGGGTCTGTGAAGGTGAAAATGCCAAAAGGAAGGGAGGGAGGGAGGGAAAAGGGAAGGGAGAAAAGGAGTCAGTCCACCCATAAAGGACACATCCATATAATAGAACATGTGAACAATGAAAATAACGCATCCTGCATGCACTATAACAAAAATGTCCGAAATGATTAAATGACAAAACAATGCTAGTAAAATGACTTTTGTGTTTAAAGAAAAAAAATCTATACACGTGTGCACATACACACATCTGATATGCACAGAAAATCTCTAGTCATTTATAAGAAATTTGAGTGGTACCTTGAAAAGGAAGAGTGAAATTGAAGGAGACAGCAATGTTTCACTTCTACCCTTCTGTAGGGAAGAAAAATAAATAGGCATGTGTTATGTTTGATCAAACACTGAAGAAAAAAAATCATGGATCAGGATTTTGGGAAGGTAGATAGAGAAAGGACTGCTACCTCTAAAACCGCACTAATGCAGACAAAATTATACAGAAAATACAATACGCTCAAAAATAAGTTAAATGGTGAAATTAAAAAAAAACAAAATTTTACTTGTACAATCATATAGTTTTAGTCATGTAAAGAAGAAATGAGGTCTTGCAAAAGCTGTAATTTGCACACACAGGTTTGTTGGAATCCTGTAGTGATCCATTTAGATTCAATGTTAGAGCTGAAAAAGTCTTCAGCACAATCAGCTTCATTTTATATTTACCTCTAGACTACAGAATTCCCAGGAATATAAATGTAGGTCTATTTTGGGAACAAAAGCTATTTGTAGAACTTTATGGAGACACTCATTTTGAATCTGCTTTTAAAATTTCTTTAGAGCAGGGACCCACTCATTTTGTTCTACCTATATGCTCAGCATCAAGAATGTAGTAAAGTGTTCTCTCACATAAAATACAATGTAATATGCATATATATAAGTAATTTTTTTCTTTTTGCTAGAAAGAAGGCAGGGAAATAACTTCTGTGCAAAACTATTTGGAGTTAAGGTCTAAAGAAATAAAGGTAGAAAATTAATGTGAAAAATTGGTTCCTCTGAATTTCATGTGACCATATGCCTACAATTTCATTTTTTGCTTTCAACAGTGGAAAAAATAATCACAAGAAAATCGAAGTCTAAAACTACCCTAGGTAACAGAAAGGCTGTTTAATATCTACTTTGGAATTCACAGTAAGCAGCATACAACAGAAATAAGATGCTACTGAAAAGCTCAAAATTTTGACAAGTTCATTAACAATTACAAAGAGATAAGGAACACAGACCTAACAGACCTACTTGTTTCAGGGAATGAATGACAAATGAGCTGGCCTGGGCTACTTGGGAAAGCAAACAAGGAGTAGTGCTTCTCAAATCCTTTGTGGTAAAGGACCAGTTTTAACTCCTGCACTAAAAATATGTTTTTAAATTACTAGAAAAATGAGCAGATACCCTCCCACAACCTTCCCTATTCCTGCAGTACTGGGGATTGAACCTAGGGCCTCCAGCATGCTAGGCATAGTGGTTTACCACTGAGCTACATTTTCGGCCCTTTTTATTTTGACACAGGGTCTGGTTAAGTTGTCCAGACTGTCCTCTAACTTGTGGTCATCCTGCCTCAGCTCCCCAAGTAGCTGGGATCATAGGTATGCACCACAATGCCCAGCATGATTACATATTTTAATGTTGGAGCAATGTAAAATTGCTATAGAGGTTTCTAGACACTCAAAAATTGCTATAGTAGACATGGTGAATAGTAATGGGTTTTGTTTTTCAATGTCAATCTGGCCTAAAATCTTGAATTTTTGTGGAGGGTCTGATGTCAATTGAGTAAATTGGTATTTTTTTCGTCACTACTCATACTGAAGACAGTCTGCAAGAAACACAGATGAAAGGTAAGCATGGAGATTTGTCATTAATTTGTTTTAATTTTATAATGCAAAACACTGCACTATCACAATGCCTCACTAAATTTGTTATCCTTTCGAATGCAATTTCAGCATTTAAAAATATCAACTACTAGTTCAAATATTGTTATTTTGCCATTTATCTTAGAAGATAAGTTAGAATAAAGATAAGTACAATGTGATTTAGGGTCTTTAGAACCTAATTTCCAGGATTCGAATGCATACTTTGCACCTGACAAAAGCTATAAAGATACATAAATCTCAATGTTTCTATTTCTTCATTTGTAAAATGGGGAATTACCAGTACCTACATATCCAAGAATTATTGTGCATATAAAATGACTGGAGCACATATAAGTGTTGTAATTACTAAATTCTTAAATATTATGCACCAAATCCTTTTGTAGAACTGGTATAATTAAGGTTGAAATCATTTAATGAAATGTCACATCTCACAATGAACTACTATTTATCTGTTAAAGATTACTACTTCAGTTTTCTATTATGAAATGTATCTATTTATAACATCCTGTTGGACAGGGTAATATAGTAAAGTTATGAAAAGCTGCAAGTCACTGTGATATTTAAGTGGCAATTGCCAAAAGTGATTCACAATAATTTACCATCCCTCACTATTCTTGGGAAAAGATTTAAAATAAAACTGTAATTCAAAAATGGTTATAATAATCAAATGCTACAAATTTTTTTTTAAAACTTAGAATTGTGTTATTTAATGTATAATTCTTCTTCAGTGGCTAAAAGCTTACATTTCTTAAAATTAGACTGCATTTTAGGATTAAGGAAACGAGAGCATTAACTTCTAATAAATGCACTATTCCAATCCTACTCACTGCCAACACACCACCATCACTGTCACTTTTAAGAAAGTTCTTCAAATGCTCACAACTATACATAACAACCAGACAATAAACCAGCTGAACCAATCACCCAAGCTTAAACAGCAGACATTGGGAACAGAATGTGCAGATTAAACATACAACATCCAATATTTCTATAATACGAAACAAGTAGCATTTGAGGCATTTAGAGTAGTCAAATGGCAAACAGTGGTACCCTTTAAAAACTGCTTTAAAATTCTACAATGGAACCAATGCTATTAATTTCATGTTTATTTTATAAGGATCTTTGCCAAGTTTATCAGTTTGAAAATTATCCATTCATAATCACCACTTAAAGACAAAATCTCCTATCAGCTAATGGTTTCCATTCTGCTACCTATGGTTCACCTTACCCTTTGTTCTATGATAGCCACACTTCATTTCACAGGATCTGAACTATACAATTATGTATCAGAGACAAAATATTTTCAAGTTTGCTTTCAAACAATACCTACAAATAATAGATGATGTTTTCAAGTTTACAGAAAACCATACTACAACAATTGACCAATATAAATATCTTAATACTTATTTATTTTGTTCTATTGAGATAACACTAATGCATATGCCCCCACCTGTACTTCCCCTATGCTATCATTCTGACACTTATAAGAACATCTCAACTTGCAACCAAGATTTACAACCACTGTTCCTATCAATCAAATGGTGATGCACCAAAATCCCAATTCTCATGAATTTTTACATATTGAAATTACATTATTTTACTTAAGACTAAAGAACTAGGCCTCACTTTATTAAAAAACAAAGATAGCCACATCAGTTTAATTCCATATATATGATACTACCTATTCAATTTATTAAAAATTGTAATAAACATAATCAAACTAGTGCTCCAAACTTATGCTGTTCAAGTGGAAGACACTACAAGAGAAGACACAATAGAGACTGCCTTGCAATAAGAAGTACAAATTCCTTCTATAGAAATGGGAGAAATAAAAGGACAAATCTAGTTGTCTAAAAGACAATTCACTGTACACATTTTATTTACAGTTTTGTACACTGTCTTAATATGAATGGGACCGCTTTTCTACTTGAGCCATTTTTAACCAAAGCAAAATAACCTAAGTAATACAAAGTGTTAAAATACAGCATAAAGATACAAAAACAGACATACTAATTCTAGTTAGGAATGTAATTATGATGTTACATTTTTTTATAATCCACAATCATGTTTAGGAAATCACACAAACATAAATCACTGATTTGAATGAAATGCATAAATTTGTAGCAAAGTTTTGTAGTTACAAAAAACAAAAAAATTACCAAAGAATGCACAAAATTAATGTTTATTCCACCTTTGTGTCATATTCCTGGATCCTTCACCAATGTTACATGAGGAAAAAACAAAAGCAAAACAAATGGAAAACTGAAATCAGAATCACTAATGTTATCAAGTAGGGAAACAAATAAATTAAAATCTAGCAGCCATCAGCAAGAGTACAGCAAAGATAATGCTGTCAAAAGAAACAAAGAAAATTGCTAGAAAACTGTATGCATCATACTCTTTCAAACCAGCAAAATATGCCCCTGCATACAATGGAACATAAACTCAATTTTTTTCCTATTAAGGTATAGAAATGCAAGTTCTTTTGAATATTGTGGATGGGTAAAACGTGTTTGTAATGGTAATTCTACTAAGCTAATACAGAGTGGGCCAGGAACACATTTATGGATTCTGGGGATGATGTGGACTGTAATTCTTTGATTGGGATAGTGGACACTATAATAAAAATTAAAAAAAAAAAATAATAAACACAGAAGTACAAGACAAAGGCGAATGAGACTTCTCTTATATCTGAGTAACATTTAGATGGAATCAAATTTAAATGCAGTCCACTCTGCTTTTGAAGAGGCTTTGGTTCAGCTCCCAAATCTCGATTGCTTGACGCAGTCTCCTATGAGAATACTCAGAAGGTGTCTTCTTAAACAACAAACCTATTTTTAGTGGTGGAGCCGCTCTTAGTAGCTGTGTCTGCATGGGACTGATAACCAATCACTATCTTTGGAGGAAGTCCTAACCTTTCCTTGTATACTCTCCTAGAAAACAAAGAAGAAAGTGGCCATTTGTTTTTATTCACCAAAACATAAAATTAATTTAAAAAATTCATTAGCCTTAATATTTATAAAAAACCTACACTGAGTAAATAGGAAACTGCGCACCCTCTTCCTTTTAGCTTTATTTACTTTTTATTTCTATAACAATCCTAATCACTTAACAAATACTGAAACTCAATCGGATTTATATATCAAGTACTGCTCAACAGTGAGCAAAGCAGAATCGGTCCCTGGGCCCATGCCATTTATAGTACAGTAGGGAAAGTACAATCAAATAATCACAAATACATATGATAAAACTTACCACAGGCATACTTAACCTTCATAAAAATAAATAACATGCACATCTATTTTATTTTTTGACCTAAAATATTGTATTTTACATATGAACTCTAGTAAATACTGTATATTACTATATACCATTACATTTGCCATATCTAATACTGAAAAGATTAAGCAACAAAAAATAAACATTTTGAGAGAGATTCACAATTTTCTCAAGATAACTTAGAACATAACTTCTGTCTTAGTACTAACTCTACAGCCTTATTTTCAAGTAAGATGTTACTAGGGCTGGGGTTATAACTCAGTGGGAGAGAACTTGACTAGAATGTGAAAGGTCCTGGATTCAACCGCCAGCACTGCAGGGAATGGTGGGAGAGGATAAAAGGGGAACACCTTGACCATTTGGTCCAAGAACATGTGACTACTAAAAAGAACAAAATGTGAATGCATGCCAAATACCACTGTATGATACAATATAAATCAGAAGCTCTAATCTCATCTGCAATATTAGAGAAAGCTCCTTTTTAAGAGTCATGAGATAAGAAAATGAAGCACATTTGAGGGCTGAGAAACAAAAATAAGGCTGTGTTGCTATGGATCATAAATGAATGTCAGGCAAGGCTAACAAAGTCTCAGGGAGAGTCTCATGCATCAATTTAGAAATATAAATCTTTTTTCTTAGAAAAATATAGCAAAATAATTTTTAAAGCAATAAAAATCAAAGGAATATACATTTTTATGGAGCCATATCACCCAACATGATACTCCACCTCTGCTTTAGAAGATTTTACTAACTTCCTTCGAATAGAATTTTTATATTAAGTGAAAATGACTACCAGATTTTAAGTTATGGTGCAATGCATTCCCTTCAAACATAATTCCCCACTAAAAATGTCAAAAAGCAAAAGTACTGATTCTTTCAAACTGGAGGGGTTAAAATATTTTTTCCTTGAAAAACTGTCAAAATGTTTTACAGATTTCAAAAATATTCAATGCTGACACAAATACACAATTTTTATAAGAAAACCTATAATTTCTTTAACTCTTGTTTTCAAAGTAATATGAAACTTCTAAACTGAAGTTTTGATACTAAAGGAAAGATTCTAAATATGATGACAAACTGACAACTCCTCTCTTACAGAAGAACCACACAGAATGTAACCTGAAAAAATCTCTACACCTTCTGATTTGGGAAAGGAATTATGTTCCTAGAAGAATTTATAATGTTTGAAAAATCACAAAATGAGCAATTCAAACATTTTGTAACCTATAACAATCTAGTACTTATTAACATAAAATTAAACAAATTGTTCTGATTTAATAAATTTCTAATGTTAATTGTAATAAAAAGAAAATCCTACCAACACTAATGTCTGAAGTAAGAGACAGGTCATTTTTGCAAAGAATAAAATTTACCAAAAATAAATAAATAAATAAAATCCTACATACATATGAATACTTAAGATGTTTAAATTTCAAGGGAAATTCTATGTGTACACATATGTGGAAATTACACATATCATGTGCTAATACTGAATTATGAGTTTTATACATTCATACTTTTCAAAGTAGCACTTATATTTCAAAGAGTATTTTTCAAACTTGAGGAAAATACATTTTAATTACTTAGTAAGTGAATAAAGTGCTACATGCTCTAAGGATCACATATTAGATTGATGAGAGAAAGCAATTTTACAGGAATGAAAAAAAAATACAAGACAATGAGCACAAACAGGATCTCAAAATTATAAAAGTGGTCATAAAAACAATACAAAGAAAATAACAGTCTATAAATCCAAGTATTTCTAAGCTGTAAATAAAGAACTTCAGATTTCAGTTATCTTTTTTTTTTTATTGTAAACAAATGGGATACAAGTTATCTTAATATTATGAAAGAAGTAGGCAAAGAGTAAAACCTTACCCTATATGTGTAACAGCCTCTCTGTTTTCACATTCAGTAGTCCATATTGCTATCTTATCACCTTTAGCTCTAACATTAACAACAGCTCCACATACATCATCACTGTAGTCATCAAAAGATTCTCCGATAAGGCACAGCAGCTTCAAAAACAAAAAATTCCCAGATTAGATCTAACAGATTATAAACCACTTTATTAGATGGCAAATGTTGCCTTCTGTATTTGCATTTATACAGCAAATAATAAAATCAGTTTTTAAACCAAGAGTTGAATTTTTTAAATGTCTAAATTTTATATAAGTATATAATTATTTTCCCTGTTTAAATATTTCAGTTGTTTTAATTTTTCAGCAAATTGGGCAATCGGGGCACACACTGTGATATTATTTTATTAATATTCATTTACTCTATTGCTGCTTGCACTTGCTGGCAAATAAATGACTAGTAAGAATGTGAAATAAGCTATTCATGATTAGACTGCCATGTTGTTTTTTCATGAGAACATGTTGTCTTTTTAATGTGGAATTCTAAACTGGTATTTACTAATGACCTTCTCCAAAAGCAAAATTGAGTCCCTTCATTTTTAAAAAAAAAACTACTAATTCAAATATTTAAGTGCTCAAGTTAAAAAGTGCTAATTACAAATCAGACACTGAGTCAAGTGCAAGGATTAAAACAGATACGAACCCTGCTCCTAAAAGCTTGGGATTTGGTACTTGTGACTACAAAAAATGTCTTTTAGTCATATTTAATATATCCTGTAGAGCCAAAAGATCTAGGTTACTAGAACTTTTTTAGGTTGAATGGTATTAAGTAATAATTTCACTGTTTACTTGGCTGGGATTATAGCTAGGCTGGGATTGTAGCTCAGTGGTAGAACGCTTGCCTAGCATGTGTGAGGCACTGGGTTCTCAGCACTGCATATAAATAAATTTAAAAAATAAAGGTCCACTGACAACTAAAAAAAATTGTTTTAAATAAAAGAAAATGTAGCACACATACAGAAATGCTATAAAACAGTTGCAAACTTAAATCATATAAAATGTGAAATTCTATAATTTTGAAGTTAATGAATGACTAGGGTGTTCTTATTATGGAAGGTGGGAATTAAATGCCAATCACTTTAAATTAGACACAGTATGGTAGACTACTAACATACAAGATATGCAGGATTCATATGATAAAGTAATACTAACTTAAGATTTTCTAATGTGGGCATCTTTATTTCCTCTTAAAGTAAGTAAACCAAAATAAAATGTAATATAATTTAAGAATCAGTATTCTAAAACTGCCTTGTAATTTTAAAACCTTACTGTCTCTAGCCAAAAGCGATCGAGGTCACTTCGTCTCTGCTGTTTGTTCAATGTAATGAGCCATCTTCCACCCCGTTTGTTTTTCTCATCTTCCCACATAGGCTCAATACCATCCTACAGGGGAAGAACACAACAATATTAGACAATATTGTGATCTTGATTGAGGGAGAAAATGTAACAATACTGTCAACCTCTTAACTTTACTATGAACTGCCATAGGTATAGTTTTTTTTAAAAAAGCAAAAAGGATTTTAAAAATACAGGGGCATGTCTCTGTCACTTATTAGTTATAACACCTTGTGTTTTCCGTAATTTGGAAGTTCTTAAACTTTCTGACTAGCAGACACCTTTTATCAGTTACTATATATACTTCAATACCTAGAAAACACATGCAAAACTTGGAGCAGTTTCAGAGTTAATTAATGCTTAATCCTTCAATCATCTGACAAAATCCAGTTTTAAGTATTTCAAGAAACCCTGCACCCCTGAGTAAGAATGCCTGACAAATTCAGTCTACTTAAATATAAAAAGGAGGTGAACTGGAAAAAAAAAAAGTGTTCATCAAAATCAATCTCAGTATGCCCTCAGAGTTATGGTCTCGATTTTAATATTTATACCATAAACAGATCAAAATATGTTGATGATAAAGCCCAGTAAAGCCAATTTAATTATTAGCCTGTGCATCATAGTATAGACTGTTCCTAAGTTTGTTGTAAAATTTCTCAGTGAACATCTGAATGATCTAGTCCTATAATAAATACATGAAATCACCAATTAGGCATACCTTAAAAAGTGAGTAGTCACAGCCAGGCATTAAATTACTAGACAACTGGATATGGTTGTATAGACTAGATAAAAGAAAAGAACAATTAAAAACATAATATGTAATGAAAAGGTTAGGTGCTTGCAATATACACATTTAGAAATATGAAAAATTAACATAAAAAGTTCACATGTATTTGTTTTTCTATGGAGTCGATTTCTGAAATGGACAGACAAAACAGATCTTAATGATAAGTTCAAGAAATAATTTATAAAACAAACTATTTTTAATGATTTTGACAAAAACATTTTGGTACATTGGTTAACTCATACAAATAACTGCACACAAATGTATATATTAAAAAATGAAAATAAAAGTTTAAGATTGCTCTAAATAAATGAAAGAACATATAAGGGTAATGAACAGTTTTGTTTGTTGTCAAAAATACAAAAAATAAATCATCACTGGATATGATGGCACACGTCTATAATCCCAGCAATTCAGGAGGATCTCAAGTTCAAGGCCAGCCCAGAGAACTTAGTGAGACCCTCTCTCAAAAAATAAAACAAGCTGGGGGTATAATTTGATGGTAGAGTATCCCTGGGTACTGCAGGATGGGAGGGGAAGAGATCATGAGAAAAGATGAATCTAACCCTCAGGACTGCATGACTGAAATAACCAACATCATTATCCATAGTTTATCCAGTAGAATGATTCTCAAAAACTAATTGTTACTGGCTAGTTAGCACAATGATTACTTGGAAAACTTTTTAAAAAATATAATAGTTGTAAGCTCTACCCTCTGGAATTAACAATCATTTATTTATATGTAATCAACTATAGTTTCTAAACTATTTTCCAAATACAAAATTAGCAAAATAATATTTGCGACTGCTTTAACAGTCACTTTCCTGATGGTAGATGGCTAGATCATTTGATCTCCTGTATTCTTTTATAGCAAAATTGTTTTTAAAAATTGGCAACAGAATGCTGTGCCTATGTCTAATATTAGATGGCAGAAATTAACCTCAGTCATGTGTCTACAGACTGTTAATCCTTAGTTTCTTTTAGAACTATTTAAACCCCGTATAGAAATATTTCAGGAAGAGTTTTAAGAAAGAACTTGTTATCCTTTGATCATATCGCATAGGATAAGACATCTATTATAATCCAGTTTGAGTAAAATAGCATGCTCTATAAGATCTGTTGGATCACCGACTAATGGTCATTTCCCAAACTATGCTATCAATAACAGCTTCGACTAGGCAACAAACCTAGTGATAGAAACCTAATGATAATGATGACTATAAAACACCACTAATTTCACAGAATAAGTGAACAGTGTGAGAGTAACTTTCTTCAATGACATTCAAGGTGGAAAGCCTAATGTTCCATTTTGCCACCTCTTTTCTTATTCAGGTGTGCTCTAAGGTCCCTTTAGTTTATAAGAATTTATAATAGAACATTGAACAGAATATTAAGAATATACAGGATCAAAACAAAAGTACTCAATGGTTGTTTTTAAGAAATATTAGAGGGGCTGGGGCTGTAGCTTAGTGGTAGAATGCTTGCCTCTCACCTGTGAGGCACTGGGTTCAATCCTTAGCACCACATAAAAATAATAAATAAAGATACTATATCCCTGTACAACTAAAAAATATTTAAAAAAAAAAAGAAATATTAGAAAAGAGTAAGAAATTGAGAAGTAATTTAGTTAATAAAGAAAGCTAAAGGACTCCTTCAAATCTCTAAATTATGGTGTACAAATTTATTAAATGACATTGCCCACACATAGTGAAATGTGGGACAATGCTAAATTAGAGGACTAGTTAGAAATACAAATGTGTAAACTGGTGAAAGCCAAAGGAACTAGATAAATGCAAATCTGATCGGGAGGGAGCATACTAATTGTGTATTATAGGCCAAGCACTGGAAATAAACAGAATACTATTTCTGTTCTTGAAGAAGTATGCATGTATGAATTTTATGACCACGACTGAGTCTTCTGTGTGGATAAAATACACTTGGCAGGTTACATTAAAATATGAGAGTAGCATTTCTATTCCTAATTCTTTATGTATTATGGTCCTAAAATATAGAAATACAAATGGGAGTATTTAGATAACTGCTAAGCAATTGAAAGTTCTTAAAAATGTTCTCCAATAGTATCTCTCCATACATGTTCTCCAAGTAAATTAAGATCACTAAATTAATTTTGTAGGAGCTGGAAATATAGCTCAGTGTTAGAACACGTGTGTAACATGCCCAAGAACCTGATTTCAACCCCCAGCCCCAAACAAAAGAGAACAAAAACTTTGTTTATAGAGAATCAATATCAAAATTTTAAATCGTATTTTGGAGTCATGCAAAAGTTTGATTCCAAATGAAGTTTTTGCTAAACTAGAAACAAAATCTGAAAAATATTTCAATTTTTTCTTAAGTCTACCAAAAATTATGAAATTAATGAACTAATCAACCCAGATACTGTTCTTTTCTTCACATCCCTTAAATTTTGATCATTTGAGCCTTAGAGACCTCATAGGAAATTTCAGATATTATATTGAAAAGAATTACAGAAATGGAAACCTAACAGTGCTCTAGGATACCCAGTTATGAGGGAGATTTAT
Organism: Sciurus carolinensis; assembly: GCF_902686445.1. NCBI lineage: Eukaryota > Metazoa > Chordata > Mammalia > Rodentia > Sciuridae > Sciurus > Sciurus carolinensis. The sequence goes on along the minus strand of NC_062222.1, from coordinate 57,183,682 downwards.
TTAGGCAACCACTAATAAATATAAGTTTCAACTATTTGTCAAAAGTTTTAGGGCAATAAAGGATTCTGAAGGGAAGGATATTTCAGAGCAAGGAATACAGAATATTCAGGCCTACAGGGTAACAGATTGACCCTTTCTAAAACTGATCAGGCATAATCACAAATTCAAACATTTATGAGGAAACAAAGTTCTTCAGATCAATGTTTGTTAATTTCACCTCATCCTTCATTTTGTGGATTCAACTTAAAAGAGAAAGCGTACACAACTAAAAAAACTACAAATATCCTAAAATAAATGGTTACTTACGCCCAAAAGTCTTCAACAGTATCAAACTTAGAGATCAGTCGAAGGTTTGCTTGCCAAGTTTTACTTTTATCATTTTTAAAAAACCAGAGTGCCCATCTAAAAATAAAAAGTCAGTGTCAAAAAAACTATTGTATACTCATGTTCACTGCAGGATTGTTCACAATAGTCAAAAGGTGGAAGCAACCTAAATGGCCATCAACAGGTAAATGGATGAACAAAATGTAGTACTCACATACAACTATCATTAATGATATGAAAAGGCAAATACAGTATGATTCCACTTTAATGAAGTACCTAGATTAGTCAAATTCATGAGAGACAAAGAGAATGGTGATTACTAGGGGCTACAGAGAAGTGGAAACAGTTATTGTTTTGGAAGATGATGATATTCTGGAGATTAGATGCACAACAACGTAAATGTTTTACGTAAATGTATTTAAAATGACTAAACTATAGGTCTAAAACAGGTAAAAAGGGTAAATTTTATGTGTATTTTACCACAAATATTAAAAGAATTCAATTGTAACTGTTATTCATTGGCAAATAAGGAATACTTTTCTCTATTTCTTTCATTTAAAAAATACATGTTTCAGTTGGGGATATAGCTCATGGCTCAGTGGTAGAACACTGGCCTAGGTGTGAAGTCCAGGGTTCAATTCTGAACACCAGGGATGCCTACTATATACCAGGTTCCCTGTAACACCTAAAGATCCTGAGGTTAATCTCTCAGGGGGATTTCACAGAAATGTGGCACAGAGAATTACAGTGTGCTAGGTACTATATAGTAAGAGATAAACACAGTAGTTAAGGGAAAGAGTACATGCATTTAGCCATAAAGGAAGGTTAAGAAACAGGAAAGATTCAACTTTGAGAGGAACAAATAGTTATCAGGCAAGAGAAAGAAATGGAAGTGCTAGAAATAGGAAAAACTATTAAATTAGATTCTACATTTATTCAAACATAAAACTGGGAAAATAAAGGGATTGAGTGATACTTCAAAGATATGATCTGAAATAACGTTTACCAGTTTCTACATATCTGTATATACTTCCATTTAAAATAGTTGTATTCCTAAATAATTATAATAGTTCATATATACCTAATATATTACATATATTAATTTCTCTAGTATTGATAATAAACTCATATAACATTAAAGTTAAATGTATCCTCCCAAGATGATTCACCTGTAGAATAACTGAATTCAATATTCTCTGAAATGTAATACATTAAGCCCTTGGTATCCAGGAATTTCATAATCTTAGGTTCAGCATCCTCAGATTCAACCAATCTCAGATGGAAAATACTCAGCTTAAAAAGAAAAACAACAACAACAAACTTTTGCCTATACTGAACATACTAACTTTTAAAAAACTCATTCTGTAAGTACAGCATAACAACTATTAACGTAATAGGTATCATAAGCAAAGTAGAGGAGAATATGAAGAGGTCATATGCAAACACTACACCATTTTATATTAACTTGAGCATCCTTGGGGGTCCTACAACCAATCAGAGGGAGGACTGTTTAAAGAAAGTAAGTAAAAGGGAAATTCCATATTCTCATCAATACAAATGTTATCTGAAGGGCTTTCCAAATTATTTTATGATCGATGCCTAGTAAACCCCAGTTAGAAACAAAAATGAGATGCATTTGAACATGTGCTTGAATAATGTATATGCACTTGCCAACCCACTATAAAGGGGGAAAAAAAAGGCAGAACAACTATTTTAAAAAACCCATAAGATCAAGTACTATACTCTGGATTTAAAACAATAATACAGTATCTTTTAAAAGAAAACTGTACTCAGCCTTTAAACATAAAGGTTTATATTAAGAAAATAACTGGGTAACTAGACAAAAATGTTTGTACAAGAATGTTTTTAATTTTAAGACTATCTATTAGAAGTGTGTAACAATATGGAATTAGTTAAATAAGTAGTTCTCAAAGTGTGGTTTGCAGACCCCAGGGGAACCTTTTTCATATATGATTCTAAGACAATATTTTATCTTTCACTATTGACATTTGCAGTAATGGTACAAAAAGGATAAATGTACTGACACCTTAGCAAGAATGGAGACACAGACACCAAACAATACTAATAGTCACTGTATCCTTTATCAACTTTGCCAGCTTCATTTAAAAATGTGTTTAACAAATAAAAATGTTCTCATTTAATTTTTATCTGTTTGCATGTCTTTTTCATATTATGCACGTAAAGCACTTCTAATGCAAAAAAAATACAATGCTTAGGCAATTATTTGAATTGTGAGGCAAACTAGCCACTAACATCCTATTTACTTGAAAAAAACCTGATAAACCATGGTTATTGCTTAGGAAATGAATAGTGTAATTAATCTGTTGCTTAAAATCTGAGCTTCGAGGATAAAAATCTTAATTTTGGAAAGCTTTCATTTGCCACCATCAGCTGAAAATTCCTAAAAATTAAAGACATTTTTGATGAGCTTAGAGATAATATTAATGAATTATTTTTTCAAATTACTATACAATGAAATGTGTCAACATGCACAGGATCTACATAACTCATTGAATCATTATTTTCCAAATGACCAATGTATGATCACGTACTGGTAAAATACCCATTCTAAAGGCAAGCAAGACCAATGGATTTTTAACATAACATTGTAGAAAACGTTCTTGAATATCATTTCAGATTTTACACTGCAAATAATCTATAAGAAATCTAGTATCAGGGAAGAACATCCACAATTATTTTAGAAGGCTACTTAAAATTCTTCTACCTTTTTTAACAAGGTACTGGTGTGAGGCCATGTTTTCTTCTTATACTTACATTGAAACAACTCATCTTCACAGATCAAATGCAGAAGCAGCTATGAAAATCCAGCTGACTTCTAGTAAGTTATGCTTTTAATTAAAAAGATTTGCAAAATGCTATTTTTCTATTGTTTTTATTTCAAAAATATTTTCATTAAAATGTTTTATGTTAATGCAATTAATTAATGAATATATTTCAGTGCGAAACAAAACATCTTAGCACTTAAATAGCAACAGATAAAAATCTACACAATCAAAGCTGTGAGAGTATAAAGTTGTGAATTGCAAAGATTTTATTCATGGTTGGAAAACAGGTTCCAGGAATTTGTTAATTGTCTTTGTAAACCTCTGCCACATACTTAGTAAAGAATTATCTATCCTTTGAACTGCTTTGGGGAAAAAAAAAAGTTGTAAAATCAAACTTCTGAGAAATTATTTAAGTAAAATAGAATACAACCACACAATAACCTCCCCTGCTTTAGGTAGGTTAATATCCCTAATATACAATGCCCGAAAAATAATTTGAAACCAGGAATTCAAATTGTCAAGAGTCTAAAAGCTGATGAAGGAGAATAATTCAGCAGTAACTGTAAAAATTATTAAAGAGTAATCATTATCCTAAGAAATCTGAAATTTTACCATAGAGACACACTTCAAAAAGGTAAATGAACCCGTAAAGATGTAAATTGCAGCACTGTTTGTAAATAGAAAAAATATCTACACTCACTAATGTAGTACAAGTGTATACATATGCATAAGGCAGAAATTTACAACTATAAGGTATATAGTTATATTGTATATTGTGTTCATGTACGAATATAGGACAAATCCCATCAGTATGTACAACTTAATGCACCAATTAAAAAATGTAGGGAAAAAATAAAATAAGGCAAAATCTGCACATACAAACAAAAAACTATATAAAAGTATTTGTATAAAAATATACATGTGCATATTTAAATTCTGGAACAGTACAAATCAAATTTAATACTGACAATTCTGAGGAAAAAAGTAAAAGACATTGAGAAAGTCAAGAATTTTTACTTTATATACTTGTGCCTGTTCATTTAATCATTCTTATTACAGGTTCTTGAGCAAGATAACACAAAACCTCCAGCATCTATATCTTATACCTCTCTCCTTTCTAATTTCAATTTCAAATTACCTATGCTTGCTTTACACATTTGTATATGCCATATTCACTCTTCAAACTACCCCAATCTCTTGTTCTATCAGCTATACTGTATTAAAAAACTTTCCCCCTAAATAAACAAGGACTTTTTTTAATTGCCAACCTAACAGTTATGTGAACCTTTCTTTATTTGACCTTCTGGGCACATATGCTATCCTAAAACCAAACTATTTTCTTTTTTCCATGACCCTCCACTTTCAGTCTTTATGTCTACTTCCTTCACAGGTATTATCCCTCAACACAGACTCCCTATTTGTTGATATCGCAGACGTTTGTCTTCAGTCAAGTTTACTTGAGAATTTACTAGCATAGCTTCAATTACCACCAATATAATGATGAATTTAAAACCACCAAGTTCTTTCTGAGCTCAAGATTCACACATAAAACTGTCTGATGTTCATGGGTCATCCAAATGAAAATGGAAACCTTATCCTGAGCATACAAAAATTAGTGCCATCTAATTTTCCCCTTCAAATCTACCCTGTTCACCATTTACCTCACTAAGTCAGAAAACCTAGGTGTCAGAAAGCTTACCTATTCTGTAGAGGATGTTTTATATAGTGTTCTGGGTTAGCAACCTCCTGATTAGATTCTGTTTTCTCCTCTTCTGTAGGCGGGGGATTAGGAGTAGGGGTGGTTTCCTAGAGAAAAATAATATAAAACATTATTTTAAACTTCTTAACATACCTATAACAACAATGCTCTAATTAAACTTGAGGCAATGATGTTGATAATGTCTTTTTTAAGGAGAAGGAATTAGAGCAAATAATTTCACAGAACAGACCACAGACCAACCTCTAATAACCTGACTCTTCATTCCAGTATCTCTTAAGGGCAAAGGGTTTCTTGAATTTTAAAATAATTTTTATAAAATGTGCAGTTATCCTCTTACTTGCTCATGTTTTTAATATCAAGATTAAGAAACAAAGTTAGGAGAATCAACTATTTTTTTTAACATATCATATTAAAGTATCTTATATATAATTATCAGGGAGTAGAGGAGGATTAAAACTAAATTTTGGCGAGTATAACAACTTTATTTCAATGGCAATAAAAAAAAATGATTTATAAAGTGATCCAGCCAAAGGCAATGAGGTCCTTGCCTTTGTGTCACACTGTTTACCTACCCTATAATTTGAAAATTTAGCAACTTGACATTTTCAATAAGCAATATGCCAAACAAAAAAAAGGAAGAAAGAAAGAAAGAAAGTAAATTTTAGGTTAGGAATAATTAATATTGTCACTTAAATATATCAGAAAGAAAAGGAACCTGAGGATAATTTGAGATTAGTTTTCACCACATTCCTCCTCTTGTTCTTGATGCTATTATAAACTGGTCAAGGAAAGGCACCAGAAGCTGAAATAAAAGTTGGGTGGGGGACAGGGACAGGACTACAACAATGTTTGGATATCAGGTTTTGTTTTTGTTTTGGTGCTTCTGGACATCAAACCCAGGACCTTGTGTGTGCTGGGCAAATGACTCTGTTTCCCCTAGGCCAGGTATCAGATTTAAACTGAACCAGCAAAACAACAGAGATGTACCTTAACGTAACAAGATATGCAAATCAGATATGTATACTCTAAAAGATTTCAAACCAGATAGGTACTTACTACTTATTTTAAAGAATGCATTTTTTTTTTTTTCTTATCAACATAGGACACAGACACCAACTTCATTCTACTAGCCTATAAAGTCACTCAGAGCATGGACTATGTCTTGATTTTGCTCATAATTATATTGTTAATGACTACAGTGCTTAAACTCAACAGGAACTTATGGGCTTTAAAACTAAATAAATTCAAATGTTCACATAAAAAGATTCTAAGATTTATATGCCATTAAGAGTAAGGTTTAAGCTTTATTAATTATAAGGTAAATTAATAAAAAATACACCTATCTAACAAATCCCCCAGCACTTCACAGTATCAAGGTAATTCACCTATGTTAACTTGCTCAAAATACCAAACTGCACTCTTCTGAAGAACATAACCTCAAACCTCTAGAAGTATTAACTACAGTATCTAGCAATCAACCAGACACTACTAGACATACAAAGTATTTTTAAAAGGCAGCTAAAGATCAAAAGATTAAATTATCCATGGAAGACATCCATTGAAAGACAATTCAAATAAGTCCACATAGACTTACTATGATTAGTATGGTAAAACAGAAGAAGGGGGATGGGGATAAAATAGTTACTTGAAAAGGGAATTGAAATATATTTTTAAAAAGAATCAAGTTGGGGTGTGATGGCACAAGCCTGTCTCCCAGGGCCTCAGGAGGCTGAGGCAGGCAGATTGTAAATCAGAGGACAATTCAGTAACTTAGTGAGACCCTGTCTCAAAATAAAAATTGAGAAAATAAATAAAGGAAGAGCTCAGGATGTAGCTCAGTAGTAAAGCACCTCTGGGTTCAATCTCCTATACCAAATAGTAATAGCAATAAAAAAAATGAAAAGAGCCAAAGGGATACTCTGTGACTGTCAACTGCAATATCTGAAATGAAGAGCCCAATGAAACGTTTAACAACATTCTAACAACAGACTAAGATTGGTATAGGGAAAACCTGTAAACTTGCAAAACAGGTCAAAAGGAAAATATTCATACCAAAGCACAAAAAAGGGAAAAAATAGCTTGTACAAAATTTGCAGAACAAGATGGGCATGGTGGCACATGCCTATAATCCCAGCGGCTTGGGAGGCTGATAGGAGGATTGAGAGTTCAAAGCCAGCCTCAGTCAACAGGGAGGTGCTAAGCAACTCAGTGAGACCCTGTCTCTAAGTAAAATACAAAATAGCGCTGTGGAGGTGGCTCAGTGGTCGACTGCCCCCGAGTTCAATCCCGTAAACCCCCCCCCCCCCAAGAAACACACACATACAGAAAAAGGCTAAAAGATAGAAGCAATACATAATGAGTAAGACACCAAATCTGGTAACTGAAAATTCAAGTCAGATTCAAAGGGCTAAAGGAATCTGAAGCATAAATATAAACAACAACTACACCAGGTACATCAGGTATAAGCAGAAAATATACACACATGTACTTGCACAATACATGCACAGTTTTCATGAAACAATAGCATCTAACTTCTCAACAGAATCAATGGGAGCTGAAAGACAACACAAAGACACCTCAGTACTGAAAGAAAAAAAAATTAATCTTAGAATTTGATGTCTGGTGAAAATACTCTTCAAAGTGAAGAAGAAATAAAGACATAGTTTTGAGCAGATAAGATACACCTCTCTACCATATCCACTCACCCACCTACTCACTGACCATCCCCAAAAGATTTAAAGTAAAAGGACTATCAAAGGCAGTCTTCAGCCTCTAGCAATATGATCCCAGATGTGATTTTGGAGATGTGAGAAAGAATAACAAACATCAAAAAAGGTTTAAGTATTTGGGTAAATGCACAAGACTATTCACAATTTAATGGAGCAATAATACTGTCATGTGGGGTTTAAAACGATGATCCCACTGAAGGGTTGTAAGGTTGGGTATGCCAGTAAAATATACCCTTCTTCTGAAAGTACAATACAGGTTCAATAAGTAGCCTTTATCCAAAATGCCTGGGACCAGGAGTGTTTCAGATTTAAAGTTTTTACAGAATGAGATGTCTTGGGGATGGGACCCCAATCTAAATGTGAAATTTGTTTTAAATGTACCATATAAACACAATCTGAAGGCAATTTTATACAATGTTTTAAATAATTTGTGCAATAAAGTTTTTACACTGAAGTTGAAGGAATTGGAAAGGAATTTCTTACATTGCTGACATTGAAGAAATCAAGAATTGTGCACCTGTGTTTTAATGATAACCTGTCACATAAGGTCAGGTTTTCCACTTGCGGCATTACGGGTGTGTTCAAAATTTTTCAGATTTTGGAGACTCAACCCACAGTTGTATCTTCATTATAAACCACACTTTCAGATTTACTTAAACCTCTTGCCTCAGCAGCATAAAAAAAATTAAGCAAATATACTCTGAGGAATTACAAGTTTCACAGGGTCCAAAATATCATCTTCTAACTCATTTAATGCTTTTCCTTCCATTATTCTTCTTTTCACTATTAGAATGATGGAAGACTGAGATGACAATTCAATGTTTGAATGCAAAGAAAGAAAACCTGGGTAATCAGGAGAAAATATGTTCAGTTCCTAGAATTTAGAAAGTGTTCTTTTGATTTAAAAGTCCCGCTTTAAATAAGTAATGGTGTAGTTTCTTTTTTTTTTTTAAATCCATTTGATGTTGTAGTTTTAAAGAACATAAATTTGTACCTTTCCTAGGTTAACTATAATAAAATTACTTTCAAGGAAGTGTAGAAATATGAATCAGTAAGTAAAATCTTCTGATTGCTTTTAATAGCAATTATCTTAATATGTAATATTAATGTACTCACTTGTTTTAATGTAACAATAAGACAATATAGCATTATTACATATTAAGATAGATTAATGATAAGATAAATGCTTTGAAACACCATAAAATGTATAATGGCCAAAGGCAATCATCTTTTCAATATATATTTGAAACTTTAAAATTTAAGCATTTATGGATGTTTCTCTTTTGCTTTTTAAAGTTACTATATACAATAGTTTAGTAGTCTCCTGTTCAAAATTTTAAACTTACATGAATTTCTCAAATCTTTAAGACGCAAAATGGCTTTAGCAGCTAATAGTTTCCATGAAAAAACAAAAAATTCTACATTGTTCACATGACAATGATCAATAAGATCTAGAAATCATCTGATGATAAAAATTATTTTTTAAAAAGTAATATTTTAAAAATATATAAAAGGAGATATTTTTCTCAGCACAAAGTTTTTCATTTAAGTTATATTTCCAAATGACCATCTACTTTAACAATCCATTCTTAATCAGCAGTAGTAGTTCAAACAAAAAAGCTTAGTAGTAGCAATTATTCACCCATTTAGCTTTTTAAAAAATTTTTTAAAATTGTTCTAATTTGTTATACATGACAGTAAAATGCATTTTGACACATTGTACACAAAATGGAGCATAAGTTCTCATTCCTCTGGCTGTACATGGTGCCATTTAGCTTTTTGATATTTTGTTTACAGTATGGAGTTATTGCAAAAAGGGAAAATTTTAAGACTGTTGAGTGAGACATGCCTTATTATAAAATTATCTTCTCTTAATTTCTTTCAACTTCTTGTTATAAAACCTCTTAACTTTGAGTCAAATAACCAATCTGTTTTTCCTTCCTTATATGTAATTAGATAAAAATAAAACAAAATATCCACATTGGATATTTAAAACATTCAGGCTGTTCCTATGGGGATGGTTCAAATTCTATGAGGAAGTCTTATACCTTTTTTCAATTTTTGGCATTAGAAATTAAGAAATGATGTCCAAAATAATGTCACACTGCACTGAATTCTTTATTCAAAAAAATGGTTTACAATTATGGAACTATGCCTAATCAGAACAAAAAAATGTATTTTGTTTTTTAAAAAAATCACAACAAAAAATGCTTTCAGGTCACTCCTCAGTTAAGCATAAACATCAATTAGCAATAACAAATCTCCAATTTGTTCATTATTTGTTTTAATTTGTTAAACACTCATTTAATATAAACTGTATGTAAAAACAAAATTTAGATATTTTGAAGTTAGACACCCTACTAAGATTCTCTGTAAGATTAATTCAAATGAGGCATATGGGATTTTAGATAAATGGTGAAGTAAGTAGCCAGGCCATGGGACAATTGTACCATCAAGGAAATTCTCTCTGAAATTCTAACAGGTTCCATGGAAAGCATTTTTAAAACTGTTCTAATCACATTTAAAAAAAAACAAAATCTGCTCCCCCACACCTCACGTACACTCCTAGAATTGGGGAATGTACACAGGGAACCCACCACTGTTATGTTCCCAGCCTATTTTCTTTCTTTTGAGATCGTCTTGCTAAACTGCCCAGGCTGGCCTTGAATTTGCAATCCTACCACCTTAGTTTCCCGAATCACTGGAATTACAGGCAAGTACTATGTTCAGTCTCATATTTTTTAAATACACAAGACAAAGTACAGGAAATATGATCATCATATGAATCTGTATGAAAACTAAAAGCATTTCCAAGAACAATTCTCTTTTATGAGATACAAACTTGTTTTTAAGGTTGCTTCCTATATAGCACAAATAGTAAAATAGTTTTAAATTTACATTCAATTCAAAAACAAAACTCTTTAGTGCAAAGTCTCAACACCTCTCTCCCTATTACTTCAGGCTGGTTGTATATCAATGAGAAAATTTCACTGAAAAATTTGTCTTAAACATCTATGTTTTCGAATCACCTGGACAAAACAGTAAAGGTTAATTTAATAATTGACTACTCTCAAAGTAATCAAACACATTTTGAACCTGAAAGACAACCTCCCCTTGAAAACCCATTTTATAAAGGGTAGAATAGGGAGCAAGTCATGAGATGGTGCCATGCTTATTTAGAAGATGGTAACCAGTACACCTGAAAGAAAGGGTTCATGAAACCAAAGATATAGTTAGAATGGTAGGTGAAGTGATATTTTGATAGGCCTCAAAGGTCAGGCTAAAAGAGGACCATTCTGTGGGCAGTGGAAGTCATTAACTGTAAGGTCAAAAGGATTAAAAATACAGATGTCAAGTAAGGAAATAAAGACAACCGGTTTAAATGCAAAGTATTAAAACTGATTTTAAAGTTGCTGCATTTGTGAGGTTCAAATAAAAATGTTCAGCATTATAATTCAGTGAACACAGTTCAGCAGGTGGCCTTAGTAAGAGAAGTTGACAGGGATGAAAAAAGTCAAGCAAGAGCGGGGCAAGCCACAGAGAATCTAAGGGAGCATTTTTACTCTATTCTACAAAAATCAGCACATATTATCAGGCATAATATTAGCCTTGTAGAATAATCCTAATATAACAAAGCTAAATGTTTCCCAGATCTAGTGCTATTGCTATGCTTTCTCTAATAAATCTGACTGAATTTTTAAATTCTCATTATGTTCAAATCTATTTTCCTCCAATTATAAAATGTGTCTTTTCATTGTTTTGAATATTTAAATTCCTCACCAACTCTTAATCCAAATATAATTTATATAAACTCCCTCTTCTAGAAATAATGAGCCGTCCTCCCTCATGATACTCTTTAATTCCTACCAGCTAAGGAGGCTGAGACAGGAGGATCTCGAGTTCAAAGCCAGCCTCAGCAAAAGCGAGGCGCTGAGCAACTCATTGAGATCCTGTTTCTGAATAAAATCCAAAACGGGGCTGGGAATGTGGCTCAGTGGCTGAGCACCCCTGAGTTCAATCCCCAGTACTTAAAAAAAAAAAAAAAAAAAAAATACCCTTTTGTGTCTTCTATTGCCTTCAAACAACAAATATTTACTCCTAGAAACTTTTGGAATTTTTTCCCCCAATGTTAAAGAGACACTGCACAATCCTTAATCTGAAGTATAGAAAAGTCAATGGTTTGTTGAATAGTCCCCAGGAACTAAAATTGATTTGAAGTGTGGTCCACAGTACTAGTGGTTCACCAACTGGTTATGATCTTCAGGGAATTTAAGACACAGAAATGGAATGTAAACACTTAGGAAAGATTATAGCAATTTGGCAGTATTATAAGTCTTCTGAAACTTTTCAAATTCAAAAATACATTTTTGTATGTATTTTTTATCTTTGTACCATTTTACAAACATAACAGATTTATAATTACTTTTTAAAAACAAAAGCAGGTTAGGTATACTGGCACACACTTGTAATTCCAGCTATTCAGGAGATTGAAGCAGGATCACAAGTTTAAGGCCAGTCTGGGCAACTTAGTGAGACCTTGTTTCAAAAAATAAAAAGGACTGGGGATTTTGCTCAATGTTTGCCTAGCATTGTAGAAAGTCTAGGTTCAATCCTTAGTAGTACAAAAACAAAAAACACAACAAAAAGTTTTTCACCAGAATAAGAGATGCAATTGGGGTCAAATCCTACCTAAGCTGGAATTCCAGCTCTGCCATTCACAGATATAAATTACTGAGCATTTAACAATTTTCCTGTGCCTCAGTTTCTTCATCTTAAAATAGGCATTGAAACACCTATAAGATTATGGAGATTAGAAGAATCAATAAATGAAAACCATTTAAATGGTCTGCCACACAGACAATTAAAATTATACTTAAATATAAACCATTAAACTTACCCTTAACTGAGGTGTAACCTGAAGGCATTTTGGTTGTTTCTTTAAAAAAAAAAAAAAAGGTATTTCTTCCTTCTGATTTGGCATAGTTACTTTTAAAGGACTATCTAAAAATTATGGTTGTATGACTGCCTGGCTTCCCATTCTGGAAATATTTATATAAGGCATACTATATGGCTAAAGATTGCTAGGTATGCTATTTGGTTTGCTTATGCGTGGTGTGATATACATGGATACAGAACACTTTCATCTATTTCCTATATTATTTCTAGGTAAAAGTAAGAGTGACCTCCCAGTGTCATAGTGACCCATGACAACATAAAAGAATTTTAAGGTAACATTCAAATGAAGAAACCAATTTATTCTACTTGAAAGGTAGATAACATTATCTCTCCTTTCCTATACTGAAGCATCATACATTTGGTTCTCTTTTCCCATCTAAGGCCTTCAGTGAAATTAATGAATGGTTGGAAAGTGGCAGTGTGCTTGATTACCAAAGAATGGTAAAAAGAACACTGAACTCAAGTATCAAAATAAAACAGATCAAAGGGGCCAGAGTAATAAATCATAAATTAGGTGCATTTACCTAATACTATTCACTGTGGTTCCAAACAATGCTGCAAACAACAGTCTTTGCAAATGAGACTGACTTTAGTACTGGTTTTCCTCCAGCAAATGCAATCCAAATTTATCTATCACTGATCTATTAGGAAGCAATACTGGAAAGTGGTTAAAAGCTGGGATATACTTCTAGTTCCTATTTGATTTTTTATTTTTGTGGCACTGAGGATTAAAACCAGGGCCTTGCACATGCTAGGCAACTGTTCTACCACTAAGCTACATTCCTAGTCCTTTTTAAATGTTGAGAAAGGGTCTTGTTGAGTTGTCCAGGTAGTCTTAAACTTGCAACCTTCTCCAGCAGCAGGGATTACATGTATGTGCCACCACACCTGGTTTGATCAGTTCTTTACGTTTTTAAGTATAGTAGGGGGAATTTTTAAAGAATAGGGGTTTAAGTGAATTAGGACAAGATCTAAAAATCTCTAAGCACCACTTCCTTCATTTGTAAATAGCTGTAAGGGTTTTTAGTGACAATCCAAGAGACTGGAACTTAAGTGACCAATACTGTCAGCTATCATTAGCAATCAGTACTATCAGATGCTATTAACTTAAAGAGTTTGGAAAGGCAAGAAAGGATGAGTTAATGTGGTATAATGAATCAGATTTCCAAAGTGTGCAAAGATCTAGTTAGTCCTTTCAATTTTACCCTAAGGAAAAATTTTCAGAAGCTGAATCACTAACTTTATATCTAAGTTACATGGGAGAAGGAGTGGCAACCTACACTGACTGGAACATGCTCTCGAAATAAGTCCTCGACTCAGTAACTTCTATCTACACTCAATCCTTACACTAGATCTTCCTCATCCTCCCTCCTTTACCCCCAAATGCAGAATAAGTGTGAATTCAAGAAGAGAAAGAGCTGGTAAACTGTTTGGAAATTATTTAATTACCACACCCAAATGATTTTAAGACCAATGAGCACTTTCCTGATGACACAAAATAAATATGCAAGTTCAATGCCACAGAACTAACAATGGGTAACAATATGACTGTGGTAAACACCTCCAGTAGAACTTCCTTTTATTTCCCCTTTGCTTCACTCTTTTGTTGAACTGGAAAGATCACGAGTGACTGTATAAGAAATGTGAATGCTACGATGGCTAAGACAGTTATCCAATTATTTCAACAAGTAACTAAACCAACATTTCAGTACGCTGAAGGCACTATGTTAAGGTATCAAATAAAGAGTAGGATAGGTAAAGAGTAGAGAACAGAAAAGGATAGTGCTTTATGACCTCAAAATGGTAACATCAATCCTCACACCTCATCCAAACTATGAGATTTAACTTGACAAGTAACATTTACTAAGCCACTACCATCAAACAATGTGCTATAAATTTGCATATACATTACATCAACATATTCTATTTTCACAAAATTGTGAAACCACTATTCTCTCTACTTTTTAGATAAACTTATTCCCTGGAAAGTTAACATGTCCTAGCTATAGTCTACATTAAAATCATCCAGAACTATCAGGGGTTATGGCTAAAAGTACCATGTGTACTAGTATTACCTATTTGTTGTTTTAGTATAATTATTACTAGAACCTAGTTCACTCTCGAACATGCCCAGGATTGGATAATAAATTAAATGGTTACCAAGGTATTCTTCTAGGTAGCATAACCTTACAGTATGTATTATATTCTGCTCCACAGCCTCAGGTTCATCTTGACAAGTGCATGCCACTGCCAATAAATTAGTAAAAAAGCATGAATGATACATATACTTCACCCACCCACACAAACAGGAAATTCCATTATTAGGGGGAAAAGCAAGTAAACACTAAGAACCAATTATGGTGAGTATACATTATCAGGCAAAACAGCATACTAATGCCTACTGATCAAATACCTCACATATACAGGTTAACTATGAACAAAATCCTTTTACAGACACAAATAATAACAAAGAAATTGTTAAGTACAAACATACAAACAGACTTTATGATACTTCACTCTTTCTTCTAGTATGCAAATACTCAGTTCTCAGGTATCTCTTTAGTAAATGATATACATCCCACAGTACCTTCCCAGATATAAATTAGCATAATAACTAGTGTGCAAGAACAAGTAGAGCCTCAATGTCTTGTAAAAAGTGAAAAAAAAAAAAAACTAGGTGAAAATGCTAAAAATTTGCCACCCATAAATTAATTCTTTTGCTTTTTAGTTTTCAAATATATAGGTATATGAATTAATAGAAAATAAAATACCAACTAATCTGGATCACTTATTAGGAAAGTATGATTGTAGATTTTGGAGGTCTTATTATTTATCTGTGAAGTATCAAAATCATGACCTTCAAACTCCTACCTGAAAAGAAATATTGTGATGATTTGTTGGGTTGTATCTAAAAATACTTTAAAAATTTACAAATGTTTAGTCAATTTAAGGAAAAATCTAACTACCAGGTCAAAATTAATGACTAACATTAGATTACTAATCAAACAATTAAGTTTGTTGGGGTATTACAAAAGTTCTTATTTCTGCATGGTCAGAATACATAACTATATTTCATTTTTTTAAAACTCCCTATAGTCCACACTTGAATTTCAGATCTTCTAATATACAATTTTAAAACTTGGATGCATTCTTAACAACTAGAAAAAGATGTATCTTGTTATATTTTAAAATAAACTAATTCCTGAAGGAGCAACACTGTTTACTGACTAAATTACTGTGCATATCTCATAGAGTCTAAGACAAGATTACAAATTCAGATGGGGGATGTGATGACAGAAATATAAGAAACGGATATGTGAACTAGAACAATAACAAAGATAATAAAATTTAAATGTCACTACTATTTAAACAAAGGATATCAGAACTTTCATATTTAAAAATAAATATATAAAATTTACACATATTAAATATTATCAAAACTAAAAAAGTCTCAAACTACATGAATTTTTGGCTGGTCCAAAGATAGTGAGTTATCTCAACTGAGTAAGCACAATTATAGATTGAACACCTTGTTGTGCTCTTTGCCAAGCATGGTGATGGACACCTGTTAATTCTAGTGCCTTGGGAGGCTGATGCAGGAGGATCGAAAGCTCGGGGCCAGCTTCAGCAACCTAGTGATATCCTGTCTCAAAATAAAAAGGGCTAAGGATGTACCTCAATGATACAATCCCCTGTCCCCCCAATCACATTAGAACAAGTGTTTATGCTGAAGAAAACTATATTGGTTGCATTAACATGATTAATTATTAATGTTGCAATTATTCTTTAAAACTTGTCAATAGAGCTGGGGGATATAGCTTAGTGATACAGTGCTTACTCAGCATGTACAAGGCCCTAGGTTCAATCCTCAGTCAGTACTGTGAAAACAAAACACCAAAACACCAAAAACCCTTCACTAATTAAAAAATAAAAGGCAAATGCTTTCAAGATACTTTCTAAAACTTTGACAAGCATAACTAAAATTTAATGGTAGTGTTTTTTTAAAATCAGTTTTTGTTTTACATATCACTGTAAAACAAAAGAGCTGCTGAACGCTGTAAATTTTGTGTTCATTTTTTTAAAAAAATTTTAATGGTGGTAAAAGTTAAAAGGTTGAAATGTCAATGTAACCTGTAGTTTTAACAGAGAAATTATTAGTGTGCACCAAGAATCGCCTTTCAAAAGAAAATATATTTTGAAGAAACATATTTCTTCAAAAAAAACTACAAAAACAAGTATAGCCAGTGTTTCATATGTCCCCCAGATTTGGTGTGGGCTATACATCCCTCTACTTATTCTGATTAAGCTAATGAACTACCAAGTTTCCAACTACGGAAAGATATTGTTTAACCCAGTAATTAGATTTCTGAGAGGTTTCTTTCAAACAACTGACAGGACAATAGTAGTATATTTTATATTATAATAGTATACTTTATATTAATAAACACTATGTTATACATAAAACCAAACAATAACAAATCATGATGTTCATTATGCAGACACTATACCGTTTGAAAAAAAAACTCAAAACATTAGTACACCAGGCACAGTGGTGCACAGCTACAATCCAACATAACTAGGAAAGCTGAAGAAGGATCACAAGTTCTAGGTCAGTCTGGGCAAATAAGGAAAAATGAAAATTAAAAAGGGCTGGGATATACCTCAGTGGTAGAGTACATCCCACCACCCCAGGTTTAAACCCTAGTACCAAAAAAATAAATAAAATCATACTTATGTAGAAGTAGGAGAAAACAGTACTAAATCATATGAACAATGAGCACTTTTACTTTTTTAGCTCTATACTTCAGTCCTATACAAATGATGGTGCATCCAAACAATTCAGCATTAAAAAAAAAAATAAACTATCAAGTCACGAAAATACCGCAGAAACTTAAATACAAATTACTAAATCAAAAGTTACATACATGAGTCCAATGATAATGACACTCTAGAAAGGCAAAAAGATAGGCATGGGGAGTAGAAACAGGCAGAGCAGAGTAGAGAGGACTTTTAGAACAATAAACTATTCTGTATGCTACAATAATGGTTGGATATTAGTTACTACACATTTGACAAAATCCACAATATATAACACCAAGATTGTATGACGATGATGAGTTAATGAAGGACCCATCAATTGCAACAAATGTACTACTCTGGTGCAGGATGTTGACAGTGGGAAAGTTGTGCATGTGTGGGGGAAAGGAGCATATTTAGAACTCTTTGTTCTTTCTACTCAATGTTGAAACTACAACACAGAGATATGTTGAATTAGCATTTACACACAAGTGAACCAAAATATTACTAGAGAACACCTACTTGTTGGGATTACAAATTTTCTTCACATTGATCTAGATGTTCCAAAGTCATTTTAATAATATTATACTGGAGTCCAAATACACACCTGAGTCTACTTCTAGACTGCTCAGTGTATTTTAGTGATCTGCCAATCCTGTCCTGCACCAATATCACATTTTTAAGTTACCTTTGTTTAATAATTTTTTTCGTCATGGCCAAGCAAATTTCCCATTCCCCTGTCTTTTTCTTTAAAAAATGTCCTGAGCTGGGGATGTAGTTCTGTGGAATGGTGTTTGCCTAGCATTTGTGAAACTCTGAGTTTGATACCCAGCACCATTTAAAAAAAAAAAAAAATTACTGACAATTTTCATGTTTATACCTCCAAATGAACTTCACATTTTATAAAGCATGTTGTCAAAACTTCTAGAAAAGGCCAGTGAACATTTTAGGATAGTAATCTATCACTTAAAAAAAAATTTTTTTAGAAGTTTCAAATGTAAAAGACCATGACCTTCATATAATTATATGTAAAATATATATAAATAGACTGATATATTACATTTATCTAATTACAGCAGGCCACAGTATGCAGAGCCAAGCATGAAATACCATACACCACCTTGCCTATAAAGATTTTGGTATTGTGATTCAGTTTATACTGAGTTTAGGTATTATACTCAATAATTAACATCCCTCCACTATTAAATCGTTTTCAAAAACAACCCTAGGATTCTTCATTTATTAAAGTTCTCCTTTGTATCCCTCAGTAAAGCTAAAAAGTTATTGTTTTTGAATCCTAAAAATTTCTTGTCAGGTTATAATCCCTGGACATTTGAGGGAAGGCACTTGCACTTTGTACATTAGTGCTATAAATATTTACTAAGTGTATTATTCATGGCACTTTCTGCCAATATTACAGAAAAATTGTAAATACTGCATTATGTCATCAGAATGCAACTTACTGCTATAAGTTACTTTTAAAGTGTAAATGACAATTCTTTTTGGGGAGGAGGAGGCAGTAATGGAAATTGAACCAAGGGTGGCAAGCACTCTATCCCTGAGCTATGTCCCCAACCTTTTAAAAAAAATTTTTATTTTAAGATAGAGTCTTACTACATTATCCAAGCTGGCCTCAAACTTGTGATCCTTCTGCCTCAGCCTCACAAATTGCTGGGTTTCAAGCATGTGCCACCAATCCCAGCTCATTTATTTATTCTCTTAAATGTAAATGTACTTTCTTTTCCCATTCAGTAATTCATTAATAAAAGCTGAAGGAAGAGATGGGTTCAATGAAGCACGCCCAGCACATAAGCACTCAAATGTTTGAATAAACAGATGATTCTAATATTACTACTTTCCAAAATCTCACAAAAAGCTATAGCACCAAGATTTAAGAAACTAAACACACATACACACATGCACTCACGCACGCACACATGCACACACAGATATAAAGAACAAAAGAAAATAAAGGGGGTGTGGCTGGAATGCAGACAGACAAGTGGTAACTGATCAATATAGGTAACAAGAGCCTTGAAGGCTGCTAGCATCTTTAAAACTGGAAGTGAAGGGAAGTAAATTAAACAATTCAGTAAAAGTTGTTTAGAGAGCAGCTAGGTCCTTCAATCCCCTCTGCTTCTCAAAGCTACTGGGACTGCTGCCAGATGAGTTCAAAAAGAAAAAGAAAATAAGCATCTCGGAGGAAACGGGCAGGGAAAAGAAAATGCCTTAAATGTGTATATATATATCCTAAAAAGCATAAGTTATGATTTTTGCAACAATTAGAGAAAGCTAAAAAGGTCAACATTCAAAAGACAAAATAAGAGGAAAGGAATGAACGAGGAGGAAAAGTCAGAGATTATACCTGGAAATTTAAAATAAGATATACAAGACTGCAAAATACATGCAGTTTTCCAGAGAACTAGTCTAAAAAATCCAATATCTGACTGCTTCAAAAAGAATAAAAAGATGAGAGGAAAAACACCAATAAATCTGTCAGAAGTGATAGATACAAGTTGCCATATTTAAAAAGTTTTGCCTTTTGACTTTCAGCTCAGGAGACTGCAGCACAAGTTTCTTCGTTGTCCTGAGTCCAGGTTCTTCTGACATTAGCCACCTCCACAATGCTGTCCAGATTGGACCTTAAGATCAAAGTCATATGCCTAAGGTGCACAGGGTGACAAGATCATGACAATGTCGGCCATGAGGTCTATCTCCAAAAGAAAAAAAGGTTAGTGATGACATCCCCAAGGCAACCGGTGAATGGAAGGGTCTAAGGATGATGAAACTGACCATTTAGAACCCAACAGGGTCAGGGTGAAGTGGTATCTTCTACCTTTGCCCTCATCATCAAAGCCCTCAAGGAACCAAGAGTCAAAAATAAACAGAAAAAAACTTTAAACACAGGGTAAATACCACTTTCAATATAACTGTCAACATTGTTCCAAAGAACTTTTTGGAACCACTGAAAATATTCTGTGGACTGCCTCATCTGTGAGATGCAATATTGATGGAAGTCACCATCAAGACATCATACATGACATCAACAGAGGTACAGTGGAATGCCCCCAAATCAAGAAGTACAAGGAAAAATATTTCAATAAAGTACTGACAACCAGAAATAAAGTTTAAAAAATTAAGAAGTTCATACTCATACTGTATGTCAATGTGAAATGGGACAAGAATCTAGGAATATCTAAGCAACGGGGACATGAAAGGAATCAGTGATATTAAAAAAAAAAGCATCAGAATCATTTTAGTCTTATCAACAGAACTACAGAACAATACCTTCAAAATTCCAAAGAAAAGAATTCTATGCCCAGCCAAACTATTGGCATGATACTGCTTAATATTCAAGGTCTCAAAAAGTTAACTACCATATACCTTTTCTTAAACTACTAAAGATGTGATACACCAAAGTGACACAAGAAATCAAGAAAGAGGAAGGCAATGGACAAAGTCAACAGAGGGATGCAACACAGAAGTAAAATGAGAGGGAATCAGAAACACAGTAAAAGGATATCAAGTGAAGACTAATATGCACCAAATATAGAGAGCTAATAATCCAGATTGGAGTAATGTGATTCAGGTGAATGTGAGTAGAACAATATGACTTGATGGCTATTATGACAAAGACACATTTCCTGAAAAAAAAAAAACAAGAGGCTGGGCTCAATGGTAGAGCACTTGCCTAGCACACACAAGGCCCTGGGTTCATCCCCAGCCCTATAATATATAAAAAATGAAAACCACTAAATACTATGGGTTCTGGCCCAGGTTTTAATCTATATTTAACTCAGCTTAACCATATGATAATCAAGTTCCTTTTCCATCCTTTGTGTTCAGCTCCCTTACTGAACCAAAAGAACATTGCTTTAATCTAATCTTAAAACAAGATAACAGAGTGGCCTATTCCCACAAACTTTTCTACTGCATGCTCTTGCCTGACTCACAACACAACCCTGCTAGGTAATAACTGCAAAGTCCTATTTCCAAAGATCTGCTCAAGGATTCCCCAGGAAGAGCTTTAGCAGAAATTCTAGAAGCTGAAGCTAAACTACAAACCAGAAATTGTATTAACATTATTTTCTCTTAGGAACTTTCATAACTAAAGAACATGTAGCTGAAAGATACATATAATGGAGACTTATATTAAAAAAAAAAAAAAAGGAATGAATAACAGGAATTCAGGAAAGGAAGAGGGAGGGGGCATAAATAACCATGTTAAGGGAGAGTATTAAAGAAGTTGAGGTACTGTATCTCCTAGGTGATGGGTATATGGGTATCCAGTTTTCCTAAAACTTACATATATTTTGTACTTTGTTTCCACACATAAACAGTTCACTCTTTGAGGAGGAAGACCTAACAAATAAGTAACTTGACAGCCAACTAAACTTGCACAACTATTATTTGACCAGTACTGCTTTTAACTTTTCAATTTGTTGTCAAAATACCTACCTTCTAGATAGATATACTACCTCCTGTATGAAAAGATATAAGTAAATGGCTATTTATCTCAACAATGTTTGAAATGGCAAAAGGCTGTAAATACCAGTCATAAATACAGAAATAACTGTTAAAACCACACCATGTAACAATCCTATCAAAAAAAGAAAAGTGAGTGCTTTATGTGTTGATATGTAATGCTCTGAGAAATATTAGACAAAAATGCAATGTACCAGAATACTGTGGAAGATGGCTTTTTTTAAAAATCAGATTTGCTTATATATACAAAATGTTTATAAAAAGAGAAAAGAATGGATAATGCTGGTTCCTTCAAGAGATGACCTGCCTAAATAGGAAATGGCTTGAGAAGATTTCACTGTAGATTCTTGTACAAATCCTGTTCTTTGTTTGTTTTGGTGGGTACTGGGGATTTAATTCAGGGGCGCCCAACCACTGAGCCACATCCCCAGCATTATTTTATATTTTATCTGGAGATAGGGTCTCACTGAGTTGCTTAGTACCTCACTGTTGCTGAGGCTGGCTTTGAACTCTCGATCCTCCTGTCTCAGCCTCTTGAGCCACTGGGGTGGCACAAGGCACAATTCCTGAGTTTTGAACAGTGTTAAGATTACCTATTCACAAACACAGTTTTAAAAAAACAGGGGAAAAAAATTAGCCCACAGATTAATTTTAATTCTATAGAAGACCAAATACATATCTTTCAAAGTTTAAAATACACAGAAAAGTTTTTCTAGGATAAAATTAAACAATTTACTCCACCCAAATTTGACACATCCAGTTTTACTTTACAAAATCAAACTAAATATATATTCATGTTTGTATACACCACAATTTGTCTAGATTCTAAAATAATAATGTGCTATTTGAAAGTCACTACCTACATATGGCTAATTAAAGTTAAATATTGTTTAAAATTAATTTCCTTGATTGACCTAGGCACATTTTCACATGGCTTAAATGCCATGTGAGATTAGTGGCTACTATACTGGACAGCACACTAGTATTTCCATTATCATAGAAAGTTCTCTTGAATGGCCCTTTTATAGAAGGATCCTCAACTGAAGAAAATGAAACTAGGAAACTAGGTGGTTGGGGATAGGCAAGAGATATATTTTTCCCATTAAAAGGACTTAGCCTGTGCCAGGCCATGTGCTTAATATATTTCGTGTTAACACAATTCCTATTGCTATCAGTATAATTTGGTTCCCTTTGTAATTCTATGCATTTTATTTAATGCATTTAAAACATTCTGAAATGTGTTTGATTCCTACTGCAAAAAAAAAAAGAAAATCTTATAATGGGCTATAAACTTCACCAGACTACTAGGGGATCAATTCAAATTTTTGACCAGAAGCATGTATTATTAAGTCAAGAAAAAAGAATTATAAAAATACAGTATATGCTAAATACCATTATCTATTAACCAAATTCCGAAACAAACTTTATAATCTAAAACACAGCAAAAATTAAAGTGCAAGTTCAAATGAAAAAAAACAAAACAAAACACAAAAAAAACCTCCTATTCCCACAATCCAAAATCCAGTATAATCCTGTCAGAGAAATTATTTTATATTTAACTTAATTATACTGTCATCATATATTAATGTTTACCATTAATAAACAAACATATTGGTACATATTGATTATGTAATATTTGTATATTTTATATTTACTTGTGTATAATGATGATGTATGCATCAATTTTATCCCTGATGTACAAGTTTTACTAAAAGTAAAGAGTTGACAGTTTTATTTTGGTTGAATTTTATTTTCATTTTTCTTGAACAGGACAATAACGAAGTTTGAGAGCTAGGTTTGAGTTCTGGCTCTCATTTAGGAACTATGTGATAGATAGGAAAAAAGTTTACCTGAAATATGAATTCCTTACCTATGAAACATTCATTTCATTCAATAAAAAACACAAGAAAAAGATGTTCCATTTCATCTTTCCATTAAGTTATCAGATTTTCTTGACTTAATTAATACTTAAATTACCAGACAGTATTGATAGAGGCTACTGATCCATAAGAATTTTTATAGCAACATTAACATATTCACATAAAAATAAAAATCTTATTGACTGTCTTTATAATCAACAGCAAGAAAGAATATTTTAATTTCTGTATAGTAATTACATGTTGTAACAAGCTTAAAATACACAATAAATGTATATAAATGTGTTTTAGCTGAACCTTTTTCTAAACAATTGTTCGACTTTGCCAAACCTTTCACCAAAATTACTAAAAGTACTTAGGTAGTTTAGTCAAGACTAAATTCCACATTTGTAAATCTTTACTAAAATTGTTTCACTAGCAAAATATTTTAACTGGCAATTCCAGACTGAAAAATCATAAGAAATGGCCAATTGATTTCTTTAGAAATCTACTTTAAAAGTTCTAGACCAGTTACTAAATACAATTAGTATAGAGTCCACCCTCCATGTCTGCAGGCTTGTTATTGGCAGATTCAATCAACCTTGGATGGAATATTCCGGAAAAAAAAAAGCGTCTATATTAACATGTACAAAATTTTCTTGTCATTATTCCCTAAACAATACAGTAGGGCAATTACGTAGCACTGACTTTGTAGTATGCCTTATAATTAATTTAGAGATGACTTCAAGTATACAGGAGGCTGTGCATAGGTTATATGCAAATGCTACACCATTTATATATAGGACTTGAGCATCTGCAGATTTTGGTGTATCTGTGGGGAGACTGGGGGTCCTGGAACCAATCTCCTTGGATACCAAGGACTACTCTAACTGCTTGGTCAATCCTCAGATTCAGAAATTGAGGTGCTATTTTCTTAGGATTCTTTATTTTTGTTATTCAACATAACAGTATAACAGATAACAGCACCTAAAAAAAATTACCCACACATTTTTTATTTTATAGCAGTAGCAAAATGCCTGGTAAGTTTATCAAAATAAATTTCCTTTTCTGAAGTCACCCAAGGAAAGCACATTAAATGCTTTCTGGAAAGAAGATGTCATGGTTATGAGAGTACATACTCTGGAACTTGGCTACTTTGTTTGAACAACACCCCAGTTGTGTGATCTTGGGGAAAGTTAGTCACACAATGTTAATCTCCGTGCCTTGGTTTCCTCATCTGTGGAATAAGAATAATACTACCTACATTATAGTGTTGCTGTAAGGATGATATGAATATATGTAAAGCAATGAGCACAATACCTGACTTACATTAAGTGCTATGTTAGCAATTACTAAATAATAAAGTTCTGCTTACACTAAAAAATAGCTGTTATACACAGGTCATGTTTAAAAGGTCATTTTTGAGTTTGTTGTTCAGAACTCTAAATCCATGCTTAGATCTGTTTCAACAGAAACTAAACAGTGTGACTAAACTTCAGCTTCCCATTATTTCTATGGAACAATACTTTTTAAATGTATGCTTCTGACCACGTTCTCAGGTATTTTAGAGCAAAATGGCTCTTTTTTTTTTTTTTTTTCCCTTCAGACATGACTAGGGATTTTTGAAGGAACATTTGATTTTTATGGTTAAGGATAGGAGTGGGAAGAGTATCTGAGGGAAGGAGACTGATAATCAAAAGCCTGCAGAATTTCCTAGTAAAGGAAAAAGATGTGTGTATAAATGGATATATCTGCATGGAACACACTGATAGAATATTAACCTTATCTAATTCTTCAAAGCTGACAAATTCTCATCTTTGAATATTTCATTTAAAAATCAAAATCAGGGGCTGGGGATATAGCATAGTGGGTAGAGTGCTTGCCTTGCAAGCGCAAGGCCCTGCGTTCAATCCCCAGCACGACACAAAAAAAAAAAAAAAAAAAAAAAAAAAACATCAAAATCATCTTAAAATGTCTTATTCCCAATTTTTCAACTAAACTTAGAAATTCCAACAGTCCCTATAACAGAGATATTAAAATGAGACTATAACCCATGCTCATTTTCATTTCTAAAGTTTCTGACAAAGATGGTGCAACTCAAATGTGACAAATGATAAAGGAAATTTCTAGTGGAAGCAGGGAAGAAAAAGGAGAAATTACCATTGATAGAAAAATTGTTTCACAGGTTCCTTATTAAGTAGAGGACTGCTGGTAATTCCATTATACTCTAAATCTTACATAAATTAAACAGACCATTTTACAAAAGTGTTATTTGCCCACAATTTTCTGTTCAAATTAGACTAAGCTTACATAATTCACTTTACATATGATTCTCAGCAATTTCAATGAATAAATTGTATATCTACACTAAGTTTACTGAAGTCACATAACTATGCATATTAATTCGGGATATAAAGTGAAATGAAGTTTGGGACATGAATGCTAGAACCAAATTTATTTGGTTTATTAATCAACTTTGATATATTGGATTCTTCCATTAAAACAAAAACACCTATACTAATTTGTGAAGTCTGCCAATTAACAAACAGTATTTCATTGACAAACTCATTGAATTTTATAACACAACACTTACTTGTCAATATGTATTTAAGCCTTATTTAAACTCTCTGCAATTCAAAGCATGTTTCTAAAGTATAAAAAAGGAAACATTAAATCATCTGGCTGTTCAAGTTGATTCACTTAAGAAATTAATATACAGTTTAAATAGTTCAAGATACAATGTAAAAACAAGTAAAATTACATGCCTTCGATTAAACTAAAGAATTCAAAATTTATCTTACCTTAAAAAGAAATACAAGTCCAAAAAGTGTGTGTGTGTGTGGGGAGGGGAGAATAATAAAGAATGCAGAATGAAGATAAAGTGACTTCTTTTTCTACAAAGAAAAGATGAGCCACTGGAGGTAAGATGGCCTGGGGACACACTGACTTACCATCTTAACTAATACCAATTCTAATTTTGACCTAGCCACAATTCAAATGCCAATAGGATGACAGAGAGTACAGTTTGTTCCAATGTTAAAAATTGTCACACTACCTGTAAAGAAGTAAAATGCTCCCCTTAATTTTCCCTTTCAAACTTCTTGTCACTTTAATATTTGTAAGCCCTATTTTAATGTAACTAAACTCATACACACAATTTAAAACCTTTCAAGGACTTAAAATGACTAATATTTTATTTTCACTGACAAAAACTACCAAATCTCTATGAAATAAGCAGATAAGCAGGAAAGGCCCATGGCTTTTTAAGTGCTTATGATTATGCGCAGTAAGAAAAAGGCATTAAAAGTAGCAATGAAATATGATTTTTAGTTTTCAGCAATAGTACCCCAATACTAATCAGTTGCTTTAAAAAAAAAAATCCAGACTGGGGTTGTAGCTCAGTGGTACAGCACTTGCCTAGCACATGTGAGGCACTGGGTTCAATCCTCAGCACCACATAAAATAAATAAATAAAATAAAGGTATTGTGTTCAGTTATAACTAAAAAAAAAAAAATTAAAAAAAATCCAAGGCTAGGGGTACAAATCATTGGTAGAGTGTATGATTATGTGGGAGGCTCTGGGTTCAAGCTCTAGTGCCAAAATTAAATAATAAAACTGTCAAAAGGAATACTACATGATTAGCCTGTGGACAAGGGTGCATAAAAATAGTGAAAATTCGTATTTCTCACTAAAAATGCATACTTTGATACTATTTTACATATAACCCCAAACTACTATAGTTTCAACCTAGATTTTACAGTTTTAAGTTTTAGGGTTGTTCATCTCCCCAATTTTTTTCTTTTTTTAAACATAATTCATCTTCCTAAATTTAAACACATTATCCAAATCTCCCTGGGCCAGGACTAGAACACTGTATCAGTGACCACAACACTGGGAATTAAGCTTCTTAAGAGTTTCCCTGAACAAGGTATAGAATCACATTTTGTATTAACTTTGTATCCTTTGCTACACCACCCAAAACATATCAAGGGCTATAAATATTTACTGACTCAAAATAGTCCTTTTCCACTTTGCAGGTATAGTTTGTGTTGAAACAAACCTGAATAGCTTTACAAATCCGAAGGACCATAAATGTTACTGATGAAAACTGCACAGAACACATTATTGTTTTATCATTTAAAGATTTTTAAGCCTTCCCTCCATTACCATTGTAACCCTTTTTCCTGACACTGGTATAGTGGCTAGGAGCAGATACCATCAAAAGTGGACATCAGAATCTCTTAAGGGGGTTTTTAATTTTACGTATTTATACTTGTTCTTATATAGCTTTAATGTTCTAAAGTCAGTTAATTTTATTAGCTACTTAAGAGAGGTTTCAGTCAATCTAATTTCAAGAAACATAAATGAAAACTGGTGTCAATAAAGAAGCAATGAAACGGAAAAACTGCCTTAAATTCTGGAAACAAATAAGGACAGTTTGCATCAATGTAATATAAAATAAGCTACTGTGTAGTCTATGGAATATTTTTTTAAAGTTTTTTAAAGAAGTCTTTTAAAAGTCAAAACAAACTGGTAAACCAAAATCACAAGTTACCATATAAAGATTCACAAAAATACCTGACAAGGAAAATCTACAACTGGTTTCACAGTGTCAAATGTTTTCTGGTTGCTAATATACTCCATTATGCATCTGAGACATTATCACATATGTGTGACAATCGGTAAACGAAAGACAGGCCCAGAAGTTTCAATAAGCCAGTGTCAAAAACTCAAACTACGACAAAAATATCCTCAGCCTCAGAGGTAACTACCAACTTTCTGGCCTGAGATTAATTTGCTTTAAGGATGTTTAAAATGGTGCCTAAATTGAGAGGAAACTCTGTAGCATGAATGAAAATGAAAAATTCAAACGGACAAGCACTCTTAAAATAAAAGTTAAGTTTCTACTTCCAATTCACTGTGTCTTAGAAATCTTCCAGGCGATGAAGACACGGAAGAACAGATGGATCTAGACGCGATCGCATTCTCTGAGGCGTGCGCACTGTGCGGAAAGGATGAATGAATGGAAGACAGGCGCGTGTGAAATGCAGCAGGTCCGGCCGGCAAGCCGACCGGCAGCAGCGATCAGTAGGCCTCGCTCCTCCCCCTTCCCTCCTCCATGACAGCCCAGTCCCAAGCATGGAGGGGCGAGGACAATGTGATCCCCCTTCTCACCACCACCCTCATTCTACTCAGAAAGCTTAACCACCCGACACCGAGGTTTCCTCCCTATCCCAAACCTTTTTCGCCTCCCCAGCCGCCAACCCCGGCAACTCTCTGGTGCGCTGGAGTAACATGCGCTCGCCCCTCTCGTCTCCCCTCGGCGAGATCGAAGCTTCTCCGCGCGTGCCGCGGCTCCACTCCCGCCTATCCCACCCCCTCGTACCGCGCGCCCACCGGCTTCCCAGCCCACCGGTCTAATGAAGACCCTCGCGCGCCAGGCACCCGAGCCCCTCAGCAGGAGCGCTGGAAGGAGGGAGGGAGATGGAAAGGCTGCCCCGAGGCTCCCTCCTCCATCTCATTCCAGATCGGCTCGCCGCCCACCCTCCCCGCGGATCCCGGTGCTCGCTCGGAGACGGCCCCGCGCCCTCCTATCACGAAGACAATCCCACACACCTAGCCCCGAGCCACCGTCATCCTACACCCTTGTAGACAACGCGCGGCTCCGCAGGAGGCGCCACGCCGCCCCTCCCCCACTAGCTCCCCCAGTTCTCGGGCCCCCACCAGAACGTGTGGTCTACACGCCGCCTCGGTCAGCCTCCAGGGCACCCCCAGTTGCCCGCGGAAGGTCAGGCCCAAGAAGAGGGGGAGGGGGCGGCAAGGGATAGCGTGCGCGCCGGGAACGCAGTCCCGCGGGGTCCCTCAGTCCGAAGGGAGACAGAGCGCGGGGACCCGTGGGGGTGGGGGCCAAAGGCAATACTCACCGGTTCCACAGTCGCCATCTTAGATCGATCTGATCGCACAACCGCTCCTGAAGGGGGGGGTGAGAGGAAAAAAATGAGATTCAAACCGGATTGGCCGGCTACTGTCCACGTGACGGACGTGTCCGTTTGGCCCTGGCGGCGCCTGCGCAAGACTGCGGCTGCGTGTGTAACAAGAGGCTTCTGGGAAGTGGAGTTTCTCGTTTCTCTCCTCTCTCTCTCTCTCTCTCTCTCTCCTCTCTCCTCTCTCCTCCTCTCTCTCTCTCTCTCTCTCTCTCCTCTCTCTCTCCTCTCTCTCTCTCCTCTCTCTCTCTCTCCTCTCTCTCTCTCCTCTCTCCTCTCTCTCCTCTCTCTCTCCTCTCTCTCTCTCTCTCTCTCTCTCCTCTCTCTCTCTCTCTCTCTCTCTCTCTCCTCTCTCCCTCTCCTCTCCTCTCTCTCTCCTCTCCCCCTCCCCTCTCTCTCTCTCTCTCTCTCCCCCCTCTCTCTCCCCCTCCTCCTCTCCCCCCTCTCTCTCCCTCCCCCTCCCTCTCTCCTTCTGTTCTTCTCTCCTCTCTCTCTCCTCTCTCTCTTTCCCCTCCCCTCTCTCCCTCTCTCTCCCTCTCTCCTCTCTCTCTCTCTCTCCTCTCTCTCTCCTCCTCCTCTCTCTCCTCTCTCTCCCTCTCTCTTTCTCCTCTCTCTCTCTCTCTCTCCACCCCTCCTTTTTTTTAACGCAAAGACTTTTTTTTAATAAAAAGTGACTGATCACGTGGTCGTTCAGCGGGTCCGGCACTCGCGTGCTGTGGAGTGATTTTCAGTCCTCTGCTCTTCCGCCTGAATAGTGCGGTCGTACTTACTGCTTGGCATGCCTAATGTACCCTTTGTCGCCCGGTCCTCCCATCTTCCCCAGGAGGTTGGGAACTGCAGGCTCAGCACACACAATAAGGCTTCATTTGCTTAGTTGAGATCCTAGGACAAGTTGCATGTGCGTTTATTTAGTTTTCTTTTGACCTCCCACCATTTTCTCTTTGGTTTCAAAAAGAGGCTGCGATGGAGAGTCGTTTAAGCAATCAACCGTGCCCCGGCTCCACTAGTGCTGGTGATCACTTGTTGCCATCACTGCGAAAAGGGATAGGCGGAACCGCCCGCGGTACCCACTGGCCGCGGCTGGGGGAAGGGGGAGTGCACCCGACAGTTTTTTCTGTTCCAAATCCTGACAGTAGGACCTCAGGGATAAATCTTGCTGGAAGTAAAAATTATTTGGAAGTTCTGTCCAGTCGGTTCCAATATTCTGATTTAACTTGAACGGAAATAGCCTAAGCCCAGGTGCCAGCCAGGGAAGCCACTCTGGGCTCCGCTGACTAAGCCCTGGACTAACCGTCAGGAGTCGTTAAGCCGGTCAACTATGACTCTTGACGTTGACTCATTCTCCTTAGGGAGTGACTTAATCATTCTGTACTTCTGTTTTTTCATTTATGAACCGAAGGTGATAATACACTTACCTCACAAGGGTGTGCTGTGGTAATGACTGTAACCAGCTTTGAAAATACATCGGACTCTGTAAATACTTCATAATAAGCAACTGAGTGCCTTCCTAAAGATCAGCTGCTTTCCCTGCCATTGTTTTTTTAAACAATGTTTTTTAATTTTTCTTTTGTTTACTTTGTTACATTATGATGTGTAGCAATGCAATTTTAAAGTTTCAAGATCATTTTTTCTTTATAACTGTAGCTGACCTCAATACATGCTTTAATATTCAGGAAATTATTATGTTCACAAGAATCATAGGCAATTAGAAGTTTGTCCCCAGGCTGGCGTGCTACATTTTCTTTCCTTCTAAGATGCAGTGCTGTCATTTCTCAAGGCATTGTTATTCTGAAGTCCGGTTATTAATATAACAAATAGAAATGAAGACATCTAGTAGTGTGCTACTATAAGGTTCTAAAGAGGAAGACACAGCCTCATTGCTATCTCCCACGCTTCTTAAGAATGTTAACACCAGGAAAAGAAGTATAAACAAACTGCCTCTGCTTGCCTCCTTATGGTGTTGCTGATGTCCAGAGCTGTGTCATACCTATTATTGAGTACATAATGGATGGTTGAGCTGACTAACACATAATTGAGGCTGCATAAGAACTCAAAGTCATGGCCTGTTCCTGTTTTGGTTTACCTGGATGGCACAGATGATTAATGAAAGCTGTTGTCTAGGCAGCTTAGCTCCAGTAGGTTGTAAAGTAGATAAAATTATTAAAACAAACAGATAAATGGATTTCTACTTTGAGAAACTGTTACTTACACCATCCAAAGTAATAACAGTTAATCTTATTAATATTTTCTGCTGTTTGAAAATGGATATTTGGTCAACTTTTTTGAAGAGGCAGCATAGATAATACTATTTTCATGTAACTACTAGATAGCAGAGCAAAAACAATAAAGCAGATTGGCAAGGAAATACCAACATGAGATTGAAAGCCAGTAATGTTCTTAAAACTTTTCTTTAAAAATGGCTTCCATTTTTGTTTTCTTTTGATCAAAAACTCCCCTTATAAATCAAGACTCATACTTTGTGATACTTAAATGTGTCCCTATTATTTACAGATTAATTTCTGTCCACTTTTGTATATGCTTTGTTGCATGTGTCTTACCACACATTAATATTTATACCACAAGTCTTTGCCTAATACTGATATTGAAATCCAACCATGTCAAAGATTAGGTGATTAGGTTTTTATGTACGTTATGTCTGTGTGTAGTTCATTAGTTTCATTTTTGCTTGTGTGTATGTGTGAGGTAGGGTCTCACTATGTTGCACATGCTGATCTCAAACTCCTCTTGCAAGGTAGTTGGTACTATAAATGTGGCCATCATGCCCAGCTTCATAGTTAATCTTAAATATTCATAGATAAACTTTATATTTTACTTCTCTATAAATTCATAAAAATACATGTATTAGTACCACATTCATACTTAGACTT
This sequence comes from Sciurus carolinensis, assembly GCF_902686445.1. NCBI lineage: Eukaryota > Metazoa > Chordata > Mammalia > Rodentia > Sciuridae > Sciurus > Sciurus carolinensis. The sequence continues at coordinate 57,151,135 of NC_062222.1, read as the reverse complement.
TAAAAAAAAAAACACTGAATTAAAAGATTTATAAAATGAGATATGATACTGAAATGCTAGTCTGTGTGATTGAGTTATCTAGTTTACACATAACTACTATGGCCCAGCCTAGCCTCATCTAACTACTATTTATAAACCTGAAATAATGGATATCATTTAGTATCTGTAAATAATGATCTTTTCCCGTGATCTTTTCTCTACATAATGTATTCCTCAAGCTGCTATGTTACTAGTTTTTATAGACTGAACTCATGGTAAAAGATTGAAATAATTAGAACTCATCTTTTTTTTGTTATATACTTAACTCTATATATACTTAACTCTATCATTGAAGTTTGATTCAGTTTTCTAGATAACCAAAATCACCATTTTGCTGAGTTTTCAACTATGTTTCAAACTGATCATATCTGCTATGATTGATCCAAAGTCATTACTACGCTCTGTGTAGGGCTTTTAAACAGGCTTCAGAATTAAACATTCTATTTAGATTAGGAAATTTTTTAAATCTCTGGCAGTACAAAGCAACCATTTTTCTTAAAATAAGTGGTTTTTGAGACAAAAGATTTGAAATTGAATAATAAATCATCTTTCATATTGTAATGTTGGGTGCTAACTTTAGGTAAAGTCTAAACTAACTTCTGGTTAACCAACATGTTTCAACCTTATTTTTTAAAACTTGGTTATACCTGTACTTTAATTTATACTCTATTTTTGTTATTGCCATTTTCTATAATGATTTTCCTTTAGGAAAAGCTTAAGATAATGGTTTCTAACAACATAAATAGTTGTGTGTAGTTGAAAGAACATGAGCAATGATGTCAAACTATCTTAATCCCAACTCTGCTACTTATTGTGTAACAGATTACACAATAAACATTATTTAAGCTCTTTGTGCCTCTTATTTCTCATAAGTAAGATGGGAAAACCATTATTTTTTATCTTGTTAGGGCAAGAAAATAATTCATGTAGCATTCTTTGAATAGTTCCTAGAATACAGTACGCACTCAATGTTACCTATCATTAGCATGATGAAATATTGTATTTACTAAATTTCTTATTTCTATTTTTTAATATAACATAGTATGTTTAAGAACTCTATTCAGAAAATCGACCCAAGCCTATTATCTCTGAGGATATTCCAAGCTCTACATACTAAAAAATCAACTAACATTGATTTCCTATAATATTCCAAGTGTTTTTCATACTGATGACTTCATTTGACTATTACAACAATTTGTAAATTAACACTACCATCTTCATTTCATAGATAGGTAAATAGATTCAGTAATGTTAAGAGACATGTTCAGGTCCCTACAAGACACTGGTGATCTGGGATCCAAACCCAATTTTCTTATCTCCAAGACTTGTTCTTCCATGCTGTAGCTACTTTCTTCTTATGGGGTCTTCCAATGCCTGTTTCTTTTCAAAATACTTCTTAATTCCAGGTTCTCTTGCAGAACTGACAAGAAAACATCCAAGAAGTAGTCATTGAAGGATATTTAAAGGACACAGGAAGCATAGGCACTTCCTGGACTGTAAAATCCGGTTGGTATACTAAGTCATAGAAATAAAAATAGTTCTGTAGCCATATAAAGAAGTGTGACTAAGAACCCAAAGGATGCAACTAATAAGCCCCATGAGGAGAACTCATGCACATAATGAATGACACAGTCACATAATCCCTTCCCTCATTTCATTCAAGTCTGTGTGTCATCTCCAGAGGGAAGCCTTCCTTGATCACCCTGTAAATTAGCATCCCCATCACTCTATCCCCTTACCCTGCTTCCTTTTTCTTTAATCCATTTAATAACTCTTATTCTAAACTTCATATTATAGTAAACATTATTTAACTACTAAAATAGTAGCTCCATGATGATTTCTAAGAACCTAACATAAGCAAAAAGAGGGGAATTACTTTTGAGTCCCTTAATTAGAAGAACTTGGGAAAGACAAGAGAAATACTAGGTCTCAGGAACAAAGAGTATGTGAGTGACTCCAAAACTTCTTTCATATCCGTAGTGCTACAAGTCTGTTTCATTCTCTCACTGAAATTCTTTCTCCAATTTTTAGGAAACATGGTCACCAAAAACTCCAGACCTCACTGACATCTTAAAGGCTTTGGCAAGAGAAGGGTATGGATTCACAAGGTCCATGGTCCTATGTTAAAGGAATCCCAGGGAAGAAAAACGTTCTAGCTCAGGTGGGATATTCCAGACCAATCAACAAAGTGCATCTGGGATGGGGTGTTATGATTGGGCAAACTCAGATTATATGATCAATTATGGACCAGTCAACTATGCCTGGGGGTGACAGAAGACATTTGTACAATTTAATACCACCCATATGAGTCAGAGAGTTGGAAGGGAAGGAGGAGCAGAGAAGGAGTGATATGCTGCCCAGAAAAGAGTGTTGACAACAGAAGAAAAACTGGAACAAGAGCTAAAGATCAGGGGTGGGGGCTGTAGCTCAGTGGAAGAGCACTTGCCTAGCATGTGTGAGGAACTGGGTTCAATCCTTAGCACCACATAAAAATAAAGGCACGTTGTCCATCTACAATTATTTTAAAAATTTTAAAAATATTAATCATACACAGATGAGTAATTAGCCAGATTGACCAGCCTAGACAGTATAAGATGAATACATTCAAACCATAGCATGAAAACTAAAGCACATTTTCAAAGGGCCATAATATGAAGACATCCAGAAGAATACATATCAATGATGGCGATCTAGGGGGAATGTGAGGGTAGACAAAGTCATGAAGAAACTTGCTTTCTATGCTTCTATGTACTTGAAACTTTTATGAATATGTGTGTATATATATATATATATATATATATATGTCTACATATATATGTATTTGTAGTATATCTAAGTTTTTATGTATGCATATATGCTTTGAAGTAATATCAAAGCAAATAAACATAGAAGACCCAAATTCCTTGAAAGTCTCATAAGCAACAGTTATAGAGGAATTTTAAATACTGTCAAACCGCCATGTGTCATATACAACAAAAAATACACCATAATCTGTAGAATGTAAGGACCACTATTTCTATAGATTTGAAATAAAGAATAGATGTTCTACTCTCTGGAAGAGGAGCATCTGCAAAAGAAATAACATCCAAGCTGACGAAATTAATAAGATAACCAATATGAGATCACAAAAGTACATTCAAATTCTAGATAAGAAAAAAAATAACTAGAAGACTCTGAGGTCAAGAGAAGATTGACTAGGAATAGTTCATTTATTTCTAAGGCTCCTGTTGTTCAGACAGACCTGTAACCAATAATTCAAATAATAATCACAAAAATGGGGAGGGTTAAATTTAGGCAATTTCTAAAGCTAAAAGCAAGGCATGATCCAAAATGAGAATGGAATGAATAAGTGTAATATATTGGCTGGTGAGGTGAAAATTGACATTTGTTTTAAAATTTTTTGAACTCTCAGATGCAATTCTAAATGGAGACAGAATTTCACTTTAGAGCAGTCTACCCTGGCCCCACTCTCAACCCCACCCCACCCCCACCACCACTAAGAAGAAACACTGGGGAGATTGCTTTTCATTAGGTAAATGTAAGAACCTAGAGACTCTTCGGTTTTTATTTTGTGTCTGGCAAAGCTACCTTCTTAGGAAGCCTGTTTTTTGTTTTTTTTTTTTTCCATCCTAATACCTCTTGATATGCACATTTTCACAAAAAGCAAGGAACTGCCTGAGTGGAAAGGAACCAAGACCTTGACCCCCTCCTTTGTGATATTCCAATTTATCTAATTAGATGATCCCAGTTGGTGTCCTTGGGCAAGGAAGAACACTAAAGCCACCAGGAATTAATCACAAAGAAAGGGTGGCATCCGGAGAGGAGTGACCCAGCCAGAAGTGACATAGCACATGACTGAAAGAAATCTTTACACCTCTTCACATCTTACTTGGAGGATACGTCCCCAAATGTAAGCTAAAATACAGGTTTGGGGTCCAAAATTGGGGCGACCACTAATCCTTTTGAATCAGCAAGGCTATCATGGTTGCAGTAGACACGAGCAATGACCCTAGGCTAGAGCTGCTAGTGGGATGGTCTGCTTCTCTAATTTTCTATTCAACAACTACATAACCTGGAATTAAAACAGTCCCCTTTGGACAGGTGAATTTCTAGGTTTTTTAATAATTCAATGAGAAATGCCAAAATAGAGACTACTCCCCCAATAATAAGTAGAAATTACCTAAAGATAACTTAGTTGCAATTTAGGGAGGCACAATTGAATTGTGATTTTAAGGAAGAAACTTAGACCAAGGTGGGTGCAAGTCAAGGTTACTGTGCTGGTCACGGCGGATGACTTCCCAAAGTGAGTTCTTCAGCAAATGATTAGTGTAAGCCAAAAAGCGGCTGCACTGTTGACATGTGGGGTCAAATAATTCTTGGTTGTAGGGGCTCTTCTAGGCATTGTAGGATGTTTATCAGTATCCCTGACTTCTAATCATTAGATGTCAGTACCACACTTAATTTCTTCCTTCCTTTCTTTTTTTTTTTTCCTTTTGGTACTAGAGATTGAACCCAGGGAAGTTTACTAGTGAGCTACATCCCAGTCCTTCTTATTTTTTATTTTTAGACAGAGTTTCTCTAATTTGCTTAGGGCCTTACTAATTGCTGAGGCTGGCCTCAAACTTGCAATCCTCCCACCTCTTCTGAATCAATGGGATTGCAGACATCACTACTGTGCCTGGCAAGTACCACACTTTCTCTAGGTTGTGACAACTAAAACTATCTCCCTATATTGCCAAATATCCCCCAGAGGGAAAAATTCCTCCAAGTTGAGAACCACTGATCTAAGTTCCCTGTGATAACCCCTTAATTTTTCCAGTAGTAGTTTAGGACTGGATGGATTTCCCAAAATTCACCAATGTGGCATTAAGGGGGTGTCCACTAGAGGGCTTCTGGGAAGACCCTCACACTTAAGAAAGTAAACCTGAAGTGACACTGGAAGACTTCCTTGCAGAAGTTCTGTCTGTATGTAACTAAACTGCTACAAACATTTTGTGACCATTAAGGAAAAAGCTTTAGGATGAAGGCAAATATGGAGGGAGAAATGGAGAAATATAGGAATGTAAGGTAGGAAATAGAAGAAATTCATATTCCTTATGTATCAAGTTGATGATTTCCCTGCATGTACTGACAGTAATTACATCTCTGCACTACTGGTTGTTTTATCTATATATCTAGTCAAATATATATGCATATACATATATATATTCAAAAAATAAACATGTGTCCAAATATAAATATATAATATTTACCCTTGGCTATATTACTTTTTTGTAATCTGCAACTTTTTTTTTTTAGTTTTTTTTTTTCTCTTTCCACAGTTTTATTTTTTCTTACTAATGCACTGTAGTTGTACATAACGATGGAATTTTTGTTGCATATTTGTACATACACACAATATTACAATATAATTTGACCAATATCACTCCCCAGCACTTCTCCCTCCCTCTGTCTCCCATCCCTATAATTACTTTTTTTCATAATACTTGTAGGAAAGGTATATATAAGTATATAGAAAGCCACCTCCTCCTTTGCATTAACTACAGATGATTCCATTTTATAGAAGAAGAAATCATTTCTTCACCCACTCTCTTAGATTCCTTTGTGTGTGTTTGTGTGTGTGTGTTTCTTTTTTAAACTTATTTATTTTATTTTGCAGTACTAGGGATTGAACCTAGGGGTGCTTTACCACTGAGCCACATCCCCAACCCTTTTTATTTTTTGTTTTGAGACAGGATCTAGCTAAGTTGCTGAGTCTGGTCTCGAACTCATGATCCTTCTGCCTCAGTCTCCTGAGTCACTGGAATTGCCAGCCTGTGCCATGCTGAATTGAGAAAAATGTTTTCTTTAAAAAAAACAAAATAAAACACATACAGCCCAGTGTGGTGTTGCGCATGGTAGGTTCAATTCCTAGTACTGGAAAGAAGAAGGAGAGGGAGAGGAAGAGGGAGACTTCAAAAGAGGAATTGTTAAGTGAAAGTGCATGTGTGTGTGTGATTTTCATAGATAAAGTAAAACATCCAGAGCAGTGATTGAACTAATTAACACTGTAATTAGCAACATATGGCAGGGCCTACTACCCCATGCTCTGACAAAGTGAGTTATCAAACTTTTTACACTGTAGTAATTTCATGAAATTTGGCATTGCAATGTCATTTTAGTTTTTATATGTATTTTCTATTAAATGAAGTTAAATAATTCTTCCTATGTTTAAGAATCATATGTAATTTCTTGTTTTATGATGTCTCTTTATATCTTTGCCTATTTTTCTTTTCTTTTTCTCCCCGTCTTGATTTCTTCATTTGTTGGCGATGTTTTATTTTCTTTGCCCATTTTTCTATTGAGTTGTTACATAATTTTATTGACTTTAGAAGCTCTTTATCAATTAAGAAAGTTATCTCTTTGTGCCATGAATTGCAAATATTTTTTATAATTTATAGTTTGTTATTTTTCTTAACTTTTAATGGTTTTCTTATTCAAGATTTTTTTTAAAAAATTGCATGTGGTTCATTCTGTCTGTCTCTTATGACTTACAGCTTTATTTCATACTTGGAAGATTTTGTCCTACTCCTTGTATTTTTTTTGAAAAACTCTCTTTTATGTGGTTTCATATTTTTATATCAAGTTTTAAACCATTAAATTATTTAGAAATATTTTTAGTATAATATATTTTTTCTATTATCTGATTGCACCATGGTCTTTATTTTCCCTTCTAGTTTGTATATTTATTTACTAGGGTAGACTTTTTCTATGATTTGCATCTATGCAGTTCTAGGCAAATCTGTTTTTTGCCCACAAAATACTGTTGGTGAATTCTTCTTGATTGCCCATTCTCTCTTTAACTAGAAGCTATAAACTGTTCTGTAATGATAGGAATGGGTACCATTCGATATCATAATAACCACCACACCGTACAGTGATCTGTAGTGTGTATGAACCCACTTCTTGAAACCAGAATGTCTGGTTGCATCTGTTGGTTAGCTGTGTACCCTTGGGTTTCTTAACTCCTCTATGGCTCAGTTTCCTTATCTGTAAAATGAGACGATTGTTAGAAGTCAATGAGTTAATGCTTGTAATGGGTATAAAATTGTGCTTGGCACATAGTCAAGTCCCTGCAGGAGGGACTATTATTTTGATTACCAAGCTTGGGAGAGAGAGAAAGAGGGCTGAAACTCTGGGCAGCTTGAAAATTTTGTAGGTCTTTGCATTTGATTTAGAAATGATCTCAGAGAGTTTTCCTTGGAGATTGTATTCTTAACCTCTGATGTTTTTGCCTATTTTTCTTCGATTAGTCCAAATTATACTCTATTTGGGAGACATTTTATAAAGTTAAAATGCTAGGGCTGGGGTTATAGTTCCGTGGTACAGCACCTGCCTAGCATGTGTGAGACACTGGGTTCGATTCTCAGCACTACATATAAATAAATAAAGGTACACTGACAACTAAAAAATAAATAAATATATAAACAACTAAATTTTTAATGTGGAAAATTCCAAAAATCATATAGAATTATAAAAATAATAGTGGGCCTCTTTTACCCATAATCCAACTATAGCTGTTGTATCCTTTTGACCTTTGAAGATCTTGGTAGGAGTGAGGTTAAACAGTTTCCCCTAGTTTCCACATAGATGGTGGCCGTCCCTGGCTCTGTGGGCCTGTGCCTATCCTTCCTGCTTCCCTGTATATCTTAAATCCAATATTTAAGTTATCCTGATTTAGTCACTTTTTTATTGCAACTATAACAGCCTGTTATGTCTATCCCATCCTCTTTATTTTCGCTCTAATTGCCCTACTTTGGATCTTCATTGCTTTTCAACTAAATTATTTCAACAGCAGCCTAATTGACCCTCCTGTATTCAGACCTCTATATTCAGTCCCTGCTTCACACTGTTGGTAGTGTATTCATCTTATATTGCTAGCCTAATTATGGTGCTCTATTCAGAAGCCTAACAGTTACTCTTAGTTGCCTATAGAATAAAATTCAAATGCCTTTGTTCCACAGAATCTGATGTGGGCTTTTTCTGCCCTCTATTAGAATATCTTTTACTACATACTATAGTTCTTCAATTCCAAGATGCCATTGATCTTAAGACAGAGCATTAATTTAATAAATGCTTTTGGTTCCAGGACCAAAGGGTAGGCTAGAACCTACACTTCGACAATAAGATACATTGTGAATTCACAATTATTAAAATGTAAAGGCACGTTAAATGATTCCTGTAATCACAGATACAGTATTAGGGTAACAGCAAGAAATAGATGGCATATTAGATGGGGTAATCGAAGAAGATTTTCCTAAGGGCACCATTGACAAGACATGGGCAAAGTTTGCAGAGCAAATGAGACATAGTGTTTTATCCCAAGGCTAGCTCTGGGGTGGAAAGAGATATATTGCAACCTCTATGTCCAACAGAGTGAAGAGAGAAACATTATCAGACATTATGGAGAGGAGTGTATGGAACAGACTCTATATAGTTGCTGTGGTCTTCAGTAAAACCTGGATGTGAGGGGGCCTGGGAAACAGAAAACCCTACTCCACTCTCCCACAACTCTCCTATGAGAGAAAGCCTGAGGATGAGCAAGTCCACCAGCTCAGGTCACATCCCAGGGCACAGAGCACAAAGGAGCTGAGTAGAACACAGCGAAGAGAGGATTCAAAGGATCACACAGACTTCTGTGGCACATCTTGCATTTCTGTTTATTCTCCATCTTAAATCATAGATTAAATCTCCAAGTATCTGTATATTTACTGTTTTTCCATTTGTTTAGCTTTCAAGCTCAGCTTAATTCCCATCTTCTCAATGAGGCCTTCTCTAACTTTTTAAACCAATTTGTCCTCCAATAGGTCTCCACAAAATTCTACTTAAAATATTTAAATTTTATACTTCCTTAAGAGCTGTCTAGATAGTTTCACTGGTATAAATTCTTGGGTGGTGAGGTTTTACAGTATTTTGCCTTCTCATCCTGAAAACACACAAATCCATCTGCCATAGAACCCAGAATCAAGCTTTTCAGAGCTAGAAACTGTCCCAGAAACATCTAATCCTACTTTCTCACTTCATAGTTGAAGAAATTAGGTCCTAAGTCAAAGTTGGTAAATGCCCAACAATTACTAATTGAAGTGAAAGAGAAAATTTAGCCAAAAAAGGCAATGAGTAGCTTCCAGAGGACTTGGAAAATAAGTGGGGGGAAAAATCACCTTCTTGCTAGGCTCAGTGGCGCATGTCTGTAATTTCAGTGACTCGGGAGGCTAAGGCTAGAGGATAACAAGTTCAAAGCCAGCCTCAGCAACTTAGTGAGGCCCTAAGCAACTTAAAGAGATCTTGTCTCAAAATAAAAAAAAAAAGGGGGGGGGGTGGGGAATGTGGCTTAGTGTTTAAGTGCCCCTGTCTTTAATCCCTCATACCAATAAAATAAAATAAAATAAAATCACCTTCTTGTGGGAAACCTAGGATGTCTTGTCATCTAGAATATGGTATATGATTTTGGTTTTCACTTGGACTTTGCTGCTGTTTTTTTGTAAGAACAAAACTAATGCTTGTGAAGTATCTTAGCAGAGAACCTGGCACATGGTAAACATAAACTATCGGTACTTGCTTTGGGTGGATTACGGTAAGATAACTTTCAAGAATTTAGAAATAAGGGAAGGAATATTATCTTCAGGACTAGGGATGTAGCTCAGCAGTGGAGCTAATGTTTAGCATGTGAAAGGTCCTGCATTCAATCCTCAGCACCAAAAAAAAAAAAAAAAAAAAAAACACCTTTCTTCCAATACTTGAAATTTTAAAAACAAGTAAATTGTGGAACATTTATACAATGTAATAATAAATACCTGTTAATAATATACATTTATAGTTAATGTCTTGGAAAAATACAGTATATTGTGGTGTAAAAAAACTGGTTTATAAAAAGGTCATGTATAATATGATTTTTTAAAATTGAGGATCTGGAAGGATATTTGTCAAGATAATAGTGGTTTTAAGTAGGTAGTGACTCTTAGGTCAATTTTAGCTTCTTTATGTTGTTTTCTAATATTTAAATATTGAATATTTAAAATCAGGAAATTATTGTTATTTTCATGTCAAAAACAGAAACCATAGTACGTGAAGTCACCTAAAAGAAAAAGGCTCTATATGAACCTGACTGTACTTTAAAAGATAGAAAATGTTCCACAATAACATATATATAGAATATGTGAGTGTGTTAGGCAGTAGGGAATTGTCAACTATTGAAGAACTAAATGAAAAAAATCAGAAAAACAAATTTAGGCAGTACTAATCTGTGCACTGTTCAAGACAGGGAGAATCATGGCCAACGGGGAAGTCTTATTAATAAGACAGTTCCCATTGTGGTATTAAAAAATCTGAAAATTATGTTTTATGTTACATGAACGTATCATATATAACTTTATTGCTCAAAACAACAACAACAACCACAACATCAAAACCCCAAAATGATTTTTGAAGAAGTTAGCCAGAAAGAGTCAAGGTTTAAAGAGACTAGTAATAACAGTATAAGTTGAGAATATGGTCAAAGAATCAAGACTCCCCAAAACAAAGAGTTCAAATGGTTTAATTGATAAATTCCATCAGATTTCATATTTTATTTAGATATTTTGGAGCAAATATAAAAGGACAGAAAATTCAGTTCATTTTAAAAGGATAATATAACTCGATATAAGATCAGATCAACGAAGAATACAAATAACCCAATCCACAAATGGGCTAAGGATATGAACAGACACTTCACAGAAGAAGATCTACAAGCAATCAACAAACATATGAAAAAATGTTCACCATCTTTAGTAATAAGAGAAATGCAAATCAAAACTACACTAAGATTCCATCTCACCCCAATTAGAATGGCGATTATCAAGAATACAAGCAACAATAAGTGTTGGAGAGGATGTGGGGAAAAAGGTACACTTATACATTGCTGGTGGGGTTGCAAATTAGTATAGCCACTCTGGAAAGCAGTGTGGAGATTCCTTAGAAAACTTGGAATGGACCCACCATTTGACCCAGTTATCCCATTCCTTGGCTTATACCCAAAGGACTTAAAATCAGCATACTATAGAGATACAACCACATCAATGTTCATAGCTGCTCAATTCGCAATAACCAGACTGTGGAACCAACCTAGATGTCCTTCAATTGATGAATGGATAAAGAAACTGTGGTATATATATACAATGGAATATTACTCAGCTATAAAGAATAATAAAATGATGGCATTTGCAGGCAAATAGATGAAATTGGAGAATATCAAACTAAGTGAGATAAGCCAATCTCAAAAATCCAAAAGACGAATGATCTCACTGATAAGCAGATGATGACACATAATGGGGGTTGGGAGGGGTGCAAGAATGGAGGAAGAGGGACTGTATAGAGGGAAAAGAGGGGTGGGAGAGGTGGGGGGAAGGAAAAATTAACAGAATGAATCAAACCTCTTTACCCTATGTGAATGTATGATTACGCAAATGGTATGCTGTTACTCCATGTACAAACAGAAACAACATGTATCCCATTTGTTTACAATAAAAATAAATTTAAAAAAGATCAGATAAAGAACAAATATTAAAAATAAATTTATAGAAACAATTACTTAAAAATAGAGGGAAAAGAATTCTGAATAAAACATTGGGAAAATATGCCAGTAAGCTCTTAAATCATGGAAAAGTAAGATTTATTTCAACAATGCAAAATAATACATTCTCTGAAATCCTATTAAATGAATGTATGTTTTAAAAGTAAAACTGATCACGCTAAATGGGTAAAGGAAACAGCAAACTCATCTAGATAAATTCTGAAAATGTTTGATATAAATTCAGTGCCTACCTCAGAGTCAAATGAAAATTATAGGCTACTCATTTACCATGACAGTAATTATTTAACTGAAACCTATAGCCAAGGTCATACTTAACAATTAAATGGTACATCTGAAGCCAGTCCTGGACATTTTCATTCTATTTTAAACCTTTACTTAGAAATAACTGTTATGATTAAGTTTGACTTAAGTTTCTAAGCATGACCCAGAAATTCAAATACCTACAGGGCAAGGCAGATTTATAAATGGGTGAAGTAGGCAGGGTATCATAAAATATTCTTTGCCACTGACATGGTTTGAATGTGTCCTTTCCAAAATTCATGTTGAAACTTAATAACCAGAGAAACAGTATTAAGAAGCAGGGCCCTTTGGGAAGTAATTAAGTCTTGAGCATTCATGAATGAATTAGTCCCTTAGAAAAGCATTGCAGGGGACTAGCTTAAGCCCTTTTTCTCTTCCATCCCTTCTACCATGTAAGGACACAGCATTCAAGGTGCCATCTTGGAAATAGAATCTGGGTCCCTCCCAGACATGGAACCAGTTTTGGACTTTCCAGTATTCAGAATTATGAAAAACATATTTTATTTACACATTACCCAGTTCCAGGTATTTTGTCTCTCCAAGGTAGATCATAGAAATGCTAATCTCCCCACCTGCTTTGTAGCTGACCATAAAGTACTCTAACCTACTTTGATAGTAATTGGTAAGACCTCCATTTTAGAAGGGGTCCTGTCCCAGACCTGCAAGGAAGGGCAGACCTTACTGTATTTCCCCACTAAATCTAATGTTAATATATTAGATCATACACTTTTTGTCCAATTGTGGCGGGCGAGACCCGGGGCCCAGGGTTACGCCACATACATCTAAGATGGCGACTGGCAGAGAGCCAAAGGGCTGCTGAATGTGCCTTGAGAAAAACAGGAAGCGTTTAGCATTGGCTGTATGATAATTAGTTCGGCAGCCTAGCACGTGGACAGATATATCTTACATGTATGCTTGAGCTCGTGATCGCTTGACCTTTAATAGGATTGGATGGACATATCTGGTTACAATTGCATATGCATGAGACTGCTTATATGTTGAGGGTGTTATCCGAATAAAGGAAGCTGCTTCATGAACTTCTGAGGTGTACGTGTCATTTGTCCCGCTGGTCGGTGGCAATCGGCATCCAATCACATTTCTACATAGTTGCCCATGCTTCAATCATGCCTATACAATGAAATCTCCACTTAAAAGATCAGGATTCAGAGAGCTTCCCAATAACTGAACACATGAAGGTTCCCAGGGTGATGTGCCCAACGAGATCATAAAGCTCCATGTCCCTTTTGCCATACCTCCCCCTGTGCATCTCTCTTCATCTGTATCCTTTGTAATATCCTACATAGTAAATCAGTAAATGTTAGGTTAATGTTATTTTCCTGAGTTCTGCAAGATGCTTGAGTAAATTAGTTGAATCTGAGGAGGGTGTTGTAGGAAACCCAATTTATAGCCTGTTAGTGGGAAGCATAGATCAAACAACCTGAGGCTTATAATTGGCATCTGAAGATGCCAGATAGAAATGGGTATTTTCTCATCTTTGCCATGTTTTTTCTCACCATATTATCACTTACTAATGTCCACAGGGATGCTTCGCTTCTGTTTTAGTAGTGGAAAGAGCACAAGTTTTGTGTATCTTTATTTTTTATTTTTGTGTTTATTTATTCAGCACAGCATTTCTTAAAGATCTCCTAATCTACCAGATAGAACTAGGAAAGAACCATATACCAAATAGAACCTAAGCATAGCGGGGAACCCCACGTCGAAGCTGGCAGAATTTGAGATGTGAGCAGGTCTGACTGGCAAACTGCTAGGGTGGGCATTAGGAACCATTTGTATGAGGACAAAATTGCCTTTTGGGAGAAATCACCTTGAAAAGAAAACAAGTCAGAAACAACGAACTTGAATTGGTAAGAGATGTGTAGGAGGAGAATAGACTTTATGTGCAACCTGGTGGCTAGCCTTCAACTCGTCTCATTTACAAGTCCCCTGAGTGGGTATCTGGGACTTAGGAGGGAGCAGGTTGTAAGTAAAAATTGGAAGTGAAAGATTTTGGGTTCCTCCTATCAGAATTGTATCCAAGAATGAGAGAAGCATCCTTGTCAGTACCTTTGCACTGGTGCTTGGATGGTGGGGAAAGCACTGCTGAAAGAGAAACCAGGCAACACAGCAACTGAGATCATTAGCATCTGTCATGCCTGGTGGAGCAGAAGCAGAAGTTGATGCCCAGTCCTTGTAACAGCTGTAGGGAGCTTGGTATCTGTAGTGCCCATCAAGTAATCCAGAGGCCTCCCTGAACATCAGTGTAATCCCGCAGACATTGTCATGTACACAAAGCAAAACCAGATGCTCTAGGTAAGTCTGGTGCTGATAGAAGAGCTACATACAGGTCGAGAGAGTGTACATGGTACCTGATGGCTGGTTGATAAGTCAGAGAGTGTGAGCGTATGTGCAATATCCACTAAAGATGCCTAAGACACTTCAGGAAACTAAGAAATTGCAAAAGGATTCTGAAGTTCTATATTATGTGAGTGATGCCGTGAGCTGGTGACTAATTGATTATTTCACTTAATACAACCTTATTTGCTAGAGGAAGCTGGGGAAATGGATATACAAAATAATCAAAATAGTTGGGAGAATTTAGGGGACCACCTGTGACCTTGTGTCATAATAATAGATATAAAAAGAAAATATGATCTCATCTTGTAGTCACAGTTCACAATGCTATATAAATTCTATGTAAGGCTAAATCACCTGGATTTTAATAATGTACCAATTTGTACTATGTACCTTGTCTCATGGGGCCAAACCATGTCTTTAATAGTCTGGGTGGAATTTTGTTACCAAAGGGAAAGGATGTATTAATATTCTAAGATAAATATTTTCCCTATTTACCTTACTTTAAAAAGCAACACTGGGCTGGGGATGTAGCTCAGTTGGTAGAGTGCTTGCCTCACAAGCACAAGGCCCTGGGTTCAAATCCCCAGCACCACAAAAAAAAAAAGCAACACTGATCCTGGCATGGTGGAGCATAGCTATAATCCCAGCTGCTCAGGAGGCTGAGGCAGGAGGATTGCAAGTTCAGGGTCAGGCTGGGCAACTTAGTGAGATCCTGTTTCAAAATAAAATTCAAAAAGAGGTTGGGGATGTAGCTCAGTGGTAGAGCACCTCTAAGTTCAATACCCACTATCGCATGTAGGAACAAACGAAAAAATAGCTGAACAAGCTGAGTCTTAAGGTACCTGTCCGTCCACACACCTTTCTTACAGTTCATTCCCATGGTCCTCTTCTAGAGTATTAGTTCTACCTATAATTCTCTTCTTACCTCACCTTAATTAAAATTAATGTGAACAAGAGCAATTATTTGATCCAAAGAAAACTAATCCACTGTTCAGTCAGTAACAATAAAGCTATCATGAAACTCTATCCAATGGGGATAATTGACTCTAATTAGACCAATATACCTTCTTTGGAAGGTGTTCACTGGTGGCACAGACAAACGGAAAGACAAAGATTGAAAAAAAGAAAAGTTAAAATAGTAGATGCCATTATGTTGAGCAAAAAAAGAACTTTTTGGTGGCATCTAGAACAGAATAATCAGAGAATAGTCAAGTCTCATTATGGTAGAACATACAACAGAGTCAGGGGAAGCTTACCCAACTACAAGAACTATTGAACGGATCTCTAGTTGTGCTCTGTTGCTTTGAGTTCTGACAATGTAAGTAATCTCTAGTTCTGTAAACTATAGATTCCCCCCATACTGTTGCAATGAGTTGCTACACCTCCAGCCCCAGTTTCTCCTTATTTCTCTCTTTCCTTTCCTCTGATATAAGTAGGTAGGTCTTTCTTTTCTTCTTCAAGGTGAAGTCTGTAGTAAGGATAGACATTGCAGTTGTCTGGAGAACTTTCTGGCTTTTAT
The DNA here is from genome assembly GCF_902686445.1 of Sciurus carolinensis. Lineage (NCBI taxonomy): Eukaryota > Metazoa > Chordata > Mammalia > Rodentia > Sciuridae > Sciurus > Sciurus carolinensis. The sequence continues at coordinate 57,135,314 of NC_062222.1, read as the reverse complement.
TTCGAAGTTTATGCCCCAATAAAGATGAGAGTATGAAGTTAGTGACAAATGACAAGCAGAAAGCTGAAGTAAAAGAGCTTCACTCCATCTAGGGGAAAAACAGACATTCTATAGGCTCAATGAGGGCCAGAGGAACTTGGGTTTGGACATGGAGAATTGAAGCAGGCTTTCTCAATGTTGCTATTGAGGGATCAATACTGACCCCAGGGCCTGGAGGGTGAAGCTCAATGGTAGAGTGCTTGATCCCCAGCACTGGGGGGAAAAAAGGAATGAACAGAAAAGAAAGAAAGACTGAAGACCGACCACAGAAAGAGATGCATGGCAACAGGGCACGTGGGATTGTAAGCACAGAATTCTCAGTCTTGACAAAAATATCTGTGCTGCAAATAGAATACAGAAACAGCTAAAAGTCACTGACCTGACAGGATAATGTGAACAGAGCATGTTCAGGGCTCTGAAGAGATGATCAAGGAGCAACAGACCTATCTCTTATTTGCCTCCTTGATGCCCTGGCATTCCATAAGATTTCAGAACAATGAACAACCCTGGAAAGGCTGGAGTCAAGCTCCAAGAATAAACAAGTTCAGATTTCCATACACCTGGTAGAGTCATTGGGTGTGTAGTACCAAGAATCAGGAGGTAGAACATTTTGTCTGCATCTGTATGAGATTCACATCTATTATTATATTTGCATTATCAGAAAAGAGAAATGAACTAACCTCACTTGAGTTTCAAATGAATTACAGTGGCTACAATTGACAGGCTCTTTTAAATTACAAACTAAAATGACATGCTACAACAGTCTTACATAATAGAGTCTAAAGTAAAGAAGACAAATATGTGGATTAGAGCCTGTCCCCCTCTTAACTGAGATGAATCTGGAAGATCATTTGGGAAATTACCAGTTCTTACCATTGTCATCTCTTGCTGCTGTGGATCCCTATTGCCATCCTATACCTTTCTGGTGACTCAGCTACTCTCTGCAGCTGCTGTTCCTGCTCTGAGCAATGAACTGACTTCTCTCCATTGTCTTCCTTAGCTTTTGCCATTCATGGTTTCTGACTACTCTTGATTTTTATTGTCTCGTAGCTTCTGATCATTGCCTATTCTCTGGGTGTTGGATAGCTTTGTTCTTTTCATTTTTTGAATTCTGCCCCCACAATAAACTGCTGACTTACTCTGTGTGCTATACGCTCAGCTTTGCAAGAGGGAATATTGGTCTATTCATTCAATCATGGTCACCTCTGTAGTACAGAGCTGTCACCCCAGATCACCTGCTTATCCCTGGACAAAGCCAGGGCTAGGGGCTCCCCTACCTTTCTGAGTCTACCTTACAAGAAGATGTGATTGTGCAGATTCGGGGGAATGATAATGATAATAGTAATATCAGCAACTAACATCTGTAGATGCTAACTGGGACAAACATTGTTTCAGGTGCTTTATCATCAGTCTCTTCAAACTTCCAAATAATATTCCCATTTTATAGATGAAGAAGCTAAGGTGATTAGTGAGGGGCAATATTTCTAGGGTTATACAACCAGTTGTTAGCAGCACTAGGATTCTAGCCAGGGAATATGACTTTTAACTACTGCCTTTCCAATGGAACTGAACTTCAAGAAACTGCTGTTGGGAGTTTCTGCACGTAGCAGAGTTTGGTGGCTAACTAATGACCAAAGACTCCAATTCTGTGTTCACCATTTGAAGGTGTTACTAGGAAGTATCTACCCAATCCAGGACTGATTATACATTTTTTAGTTCCTTGGAATGTAGGTAGGAACATATGACTGGGTCTAGCCGTTGTGAGCAGAACTGATATGCTCGCTTCCAGATCAAGGCTATTCCTTCCTCATGGTCCATTACCCTTCATGGGGAAACTTTGGAACCCACCTATTTAATGACTGTTCCATGAAGTGGAAAGTATTTGGCTCTCTGTTCATAAATTGAATGCCTAATCTCCAGTATCTCAGAATGTGGATGTATTTGTAGGGACTTTAATGAAGTAAGTAAGATATAGCAAGGTCATGTGAATGGCCCTAATCCAATATGACTGGTGTCCTTAAGAGAACAGATTAAAACTCAGACCATACAGATCAAAGCATGACTGTGTAAGGACACAACAAGAAAGTGACTATCCACAAAACAAGGAGCGAGGCTCAGAAGAAACCAAAGTTGCCAATGCTTTGATCTTAGACTTCTAGCTTCCAGAACTGTAAGAAAATAAACTTCTATTGTGTAAGCCATAAACGAGAGCTCTCTGCTTATATCCTATGAAATCCCTTTATATTAGGAGCTGCTCCTTTATTTTCTGAGATGAGATAGATAGTCCAACTCTTCAATTAAGTCAAGAATATCCCTACAAAGCTGTTGATTGCATTTCAATCTTTGAACATAAGTGTTAGGAAGGGAGATTCTTGTAACACCACAAATTCATCAATTGCTTTCTTCCTAAGCAGAAAAGAATGATTTTAATATGGTAAACATTTTCTCATAAAGATGTTCAGAATTCCAAACTACGAAGAGCATAACAAGGTCTGTGTTCTTTTTTCAAAGACGGAAACCTTAGAAGAGCAGTTTCACTAATATCGAAACTTCCAAAGTCCTCCAAAAGTATTTTATCATCACATCCTATTCAACTTTTAGAAATTACAGGAATAAATATTTATAGACATACTGATACTTCAAATAAGATGAAATGATGTTAGCACTTGGAAGGTACCACCCTGTTCATCTTTATAAAACCAGTCAGCATACATGGGATAAATAGTAATGAACATAAAATTATTTGAGAATCCCTAGAGATACATTACTAATATTTTTGTTGTACAGACTATTATTGAAAAAATGCCTAAATGTAGCAAGTACTTTGAGAAGAAATATAAGTTAACTGTAACATAAGAGACTGAATTGAATTATTCAGTTGTATTTTTCATTTTGATGTTCATGAGACTGGAATAAAGCAAAGTAGATAGCTTATGTCATCCCCATTGCACATTTCCACATTTTGAATTACCAAGATGCTTGATTAAATAGCATCACACAGTCATGGTGGTCATGCTCACAATAGCAGCCTCACTCATATCTGGATGAAGCAGCATTACCACAAAGGCATTCTGACTTTAGTAGCATGTCTGACCTTTGAGCCTTCTCTGCCAGCTCTTGTAGATCTCACCTCTTGTACAGCTTTCAGACATGCCCAAAGTATAGCTGAAATGGAGTCCTGCCATAAATCAATGTCTATGAATGGATATTCTAAAATTCCTAATTTATATGCTACATGGTGTGTGTTCCTTTAAGAGACATAAAGCTATGCAAATAGAGTAACCAGAAAGTACTGACATAAAAGGACCATTTTTTTTACTAAGAAAGGGAGCAACAGAAATCAGTAAGCTCACTTCATGTGAGTGCGCCACCATGCAGTGTGAAGAGGATGATGGAGAGAGGTTCTTAGGAAGGTGATAAATTTATAGAGCAAATGGATGCTTGTCTCTCATTTCTGAAGTGATTTGTATAATGTAATTGTCTATTCTGCTATCCATTTGGAAGACATGAAAAATCATTCTGTGTAATTTGAACCCAAACTGGAAGCTATGAAAGAATTAAACTTCCCCTTGCATCTTTCCCGGGCCTCTCTTGGCTGAAAGAGTTGCTGTGAACATATGCAGAATATAAATGGCTATTTCCTCACATATAAATGTTATGTTCGCAGATAATCAAGTGTGCATCTTTTATTTCCTGCTAGCCTGTAGATGGTGCATTGCTTTCACAGTTCAAATGAGAAAGTTTGAAATTTGCAATAAGGCTATGGTGTTAATGCATGTGTCAAGTATTCCACAATTTATGAATATTCATTTAACTCTAATAAAGTTTCCACTTCTTTTAAATTTATCAGAAGCACTCAAGACAAAAAACCTGAACAATGCTTATTTTATACCACTTATTTTATACACACTTTTAAAAAATCACTTTAAGTTCAATTTGCCTGTGAAAGAACAGTTTTGTAATACATTATGGGATATGTCAGCAGGAATAAATTCAAGCAACTCTTCAGTATCTCTTCCTAACCTCACAGGGATAGCAGATGCTGCTGCTTGCCATTTTAATTTGTTAGATGGTAATCAGGAAAACCAGATGTGCAACACATATTTCCAATTAAATTTTGTAGTGCTTGGTTGATATTTATCAGAGGCATTGCATTTTAGATGATAGAGTGCATTAACACAAAATTGGAGTCAATTAATTTTGAGGTTGAATTGTAGAATGAAACATGTGTTTTCTATGAAAAAAGTAGAGAAGATGGTCCCAGGAGTTTTTAGAATTGTGAGTGAAGAACTGTTTTTTTTGTTTTGTTTTGTTTTGTTTTTGCAGTGCTGGGGATTGAACCCAGCGCCTTGTGCTTACCAGGCAAGCACTCTACCAACTGAGCTATCTCCCCAGCCCAGAACTTTTCTTTAGACAATATTTTTTTAAAGAAAATGTTCAAGGGCTGGGGATATAGCTCAGTTGGTAGCTCAGTTGGTAGAGTGCTTGCCTTGCAAGCACAAGGCCCTGGGTTTCCTCCTCAGTACTTCAAAAAAGGAAAGAAAAGAAATGTTTAATGTAAAATCCCCATCTTTTTTTTTTTTTTTTAACATATGAAAAGACATTTTATTATTATTATTTTACATATCACATATTAGTAAATACACCAGATTGCATTTTCTCAAATTGCAAATGAGACACTGGATAACATTTTTCTTTGATTCTTCCAAGAATCTCAATATCATCTGTCTTTTGGAGGATTCATTTTCTTACGACGTCTGTGATACTGTCCATGAGGATACCAACGATGCTTAGTAGTAAAGAACATTTTGCTAAGTTTTTCTATCATGGGTCCTTGCTCAAGGTGTTCCTCTTTTTCTTCTAATCTGGTTTTTAGCACTTGATCATGTGTTTCTTCATTATTGTGCACAGGATCTGGTTGAGGGATAGGTTTTGTGTGTTCATATGGGATATCCACAGAAGGGTGGTAGCACACTATTGTTCTGCCATCAGAAGTCAAAGCGAGCTCTACTTTGCAATTATAGTCATCTGGAAGAGAAGAAAATGTAGATTTTTGACAAACACCAGATAAAGCTCCGTTTTGAACTGGAAATAAATGCTTCAAGAAAATTCTCTTTGATATCACCCATTTTAATGCTGTTGCTGCCATGGTGTTGTAAGATGATCAGATGATATGACGAAAGATGTTCTGAGGAGCAACCACCTTTAAAATCTGCTTCTAGGCACACCAATTTTTATTCCAGGAGACCGCCATGTTGCCTCAATCCGGGTCCTCCCCCATCTTTTTAATTGAACTGAAATCTGCAACTTGTGATGAATTCAAAAGAAATAGGAACTTTTGGACAAATAATGTGGATTTTAGATTGTTATAAATAACGTATTCTCCTTTTGTAAAGTAATGTTTCTCCTTTTGTGAATAGCTTTCTCCGTTCATTTTAAGAAAGCACGTATTTATTAAAAGATACTGGAAAATATAGACAAATATAAAGAAATAAATCTGTCATCATTTCCCAAAGATACACATATGGGGGTATATTTCCTGTATATTTTTTACATGCTTCTATTTTTGTTTTTGTTTTAATAAAATTTATTTATTCTTGCCTTCTTTGTTAACAGTGTGTAACAATAATTTCTCTATGCTAATATTTACCTTTACACAAAAATTTAAAGGATGGCACAATTTTTCTTTACATATAGACTCACAGTTCACATGTTTAGTCCCAGATAATTAGATATTTAGGCTGATCTATTTATACTCTCATAAGGGATGTAACTGAATTTTTTATACATGGAAAACATTCTTAATTGAATTTAGGATGATTTATTTAGGTTTTTTTTTTTCAGGAAGGAAACCTGATTTAAAGAATTTTAAAGTAAGATACTACTGTCAGGGGTGGGGGCATAGGTCAGGGTGAAGCACTTGCCTGGTACACACAAGGCCCTGAGGTCCATGCCCAGCATGGGGTGGGGAAAGACTATTGTCAGAAACTATAACAATATTTTATGGCACTCTTGTCAGTATTGGGCAGATATATGTATATATGATTACCTTTTTCTCTTATACTCAAAGCTTTACCAAAGGGGCAGAAAAGGAGTAAAACATAGGTACAGACCCATAAGGTAAAAGAAAATGGGAATAAAAACATGAGGTGTGGAGCAGAGAAAGTTGTGATCCTAGGACCTGACTAGGAGAATCAAGTGAAGATACAAAGACGTCTCTCAACCCTCCTTTTTCAGAACACAGGCAGTTAGACATATTCTTTCTTGGCAGAAGTCAGCGGAATTATTTTCATGAATTACAATATTATAAGAAAGGACCACCAAATAATAATATTTGGGCTTCCAACTAAAGAACTGACTCTTTGTCTGAAATATTCAAATGGAAATTTTGAGGAGATGATAAAAATTTTAGAAAAGGACATAAAGAACCATATGGGGCATAGAGAAAAAATTCAATATAGGTGTCATAGGAATTTATTCATTTAAAGTTTTTATTTTACTGTAAATTGACAACTTATAATTGCATATATATGTATGGAGTGCAAAGTGATATTAGCTTTATGAATACAAGACGAAACAACTAAATCAAGCTAATTGACCTGTCACCTCAAATACTTATTTTTTGTGGTAAGAACATTTAAAATTTTCACTTAGCAATTTTGAAATGTACAATACAGTAATATTAACTATATTCACCAGGCTGTGCAATAGATCTAAAAAAATATTCCTAATAAGATTTTATACACTTTGACCATCATCTTCCAATTGCCCCCAATGCCCAGGTCTGTGTAACCACTATTTTCTTCTCTGTGTCTAAGAGTTTGATTGATTGATTTAGATTTCACATATAAGTGAGAACAGACAGGTTTGTCTTTCTATGCCTGATATACTCACTTATATTCTCCAATTTCATCCATGTTGTTGCAAATGACAAAATTTCCTTTTATATGGCTGAGTAGTGTTCCATTGTGTATATATTCTACATTTTCTTTATCCATTCATCTGTTGATGGACATTTAGGTTGATTCCATAATCTGGTTATTGTGAATAGTGCTGCAATGAGCATTGGAGTGCAGACATCTCTTTAATACACTGATTTCAAATCTCTTGGATGAAGATGCAGAAATGGACTGTTTGAGCATATAATAATAATTCTATACTTAGATTTTTTTTGAAGACTTTCATACAGTTTTCCAAAACGGTTGTGCTAATTTACACTACAACCCAACAATGTAAAGGGTTCCCTTTTCTCCACATACTTACCAACAATTGTTACTTTTGTCTTTTTGATGAAATTATGGCCATTCTGACAGTTCTGAGATGATATATCATTGTAGTTTTAATTTGCACTTCCCTAATGATTAGTGATGTTGATCATTTTTGTCATATATCTGTTGCGGTTTTTTTGTTTGTTTGTTTGTTTTTGGTACCAGGGAATGAACTCAGGGCACTGGACCAGTGAGCCACATCCTCAGCCCTATTTTGCATTTTATTTAGTGACAGGATCTCACTGAGTGCTTAGCACCTCCCTGTTGCTGAGGCTGACTTTGAACTCTCAGTTCACCTGCTTCACCCTCCCAAGCCCGTGGGATTACAGGCCTGCACCACCACCCCCAGCCCATTATTTTTAAATTGGGATTTTTGCTATTGAGTTCCTTATACATATTTTTTTACATATATATATAAATATTTTATTTAGCTTTTAATTTTTTACAGACTGCATTTTGATTCATTGTACACAAATGGGGTACATAATTTCGTTTCTCTGGTTGTACACAATGCAGATTCATACCATTCGTGTAATCATACATGTACATAGGGCAATGATGTCTGTCTCATTCCACCATTTTTCATACCCCCCTCTCATTTTCTTCTACATATTCTAAAGTTCCCCCATTATTCTCTCATTCCCCACCCCACCCCACTGAGCCTTATATATTTTTGATATTAATCTCTTATGAAATGTATGCCTTGCAAAGATGTTCCCCAGTCTGTAGGTTCTATCTTTACAATTAACTCTTTCCTTTGTTGTGGAGAAGATTTTTAAGTTTGTTATAATCCCATTTGTCTCTTTTTGTTTGCTTTTTGTACCTGTGCTTTGGGGATCAAGTAAAAAAAAAAATCATTACTCAGACCAAAGTCACATAATGTTTTTCTCTGTTCTCTTGTGGTAGTTTTATAGTTTCTGCTTTTACATTTAAGTCTTTAATCCATTTTGAGTTGATTTTGATATGGTGTGAGATAAGGGTCCAATTTCATTCTTCTGCATGTTGATCCATTTTTCCCAGCTGCATTTATTGAAAACCCTTTTTCCATTGTGTATTTTTGGCAACTTGGTCACAAATCATTTCATCATGTAGTACAGTTTGAAAATCAGGTATTGTGTTACCTCCAGCTATATAATTGCCTCAGTTATTCAGGTTTTTTTTTCCCCTCTCTGATATAGCATTTTCTAGCATTGTGTGGTTTCACAGGAATTTAGGTGATTTTTTTTCCCTATTTCTATGAAAAATGACATTGGAATTTTGATGGGGAGTACATTGCATCTGTCGATCACTTTGGGTAGTGGGACATTTCAATAATATTAGTTCTTCCAATCCATGAACCCCCGATGTCTTTTCATTTATTTGTGTCTTCTTTAATTTTATTCTTCAGTGTTTTAGTGTTTTAGTGTTTTCAGTGTATACATCTGTCACATCCTTGGTCAGATTTATTTGTATTTTATTTTTGTACCTATTGTAAATCGGTTTGTTCTCTTGATTTCTTTTACAGTTTGTGCAATTTAATTTTATTATGTGTATAGTGAGGAATATTGACTAAGAATTTTCCAAATTTGACAAGAGACATCAATTCAGAGACCTTAAACTTTAGATTCCAAGCAGGTTAAGTACACATAAAATCACGTGTAGGCACATCATAGAAAAACTACTAAAAGTCAAAGACAATAAGCAAAATCTTAAGCATTCAAAGGGGGGAAAATCACTTTTGAAAGAGCAATAAGACTAATAACCAGCTTTTTAATGAAAAGTAAGAAAACCAAGAGCAAAGGGGATAATAACTTAAAATTCCTTTTCAGGAGCCGGCCCAGGAGTCACTCACTCTTTCTTTCTCTCTTTCTCTCTGTCCCTCCCTCCCTTCCTCCCTTCCTTCCTTCCTTCTTTCCATCCTTTCTTTTTCTTTCTTCCTTTCTCTCTCTCTCTCTCTCTCTCTCTCCTTTCTTTCCTTCTCAAATTAACTTTTTAAAAAATTGAGATAAAGCTAATTTATCATAAAATCCAACATTTAAAACATGTACAATTCAGGGACTGGGGGACCGGGGTTGTTGCTCAGTGGTAGAGCTCTCGCCTAGCACACATGAGGCACTGGGTTCAATCCTCAGCACCACGTAAAAAACAAAATAAAGGTATTGTGTCCACCTATAACTAAAAAATATTTATTTAAAAATGTACAATTCAGTGGTTTTTAGTATATTTATAAGGTTGTACAATCATCACTACTGTCTAATTGTAGAACTTTTAGGTTTTATTTTATTTTTTAGCATCCAAAATCATTTTTTTAGAGTTAATTTTTATTTTTTTCATACATGTATATAGGGTAATAATGTCTATCTCATTCTACCGTCCTTCCCTTCCCCATCGCCCTACCCCTCCCCTCTGCAAAATCCAAAGTTTCTTCATTCTTCCTTCCTCCCCCCCCAAAAAAAAACTTTTTTTTTTTTTTTAATTTTTTCGGTGCTGGGGATCGAACCCAGGGCCTTGGGCTTGCAAGACAAAGCACTCTACCAACTGAGCTGTCTCCCCAGCCCCCCCAAAAATCTTTTTAACAATAGGGATTGATCTGGTATTAGATTTTATTGCCAGGGCTGGCCCTATGGCCTATGGTGTGCTGGAACTGCCTGCCTTTAGAGTAGACAAGGGGTTCCCAAGGATCTTACTGAAATGCCTGTAAACTTCTGGGTCCTTCTGAGGACCATAGGAGTATGGTGCCACAGCCCTTGAGGGAGTCCAGGGATAGCTGCTCCGAGGTCAGTATCTTGTCCCCTGCATTGAGGATGTGGCTGCCACTGGGCTGCTCACTTGCAGAGTACACACTTTCTGTTTGGGCACCTCCTGAACCCTCACATATCCCTACAGTCCCCACAATCACAGCCATTTTTGTTTGTGTTTTTCCCCAACCAGGAAGATTCATTTTATGGATCGATCTGGGAAAGAGACAGAGATGCCTGGTTGGTGTAACTCATAAACAGCCTCTTCAACACAACTTGGTTGAAAGTGAAATTGGTTTGCCTGGTGAGAAACCTGTACAGATGACTGGCAGCTTCAATAGATGTCCTGGCTCTTGGGCTTCTTGCACTCAACATTTTGGTTCTTGATATGGTAGATATCAACTTCCGTGGTGGCATTTCCTCCTAGGCCAGGTCCAGAAAGAGAGAATCCAATTCTAGGACATTTTGTACTAGAATTTATCAACCAAAAAGAAACCCTTTGGGCTGGGGGTTGTGGCTTGGTGGTAGAGTGCTTGCTAGCATGTGTGAGGCACTGGGTTTGATTCTTAGCACCACGTGTAAATCAATCAATCAATCAATAAAATAAAGAGAAAAAAAAAAAAAAGAAACCCTTAGTAAGTCCCCACTCTCTCCTGGAAACCACTATTTTACTTTTCGTATCTATGGATTTGCCTATGCTGGACATTTTATAAAAATAGAATCATACCATATGTGGCTTTTTATATTTTACTTCTCTCACTAAGTATACTAAATGTTTTCGAGGACTATCCATATTTTAGCATGTATTTGTTCTTTTTTATACCTGGATTATGTATTTGTTTGTTTGTTTGTTTGTTTGTTTGTTTTGTGCCAAGATCAAACCCAGGGCCTTGCTCATGCTAAGCACACATTCTACCACCGAACAATACCCCCAGGTAAATACATTTTCAAAAATATCCACTTGACTGTTGATGGCCATTTGGATTGTGTTTTACTCTTTTTGGACTGCTATAACAAAATACTTTAGACTAATAATTTGTAAATAGAAATTTATTGCTCACAATTGGGAAGCCCATGCTAGGAAGTCCATGATCAAGACACCAATAGATTTGATGTCTGGGGAGGGCCTCTTCCTCATTGATGGTGCTTTCTATGTGTCCTCACATGGCAGAAGTTGTGAATAAACTCCCTCTCACCTCTGAGGGCATCAATCCCATCTATGAGGTCTAAACCCTTGAGACCTAATCACTTCCCACAGAAATATTAAGAATATTCTTAATACTTTTGCATTGGAGATTGAATTTCAACATTTGAATTTTGTGAGGACACAAACGCGTATATCATAGATACTCATTTTCATCTTTTTGGGAAGTAAAGTACAGGTCTATTTTTGGATTCCAGATTCTATTACATTGATTTATATCTACCTATCTGTAAGTCAGTACAATTTTTTCTTTTTCTTATAGTGTTGTCTACACCTCCCTATTTGTTAATCGTCAGATCTTTAAGACCACAAAGTCCATTTTGTTTTGTTGTTCACCTAGGTATCCTGAGAACTTGACACAGTGCTTTAGAATATGGTAGGTGTTTAATAAATACATAAGGTTAAATTTTGGACATATAATTGTTTTTAATAATTTTTAAACATAGAATTTTAGAAAACCTCTAAGAGATGAATTTATGACCTTTAGTTCTTTATTTTGCACTTTAATTCATTATTAAATAAATTTCCCAAATTTCTACTGAATTATCCTAAGGATATTTATTCAATCATTCTTCTCTTTTGCATTAATTTGTAGTATTTTAAAGATCTTAATTGTCTTTATTTTTCATTCTAGATTGAACAACACAACATTTCATAAAACCGAATATGTGTTCCCTGAAATATTTTTTACTATATGTATTTTTAAGTTGTAGAGGACACAATACCTTTATTTTATTTATTTGTTTTTATGTGGTGCTGAGAATTGAATCCAGTGCCTCATATGTGCTAGGCAAGCACTCTATCACTGAGCTATAACCCTAGCCTTCCCTATAATATTTTTATCATACATAATTACCATGGTTTGAATATGGTTTGTCCCCTTAGATGTACTTAATTCCCATTGTGAAGTATTAAAAGGGTGGAAACTTAATCCAACTATAGTGTTTCGAGATAGGGTCTTTGGGAGATGGTCAGGATTAAAAGGTCATCTGGTTGGAGCATCCATGCTTGAATACTGGTGGTTTAATAAGGAGAAAGAGAGAAATAAATGGACTTTTCCTGCCTCTTGCCCCACACTTCCTGGACTCTGCAGTTAAGACCATCACTAGGGTTGGGTTTGTGGCTCAGGGGCTTGTCTGGCATGCACAAAGCTGTGTGTTCAATATTCAGCATTGAAAGAAAAATAATAATAATAAAAAAACCATAACCATTTGTGGCCCCTTGACCTTGGACCAAACTGTGAGCCAAATAAACCTGTTTACCATGTGCTCAGTCTTTGGGATTGTGTTATTAGCCACAGAAACTGAATTAAGAAAAGAGTGTATGAGTAAATTCTTGTATATGGGAAAGGGACCAGGAAACACTAAGGGCAAAGGAGATGAAGCAGAATTTGAACTCAGATATTTCCATTTTTTTCCACTCTATTATTCTGCTTTCTAGATTATATTGTACCATGGGACTATATGATTAATATGGTGGCATCTATTATTTCATTCATGACAGAGTTAGGCTTCCGTTTTAATTTATTATTTCTCTTCCATAATTTTGTGGTTATCCTTTTTTTTTTTTTTTTTTAGTGTCAGGGATTGAACCCAGGACCTCACTATGCTAGGCAAGTGCTCTGCCACTAAGTTATACCATCCCCTTTCATTGCTTGTTTAAAAAAATAAATACAATTTAAAATCATATACATAACAATCAACAAAACCATAATAATTGCTGGGCATCATGGTGCATGTCTGTAATCCCAGCGGCTTGGGAGGCTGAGGCAGTGGAACTGAAAGTTCAAAACCAGCCTCAGCAACTTAGTAAGGCCCTAAGTAACCTAGTGAGACCCTGTCTGTAAATAAAATATAAAAAAGGACTGAGGATCTGACTCAGTGGTTAAGCACCTCTGGGTTTGATCCCTGGTACCAAAAATAAATAAATAAATAAATAAATAAAAATAAAAACCCAAATAACAATTTATCTCACTAACATTGTGATTATAACTAACTACATATTAACTTGGAACAAACTAACATTTTTAAAATACTGTCGTATATAATTGAGAGCCTTATTTAAGGCTCTCAAAGTTTTCTGAATTTCTTCATCTTAATATTAATATATTTCTTGTTGCTTTTTAAAAAATTGTTATTATAATATAAATATTTTTGTTACATTTTTAGGTTGTTATATCTAGTAGATATTATTTATAAAATAATCCTCTTAAAAGCATTAAAAGGTGTTGCTATGATTTGGATATGAGGTCTCCCCTGCAAAGCTCATTTTAGGCAATGCAGAAATGTTCATAGATAAAATGGATTATGAGAACTGTAACCTCATCATCTGTGGGCATCTTGCTCTTGAACTTTCTAGTCTCCAGAACTGTGAGAAATAAATATTTATTGTTCAAGTTGCCCAGTCTGACAGACTGAAGGAGACTAAAGAGATGCCAACCAAAATAACCTATGATTCTGTAATGAATCATTTTGCTACAAAAGAGCATTATTCACACATTTGGCCAAACTTGAATAGGGTCAATATATTGGAATTATACTGTATGGCAATACAATAAAAGAAATACTTTTAGAGAGATTTTAGCAAAACGTGCTAATTCTATTGCATTGCAAGCGTGAAAACCATTACTGGGAATATAATTTACTCTATCCATTGTGTTATGAAACCATGGATATTGAATCTCAATCCACAGGGGAATTTTTCATGTAGTTTATGGTTAAAATATACATTTGCATGATCCCATTGTTGTGTTTTTTGTTAATCAGTACACATATAATATTAATTGTAAAATTAATATTTTTGAATGAATGACTGGGTGATAACTCTAGGCAGATGGGGCATGACTGGAGGAAGTATGTCATTGAAATGTGCTCTTGGGGCTTACATCTCCTTTTGCTCTGTCTCTCCTTCCTGGCTGCCATGAATTGAGTGGCTTTCCTCCACCACAACCTTCTGCCATGATGTCTCATCTCAAGCTCAGAACAATGAAGTTGGCTGACCATGGACCAAAATCTCCAAAATCATGAGCCAAAATAAACTTTTCTCAATCTAAATTTTTCTTATCAGATATTTTGGTCACAATGATGAAAAGTTGACTAACATAAGTGCATGTCAGGTAATATTTACTGAGTATCCACTTTGGATATGATTTTAAATACAAATGCCATAATTTACTTACTTATTATTTTTGCAGTGCTGGGAATCAAATCCATGGCTTCACATATGCTAGGCAAGTGATCTACCACTGATCTATACAGCCCCTTGGAATGAGTTTTTATTGTTTTCAGATGTCATATTTTACATGTATATATATAACATATATATTTTTTATTTTATTTATTTATTTATTTTTTTAAAAGCACGTGGGAGTTTTTCCCCCAGTAATGGTTCCTTATACACACTGGTAAATCAAGACCAACAGAAATGTTATTCTCACAATTTGACCAAAGTAGCTATTAAAATGGTCTCAGTTCTTTATAATGTAATAAAAAGAACAAGATGCCATTTTCAGAATTATAAGTAGCCCGTGATAATGTTTTTTTTTTTTTAATTTAAAGTATATTGCAATTGTACTGTATGGCAATGCAGTAAAGGAAATATTGCCTTTTAGTAAAGTTTTAGCAAAACATGCTAATTATTTTGCATCACATGAGTAAAAATTATAATTAGAGATACAATTTACCATGTCCATTGTCTAATAAATCCATGGATACTGGATCTAGATACAAAGGAGTATGTTTTATGTAGTTCATATCTAACATATACTACTGTGTGATTCCATTTTTGTATTTTTGTTACTCCGTACACATATATAATACTAATTGTAAAAAAATTATTTGATTGAGAGTATGACTCAATGATAGACATTTGCCTAGCATGTGTGAGAGCCTGTGTTGATCCCGAGCACTGCAAAAGAGCACAACAATAAAAAGAATCCCAAAAATCAACAAACCAACAAACATTTTCTGGCAAAATGAAAATATTTGCATGCTAAAATTAAGGTATTTCAATCAAGCTCAAGAAATCTCTTCAAAGTAGTTCACACAATTTTCACAATGTCTCTGAGTCAAGCACTAGCTCTGCCCATAATTTAAAAAAGTGTTTATTGTACTATGCATTAGAAAATGCATTAACGAGGCTTGGGAGGCTAAGGCAGGAGGATTACAAGTTCAAAACCAGCCTTAGCAAAACTTAGGGAGACCCTGTCTCAAAATAAACAGGGCTGGGGATGCAGCTTAGTGGTTAAGCACCAGCCAGAATCAAAAAAAAAAAAAAAAAAAAAAAAAAAAAGAAAGAAAGGGAAAAAATACATTAACTAGCATACATAAATATTATTTTATAAATCTCTTGTATAGGATGAGGCTGATTCTTGAAACAATCTCACACTTAAAGAAAAAGTTGAAGGGATAGTACAAAAATTATTTTCTTAAACTATTTTAGAGTAAATTTTCAACCTATTGGCCCATTACCCACTTAAATTTTGAGAGTGCATTTTCTATAACTGGAACATTCTCCTACATAACCCATGCAGTACCATAAAAATCAGGAAATTACTATTGTGTATTACTACCATTGAATCCTCAGACCCCATTCAAGTTTGGTCAAATGTTAGTGTAATGTCCTTCTGAGCAAAATGTTAGTATAATGTCCTTTTGAGCAAAAGGACCCATTTCAGAATCATGAGTTACTTTTAGTTGGCATATCTCTTTGTCTCCTTCAATCTTATCTTAGTTCAGACTAGGCAACTTGAACAATAAACATTTATTTCTCATAGTTCTAGAGACATGGTGGGGAGAGAGACAGTTGGAAAGCAAGTCTTGTCTTCTTAGGAAGGCACTAATGCCATTCATGAGGACTCCACCTACATGACTTGATTAATTTGCCAATTCTCCCCCCTCATATCATCACACTGAGAGTTAGGATTTCTACACACAAATTTTGGATGCAAATATTTGGTTCATAACAGGTCTGAAACATTTCCTTGTCTTTCCATTATTTTCATGATATTAGCTGTTGACAATTACAGGGCAGTTATTTATATAATGTTCCTCAATTTTAGTTTTTCTGATGGGTTCTCATGATTAGATTCAGGTTATGCATCTTTGGAAGGGATGTCACATTCATGTTATTGCATTCTGTCAGGTGGAGAGCACAGCTTCCATTTGTCCCTTTGCTGATGCTGTTTACTTTGATTACTTGATGAAGGTGGTGTCTGCCTGACTTGTCAACTCTGAAGTTACTTTTCCCTTTCATAATCAATAAGCATTTTGTGGGGAAATACTTTGAAATTATGTGAATACTCTATTTTTCATTAAATTGTCAATTTATTTACTTATTTTATATCTGTATGCCTCACTATTTCCCATCACTATGAAATTATAGCTTTTTTTTTTTTTTTTTTTTTTTTTTTTTTTTTTTTTTTTTTTTTTTTTGGTGCTGGGGATTGAACCCAGGGCCTTGTGCTTGCAAGGCAAGCACTCTACCAACTGAGCTATCTCCCCAGCCCACTGTAACTTATATTTTTAATCATTGATGGCCCTTTATTTTATTCATTTATTTATATGCAGTGCTGAGAATCGAACCCAGTGCCTCACACATGCTAGGCAAGCACTCTACCACTGAGCCACAACCTCAGCCCCATAGCCTATTTTGATGGGCTAAAATTTATTGTTGTCATTATTTATTTCGATGTTAATATTTCCCTGATTTGGTCAGTGGAAGCCTCTTCAAGCAGAATTTTCTGTTTTGTTTCTTTATTTTACATGTCCCCACCAGTTTTTGAGGGCTACCTTGCTTTCTGTCATAAGATGTTTTCAGATTTTTATTTTCCTCATCCCAGCAAGGGAACCAGTCATTTCTCTAGGGTATCCTGGTTCCTTTAAGCAGAGTCTGATATTAAGAAGCTCAGATTTGGGCACTAGATATGATCCTCACTATTGGGATCAGACTTGATCCGTGGATAGAGTTAGGGAAAGTACATATTTACATATTCATGTACACACTATACTTACACATTCATATCTATATTTATCTCTTATCTATTTATACATTAAAAACCATTACTCACAATTCCAGTTCAACACTATAGGGGTTGTTTTTGTTTTCTTCCTTTCCATATTTGCAACTCCCTTCTCAGAGTATAAGAAAACTGACTTCAAATATCCTCAACATATTTATTTGATCAATCCTCCTGTACAAAACCAAGCACTGCTGCTGCCCTCCCTGCGCACATTTTCTTTTTACCATCCTTGGGCTCCAACACCCCATTTGGTATCCCTTTCCATATGATGACTTCTTCACTTAGCTAGGCTCCAACATCCCATGGCCTGACTTTCCACAGCATTCAGGTTCTGACTCCCCATGCTGGTTCACCCCTGAGGGACACCCTTCTGATGCCCATTAGCATCTGTCTTTCCATGTCGAGCTGCCTCCTTTGTGGATAACATTCTCATCACATGCAGGGGTTGACTCCCCTCACCACGCTGTCTGTCTGTGGGGATGTCCTTCTCACCTTGTCCGTCATATGGTACCTCAGCCTGGGCCATCACCCTGGGCTCTGACATTGTACCCTAGGTTATTCCCTTCAAGGACACACTTTTCACACTAAATGTCAAAGCCTGATCATGATTCGAAGGGAATCCCCAAAGGAAGGAAAGCCAATGTGGGTGTCAGAGCCTGAGTGAGATGGGGGTGCGGGTAGGGGGAGTGTTAGGCACTGATGCTTGGCTTCAGTGCTGAACTGCCTCCTTGCATGGGCACCCTTTACAACTTGTGTAGGACTTGATACTCTATTCTGACTTCCTGGATGCCATCCCTGCATGGGCCTTTTTCTTACCACTCTCAGGCTCTTACACCCTCCCCGTTTGCCATTAAGGACTGAGATTCTCTTGAAAAAAGAACTAAATGGGAAGATTGGCTTTTTTAGATATCAAAACTTATTATAAAGCTACAGTAAAAAAAAAAAAAAAAGGATATATAGTATCAAGGCAAGGGATGGTCAAATAGGCTAATATAGAGTGTCAAGACACAAATCCAAGGGGCTAGGGAGAGAGCTCAGTTGGTAGAGTGCTTGCCTTGCAAGCACAAGGCCTTGGGTTCAATCCCCAGCACTGCAAAAAAAAAAAAAAAAAAAAAAAAAAGAAAAGAAAAGACACAAATCCATTCACTTATAGACACTTAATGTTAGACTAAGATGGCATGCAGAGCAAAGGGATAGATTGCAATAAATGCGGACCTTCTGTTCTCTTTAAGAAGTCATCATCTTCCACAAGATCGTGAAGCTATTTTCCAATGTTACCATCCAGGGGCTGCATTTTGCCTTTCGTATGTATAGCACTATCCCTCCAAAATCAATTTTTATGTAATTCACATAGAAAAATGTGATCCCTACACCAAAGTCTCAAAATAACTAATTATATGGTAGCTGGGGCAAGTGGAAGATAATCCAGGACAATGTGGCATCCCCATCCAGTTTAAGAAATGAAATATAGCCAATACAGCGGAAGTTCCCAGTGTACTCACCCTAATTGCAATCCCCTTTCTCCTCTCCAGAAAAAGGGGTCACTATCCTAAGTTTGGTGTTTATCATTCCTATAAACTTTAGAGTACTCTTAAAACTTTATAGTACTGAGAGGAGTGTTCCAAAAAAGCTGAAGCTATAGTTTCCTCAAGGCTTGATTGCAGAAGTGTTGACAATCATCTGATGCAGGGACACCCACCTGAGAAGACTGAGATGGAGAAGAAACAAATCTTCAAGTAGAGACCTTTTTGCTCTGGAATGGTATAGAAACTGGGCTAGTTTCTTAGTTAGCAGTTCCATGTTACAAACCATCTAAGCGAGATTTTGGAAATAAGATTTCAGGGAAAAGGACTTTTGACTCTGTTTTCTAAGGAAGGCAGATGCTACCACAATGCTATTAAATGTTATTATGGGTTCAATAATGGGGCAACAGCAGCATTTAGTGGTTAATCTCTCCAAATCCCTCAGGAAAATGGAACTCTTGAGAAATGATGAGGTTCTCAAGGGGCCTTTACAGGAAACACAGTGAAATTGTTTAGACTTTTTAATCAACCTAATTAATTAAGCATTTTAATTGATATAAATTCAACTTTAAGGCATTATTGAGAGGTTAAAGAAAACAGTAAATGGGTATTAAGCTGCATTTGGATATGTATATTTCATTCATTTATTGACAGTATATATATATTTTTTATTACTGTAGCAAAGACTGTCTAGGTGAGAAGATGAAGCATATTTTCTAGCATCCCTTGGAATAAGATGTAGACAATGAATGAATCCTGGCCAATGAAATTGAGTGGAATACCCCGTTCCCAAATTTGACCTATTAAATCTCATATATGATTCTCCACTCCCATGTGTCAGCCAATCAGATGAGGAATCCAAGAACTTTGGAGGTGGTGGGCCTGCAGGATGGAGCTGAGATCTTTGATAGACTGTTACATGGGGATTTCCTGGCTGACCTCAACTGACTCTGCCATAAGAGAAAACTTTAATTTTCTTAAGCTCCTGTTTTGCAGGTTTTTCTTTTGTAAAAAAAATAGCAGTTAGTCTTTTCCTGATCAATGTCTATTCTGTGCTGACTCCCATTTTAAGTCAAGGGATACAATGGCAAACAAGACAGGACTCCTAATGCCCATAGGTCATACTTTATAGCAGGAAGGCTAATAAGTAGTAAGAACTTACATTTTTATAGTGCTTTACAGTTTACAAAGTGCTTTTGTAGTCACCAATTCATTCGAATTTTATAACAATATTTTACAGATGAGGAAACAAAAGTTCAAAGATTGTAAGCATCTTTTATGAAACAGAACTAGAAACATGAGTGAGTTTTTTCACTTGCAACCCATTGCTCATACCACTGACCATGATGCTTCTCAAATATGAGGACATGACAGCAATGAAAATGCTAGACCTGATCAGAAGATTTCATTTTTTAAGTTTTTTGTCCTATTTTTATGAATTGAACCCAGGAGGGCTCTACCACAGAGCCACATCCCCAGCCCTCTTTGTTTTTTGAGATAGCATCTCACTAAATTTCCTGGGCTGGCTTTGAATTCAAGATCCTCTTACCTCAGCCTCCTCAGTTGTGCACCACTATGCCCAGTTCAACTTTATTTTTTAAAATAACATTATGCAGACATGTAAGGATCATTATGGCGGCACTGAACTGTAAGAGCAAAATAGGAAAACCAAAGTAGGTGTCCATCAAAAGGAGAATGGGAATATATACATTGTGGCATATTCAGAGAATACAATGTTTTATGGTAGGGAAAATAAAAACAATTAAAGCTGTAAGTGTCAGTAAGGATGAATCTTCTGATCATGATCAAGAATGATAAAGGCATGGTGGCACATGCCTGTAATCCCAGCGGCTCGGGAGGCTGAGGCAGGAGGATCATGAGTTCAAAGCCAGCCTCAGCAAAAGTGAGGTGCTAAGCAACTCAGTGAGATGCTGTTGCTAAATAAAAGACAAAATAGAGCTGGGGATGTGGCTCAGTGGTCATGTGCTCCTGAGTTCAATCCCTGGTTACTCTCCCCCCAAAAAAAGAATGATGAAGGCAAGAATAGTTATAATGCCACTGTAAAGTTAAAGATATTTATGGGAAAGATAAACACCAAATTTAGGATACTGACTCCCATTTCTGGGGAGGGGAAGGGGGTGCAATTGGAGTGAGTACACTGGGGACTTCACCTGTATTGGCCACATTCCATTTCTTAAACTGGATGGGGGTGCCACATTATTCTGGATTATCTTCCATTTGGAATTCCCCTGGATTAATTTTCTACCCTTCTCAATTCTGCTTTATGCCCAGGGAGGCTATCTTTTGTGGTCTACTGCAGATAAATGGGCTGCATGTTTTAGTTTTCAGAAGACTGGAAGTTGTGGGAAGAATGAGGTTCTAATTATTACAGTGGCTTTGGACTGGCCAGGTTTCTTAAACAAAGGTCATAACTCCTGTTAGGGGGCTTCTACCTAGCTTTCTTAAGGTCTTGGTAATTGCCCAGTCCTCTCATTCCTTCAGGCCTAGGAATGGAGATATTACCCTATTGTTAGTGTTCACTTATCAGATCATTTCTTATGTTTTTTAAAAACTCTGCCCATGCCTTGATTTATAGTCCCTTTATTAAATTCATTACTCCCTAAATAACCAACCTCAATAGCGCCATCTCTTTTTTCTCTTAACCTGAGAAAGGTTCTGATTAATAAAATAATCTCTCACTTTTTATTATCTCTTTTTTCCTTCACATTTTGGAATAATTCATAATTTGAAAATCAAGAAAGAAAAAATTTTTATTGAGTACCTATTTTATTTCAAGCACCATGGTTTGGTAAGGGTTAGTGATAGAGAGGAAAACAAATTAAATCTATCATCACAGGAAGTTATAGTATAGTAGGAGAGAAAGGTTAAAAAAAAAAAAAAAAAAAGGCAACGAGCTATAGTGGTTAAGATCAAGGTGTTTGAGTAGGGCACGGTGATGTGCACCTGTAGTCCCACCTACTGGTGAGGTTGAGGGAGGAGGGCCTAGCTTGGGTAACTTAATGGGACTCCATATCAAAATGAGAAAGAAACCAAATCCATGGAATTTATAGCCAGACAGAGCTGAACTCAGGTTCAGGCTGAGTCACCTACCGGCTATTTGACCCTGAGTTACAAAGGTAAAAATGGGCTTAATACCGCTATCTTTCTCATAGTATACTTGTAATGGCTAAAAGTAAAACCACTGCCAGCTGTGGTGGCACATGCCTATAATACCTGTAATCCCCGTGGCTGGGGAGGTTTTGTGAGGCAAGAGGATTGAGTTCAAAGTCAATCTTAGCAACTTAGTGAGACCCTGTCCCTGTCTCAAAATAAAAAAAATGTATGAAAAGGGTTGGGGATGTTGTTCAGTGGTTAGTGCCCCTGGGTTCAATCCTTGGTACAAAAAACAAAAACAAACAAACAAACAAACAAAGTAAAACCACACTATATGCTGGGATATCTTTAGTTCTCAATAAATTAATAAATATTAGCAAAAATTGTTGTTAATTGCAACAATAGTACTTTGTACTGGGTTGAGAGGTAGTACAGAGGAGATACTAATTAACTAGAGCTGAGGAGGTCAGCAAAAGTTTAATGGGTGAAGTGGTGTTGGAGATGAATTGCAAAGAAACAGTAATTTCATCAAAAGATCAGATGGGGGTGCTGGGGGTGTGTGGCTCAGTGGTAGAGAGCACTTGCCTAGCACATGTGAGGCAGAGTTTGTTCCTCAGCTCCACATTAAAAAAGTAATAATAAAGTTATGCCCATCAAATGGGAAAAGGCAGTCCAGGTAAACGGAAATAGCATGTGAAAGTACATGAAAGAATGAAACAGCATTATGTATTCAGAAAACCAGGAGCAGTTAGCTATTGCCAGAGGGTTAAGGCATAGACATAAAGAATACCGAGAGTAGAGGTAATCCAGGGTTACACACAATTTGATTTGGACCTGCAGCAAGTACCATGAGCATCCAGCAAGTACCCTACTCTATCACATTCATTTTATTCATTTTCTCTTTCTCATTATAAACACACACAATGTATAGTTAAGTACACCATAATTGTCAAAGTCAGATGATTATGAGGAAATACTGCAACCTAAATTTCCTTTCTAAAGGAAACATTTTTTTCCCCCTTGTGGTCTAAATTCTAACCCATGATCATGCTTGCATCTGATCATGTCTCTTTTGTCTCCTTGGATCTGGAACAGCTTTTGGAACACTGGTATTATGAAGAACCTAGGTCAAATATACCACAGACTCTTCAGTTTGGGTTTGTCTGATATATCCTCATGATTAGAATCCATTCCTGCATTTTTGGCAGGAATGACACAAAAAACATACTGCATTCTTCTGGGTTCACATAAGGAGAGGTATAAAATCAATTTGCTCTTTAGTGGTGATTTTGACTTTGATAACATTATTACAAGAGAATCTGCCAGGTTTCTCCATTGTAAACTTTCTTTTTAAAAACTTTTTCATATATACACACACACACACACACACACACACACATATATATTAGTTGTCAATGGATCTTTTTTTTTTATTTACTTGTGGTGCTGAGAATTCAATCCTGTGCCTCAAACGTCAGGCAAGTGCTCTGCAAATAAGCCACAACTCCAGCCCACTACCTTTCATTTTTAAATGATAAATGTTCTTTAGCGAATTACAATGAGCTATGTAAAAACAGGGCAAACCATATAAAGAACAACAGACAGTAAAAATCCTTTGATGCAGCAATTCCACTTTTAAGAATATATCTTACATAAGGATGTATGCAGAGGTCTAACTAAAATGATATTCATTGAAGCCTTATGGTATAGAACTATTAAAAATAATGGAAGTTTCTGTTATTAGTGGATTTGGTTCAGTAACTATCCAGTACTATGTAGCCACTATAATTAGGTGGTAAACGAGTACTTAGGGACAATACTCATTCAAGACAAGGTTCAATTTTTAAGAAAAATATTTTATATATACATATACAAATGTCATATACCCACATGTATATACACACATATAGTTGTTGAGTTTTTGCTTATGTTTATACAAACATTTTTATTACTTGATTTTATTACCTTACATGTAATGCTTATAAAGCAAAACAGTTTAATGAAAGTCATGTGAGCTTTTCTGGTATATGAAAGTTAAAAAAATAACAAAGTTCACGGCATTTAGTTGGTGATCAATAAATATTTGTTTCTCTTCCCTTGTGACACAGGTATTCAAGCACAACTTAGAAAATGGCAGATCTGGAATGTAGTTGAAGTTTTAAGGCAACAGGTTTGCATTTGATAACCCTTAAAACTTCTCTCAACTCTGATATTTCAAGATTAACACATTTTTTTCCTATTTACTTCTTACGTAGTTAATTAGGATAATACAAGAATTAAGTGTATTGATATCTGGTAGTTGTTACTATTACTAGCAGTATACATTTTGAACGGTGGGTTGTGGTGGTGTTGTGTGTAAAATTAAAAAAAAAAAAAAAAAAAGTAAAAAATGGCAGGACAGATGCAAACCCCAGCTCGCCGCCTCACTGACAGCTCTGTGATTCTCCTTTCTGTGGCAAGCGGTGGTCCTTAGGCCTCAGAACAAACAAACACGATCGGTGAGAAACAGATCCATGGAGCGGCGGGTCGAACCAAAGCAGAAGAGCGGAGCGCCCTTTTCCTCTGCCTCTGAGTGTGGAGACGTACAGAGCTCCTGAGTCCTGGTCAGGAAGGACGTTGGTTAAGTGTCTCCCAAGGAACCGAGAGGGCGCGGTGTGACCGCCTCTCTTCGCAGACACCACCTGGCCTTCACAGTCCCTAGCAGATAGGTCGCTTTCGCTGCGCACAGACGCAGAACTGCACCCCACCAGCAGAAATCGAGGCTGGACTGCCCTGCAGCCTAGACTAGCGCACAGCCCCGGAGGCGGGGGAAGGCGGGGCGCGGGCGCGGTCGGGGGCGGGGCGCAGGCGGGGGCGGGGCGCCAGCTGCGCGCGCTGGGCGGGGGCGGAGCGCGCAGCGTGGTCCGGGCCAGGCCTGCGCTCCTCCCTCTTCCGCGCCCAGGCCCGCAGCGGGCCGAGCTCCTCCCCCGGCTTGCTCGCTCTCTCCTCCCCTTCGCCCTGCGGTTCCTCCCTCCCTCCCTCTTCCTCGGTGAGGTGCTCCTCCGGCAGGCAGGCAGCATGGCGGCCGTGGAGACGCGGGTGTGCGAGACGGACGGCTGCAGCAGCGAGGCCAAGCTCCAGTGTCCCACCTGCATCAAGCTGGGCATCCAGGGCTCGTACTTCTGCTCGCAGGTAGACCCCGCTCCCCGGAGCGCCGCCTCCTCTGCGGACCCTCTTCCTCCTCTGCCTTCGTTTCCCCTCCCGCCCTCGCGGTGGTTCGGGTTGCGCTCCTCCTCTTTCCGCGGCTGCGCTTCGTCTTACCCCACCCCCGCCGCCGCCGCCGCCCCCTCCGGGCACTGTGGTTCTGGGGCCCTGGGGACTCGGGACGCGGGCGGGGGCGGGGGCGCGGTCCGCCGCGGCCATGCGAGCTGAGGGCGGAAGCCGACTTGCCCCGGGTGGCCGGGCAGCCCCAGGGCGACGCGTTAAGGGGCTGGTTCCGGCCGCGCATCCCGCGCGGGGGCGGTGACGCCAGGTGTGGACCGCCTAGCCCCGTGCAGGTAGGGGAGAAGGGACAGCCCGAGGTGGCTAAGCCGTCTTCCCGGCCGGACTCTGGTCTGGCGTGGGGGATGCGGACCGGGCCGTCGCTGGTGCCCGCTGGTTTAAGGGGCGGAAGCGACCCGCTGGACTTGGAGGAGTGGGTTGCCTCAGGACAGCTGGCTTCACAGAGAAGAGCAAAGCGAGACCCAGCCCCGCTTCTTTGTGTTTTACTACCGCATTTTTGACACTCGGGTAACTTCGGGGTGGGGGTAAAAAGGGGTTTGTGTAATTCATTCTTTCGGCATCCAAAATTATTAATTTAGAAAACCTTAACGGGGTGAGTCACTTCTCTCCATGACTGAATTTCCCACGGAGTGAAAAGGACAGCTCCGTTGAGGGTTTTTGCTTTAAGGCCCTAGGGTATTTTAGTAAGTTTTGTGCAGTGGGGCAAACCCAGCGATGAATGGGGTACTGACTGAAACGTGTGGTCCAGTGTTTGTGTTTACGGAAGAATGCTAATGTTTCTGCTGCATTTTGAGACTCAGAATAATGGCAAGGCGGCAGTAGTTCGGTTCTTAGTCTAGGTTTGTTGAAGAGAGGCACATAGATATTCAAGTATTAAATTGGTAGTTTCCTGGGGGGAGAGGAGTGTGAGTCTAGAGTTCAGAGGTCTGATGTTGGTGCTGTCCTTGCCAATTTCTGTGAGATCTTGAATTAGAAAAGTTAATTTAATTAATCTCTCTGAGCTCCAGCGTTTGTTCAGGGGTATGATAGTTTTCCTTATGCATTTCAGTACGATGTCCGGAGACCTAAATTACCATTTCAACGTGAAGTGCTGGTACAAAATAAGACTTTTTGTTTTTAAAAGGATGATAGTGGAATTTCACGCTGCCATATATAAAGTGTAAATAAGAATGAAAACAATGTATTAATACAAATAAGTATTTTCAGACATGAAATATATTAAAAAATGGTTATGTAAAAGTAAAAATACAAATAAAATCAGGTCATAAGGTCATAACACTTGTTAGATAAGCCATTGTGAGAGATCTTAGCAGTTATGTAGGTCTTGTTTTTAGATAGGGATATGATCCTTGACCTTGTTGGTATCATTTGGAAAAACTTGCACATGAAGAAATGTTGCTTGAGCTAAAAATAGCATTGGGGCTACTCAACATGCTAAACCTGCCACAGGTCCTGTTGATTCTTTAAGGTTTTCTAATTTGTTAAGGCCTATGTAGCACCTGGACTTAAAGCAAAAAAACAATAGTTTGCTTTTGAAAATTTGTGTACTATGTGAGTAGAATAATGTGGTTTACACCATATTTAAAATTTGATGACATATTTGTGATGATAAATGAATATGTACTGACACTTCTCTTTTAGAAATTTAAAAAAATACTAGGAAGCCATATTCATCAAGTGTAACTGTCAGAAAGAATATTGAATCATTTGTGGACAAATGTCAGACACATTGGTGAAAGCATGCAGGGCTTATTTATATTGTAGAATTGGGGGAACTCCGTATTGGATTTTGCATGTGTATTTCTTACACAGACATATCCAGAGTGGCTCTCAGCTTTTTTCATTCTTATCAACCACCCCCTATGGTCACTTTTTAAAATTTGTCACAGTCAGTTGTAGTTACTGTAGCCTCTTCATTAATTTCTTTGCTGTAATTCCCCACCTTGCACACACACTGCAAACAAACAAACAAAACCCCCCCAAAACACCCAAAACCAAAAAAACCCAAACAACCAAAACAAGACTTTTGTATAGAAGTTATTTTTCCCACAGTCTGATTATGCTTATCCTCATAATAGAGTTCCCATTGCTTTCAGAATTCTTTCTCCACAATTAGGGTATCTCTTGTGTCTAGCCTTATTCTCTTGTGCCATTCAGAGGATATCTTTGTAGTCTTTCCTTATCCAAAATGTCATTTGTCATCTGATATCATAGTTATTTCAATCCTAGCTTGAGACTTAAGTCACTGTAACTTTTCCTAAGCCTGTTTGCACATCTGTGCTGAAACTAAGACTTACCCTTGCCACTTCTCTGATCATTTTCGCTAGGAGTGACCTGTCTTCTCTCTGTCCCTAGCCTGTCTCACCTGTCTTTGGGAACAAATAGAACACAACTCTAAGAGGCCTTTCTTTAACATCATAAAATGTGTACACTTTTTCCAGTTATTTTGTCATATCACCTGTTTATTTCCTTTGTAACTTTTTATAAGCTCATAATTACCTTATTAGAAAACAGATATTAATATCTTTCAATCAAAAGGTGAACTTCATGAATAAACTATCTTGTTCATTATTCTGTGCTCATTTTCTAATGATACTCTGTGTAACAAGTGGTCAACATATGTTTGAATCAATGAATAAAAGTGTCAAAAGGCAGAATAATAGACGGTAGACTGCTGCATGAGTTACAACTGCTCCCTTTACTAGCTAGGTAACTTTGGGCAAGTAAACTTTGTTTTTATGTTTTCTTTTTAAAATGGAACCATTAGTAGTACTTAGGATATTGGTGAAGACTAAATGCCAAGTATGTAAAGCACTTAACACAAACTTGATAAGTATTAGCATTTATTGTTACACTGGGTTTTATGTTTAAGAAGGTAGAGATATTTTAATCCAGGAGCTTAATTTTAAGAAGACTTCTTCTTTAGGAGTAAAACCCATTTTACTTGAAATTGAACTTTCCAAAAGTTCTCAATATTTGATTGTGTTTCTTGAAGTATTAATTCTTATTAAATTAAGAGTAGTTTGTATATGCCTTCTTTTCAGTGTGTAACAGTTTTTTGGAGATAGTCCTCATTTTTGTATATTATGAAGTGTCTTGTGCACAGCAGGTCACGTTCAGTAAATTAAAAAAAGAACAATTGACTTGCTATGGAAAGCAAAGAATTCTGCATTTGCATTATCCTTTATAAAGACTGAATAAAATGTTGGGCTAAGGATGTACTGTCATTTACTTACTCACTTGTGATTGAATTTAATTTCTTTTAATTTTTTAGCTGCTAGTTTAGCAACTGTCCTGTGCTGCTTGCTTTCTTGTCCTGAGTTAAAGTATTAGCTAGAAAGGACCTGAGTGATATGTAACTGTTTATACTTAATAGGCATTAGAAAAAGAGATAGTAAAGGTGGGCACACACCTGTAGTCCAAGCTACTTGAGAAGCTGAGGAGGAAGAGTTGTTCCTACCCTGGGTAGCATAGTGAGAGACATGTCCCCAACCCACCCCACACCATGAGAGAGAGAGAGAGAGAGAGAGAGAGAGAGAGAGAGAGAAAGATAGTAAATATAATGTAATTTTGGAATCTGACCTGGGCTTAAATCTTTATTCTCATGACCTTGGATACAGTGTCTTCTGAATTGTAAGCATCTTATGGAGCATCTTCTTGGAGTTGAGGGGAAGAGTGAGTAAGAGAGCACGCCAAGCGCCTAGCATAGTGTTCTGTAAATGATTTTGTTATGCCTACAGCCTATATGTAACACTATTAAAATCAGTTAATTTTATACCTAAGGAAGGTATAAAAATGTTTGAAGGGAAGTATTATTTATTTATGAACATTTGGACAGGTTCTTGTTTCAAGTTCTTTGAAAGAAGCAGTGGTAAAGTAATGTGATTAACTCGCTCTTCAGAAAGAAAGTCTGGGTGAGCATCTTGTAGGTTGAAGTTGAAGGTGAGGAAGGAACACTGTTCAGACATGCAGCATCTTTGAAATGTAACCCAACCCACTGAAACTGTTTCTTTTTTAGCAACAAAGTTCCTGACAATGCAGTGTGTTTCTGGAACTTGTCTTTATCATCAGTAGAGATATTCCATAT
Source organism: Sciurus carolinensis (assembly GCF_902686445.1). Lineage (NCBI taxonomy): Eukaryota > Metazoa > Chordata > Mammalia > Rodentia > Sciuridae > Sciurus > Sciurus carolinensis. The sequence continues at coordinate 57,106,082 of NC_062222.1, read as the reverse complement.
TGTGTTTTTTAAATTTCTAGGCATTTTCTTTGAATTCCTCACATTACTCAACACTGCTGTAAGTTAGGTGAATTTGGGTACAACTGTCAGAGTTTGTAAGTAAAAGAATAGGACAGAGGCATAAAAGGGTAGATTTCTTTTTAAACAAATAACCTCACTAATTGTTTATTGCAAAAAAAAAATGCAGGTTAAAAACAATTATTTATGCAGGGATAATTTCTGGGAACTTTTTAGTGTTTATCCTTATGAACATGTTTGCATATTCTTATATTTATGTGCATACATTTATATATGTTTTTGCTAGTGCTATGATATACATAATTGTAGGGGATTTTCTCAGTCTTTTATTTTAAATGATATATTGGGAGTATCAGGTCATAGTTACATTTTATGTTATCTTCTGTAAAGGATGAAGTAGATTTATTTGAATACTGTCATTTATTCACTGATGATTGAATTTAGTTTTTTCCCCACTTTTTTAAGCTGCTGTTTACTCTTTAATAAGTTCTTATAAAATTTAAGTAATTTTTATTTATTTATGAGTGTAGAATAATAGAACTGATACATGAACCCAGGTGGAACCACCCAAACTGATTCTATGTCCTTATCATGAACATAGTTCTCACAGAATAGTTAGTGGATTATTGTTGGTTCAAGAGCCTTCTGGTGGTCAGTGAGTTTTTGTCATGAATTATACTTATCATAGAACTTGTAATAGTGAACCTTATTTTTGTTGGGAGGAATCAGAAGTTATACAAGTCTTAACTCTCGAGTTATCGTTTTGGAAATTTAAGGCCATTACAATGGAGACAATCTCCTATTCACTTAGATTGTGGGTTGAAAAGGTTTTTTTTTAGGTGAGTTTTTTCAGGTTTGGCATATTTGCAAAATTTTTATAGTTTAGTAAGTTTGGTTGGAACAGATGTAATTGCATGGCTGAGCTTTAAATGCTACCCAACTTTAGGTGATAAGAAGAAGCACTGGCATGGTGACTGCTTCTGTATTGATGAGGAATTTCCTTTTTTGTTAATAACAAACCTGTTTAGGTAGATGAAACATAAGTAATAGTACTTTATAGAACAACCACAGGACTTCTCTTCATAGTGAAGTTTTAACTTAATAGGATGTAAGTATTATTATGATTTTTTTCTGCTTGATCCTGAACTCAGCTCTCCTGACCTCAGTTTAACTTGAAGCATTCTTTTATTCATGCTTGAGTATGTAGTGCTCACAGCCCAACAGTTATGTCTTTTTATTTTGATTGCTTCATTTAGTGCCAGTCTTATCTCTGGTTTTTAATAAACAACAATTCAAAATACTTTTATGAACCAGGCCTGCCTTCCTCACTGAGTATGTTTGGCAGCTTTAGTTAAACCTGCGAGAGGGACCCTGTGAAATATCTCCTGCATTACATATTGTAAATACGTTTTTTCCTAGTTTTGTCTCCAGGTACCTGTTTCATGCCAAATAGAGACTTTATCCTGCCGTGCCAGAGCTGTTATGTGTATCTTGGAAAGCATTCCCCAAAACCTAATCAGCTGGGGTGTGCTATCAGCTAGTGTGCCATTTATCTGGATCATAAACTCAATCCTCTAGGGAAGTTAGGTTTAAATAGCAAATAAAATTAGGACTTTAAGCTGGGTGTGGTGGCATGCCTGTAATTCTATGACTTGGGAGGCTGAGACAGGATTATAAGTTCAGAACCATCCTCAGCAACTTAGAGACCCTGTCTCAAAATGAAAAATAAAAAGGACTGGGGATGTGTCTTGGTGGTTAAGTGCCCTGGTTCAAAATCCTGGTACCAAAAAAAAAAAAAAAAAAAAACTTTAGCAATTTCCTTTGCCATCATAAAGTGGTAAGTAATAAAAGACCTCTCCATATTGTAATTCTGTATTTAATTATTCTGACTTAAGTGCCAAAGGCAGCCCTTTGTATCAGATTTTGAAGGTAACCAAGTTTCTTCCATCAAGTTTCAAGTTTAAATCAGCCAGTAAAATAGGTAAATATGAGGGCACTAAGTTTTAGAAATGACATGACTTTTTTTCTCTGATATCGTTAACTGGGTTGGTCATTTGAATACTGATAACTTTGTGCCATTCATGACTAAACAAATGTAGAAAAAAATAAATTCAGTTATTACATGAGTAATTTAGTATTGCTTTTGAATTGAAGTCTTAAGTACTTAAAATCAGGATTTGTGTTTATTTTTTCGGTGTTGAGAAAAATTTAAAAAATTAGTAGTTCATTCATATGCCGTGCTGCAGTAAATGCCTGTATACCATAACTTATTAAAAAGAACATTACAGGAAAACAAGTAAAAAATAAGGCTCCTATATGTCCCTTACTTCCCTATGTGTCAGGTACTCCATATCCTGAATTTTGTGTTTATCTTTCATTTGCTTTTCCATGTTTGAGTCCTTAAATAACATATTATTACAGTTTTTATGTTTTAAAAGTTTTATAAATGAAATCACTGCATTGTTATTTGGTATTCCAGTGAATTAATGTATTATACTTTACTTGTTCTTTTGTTAATAGAAATTTGGGCTGTTTGCTACTATAAACAGTGCTGCCCTAAACATGCTTGCAGCTAATGCCTGATGCTTGTGTGCGAGTTTATTTTGGGGATACATATAGGAGAAGAATTCTTGGGTCACAGGATATGTCTTCAGTTTTACTTTGATGATGACAAATTGTTTTCCAAGTGGTTATAAGTGTACTTCTATTATCTGAAAGTTTATATTATATATTCTGTAATACATAGTATTTATATTAATATATTATTACAGTTTCCTATCTTGGGTATTTTGATAATACAGAATTTTAAAAAAATTTGGTCAGTTAGCTATTGTGTTGCTTAGGAATAGCAGCATTTATTGGGCTATTTTCATATTCATTAACTTGGAAAAACTTAAAAAAAGTTTGCATATCCTCAAGTAGCTTATGTTATACTTGTATAGACAGGAAGTACTTAAAAACAAATGCCAAGAAAGTGGTAGTCAAAGTTATAAATACGGAGTTTTTTCCTGAATTTTAAAAAACTTAATATTGAGTTTCCCTAGCATCTTATGAAAATTTTCAAACAAATAGAAAAGTTTGAAGAATAATACAGGTTGAGCATCCTTAATTTAAATCTGAAATCTGAAACTTAGAGTATCAACATAATCCTCAAAAAGTCTCAGAGTTCAGAGCCTTTCACATTTGAGTTTCTGGATTAGTAATGTTAAACCAGAGAAGTCTGAGCAAATGTTGCCACAACTGTTCCTGGCCAGTTTGAGTAAGGGGTACTCAACTGGTGTAACTAACCGCAGTATACAATTAGTAACACATCGCCTTAAAGTGCCACTTTGCTTTGCTTAATTTATGTGTACTTGTATGTGTGCATTTGTTGAGATACATTTGAGAATTCCACAGATTACATGGCATTGCATTCATTAAATAGCATGCATCTTCTCATCTTTCTTACTATATTACTGTTATTACACCTAAGAAAATTAATAAGAATTCCCTAATACTGTCTAATAGCCAATCCTATTCAAGTATCTCAATTGCCCCAGCAATTGCCCCCAGCATCTTTTATAAAAGCATTTTTAAAATCAGAATCTTATCAGTTCTCATAGTACTTGGTTGTCATGTCTCTTGACTATTTCAATTGAGAATTGTCCTCTTATCTGTATTTCATCTGTATTTAACTTTTTGAAGACACCAGTCATTTGTTTTATAGAATATTACACATTAGGTTTTTTTTTTTTTTCCTCCTCAGTACTGGGGATTGAACCCAGTTAGACAAACACTGAGCTACATTGCTGCCCGTTTTATTTTGAGACAGGGCCTTTTAAAAAATTTGTTTAAAAAAATTTTTTTTTTATAAATGACAGTAGAATGTATTTTGACATGTATATATGGAGTATAATTTCCCATTCTTGTTTGTACGTGAGGTAGAGTTACACTGGTCATGTATTCATACATGCACAAAGGAAAGTTATGTCTGGTTCATTCTACTGTCTTTTCCCTTTCCCATCTCCCCTCCCTTGCCCCCACCCTCCATGCATTTCTATGAACCTTGACTCCTCCCTCCTCCCTGCCTGTTGTGAGTTAGCACCCACATATCAGAGAGAACGTTCAACCTTTAGTTTTTTTGGGATTGGCTTATTTCACTTAGCATGATAGTCTCCAGTTCCATCCACTTGCCAGCAAATGCCATAATTTCATTCTTCTTTATTGCTGAGTAATATTCCATTGTGTATATGTACCACATTTTCTTTATCCATTCATCTGTTGAAGGGCATAGATTGGTTCCATATCTTAGCTATTGTGATTTGAGCTGCTATGAACATTGATGTGACCACATCACTATAGTATGCTGATTTTTAAGTCCTTTGGGTATATGTCTGGGAGTGGGATGACTGAGTCAAATGGTGGTTCCATTCCAAGTTTTCTGAAGAATCTCCATACTGTTTTCCAGAGTAGTTGCACCAATTTGCAATCCCACCAGCAATGTATGAGTGTACCTTTTCCTCCACATGCTTGCCAACATTTATTGTTACTTGTATTCATGATCATTGCCATTCTGACTGGAATGAGATGAAATCTCAGTGTAGTTTTAATTTGCATTTCCTCTAAATGCTGGTGATGTTGAACATTATTTCATATTTTTTTGACCATTCATATTTCTTCTGTGAAGCATCTCTTCACTTCCTTTGCCCATTTTTTTGATTGGGTTATTTGGTTTATTTTTGGTGTTTTTTGAGTTCTTTATCCTGGAGATTAATGCTCTTTATCTGAGGTGTAGGTGCCAAAGACTTTCTCCCATTCTGTAGACTCTCTTCATGTTCTTGATTACTTCCTTTGCTGTGAAGAAGCTTTTTAAGTTTGATAAAATCCTATTCACTGATTCTTGATTTCTTTACTTTAGGAGTCTTGTTGAGGAATTTGGTTCCTAAGCCAACATGATGGAGATTTGGACCTACATTTTCTTCTAGTAGGTGCAGAGAAACAACATCCTTTAGGGTACCAAAGATAGCCTTGAATTTGTAATCCTCCTGTCTTGACCTGTGAAATAGGTGGGATTACAGGTGTGCACCACTATGTCTAAATAAACGTCATACATTTTGGATTATCTGATTATTTTCTCATAGTGTCTTTACTTGTTCTTTTAGCCTTTGTGTGTGTGTGTGCGTATATATATTTGTGGTACTGGGGATTGAACCCAGGGGTTCCCTACTACTGAGCTAGGTCCCCAGCCCCCCCCCCCCCCTTTTTTTTTTTTTTTTTTTGCAGTGCTGGGGATCGAACCCAGGGCCTTGTGCTTGCAAGGCAAACACTCTACCGACTGAGCTATATCCCCAGCCCTCCCAGCCCTTTTATATTTTATTTTGAGATGATCTCACTAAGTTGCCAAGGCTGGCCTCAAACTTGCCATCTCTTCTTGCATCAGCCTCCCGAGTCACTGGATACACAGGTGTACAACACCGTATCTGGCTATCTCTCTTGCATTTTCTGTAAATCAGAAATTAAGTCAAAATGCCCAGTTAGATTCTAGGTAAACATTGATGAAGTTCATAGATAATACTGTGTATTTTCATATTGCATCATGTCAGGAGACACAGAATGCTTGGTTTATTCCAGTCCTAATGGTTCTAAATTTGATCACTTGGTGAAGAAGGTGCTGGCAAATCATTGTAAATGTATATCTTTCACTTTGCAAATAATCTGTGGGATGATACTCTGGCACTGTAGAAATATGCATTTCTTCAGTAGTCTTTAAGTGGTTTTAGCATATTTGATATTTCTTGCTTGATAATTATTTCATTGGGGGCTGCAAGTGGTGATTTTGCTCCAGTTCTGTTTTTTAGTAACTGAATTTTTTTTTCTTCAGTAAGGCAGGATTTTTCTAATCAATTGATAAAAGAAGTATGCCACCTAAAATGGTAGTGTTAATATTCCTACTAGAAAGACAGGGAAGGGTAGTTTCCTAGTCACTTCAGTGGTTACAAATATTTTTGTTGTTTTTTAAATTTTTCTGGTTAGTGACTTTTTTTTGATGTTCAAATTGTCTTATTTGTTCAGTGGTACCATCTTTAAATTGACTTCTTCTGAGCCTCCTCCATTAGTTTCTGATTGCCTCTCTTTCTGGTACAAGACAAATCTGATTTACCTTGTATGTTTCCTACCCTAGATCTGGAGTAAATCTATTTCTAAGCAGTTCCTGGTTTCTGGTAGCAATGTCTATTAGACGCATATATCTTTTGTTGTTGTTTTGTGAAAGTGGTGGATAAAACTGCTGGTTTCTTAGCATAAATCAAGGCAGTAGCTCCATACTGTACCAGTGTTATATTCTGTATTGCTTTGTAGTAATGAAACCAGTTTTACTTAAGTATGTCCTTTGTGTAGCAATAAAAATTATTTTATTTAAAAAGTGCCAGATCTTGGTATTGGAATGTCCTTGCCTCTAGGAGAAGGGAAGTGATGTCCTAAGGAACTTTTCAGATGTGGAGAGCATAAGACAGCAAAGAGGGCAGTTTTTCAAGTACCACACTAAATAGTTGAAAAATGGGATAGGTAATGACAGACTCTTAAAGACTTCCAGAAGTAGATGAATTAAGAACTGAATTTTGATAAAAAAGTAGGTATGTGAATAAAATAAATAGGTAGATAAATAAAAAGGCGTGTTTTAAGGTAGAGGAGAGAACAATCCCTCCAGGGGATGGATGTGTTTATGGAAGTAGGAGAAAGTTTAGGCATGTGTGTATGGCAAGTAGAAAACCTTTACTTTAGTGAAGAGCACAAGTATGGCAATGTAGAAATATATGGAAATGAATGGATTGTTAGTGGGAATAGAGGCCTTGTTCCATTGAATACTTCTTTTTTTCCCCCAAAATGTAAACATCTTTTATTGTTTTTCATTATAAGATACAGTACATTCATTATCTTTGCAAAATTTAATATAGTAGTATATAAAGTTAAAACTATCATAATCTCAGCATTTTAAAAACATCTTACAGTTTGGTTTATTATCTGTCCAGACTTTTGAATGTGTGTTATATGGAGCTTAAAAACATTGATACTGTTTCAAGCCGGTCTGCATGGCTTTGCCATTAATTAGCTGTGTGTTTTCTGGACATGTTAATCTGTACTGCAGTTTTCTTATCTTTAGAATGGGGTGTTTGTAATAATAGTACCTACCTCTTAGATTTATTGTGAGAATTAACAGTTAGTAAGTGGTAAATCCCTAAGTCAGTGTTTATAAACACTCCCACGTTAGCTATTGTTTTTATTCTTTCAAAACAAAAATATAATCACTGCTCTAAATTATATACAGTTGTTTTTATGTCTTTTAAAAAAGTAACCATTATCATCTTAACCATTTTAAGTACTCGGTACAATCCAGTAGTGGTTAATGCATCTCCATTGTTGTGAAGCAGACTTCCAAAACTTTTTCATCTTGTATAACTGGAATCCTGTTTCATTAAATACCTCTCCTTGGCTCTCCTCACCCCCTCCCTGCCTCCTGGTAGTCACCATTCTTCTTTCTTTGACTACTTCACCTACCTTTTACAAGTGGAATGATATCTATTTCCTTTTGTTATTTGCTTTGCAAGGTTAGTTCATTTTGTCGCATCTGACAGAATAATTTTCCTTTTAAAGGCTACATACTATTTCATTGTGTGTATACATCATATTTTGTTCATATCATTCTTTGGGCATTTGGATTGTTTCAACCTCTTGGTTATTATGAATGGTGCTTATGAACATGGGTATGTAAATATCTCTGAGTACCTACTTTCAGTTCTTGTAGATGCATACTCAGAAGTGGGATTGCTGGATCATATGATAGCTCAATTTTTAATTATTTGACTAACTACTATAGTGTTTTCAGTAGTGATTGAATTGAATTATTTTATAGTTCCTATAGTGTACACGTGTTCCAGTTGAACCACATCCCCACAACACTTGTTTCGTAGTAATCAATTACCCCAATGAGTGTGAGGTGATGTCTCATTGTAATTTTGGCTAGTGATATTAGCACCTTTTCATACAGTTGTTGGCTCTTTATGTATCATCTTTGGGAAATGTCTACCTAAGTCCTTTACCTACTTTTTAATTGAATTTTTTGTCTTTTATGTTAATTTGTAGGCTTTTTAAAAACATAATCTAGATGTGAACTCTGTATCATATTAGATTTGCAAATCCTTGCCCTACCTTTGTAGGTTGTCTTTTCTTCATTATACTCCCTGTGTCCTTTGAATAAAAGTTAACATTTGATGTAATCCTGTTTGTCCAGTTTTGCTTTTGTTGCCTGCACTTTTGGTGTCAGTTCTAAGAAATCATTGTCAAATACAGTGTCATAAAGTTGTCCCCTTATGTTCATTTGGGAGTTTTATAGTTTTGGTTCTTACATTTATATCTTTAATCCATTCTGAATTAATTTTTTTGTCTATGATGTAGGATAAAGTGCATCTTCCTTCTTTTGCATGTGGATATTCATTTTTCCAGCAGCATTTGTTGAAGAGACTCCTTTATCCCACTTAGCCATCTGGGTATCCTTGTTAAAGATCATTCGGCCATATTTGTAGAGGTTTATTTGTTCTTATGCCAGGACCACATTGGATTACTGTGGCTGCATAATGTGTTTTTGAAATCAGTATGTGTGAGTCTTCCAACTTTGCTCTTTTTAAAATGTTATTTGAGAGAATTTTCAATTTCTACAAAACATGTGTTTTTTTTTTTTTTTTTTTTTTGATACCTGGGATTGAACCCAGGGGTACTTAACCATTGAGCCACATCCCCAGTCTTTTTTAAATATTTTATGTAGAGACAGGTTCTTGCTGAGTTGCTGAGGCTGACTTCGAACTCATGATCTTCCTGCCTCAGCCTCCCAAGCCACTGGGATTACAGACATGCGCCACTGTGCCTGGCAAAAAATACCATTTGTGATTTTGATAAGGATTGTGTTGAATCTGTAGATGACTTTGTGTAGTATTGACATCTTAACATTATGTTTTTAAATCCATGAACATGGACTGACTTTCCATTTTTTGTGTCTAGTTTTCTTGGGAATGTTTTGTAGTTTTCGGTCTATATACCTCATTCATCTCCTTGGTTAGGTATATTCATAAGTATTTTATTCTTCTTAATGCTATTGTGAATTGCATTGTCTTAATTTACTTGTCCATTTGTTACTTATTAGTATGTAGAAGTTTATGATATTTTGCATGTTGATCCAACTTTGTTGGATTGGTTTATTAGATCTAACACTTTTTTTTTTTTTTTTGGTGGAATCTTTAGAGCTTTTAAGATACAAGATCAGGTTATCTGCGAATAGAGATAGTTGTACCTCCTTTTCGGATGCTTTTTTTTCTTTCTCATACCTGTTCTCGCTAGGACTTTGAAAACAGTGGTGAATAGAGGCGGTGAGAGCTGTTATATTTGTTTTATTCCTGGTCATAGAGGAAAAGCTTTCAGTCTTTCACCATTGAATTTGATGTTAGCTGTGGCTGTTCATACATAACCTTTATTATGTTGACGTAGTTTACTTTTTTCTTGTGTTCAATAATCTTGTCTTGCTTTTTCTCCTTCAGTTGAGATGATTAAGTGATTTTGTTCTTCATCCAGTTAATGACTATGTATTTATATATTCAATACATATAATATTACATATAATATATAATGTGTATATGTACATATATGTGTGTGTATTACATGATGCTTGTATGTTGAACTATTTACCCCTGAATTCCAGGAGTAAATCTCACTTAGTCATGGAATATACTCTTTTCAGTGTGCTTTTTATTCTAGTTTGTTAGTATTTTGATGGGGATTTTGCTTCCGTGTTCATAGGAGATGTTTGTCTGTGACTGATTGGCTTTGGTGGCAGTGTAGTGCTGATGTCATAGAATGATCTTGTAAGTTTCTCCTTATTTTTGTTGCATCTTCTCTCTTTTTACTGGTAACATATATAATGTACAAAAAAGATTAATATAGTTTAAATATTTAATTGATATACAAAAACGATTAATATAGTTTAAAAATTTTTGATTGATATATAATTATATGTATATGTACAGTATGATATGTACAGTATAATGATATGTACAGTATGATATTTCATTTTGTGTGTATAATGTGTAATGATCAGTTACCATATCCATTATTTATCATTTCTTTGTTGGTAACATTTAAAATCCGCCCTTCTAGATGTTTTGAAACAGTATAAATTATTGTTAACTGTAATCTCCTACTATGCTATAGAAAATTAGAACTTATTCTTCCTACAAAATTATAATTTTGTATCTGTTAACCAACCTCTCTGTGCTCTCCTTCCCTGGACTCTCTTCCCAGCTTAAACATTAGTTCATTCTCAACATCTGTGAGATCAACTTTTAACTTTCACATGAGTGAGAACACGGTGTTTGCCTTCCTGTGCCTCGCTTCATATAAGGTTCTCTAGGCTTATCTGTGTTGTCACAAATATTTATGGCTTAATAAAATTCCATTGTGTGTTTATACCACATTTTCTTTCTTCCTTCATCTGTTGACACTTAGGTTGATTCTATATCTTTACTCTACTATTATATGTAGTGTTGCAGTAATCATGGGAGTGTAGCTATCTCTTCCATTCTTTTGATAATATACCCAGTAGTGAGGTTGCTTGATTATATTACTTTTATTTATTTATTTATATTTTTTAGTTGTAGGTGGACACAATACTTTTATTTTTTTAATGTGGTGCTGAGGATCAAACCCAGTGCCTTATTACGTGTGCTAGGCGAGTGCTCTGCCACTGATCCACAACCCCACCAGCCCCTTATTTTTATTTTTTGCTGAATCTCCATATTGTTCTCCTTAGTGACTGTACTAATTTACATTTTCACCTACAATCTTTCTGTGCGTCTTCTTCAGTATTTGTTACTTTTTGTGTTTCTGATGATAACTAGTCTCAATGGGGGGAGATGATGTAGGAGTTCATTGTTGTGGTCTTGATTTGCATTTCTCTGATGAGCAGTGATGTTGAGCATTTTTTCATGTATTTGTTGGATATTTGTATATCTTTGGAGAAGTGTTTATTTGTGTCATTTGTTTTTAAAGTGGATTATTTGTTTTTTTGCTATTGAATTATTTGAGTTTCTTATATTCTGGATATTAATCTCTGGGATGAATAGTTTACACATAGTTTCCTCTATTCTGCATGCCATCTTTTCACTCTCTTGTTTGCTTTCCTGTTCAAAAGCTTTTTAGTTTGATGTAGTACTGTTTTTCTGTTTTTGCTTTTTGTTTCCTGTATTTTTGGGAAAGTCTTATTCAGAAAATTCTGTCATACCAATGTTCTGAAGTGTTTCTGCTGCATCCTTCTGGTAGTTTTATGTCTTACTTACATTTAAGTCTTTAATCCATTCTGAGATGATTTTTGTATATTGTGAGTGATGGTGGGTTGGGGGGAGGAGGATCTAATTTTGTTCTGCATATGAATGTGCAAGTTTTTCAGCATCAGTTTTTGAAGGGACTGTCCTTTCTAATGTGTGTTCTTGGTGTCTTCGTCAAAAGTCAGTTGTCTGTAGATATGGATTTATTTCTGAGTTCTCCATTCTATCTCATTGGTCTGTGTCTTTTTTTTTTTTTTTTAATATTGGGAATTGAACTCAGAGGCACTTTACCACTGAACCACATCCCCAGCCCTTTTAATTTTTTATTTTAAGACAGGATTTCACTAAACTGCTTAGGGCATTGCTGAATTGCTAAGGCTGGCCTCAAACTTTTGATCCTCCTGCCTCAATCTCCCTAGTGCTGGAATTGCAGGTGTGTGCCACCAGGTTCTACTTGTGTGTCAGTTTTTTTTATACCAGTAACATGCGGTTTTGGTTGCTACTGCTTGTATATTTTGAAGTCAGGTATTAAGCCATCTTCAGCTTTGTTCTTTTTGTTTACTGTTGCTTTGGGCTATTCTGGATCTTTTGTGGTGCTATATAAATTTTAGGATTATTTATTTCTGCAAAGAGTATCATTGGTATTTTGATAGGGATTGCTTCTCTCTTTTTCTTAATGTAGCTAAAGTTTGTTACTTATGCTGATCTTTTTAAAAAATAGTTTCATTGAAAATATAATCTCTTAATATTCTCCAATATTTATTATTGTCTTCCTTCTGCTAGCTTTTTGTTTATATTTCTTCTTCTGGTTCCTTGAGTTATAAAGTTTTGTCTGTGGATTTGAGATCTTTGTTTCATAATGTGTTTATAGCTGTTAACTTTCCTCAACATTGTTTTTGCTGCATCCCATAAACCTTGGTGTTTGATGGTTTTATTTTTTATCTCAAGGTGTTGTAGCTTTCTGTCACTGTAATGCATGAGATAATCACCCTGTAAAGAGTAAAGGTTTATTTTGGCTCACAGTTTTAGAGGTTTCAGTCCCTTGCTTTTGTCCTGTGGTAGCAGGTGATGGTGGCAGCATGTGGTAGAGCAAAGTCACTCACTTGTGGCTGGGAAGTAAAAGAGAGAAATATATAGTGGAGTGGGCCCCACCTTCTCCTTCAAGGACCCACCTCTTATGACCTGATGACCTCTCACTAGACCTTACTTCTTATAGGTTCCACTACCTCTCAATAGCACCTCATGAGGGACAGTTCTTTGTGGGACATTCCAGATCAGAAAGAAGTATAGCACATGGTTTCCTTATGAGTTCTTTTCAATCTATTGGTTGTTTACAAGTGTGTTTTTTAATTTCCACATATTTGTGCATTTTCCTGCTTTGCCTTTAACTTTTTTTTTTTAATTATTATTTATTTATTTTTGCAGTACTGGGGATTGAACCTGGGACCCCATGCTTGATAGGCAAGTGCTTTGCCACTGAGGTACATTCCCAGCCCTTTTTAAAAATTTTAAGAAAAGGTCTTACTAAATTCCATTCCAGGCTAGTCTTGAACTTGGAATCCTCCCATCTTAACCTCCTGAGTAACTGGGATCACAGGTGTTTACTTAGTTTTTTGAAAATGTAAAGCATTGTAGACTTTGTTGTATGCTCATATGTAAAGTTAGTTGCATTACTTCTGTTGGCTATGTAGAATTTTCTTGCATGATTGAATCATAATTCAGTATATTTTATATTGATACTTAAATTCTCTTTATAATTTTTTGCCATCAAAGGTAATTCTAAAATGAGCATTAAAGTTGCATTTATTTCCTTTGGTTAACTTTCTGTAAGGGAAATTACTGGGTCAAGGTATGGTGTAAAGGTAATTGAGGGTCTTTTTTTTTTTTAAAGGGTTTTAAGTAGTGACAGTGGCTCTGAATGTAAAGCTAGCAAAATAATGAAGATTGAGTGCTTCCTTCCAGTGCCTTAATTTGTGTTCTAACTGCTGTAAAGTTGGGAGAGAAGTGTAAGATTTTATTTTCAGCTTTAACTTTTTTGTAAACTAAATTTCCGTGAGGTTGATTTCTTGATATTTTCCCCATTTTTTAATTTAAAAATGTATGTAATTTTTTCTTTTTCAACATATTTCAAGTAGCATTATTTAATTATTTGAGAATATTGAAAACAGTTATGATCCTTAGTACCACAAAACTAAATAAACAGTAAGTTCTTGTTGTTGAAGCAATTTTACAATATTGGGAAAAAGATTGATTTTCCATTCCTATCACCTCATCATCGCTATTCATAGAGGGCCTAACAAATGTTAGTATACACATTGTTATGCAGTTATAATTGAAACATTATGCAGTTTCATGTTGTTTTTGCATTTGGTTTAAAAAATTATAGTCACTGTCAAATTCTTTAAGTGGTCTTTGATCACCCTTTACCCCCACAAAAATCAGCTTCCCCATTAGTTAGCACCTTATATTAAGGGAACACACAGTAGGACCTCCAAATGATTAGTTGAATGAATGCATTTAGTGAACCTTCTTTATAGTCTGGGGCTTCTTGGGTGATGGGTTTACCTGTAGGTATTTCATAAAACTGTATCACCATTTCCTGAATTTGTCAAATTTAAATGCTTACTAGGTTATAGGCCAGGCACTATACTAAGTGCTGGGGATAAAACAATAAGAGAAAAATGGGCAGGTTCCTTGCCCCGCAGGGTCTGCAGTCTTTAAGGGAGGCTACATTAAATAATCACAGATAAGGTTAACTAAATAGATGTATGACAAGTACAACAAAGGAAAGGTGGTGTATGGTACTTGTGAGAAATTATAGGTAGAAAAAGGTATGTGATTCATCTGAAGAGGTGGTGAGATGGTGGTCAGAGAATGCCTCATACAGGAAGTGATATCTGACTTGAGATTTGACAGATAACTGGGAGGAACAGGTGAGGAGAAGAGGGAACCATGTGAGTAAAGATGGGGTTGGAGAAGTACACCTGTAATGGACAGAGAAAAGGGGGAGCGCGGGTGATGCTAAACAGATGGGGAAATGAAATAAACATGGGGCCAGGTTGCCCAGAGCCTTGTTGGCCATAAAAATGTACCTGCCTTATGCTGGTGAAGGCACTGGACTCATTGATACAAAGATGATAAGGATGGATGATTTGAGAGTTGCTCAGTAAGTAAAATTAACAGAATTTGGAAGTTTATTAGCTCTGTCAGTAAGGAGTCACTTTTGGACAGTTATACTGCATCTTTATTAAAGTAGGTCCATGGCATTCCTGAAGACTCCTTTAACCTGTGCTGTAATGAGCTGAGAGGGAGTCTGAGTGATGATATAGGTATCTTAAAGGGTATATGTAAATAAACAGTCCCTTTAAGAATATTGACTCTGTTTTCTCTCCTCACTGGAATGGAAAGGAACTTGTGTGTGTGTGTTCAGTTCCTATCTACTGGTGTACCAGGTTCTTCACATTCAGAGTCTTGTTGGTTAAATTCTCTGAGCAACCCTATGAGGGTAGTATTATTAAATACTCATTAGTGCAGCAAAAAAATTTACCCAAGGACAAGTATTGCTCTTAAGTTAAAACCCAAGTCTTTCTTTTTCAAGCCCTTGTGTTCCCTTGATGTTGTTCTGTTATTGACTTGGCTGAATGGGGATAGGTTTTATGGAAATCTTGCAAAATTACAGAGTCAGGATTGGCTCCACCTGAGGTTGTACAAAGTCCAGGTTAGGAAAAAGCTTTTCAGTCATTTTGGCTAATTTAGTATCTCCACTTGCACGTTCGGAGCTGAGCTTGCAGGCAAAGTTGTCAGAGTTAGTCAGAGTTCTGTTTCTGAATGTACCTTTTCTTGCTTTGTGAAATAGTAGCTTCATTTATACAGAATTTGCTTTCCTTGAAAGCTCAACTCAAATACTTCTTCCTTCTGATTCTGTCTCAGAATCTGATCTTGGTCTTCTGAACCTTTATAACATTGTGTTCTGTCTAGTGCTTATTATAGTTTTTTTTAATAATTTTTTTTGTTGTTTTAGTTGTAGGTGAACACAATACCTTTATTTTGATGTGGTGCTGAGGATCGAACCCAGGGCCCCACACATGCTAAGCGAGTGCGCTACCACTGAGCCACAACCCCAGCCCTACAGTTTTTATATAGTGATTTTTCTCTGCATTTTCTCTCTAAATCTTTTAATTGATTTCTCTTAACAGATAGCATAAAATATTTTTTAAATTAATGTTTTTCATGTTTTTCAAAGCAATAGTGTTTATGTATGTTTAGGTTACTAGAAATAACCACAGAGAACATTTAGGTAGATAATATTCTTCCCAGACTTTTCTGTGTCTTTTTCTTTTTTAATTTAAGATATGCTTGATTCTAAAAGTAGTAATCTGGGTTTTGGAGTGTGGCTTAGTGATAGAGCATGTGTTTAGCATTTGTGAGGCCCTGGGTTCAATCCTCAGTACCTAAATAAATAAATAAATGAGAGTAGTTGTCAAAATGCAGTAAACTGAAGCAGATTAAAATAACTTTAAGAGTGACTATCATTATTTGGTAGGAGCTGACCATTTTCAACAATTAATAGTAGATACAGTCATTATGGCACTGGTTAGAATATATAATTCATCAATTCTAATTACCAAACTATTAATTTTGGTAACACGAGGTGTGTGTTAGTCAGAACCTCTTCCTGGTATGCAAAGGCAGGAGGGTGCAGCTTGGGATTACTTGTGATGCATCTATATTCCATGGGTTTTATATCCATTGATTCAACCAGTTGTAGATTATCTGTATTTTAGGGGGAAATTCCAGAGAGCTTCCAAAAGCCAAACTGGAATTCACACTGTGTGGAATTTGTGCTACATGGAATCCACTTAAGTGAAGTGACATGTAGGCATACTTTCTCATAGCCTCTCACCTTTTCACAAGTCATCTTGCTCTACCACTCACTGCTTGAGCATTGTTTGCCTTGAGTCTTGTTATGTACTATGCAGTTGGACCTTTGATGATTACCTCTGTATTGAACGTGTATAGACTTTTTTCTTCTCATTATTCTCTGAACAATACAGTATAACCTCTATTTACATGGCATTTACTTTAAATTGGGGGTTATAAGTAATCTAGAGATGATTTTAAAGTAAAAAGGAGGATGAGCACAGGTTATATGCAAATATTATGCCATTTTATCTAAGGGATTTGGACATCCATAGACTTGGTATCTGTGAAAGGGTCCTGGAATCATCCCTGGATACTGAGAGACTGGTAACTGTATTATGAGATCTTTGGTCTTATATAAATTCTTTGGACATTGTTGAAATTTTTGCTTTGCAGGCCACTAATCTGGTTAGATTTAGGCTGCAAGTTCTGTGGATTTTGGTTCACATGTCAGTTCATTTGTCAAGGATTTTGCAGTACTTTCAGATCTGTCCCAGAGCTCAACCTGAAAAGGAGATGATAGGCTATTGTTAGCTCTGTTCTCACAAACATCAGAATAACTTCATGAGGTATTTCTGGGCTTCTTGAATATCTTCATTTTGGTCCTCTGTCCTTCTGGACAGTTGGAGTTTTAGTTACTTGCATTGTTGTGCCCTTCCATGATTGTGCCCATGTCTGGAGCTAAGTGGCAGGAGGAGGAGAGTAGAAAAAGCGATCAGATTTTGCTTCACCTTCTTTGGACCACAGCCTCATCAGTCAGCAGTGGAAAATGCCCATCCCTCAGAATTTTGGTTCATACAGGCTTTTGTGAGCTGCACCTCAGCATTGTGTGGGGGCTTAGATGTGAGAGAACAGAAAGGAAGATAAATTTCTGTACTCTTAGAGCATGATAAAAATTTCTCTTTCCTATCCTTGAGCCAGAATTACAGGGTTTCTTCTGAGCATTTTATGTTTCAGTGGTCACTTCACGTTGCCCACATGGTTTCAAACTGGGGACATACTAAACTCATCACCAGTTCAACGGTACTTTGAATTTTACATTTCTCTAATCTGCCTGCCACTATTTACTTTTCAGAGCTTTCAAAAAGTTGATCCATGCATTCTCTTCAGATTTCATAGTTGGACCAAATCTGTCATGTCTGTCTCCTTTGCAGTTTGTGACCACTGGTAATTCTGCTCACTGTGTTTATTTTTAACGTTAAAGCAGTTTTCTTAAGGGTTGCTTTTGTATCTGCAAGCCTTGGTTACAGGCTGTGCTTGGTTACAGTAGGCTTTCCTTCTTTGTCATGGTCTATTTTAGGTAGACATACTTATTTTTGTAATGTTTTGCAGTTTGTTTGCTTGCTGGTTTGTTTTGGCTGTACTAGGAATTGAACCCAGGGCTTTGTGCATGGGAGGCAAGTGCTCTGTGGCTGAGCTACATCCCCAGCCCCTTGTAACATTTTAAATGTATCTTTTACCATCCCTCCCTGATGGTTCCTACATTCTCCTTTTAAAATTTAAATTGGTATGTAAAACTTCTGTGTTCTCTCAGTGAGTCATTTGGGGGATAGAATTGTGATTTATTTAAGGAAATGTGTATCAGTTTCTGTGAGAATGTAAAAGATGTTGGGTTATGAAAAAGTATTATGTTCACAACCTGTTTAGAAAAGTTTTATAAATGGGTTGGATCAAGTTGCTAACTGCTAATGGCAGCTCTCATTTTGCACAGTTTTGATATGCATGAATTTAGTTGTCATGGTTTACTTAAAACCAATTCTCCAACAATAATACAGATTGCAGTTACCATAGCATATTAAAGTGAAGTATTTATTACATAAAGTAGACTTACTGTCTGTAAATCACTATGCAGACTGACAGATGTGCATCTTGATCATTGATTAGTCCCTTCACTTCTTTGAAAGCCTGTGAAGACTGTCATTGTGTGTTTACCACTCAGTTCACATGCAGACAGCAAAGCTTGTAGTTGTGTTGCCTTCTTGATTCCCAGTCATAAACTTACTAATGAATAATCAACCACAAGGAGGAATTGACCAACAAAGATGAAAGTAGAGCAAAGAAATGTTAAGTGATAATGCTGGAAGTGAAATTTAAATCAAACATAAATGGGAGTTGTAAAAGAAATACATGTGAATGACCACAGGGATCTGGACATTGCAGCCTTTTTAGAGACTCTGGGAAGAACTGGGGAGGCAAAATGACATAAATGAAGAGAGTGGTTGTGATGAAAATATGATGATGTTGTAGGGGAAGGGACACCAGCAAAATCTTCACATTATGGAAACTTCCAGAGATATTGAAAAGACAAAAGATAAAATGCAGAAGCTACTTTAAACCTAGAAAGGAGTATTATAGTTTGCCAAGCATAAAATACTTTTCTGTTTCAAAAGTTATACAGTGAGAAGAAGGCAAACATATTCCAACTAGTCCATCAGTTTTAAATAAAACTTATTCTAATATTTCAAGTTATGGTGCACTAAACAAATACTAGTTTCAATAGTTTTTCATTGCCTGGTACACTTTTAAGAGTTTTTATGTTTTTTTTTTAAATTTATTTTTATTGTAAACAAATAGGATACATGTTGTTTCTGTTTGTACATGAATAAAGGCATACCATTTGAGTAATCATATATCTACACAGGGTAATGGTGTTTGATTCATTCTGTTATTTTCTCCCCCCCACCCCTCCCACCCCTCTTATCCCTCTATACAGTCGCTCCTTCCTCCATTTTTGCCCCCCTCCCACTCCCATTATGTGTCATCATCTGCTTATCAGCGAGATCATTTGTCCTTTGGTTTTTTGAGATTGGCTTATCTCACTTAGTATGGTATTCTCTAATTTCATCCATTTGCCTGCAAATGCCATAATTTTATTATTCTTTATAGCTGAGTAATATTCCATTGTGTGTGTGTATATATATATATATATATAGCTGGGTCAAATGGTGGTTCCATTCCAAGCTTTCTGAGGAATCTCCACACTGCTTTCCAGAGCGGCTGCACTAATTTGCAACCCCACCAGCAATGTATGAATGTACCTTTTTCCCCACATCCTGGTGAACACCTATTGTTGCTTGTATTCTTGATAATTGCCATTCTAATTGGGGTGAGATGAAATCTTAGGGTAGTTTTGATTTGCATTTCTCTTATTGCTAGAGATGTTGAACATTTTTTCATATATCTGTTGATTGCTTGTACATCTTCTTCTGTGAAGTGTCTTTTCATCTCCTTAGCCCATTTGTTGATTGGATTATTTGTATTCTTGATGTAGGAGTATTTATGTTTTAATGAGAAGTGTAAAAGTCATGGAACAATTGTAATGTCTCCTTTGATTATAAAACTTACTTTGTGTGCAGCTCATAAAGTTTTTTTATGGTTTCATACTATCATTTAAAGCAAGGCCTGCCTGTATTAAGAAACAGTACTGTGGAATTGTTTAAGACCATTCTGTGTACTATGTACTACTGTTAGAAAAAAGAAAATTTTAACTTTGGGTTCCTGAATGGAGATCAGAGATGCCATGAACTCAAGTCTGTATGGGATTTTGATTGGTTTAAAACATTTTGGTAACTTTCTGTTGTGGCTGGAATAGACCACTTCTTGACTTGACCCTTGCTGATATCTTTAGCTTTCCCTCTTCTTCTCATAATATTTTTTCTTTTTAGCCTTTATAACTTAAATTATGTAGTTAGCCATGTAATGTTTGTCTAGAATGGTCAGGAACCTGTCTGTATTCACTGGTGAATGCCTGTCACTTAGCCTAGTACTTTTGTTATAACTTACTTTCAGTGTTTGAATGATAAATCAGAATTATGTGCACATGTAATATATACATGGATTGTGTGTATGTGCACAAAGGGATCGCTTTGATGTGATTTTCAAAAGATTCAGTGATCTAAAAATGTTAAGAATGTGCTAAAGGAATAGGAAAAGAACTCTATCCCTATTAGCCAATGACATGATTCTATATTTACAAGACCAAAAGCTCCACCAGAAAACTTCTAGAACACATAAATGAATTCAGCAAAGTAGCAGGATATAAAATTAACACCCATAAATCCGTTGCATTCCTATACACCAGTGATGAATCAACTGAAAGAGAAATTAGGAAAACTTAATTCCCATTCTCAATACCCTCAAAAAAAAAAAAAAACAAAAAAAAAAACGAAAAGAAAATATTTGGGAATCAGTCTAACAAAAAAGGTGAAAGATGTCTACAATGAAAACTATAGGACATTAAAGAAAGAAATTGAAGAAGACTTTAGAAGGTGGAAAGAACTCCCAAGCTCTTGGATAGGCAGAATTAATAATGTCAAAATAGCCATACCACCAAAAGCACTATACAGATTTAATGTAATTCCTATTAAAATTTCAATGACATTCTTCTTAGAAGTAGAAAAAGCAGTTATGAAATACATTTGGAAAAATAAAAGACCCAGAATAGCCATAGCAATCCTCAGCGAAAAAGTGAAGCAGGAAGCATCACAATACCAGATCTTAAATTATACTCCAGTAACAAAAGCAGCATGGTATTGGCATCAAAACAGATACATAGACCAGTGGTACAAAATCGAAGACAAAGAGACAAACCCACATAGTTACCTCACTCTAGACAGAGGTGCCAAAAACACACATTGGAGAAAAGGTAGCCTCTTCAACAGCTGGTACTGAGAAAACTGGAAATCCATACATAGCAAAATGAAATTAAACCCCTGTCACTCTGCACAAAACTCAAAGTGGATCAACGACGACTTTGGCATTAGACTAGAGACCCTAAGCCTACTTAGAAGAAAATGTAGACCCAGCTCTCCACCATGTCGGCTTAGGAACTGACTTCCTCAACAAGACTCCTAAAGCCCAACAAGTAAAATCAAGAACCAATAAATGGGATGGTATCAAACTAAAAAGCTGCTTCACAGCAAAAGAAACAATTAAGAATATGAAGAGAGCGCCTACAGAATGGGAGAAAATCTTTGCCACCTGCACCTCAGATAGAGCATTAATCTCCAGGATTTATAAAGAACTCAGAAAACTTAACACCAACAAAACAAAACAAAACAAAACAAACCAAAAAAACCAAATAACCCAGTCAATAAACAGGCTAAAGAAGTGAACAGACACTTCACAATAGAAGAGATACAATACAAAAAACAAAAACCTTAAAAACAATGACGCATACAGGAAGGACAACCCTGACTTTCCTAAAAGCAGGAGATGGAACTTCCACATGGAAGATGCCACCCTCTACACAGAGGAATTATTATACCCAGAGATGAGGCATCAAAGCTGAAGAATCTGTACAAGTCCACCTTGTTAAATTAATCCTTATATTCCTTGTCATTTGTCCACCATTAACCACTCTAGCTAACCCACCTTGCCTTGTCACGTGTGCACAATTTACTACTCTGTCCAACTCAGAAGATAAGGGTTTAACTACCTCCAAATACAGAACCCTTAGGAGTTAGAGCTTCAGCATATGCATTTGTGGAGGACACATTCAGGCTATTGTGGGCTCCAATTTCCTTGGTCCAATTTCCGTTTTGGGTTTTCATATGATACAACTTTAAAAAGATTAAATAGATGAATAGGTATTTTGTTATTTAATAACACACCAAATACTTCAAGCAATGGACTTCTTCTAGCTTCAGATTTAACTTTAAAAATCCTTTTCCACATTTCTCATAAATACTGGCTCAATGGAGGCTTTACCCAAATACTGTTTATTCTTATGATTTTGTGTCAAGAATTCTATTTGAGTTTTATTCTATTCTATTTTATTCTTTCCTAACCAAAAGCATTAGAAAGATTAAAAAAAAAAAATTTTTTTTTTTTTTTTTTAAATCAGAGGCACTTATTCATGGAGTCACACTGCCAGCCCTTTTTATTTTGGGACAGGGTCTCGCTAAGTTGCTTAGGGCCTAAGTTGCTGAGGCTGGCTTTGAACTTGTGATCCTCCTTCCTCAGTCTCTCGAGCCTCTGAGATTACAGGTATGTACCACTGCAGCCATTAGAAAGATAAAAATTCTAAAAGTTCATAGAGCTGTAAGTAGTTGCTCACGCATTTATTCTGTAATGAATGCCCTCCCTTCCCCCTCCATTTGTTTGCTTATCTATTATATTTATCTTTTTTCCATAATGCTGGGGATCAAACCTAGGGCATCACACAGGCTAGGCAAACATTTGCTGTGAGTCCAGCCCCCTATATTTGATCTTAACTCTCAAAAAGTTGTGTTTGAGAAAGTTCTAAAGTCTAGACAGTGAAAGTCATGCTCTTCCCAAATGCAATCTTTTGCCAGGCACACTACCGATAATCCCAGGGGCTTGGGAGGGTGAAGCAGGAGGATCATAGGTTCAAGGCCAGTCTCAGCAACTTAGCCTGACCCTGTCTCAAACTACAAAATAAAAAGGCCTCGGGATGTGGCTCAGTGGTTCAGTGCTCCTGGGCTCAATCCTGGGTACAAAAAAAAAAAAACAAAAAACAAAACAGAAAAACACCTTTTATTTTTAATTGGAAAAAAAAGAAGAAATACAATCGATCCACATATATATGAAAAAATGTTCAATGTCTCTAGCAAGTAGAGACTGCTAATCAAAACTACTCTATGGACTGGAGATATAGCTCCGTTGGTAGAGTTCTTGCCTTGCATGCACAAGACCCTGGGTTCAATCCCTAGCACCACCAAAACAAAACAAAAACAAAAACTACTCTATGATTCCACCTCACTCCAGTGAGAATGGCAATTATCAAGAATACAAGTAGGGCTGGGGAAATAGCTCAGTTGGTAGAGTGCTTGCCTTGCAAGCACAAGGCCCTGGGTTCGATCCTCAGTACTACAAAAAAAAAAAAAAAAAAAAAAAAAAAATGAATACAAGTAACAACAAGTGTTGGCAAGGATGTGGGGGAAAAGGTATACTCATACATTGCTGGTGGGCCTGCAAATTGGTGCAGCCACTATAGAAATCAGTATGGAGATTCCTCAGAAAACCTGAAATGGAACCACCATTTGACCCAGTTATCCCACTCTTCGGTATATATCCAAAGGATTTAAATCAGCATACTATAGTGACGTGGCCACATCAATGTTTACAGCAGCTCGGTTCACAATAACTAAATTATGGAAGCAACCTAAGTGCCCTTCAATAGATGAATTGATAAAGAAAATGTGGTACATATACACAGTTGTATATTACTTAGCCATGAAGAATGAAGTTATGACATCTGGTAATAGATGGAACTGGAGACTAAGTAACATTAGCCAATCCCAAAAAACAAAAGGCCGAATGTTCTCTCTGATATGGGGATGCTAACACAATAAAAGGGGTAGACGATAGAAGTTCATTGGATTAGCCAAAGGGTAATGAAGGGAAGGGAGGGGGTATGAGAATAGGAAAGACAGTAGAATTAATCAGACAGAACTTTCTTATGCTCATATATGAATACACAAACAGCATAACTTCACATCATGTACAACCACAAGAATGGGAAGTTATATTCCATGTATGTATGATATGTCAAAATACACTCTACTGTCATGTATATCTAAAAAGAACAAATGAAAAAGAATGTGCTATAGGACTTTATATAGATTTATATAGAGAGTGAAGTGGATACTTAGCATAGATGGTATTATCAAAAATTAAAGATGTAACTTTGCATTTGTTATCTAGACATATGTTATTATTTGTTACCATGTACATGCATCATAAATTGTTACATTGTAGAACATGAAACTAATGTTACTAATGGTTGGATGGATTTTATGAATATAGTATTTTAGTGATATGGGGATGCTTACACACAATACATGTATAGTGGTGGCAGTAGGATAGAGCTGCTTGTTGCATGGGACATTCTCAGCCTGGTAAATTTCAACTTTTATAAAGTTGTGCATTTCTTCTAGTTTTAAAAATCTTTGTTTTCCTTTCAAGATTATGTATTGATTTTTATTAGACACTAATTCATATTTTAAACTTAAGTGTTTCTTGTTTGGCATCTACATACATTTTTAAATCTATGTTATAGTGAATCAATTCACAATAAGATAACTGAAATGTTTCTTGATTTGTTTGCTGTTCTAATATTGTAGAGGCAAAATATCTATAGGTAATTAATAACGTTTTTGTAACTTTAACTCTAAATCAGGTTATTTCAGAACTGGCCAATTGCTTCTAACTTAGAAATCCTTTTCCCCCTTTTCTTATTTCCACGTATTAACAATTTTTAAAAATTATTTGCTCATTTATTTATTCCAGCACTCTTAAAATTGTACAGAACTCCTGTCAATACTTTTTAAGTACATTGGGCATTTTGTCAATTTCATCTTGGAACTCTCTCTGACAACTCTCTGACTTCCACTAATCAGAATTCCGATTTCCTGGGTTGGCTTCCTAGAAGTCTTCCTTAGAGTTTTTTGGAGATTCCATTTGTCTTTCTTGTCATGTCTTATTTGTACTGATGGCTCTCTGTCAATTTTCTTGTTTTTGTGTAATGTTTCCTCCAATAGCTTGCTGAGAAAGATTTTTGAGATTCTGCGTATATGAAAATGTCTGTGATAGTCTTGACACTTGAAGTTTGACCAGATATAGAATTTTAGAGTGGAAATTCTTTCCTCAGAATTTTAATTCTATTGCTTCTTATTCTTTTAGTTTCTAGTGGTTGTTGAAAAGTCTGATGCTATTGGTATTCACAATCTTTGGTGTATTGTAATTTTCCTCCCTTTTCACTAGAAGCATATTGAATCTTCTCTTTTCCCCGATGTTATGAAATTTCATGTTAGAAGCTTTGGGTTAGCTGATTTTTATCCTTTGAGGATCCTTTCAATGTGGAAGCTCCTGTCCTTTTCAGTCATGGAAAACTATAGGCTATTTCTTTGATTTTCTCTTCCTTTTCATTCTGAAACCTTTATTGTTTAAATGACTCCTTGGCTTAGTTCTCTAATACCATGTCTAATTTCACTTTTCTTTTTTTTTTTTCTTTTTAAAAATGTGTTCTAATTAGTTATAATGACAGTAGAATGCATTTTGACACATAACACATAAATGGAGTATAATTTCTCATTCTTCTGGTTGTACATGATGTAGAGTTACATAGGTTGTGTACTCATATGCACACGGGATAATATTATGTTCAATGTATTTTGCTATCATGCCCATCCCCCCATACCTTTTCCCCTCTCTTCACTCCCCTCAGTCTAATTCAGAGTACCTCTGTTCTTCCCTTGTCTCCCCCCCACTTTCCATTTGTGAATTAGCATCCACATATCAGAGAAAACATTCAGCCTTTGGTTCTTTGGGATTGGCTTATTTCACTTAGCGTGATATTCTCCAGTTCTATCCATTTACTGGCAAATGCCATAATTTCATTCTTCTCTAAGATTGAGTAATATTCCATTTCTGTGTGTGTGTGTGTGTGTGTGTGTGTATGTGTGTATATATATATTTTTCCAAATGTGTGTGTGTATATATATATGTGTGTGTGTGTGTGTGTGTGTGTGTTTCTTTGTCCATTCATCTGTTGAGGGACACCTTGGCTGGTTCCATAGTTTAGCTATTGTGAATTGAGCTGCTGTAAACATTGATGTGGCTGTGTCACTATAGTATACTGATTTTAAGTCCTTTGAGTATAAACTGAGGAGAGTGGGATAACTGGATCAAATGGTGGTTCCATTCCAAGTTTTGGAAATTCCAAGTTTTCTGAGGAATCTCCATACTGCTTTCCATACTGGCTGCACCAATTTGCAGATCCACCAGCAACATATGAGTATACCTTTTCCCCCACATCCTTGCCAGTATTTATTGTTGCTTGTATTCTTGATAATTTTCATTCTGACCTTTGTGAGATGGAATCTCAGTGCAGTTTTGATTAGCATTTCTCTACTTGCTAGAGACATTGAACACTTTTTAATATATATGTGGATCGATTGTATTTTTTCTACTGTGAAGTATCTGTTCAGTTCCTTAGCCTGTTTATTGTTTGGGATTATATATTGGTTTTTTTTTTTTTTTTTTTTTTTTTTTGGTGTTAAGTTTTCTGAGTTCTTTATAAATCCTGGAGATTAATGCTCTATCTGAGGTGCAGGTGGCAAAGATTTTCTCCCATTCTGTAGGCGCTCTCTTCATATTCTTAATTGTTTCTTTTGCTGTGAAGCAGCTTTTTAGTTTGATACCATCCCATTTATTGGTTCTTGATTTTACTTGTTGGGCTTTAGGAGTCTTGTTGAGGAAGTCAGTTCCTAAGCCGACATGGTGGAGAGCTGGGTCTACATTTTCTTCTAAGTAGGCTTAGGGTCTCTAGTCTAATGCCAAAGTCGTCGTTGATCCACTTTGAGTTTTGTGCAGAGTGACAGGGGTTTAATTTCATTTTGCTATGTATGGATTTCCAGTTTTCTCAGTACCAGCTGTTGAAGAGGCTACCTTTTCTCCAATGTGTGTTTTTGGCACCTCTGTCTAGAGTGAGGTAACTATGTGGGTTTGTCTCTTTGTCTTCGATTTTGTACCACTGGTCTATGTATCTGTTTTGATGCCAATACCATGCTGCTTTTGTTACTGGAGTATAATTTAAGATCTGGTATTGTGATGCTTCCTGCTTCACTTTTTCGCTGAGGATTGCTATGGCTATTCTGGGTCTTTTATTTTTCCAAATGTATTTCATAACTGCTTTTTCTACTTCTAAGAAGAATGTCATTGAAATTTTAATAGGAATTACATTAAATCTGTATAGTGCTTTTGGTGGTATGGCTATTTTGACATTATTAATTCTGCCTATCCAAGAGCTTGGGAGTTCTTTCCACCTTCTAAAGTCTTCTTCAATTTCTTTCTTTAGTGTTCTTTAGTTTTAATTTCACCTATTGGTCATTTGTTTACTTTTGGGGGAAATTTCCTATTTTTTGTGATAATTCACAGGAGATGGTTTCCCTCACATGTGGCCTTGGTGGGACCAAGCTTCTTAGGGTGTGTTTGTTTATTTGTGGTTATGCAGCTGCTCATGCCAAAGTTCTCTAGCTTCATCTGTGGGTTTAGAGTAAGAAAGAGCAAAGAGTGGAACATGGGTGTCAAATGAACCTGCCTGTTTCCTAAGAAATTTTCTAGGAGCTGCATCCCACAGTGGAGTTTACATTTTGTTTGCTAGGTTAGATTACATGATCACCAGTATCAAGAAGGTTGGGAAGGTACTTGGGCTCTGAACTTTAGCAGAATTCTGATGGTGTTAAGAAAAGGGGACACTGACTGAATAGACTGTTTGTAGTCTTTTTCCAGAAGGTAGTAATGAAAATAGTGTACATTTTCACCTACAAGTAAAAAAAAAGTCTTTTGTGTATATGATCACATTAATCTACATTCATTCTTCAGTATATATTGAAGACCTCTTCAGTGCCAGGCACAGCAGTAAGCATTGTGGGTGCCTGTGGCTCCCATGTGTTACCACAGTCATGATCTGCATAACGATGTTTTGAGCAACGACAGGCCACATATATAACAGTATATAGTACATAGCTTAGGTGTGCAGTAGGATATAACTTCTAGGTCTAAGTATATTCTTTCATGTTTAAATAATGAAGAAATCACCCCATTGTTAGTTGATTCATGACTGTGCCTGCCATGTACTAGGTAGCATGTTCACTGTTTTCATATGAATTATTAATAATACTTCACTTACTCTGTATATTATCTTCTGGAGATATCAGTCTACAGTAGAGGCAGTAATAATCTCACTTTATAAGGGAAGCAACCAAGAATACATGATGGTGGTTATTATTGTCTCCTAGAGTTGAAGATAGTATTTTAGAGCTTACAGTGGTATAGGTAATACATGGAGCTGCTTAATTAGAACCTGGCTTTCTAGTTTTAAGATTGATACTAACATAAGGCTTTGAATATAGTGCACGCATGAGCATTTGCACACACACATACCCACATCCACACACACGGTTTGAATATAGTGTGTGCATGTGCAGTAATAAAGCAGCTTTCTTGACTTTTAGTTGTGTAATCCTTGGTTGGAGTTCTTGTTTTGTGTGTTGTGCTTTTGTTGCGTGATAAACAAAATTAACTAAATTTGTCTTTCTTTAATTTTGCTATTTGTAAAATGGGGATAATGTTATCTGATCAGTAGGTTTTTGTGACAATTAAATGAAAGTGCAGATATTCAGTAAATGGTAACATAATTATTATTGTTGTCTTCCTCGTTATGACTTATTATTGTGTGTAAATGTGGTAATACTGAAGAAATCGCATGTTCCCATTTTAGTTATTGAGACTGATGGTTAATCATAATATCCCTCTCTTTTGTGGCAGAATCATTAATTATTTCTTACCAGTTTTTTTGTAACTGTGTTGTACAGAGGAAATGATCTTTTTGCCAATTGTTTTTTTTGCAGTTTGACAATAGGGATAAACTATTTTATTCTCTTGTATTAGTTTTCTGTAGCTACCATAACAGATTATTGCAAACTTGGTAGCTTAATGCAACACAAATTTATTATCTCAGAGATTAGTGGCTCAGAGTTCCGACCAAGGTCCCAGGGCTAAATTTGGGTGTCGGGAGGTCTGTGTTCCCCTCTGGACTTAGAGGAGAATTCATTTTTTTCCCCCTTTCAGTTCCTAGAAGCTGCCCACATTCCTTGGTTCATGGCCACCTTCCTCCATTTTTAAGGCCAGTAATGGAACATCTCCCTGACCTTGTTGCTCTCATTACATCTTTCTCTTGACTACTTCTGCCTCCCTTTTCTACCTTTTAAAGACCTGTATGATTATATTGATCCATCTGAATAAAGCAGGATAATTGTCATCTCAAGATAGCTGGGTAGCTCCTTAAATCTTATTTGTCACATAACCTAACATATTCACAGGTTCCAAAAATTAGAACATGAACAACTTTGAAGGACCATTAATTCTCATTGCCATGCATCCCATTCTCCCCAAAAGATGAGGCTTAGGCTCAGTTTTAGTTTCATACTGAAATTTTTTTAGTGCTCTGGATACCATTTTATACATTTAAGTGTGTGTTCATGTTGTAGGAAGGAAGAGTTATGACCCAAGGTGTTCCCCCCTACCCCCCTTTTATTTAACTGTTGCAGGTTGTGGAGAGTAAAGGGGAAGGTGTGAAGATCTTGGCCCGGGAGAGGGAAACTGACCTCTAGAGAACCTTGGTCAGTCCTTTAGGGAGGGCAGCCTTAGTGTCACTGGTGTAATATGGTTTGATTACTGCATATTGTAGGGAGTCTTTCTTAGCCTTTCTCTTGTTCCTGTCTTCAAAGATTAAAAACATTTGTTGGAATTTGTTAGTGTTTTTAATGATTTCAGTAACTTTGTACTCTTAGAAGAGATGATAGAAATTGAAGAATAAATAAGGTCTATGTCTGGTTGAATTATTATTTCTAATTACTTGAGTTCCTGAATTCAATTTATTACTCCATTTTCACAATTTATTACTTAATCCTGGTGTCTGAAACATGTTACATTTTCCTAAATGAGAAGTTTTGTCTTTCTGTTACATTCATCCATTCTGATCAGTCAGTCAACAAGTACTTACTGAAACCCTGCCATGTCCCAGGCTCTGCTTGGGTCTGGACAGTATTGGTGAACTTTAATACAGTCCCTTCCTTTGCAAGGCTTATTGTCTGAGGGCTGTTGACACATAGTGAACACAACAACTGCTCAGATGGGTCAATGTGTATAACGACTGATTGGATTCTGCTATAAATAATGGAAGAATCTGGAAATTATCCTTTTTTTTTTTTTTCCTAGTGTGATTGATTAATTAACTAGGGGGTCTTTTCACATACTTCAAAATAACTTGGTGAAAGCCAGGTATGGTGGCACATGCCGGAAGTCCCAGCTACTCATGAGAATGAGGTAGAAGGAACACTTTCTAGCATGCCTGAGGCTTGCCCTGAGTTCAGTCCACAATACTGCAAACAAAATTAAAAAAACCAAATAATTTTGTGAGATAAAGTTGAAATATAGTCATATATTTCAATTTACATATAGGCTAATCTTGCTTATTGGAAGTAAAGTTTAGATTGCTTTTTTGAAGTGAAATTTTGTTTTTATATTTTTAGTTGTTGATGGACTTTTATTTTAATTTATTTTTATGTGGTGCCAAGAATCAAACCCAGTGCCTCACACATGCCAGGTGTATGTGCTCTACAGCACTGAGCCACAATCCCAGCACCTGAAGTGAAAGTTTGAATAGGTGTCATTTCTCAAGCTTTTCCCACCAGTTCTATTTCTTACAAATGAATTTTTAATAACTATTTCTTATAAGTAATATTCCTTAAAGATGTTTCTAATTAAGGAAGACTTGACACTAATTTCCTTTTTGTTCTTTTAGGAATGTTTTAAAGGAAGTTGGGCTACTCACAAGTTACTACATAAGAAAGCAAGTAAGTAAAATCACTTATTTGTCTTAGAAGTGACTTTTGTGCCAGAAGACAGAAATTTTTCTAGTTATGAAAATGTGTATTTAAAAAGTTCTTGGGGCTGGGGAGATAGCTCAGTCAGTAGAGTGCTTGCCTTGCAAGCACAAGGTCCTGGGTTCGATCCCCAGCACCCCCCCAAACAAAAAAGAAAAAGTTCTTAAAGTATAATCCTGATAGCTAGGTTTATAATGTGTTCTTTTATTCCTTGTAATACTCAGATAAACAAAACATGACATAATAATATCTTCATGAATCTTTTTTCACATATTTAACATGAAAACATGAGATCTTAGCTGGGATGAATGGATCTTGCTTGACTATACCCGGTAGTGCCCTAATCTTTTGGCACTCTCTTATGTTTGCTAGAAGTGTTTGCATATTGTAGGCAGAGGATGCATGAGCCAGACACCTTTTGCTTAGTTTCAGTTCATATTGTTTTTCTACTCAAGAGTTATAGTATAGTCAACTTTCGTTATCTTTGGGGTTCACATCTGTGAGTACCACATCCATAGATTCAATCAACTGCATATTGAAAGTATCTGAAAAAAAATTTGTATCTATATTGAACATGTACAGATTTTTTTCTTGTCATTTTCTAAACAATACAGTATAACTAGTTATACAGCATTTACATGCATTAGTTACTATAAGTAATCTATAAATGATATAAAGTACATGAGAAATGTACATAGGCCATAAACAAGTACTACATCATTTCATATTAGAGACTGGAGCATCTTGTGAGGGAGGTATCCTTGAACCAACCCCTTGGGGTTACTGAGGG
Organism: Sciurus carolinensis; assembly: GCF_902686445.1. NCBI lineage: Eukaryota > Metazoa > Chordata > Mammalia > Rodentia > Sciuridae > Sciurus > Sciurus carolinensis. The sequence continues at coordinate 57,074,595 of NC_062222.1, read as the reverse complement.
ATGACTGTGCCTTTTTTTTTTTTAAATTATTTATTTATTTGTTTTTTACAGACTGCATTTTGATTCATTGTACACAAATGGGGTACATCATTTTGTTTCTGTGGTTGTACACCATGTAGATTCATACTATTTGCGTAATCTTACATGTACATAGGGTAATGATGTCTGTCTCATTCCACCATTTTTCATATCCCCTTCCCTCTCATTTCCTTCTATATAATCTAAAGTTCCTTCATTCTACTCTCACTCCCCACTCCCCCTACCCCCATTATGTATTGTCATCCACTTATCAGGGAAAACATTCGACCTTTGGTTTTTTGGGATTGGCTTATTTCAATTAGCATGATATTCTCCAGTTCCATCCATTTATTTGCAAATGTCATAATATTCTTCTTTATGTCTGAATAATATTCCATTGTGTATATGTATCACCACTTTATTCACTCATCGGTTGAAGGGCACCTAGGTTGGTTCCACAATGTAGCTATTGTGAATTGAGCTGCTATAAACATTGATGTGGCTGCATTACTGTAGTATGCTAATTTTAAGTCCTTTGGGTATAAACCGAGGAGTGGGATAACTGGATCAAAAGGTGGGTCCATTCCAAGTTTTCTGAGGATTCTCCACACTGTTATCCAAAGTGGCTGCACCAATTTGCAACTCCACCAGCAGTGTAAAAGTGTGCCTTTTCCCCACATCCACACCAATATCTATTGTTTGTGTTCTTGATAATAGCCATTCTGATTGGAGTAAGATGAAATCTTAAGAGTTGTTTTAATTTGCATTTCTCTAATTACTAGAGATGTTGAACACTTTTTCATGTATTTATTAATTGCCTGTGCATCTTCTTCTGTAAAGTGTCTCTCCAGTTCCTTGGCTCATTTATTGATTGGGTTTTTTGTATTTTTGGTGTAAAGTTTTATAAGTGCTTTATAAATTTTGGAGATAAGTGCTCTATCTGAAGTGTGGTAGAAAAGATTTTCTCCCACTCTGTAGGATCTCTTCACATTCTTGATTGTATCCTTTGCTGAGAAAAAGCTTTTAGTTTGAATCCATCCCACATATTGATTCTTGCTTTGATTTCTTGTGCTTTGGGAGTCTTGTTAAGGAAGTCTGATCCTAAGCCAACATGATGAAGATTTGGGCCTACTTTGTCTTCTATTTGGTGCAGGGTCTTGTCTAATTCCTAAGTCCTTGATCCATTTTGAGTTGAGTATTGCGCAGGGTGAAAGATAGAGGTTTGATTTCATTTTACTGCATATGAATTTCTAGTTTTCCCAGCACCATTTTTTGAACAGGCTGTCTTTTCTCCATTGTATGTTTTTGGCTCCTTTGTCTAGTCTGAGGTAACTGTATTTATGTGAGTTTGTCTCTGTGTCTTCTATTCTGTACCATTGGTCTGTCTATTTTGATGCCAATACTATACCGTTTTTGTTACTGTTGCTCTGTAGTATAGTTTAAGGTCTGGTATTGTGATACCTCCTGCTTCCCTTTTCCTGCTCAGGATTGTTTTGGCTATTTGAGGTCTCTTATTCTTCCAGGTGAAATTCATGATTGCTTTCTGTATTTCTATGAGGAATGTCATTGGGATTTTAATTAGAATTGAATTGAATTTGTATAGTGCCTTTGGTAGAATGGCCATTTTGACAATGTTCATTCTGCCTATCCAAGACCATGGGAGATCTTTCCATCTTAGAAGGTTTTCTTCATTTATTTATTTTTTTTCGTGTTTTGTAGTTTTCATTGTAGAGGTCTTTCTCCTCTTTTGTTAGATTTATTTCCAAGTATTTTATTTTATTTTATTTTATTGAGGCTATTGTGAATGGAATGGTTTTCCTAATTTTCTCTTTCAGAGGATTCATCACTTATGAATAGAAATGCATTAGATTTATGCATATTGATTTTATATCCTGCCAATTTGTTGAATTCATTTATTAGTTCTAGAAGTTTTCTAGTGGAGTTTTTTGGATCTTCTAAATATAGACTCATGTCATCGGCAAATAGTGACAGCTTGAGTTATTTTCCTATTTGTATCCCTTTAATTTCTTTGGTCTGTCTAATTGCTATGGCTAGTGTTTCAAGGATGATGTTTAATCGAAGTGGTGAAAGAGGGCATCCCCTGTATTGTTCCAGTTTTTAGAGGAAATTGCTTTCAGTTTTTCTCCATTAAGAATCATGTTGGCTATGGGCTTAGCATAGATAGCCTTTACAATGTTGAGGTATGTTCCTGCTATTCCTATTTTTTCTAGTGTTTTAAGTATGAAGGTGTGCTGTATTTTATCAAATGCTTTCTCCACATCTTTTGAAATAATCATATGATTCTTAACTTTAAGTCTATTGATGTGATGAATTACATTTATTGATTTCTGGATGTTGAAACAACCTTGTATCCCTGGGATAAACCCCACTTGATCATGGTGCACTATCTTTTTAATATATTTTTGTATGTGATTTGCCAGCATTTTGTTAAGGATTTTTGCATCAGTGCTCATCAGGGGTATTGGTCTAAAGTTTTCTTTCCTTGATGAGTCTTTGGTTTTGGTATCAAAGTGATATTAGCCTCATAGAATGAGTTTGGAAGAGTTCCCTCCTTTTCTATTTCCTGGAATACTTTGAGGAGTATTGGTATTAGTTCTTCTTTAAAGGTCTTGTAGAATTTGGCTGAGAATCCATCTGGTCCTGGACTTCTCTTGGTTGGTAGGCTTTTGATGGATTTTTGTATTTTGCTACTTAAAATTGATTTGTTTGAATTGTGTATGTCTTCCTGATTTGGTTTGGGAGATTCATATGTCTCTAAAAATTTGTCAATGTTTTTGATATTTTCTATTTTGTTTGAGTATAGATTTTCAAAGTAGCTTCTAATTATGTTCTGTATTTCAATGGTGTCTGTCATGATCTTCCCTTTTTCATCATGAATTCTAGTAATTTGAGTTTTCCCTCTCCTGTTTGCTAGTGTGGCTAAGAATTTATCAATTTTGTTTACTTTTTCAAAGAACCAACTTTTTGTTTTGTTATTTTTTTGAATTATTTCTCTTGTTTCAATTTCATTGATTTCAGCTCTAATTTTAATTATTTCCTGTCTTCTACTATTTTGGTGTTGATCTGTTCTTCTTTTCTAGGGCTTCGAGATGTAATGTTGGGTCATTTAGTTGTTGACTTTTTATTTTTTTAATGTATGAGCTCAATGCAATGAACTTTCCTCTTAGTACTCCTTTCAGAGTGTCCCAGAAATTTTGATATGTTGTGTTATTGTTCTCATTTACCTCTAAGAATTTATTTCTTCCTTGATGTCTTCTGTTATTGTTGCACCATTCAGTAGCATTTTATTTAGTCTCCAGGTGTAGGAGTAGTTTTTGTTTGTTGTTTTATCATTGATTTATAATTGCATTCCATTATGGTCTAATAGGATACAAAGTAGTGTCTCTCTTTTTGTATTTACTAATGACTTCTTTGTGGCATAGCATATAGTCTATTTTGGACAAGGATCCATGAACTGCTGAGAAGATAGTATATTTACTCGATGATGGATGAAATACTCTGTAAATGTCTTAAGTCTATATCATTGATTGTATTATTTAGATCTATAATGTCTTTGTTCAGTTTTTGTTTGGAGGATCTATCCAGTGGTGAGAGTGGTCTGTTAAAGTCCCCCACTATTGTGTTTTGGTCTATTTGATTCTTAAAATTGAGAAGGGTTTGTTTGTTGTACATAGATGCTCATTTGTTGGGTCATAAATATTTAAAATTGTTATGTCCTAATGATTTATGGTTCCCTGCAGCAGTATGAAATGTCCTTCTTTATCCCTTCTGACTAACTTAGGTTTGAAGTCCATTTTATCTGATATGAGGATGGAGACCCCCTGCTTTTTTATTGAGTCCATGTGTGTGGTATGTTTTTCCCCATCCTTTAGTCTGTGAGTATCATTTTCTATGAGATGAGTCTCTTGAAGGCAGCATACTGTTGGGTCTTTCTTTTTAATCCAATATACCAGTCTATGTCTTTTGATTATTGAATTTAGACCATTAACATTCAGGGTTATTATTATGGTATGATTTGTATTCCTGGTCATTTTGGCTTATTTTGGTTTTTAACTTGACTTGGTTTCTCCTTTGATTGACTTTTCCTTTAGGTAGTTCCTCTGTTTGATGACTTGTATTGTTGTTTTTCACTTCCTCCTCAAGAAATATTTTGCTGAGGATGTTCTGTAGTGCAGGCTTTCTATTTGTAAATTCTTTTAACATTGTTTATTGTGGAAAGATTTTTTTTCATCATCAGATCTGAAGGTTAGTTTTGCTGGGTATAGGATTCTTGATTGGCATCCTAAGCTTTTGTTTTTTTTTTTAAATCTCTTACTGTTATTAATTTTCTTTTTTGAAGTTACTTTATGTGATACCACAAAATTAAACTGTCGCCTGTTTTTTAACTCTTGGCGTTAGCCACACTCATGTAGCTGCTATTCAGATAACTGCTTCATCTACTCATGTTATAAATTTTTGTCATTAGTGTGACTGGATTAAGATGGCCTAACCATAATTACTTGGAAATGGACAAGGGCTTTATCCATTGTGTCCTGATGGATGAAGGCTTGGCAGGTCGCACATGATTCTTGGTATAAGGTTTTTATTTTAACTTAGTGATGTTGATATCTTGTATTCATCTCCATGTGTCATTTTTAAGAGTTAGTTGGTTTAATGGAGTTTGCTAGATTGTTTTTACCTAACTCTGAGGTGAACTAACCCATCTTTGAAGGAAAAGGAAATAAAAAATTTAAAAAGAGAGATATATATGTATATCTTTTTTTTTTTTTTTTTTTGGTTGTATAAAGTGATTGATAGGTTTAATGGAAATCCTAGGCTGTTGAGGGAAGAAATGTGGTTAGAGTGAGAGAAAATGATGTGAATAGGTGAAAGTTTGTCAAAGTACAAAAGACAGGGTTTGTTGATTTGGATGTGTTACCTCAAATCAAAGTATAGAGAAAGTTTAAATAAGGTCATTTAATGGTTTTCATTGTTATATACTGTATTCTAGTGTGGTAGAAGTCTTACAGAGCTCTTTGAACCAGTTATTAAAATTTTATGCTGAGAAAGTTAAAGCATAAGTTTAAAGTGCTGAAATTAAATAGTAATGTTAGTAAAAGAACTTAGAATGGTTCTTTACCCTAAGATTTGCTAGTTGATTGAAGTATGCCCATTTCATCAGGATTTCTAAGGGTGGAGTTATTTTGCCCTTCACCACAGGGTAGGGAACACCTGCAGTTTTGCTTCCATTCTTAGCTCAGTTCAGATTTGTTAGTTGTCTGCTATGTGTCTAGCATTCAGAGCTCAGATCAGATTGACTCCAAAATATAAACTAACTTTTCAAGATGTAAATATCCTAAGTAAGTTACACTTTGAGATTAGAAAAGAACTTGGCATATTTCAACTTTATTTGTGTAGATGTTTAGGATCTGCTTTCAGTTCTTATTTGAAAATAGATTGTGGAAGGGCAGAAATGCAGATCAGCAGGAAGATTTCAAAGATTTTACATCTCTCTGCTTCCTCCCTAGGAGTGTGTTAAAGCAAAAGCCTGAATCTTGATTGCTGTTCTGTCCTAGGTTTTAGGAGAAAATTATTCTTGAGGTGCATGTTTCAGACAAAAATCACTTGATAATGACTCACCGCTGAAGCAGGCATTAGTTGGGCTGCATTTTGAAAAATTTTCTGTAATGTTTAACCCTAGTGACAATGGATGGAGTCCAGTTTTGTTCTGGGATGATAAGCAATTTTTGTTCTGTTATTAACATTTACATTGGTTTCTTCAAAACTTCAGAGAAGAGAAAGATTTAAAATGAGTAGCATAGTAGAATCTTCCTTTCTTTTACTTCTTATGTAAGTAAGATAATACATATATTGTCTTTCAAAGTATTATGGCTGAATTGGCTGTGTTTTTGAATTCTTGTCAGTTATGCCTCAAAGGGCTTTCATTCCGCAGGTGACCTCATGCTCTCTGGAGAGTTACTGGATTTAGCACCTGTATTCTTGCCTCACTGCCCATGTGAAATACATCTCAGATTCCTCATTTGTGAAAGGAGGAAATGAGGTCCTTTAAGATTTTCTTTAGCTTAACATCATGATTCCATCTTTTCTCCCTCTTTTCATATTTATTTATTTATCTGTTTGTTCTGGGAATTGAACCCAGGGCCTCATGCATCATTTTCTTTCTTTCTTTTTTTTTTTTATTTTTAGTTGTAGACAGACATAATACCTTTATTTTCTTTATTTAGATTTTTTTATGTAGTACTGGAGATTGAACCAAGTGCCTCACATGTGCCAGGCAAATACTGTACCACTGAGCCACGATCCCAGCCCTATTTTTCTATTTTGAATAGATTTTTTTAAGAGGGAAGTTTGTATTTCTCACATACTTCTAATGAGACCTGAACTTCAAAGCCTGTGATATATGACAGTAATCAGGGAAGGATCTGTGTGTGCTGGGAGGTGTGTGGGTCAGTGCTTGGTCTAGGAGGAACTTGAATTCCTGCTATTTCATGTTTTAGGGTTAGCATCTTCATTTTGCTTCATGGATAAGAGGTACAGCTAGTCTGCTGAAATGAGTTATTATAGAGGGTCATTCTGCTCTGTGAAAATGATTCTTAGGTGCATTTCAGTAAAAATTGCATTATATATTAACAACTAATAATAGTGTATGTATGATTCTTAAATTTTCTACCACACTTGGTAACTTCAAACAGATTATTCCCTTCCCTTTGCCTCTTTCCCATCTGCTTTAGAAACTCCTTCTAAAAAGAGGCAAATGGTGGCCATATTTTTTTTTTTTTTTTTTGATAGTAGGAATTGAACCCAGAGGTGCTTAACCACTGACCATATCCTCAGCCCTTATTACTTTTCTATTTTGAAACAGTTTTACTGAATTGCTTAGTCCCTCTCTTGGTTGCTGATGCTGACTTTGAACTGGTGATCCTCTGGCTCAGCCTCCTAAGTTGCTCTGACTTGGTTTTTAAACAAGTGAGAATTGAAGTATGCTGCTGCTCATCAACTTGATCACTGAAGCTTTCCTTTCTTTCCTTTCTGTACCTTTCATGTTTGTCCACCTGTCTGTCTCCCAGAAGATGAAAAGGCAAAGCGAGAAGTGTCTTCCTGGACTGTAGAAGGTGATATAAACACTGACCCCTGGGCAGGTTATCGATATACTGGTAAACTCAGACCACATTATCCACTGGTGAGTAAATAAGGTAATAAGAATTCAACATTGTTTTATACCAATTTTGGTTTCCTAAAAGTGATACTTGTAATTCTGTGTTACAATAGTTAACCATATAGATAGAACTAAGTTCACAAAGGAACTTGTTTTCTAACTGTTATAGCCTTTATGGTACATTGTTTGGAAGCTCATTGGGATAATTGGAGGAAGTGGAGAAAATTTGAGATGAAAGGACTAAAGCTACTAAATTTTAAAAAGAGTGGGGTAAGGTAGACTTGATATTTTTTGACTGGCACTATAGTAGTGTATATTACTACTTTTCTAAAATATTTTTAGCATAATATGATTTCTGCCTTACTAGCTACAACATTTCTGCCATTTGTATTCCTTCTTGTGTTTTTCTTTTTTTTTTTTTTTGGTGCTGGGGATTGAACCCAGGGTCTTGTGCTTACAGGGCAAGCACTCTACTGACTGAGCTATCTCCCCAGCCCCCTTCTTGTGTTTTTAACATAGGAATTTACTTAGTTGAAATCTGTCTGCTATCTTTTGATATTTAAATTATTTACTGATAATTTTTATTAAGATTTTATTAATTTTTTACAATCTAGAAAAATATTAAATATATAAGAAAGTCTTTGGAACAACATGGGCAACTTGTGGCCTGTATCAAGTCCTAAATCACTGATAGCCTTAGCCACTCTACCTTTTAAGTATCCATGAAAGTGGTGGCATTAACACTAGGCGAGTGATACTTGGTCTTAATGAAATAGATACCATATTTAAGATGTCATTGGAAGCTTTTTCATTTAAAAACTTTTGCTTGAAATTAGTAATGTTTTTCCAGTTTTATTTTCTAGCTAATATGCTTTAACTAACCTCTTCAATGTTTTTAGATGCCAACAAGGCCAGTGCCAAGTTATATTCAAAGACCAGATTATGCCGATCATCCCTTAGGTAAGTTCGATGATGGTTCTTCATTTTTCAGATTGTGGGCTTGATGACTGCTGCAAAGGAAGGAGTGCTTTTCTTATAGAAAGTTTTTAATGCTATATTTCTAATAAACATAAGAATTGCTGTTAAAAATTTTTACGTTTGCATGTGTGGTGCTGGGGACTGATCCCAGGACCTTGCACATGCTAGGCAAGCACTTTAAACTACATACCCAGGCCCTAAACATTGCTTTTTCAAGCCACAGTAGAGCGTTTAAGAGAATTAAAAATTCTTTGCCCCCACTAGAAATCTGTGCAGTTCTGGAAATGTTGTTTTTATAACTGCTAAAGACTACACATAGAATAATACCGTCTTTTGTGGTGTTATATTAACTTCTAGATGGAAGAAAAGAATAGTTTAGATTTTATTTAACATGTCCTACCTAAGTTAAGGCAAAAACAGATTATGGAGGCCTCAGGTTAACTAAAGACCTTGAACTGTAACAATAAGAAATAGAAATGGTGATGATAATGGTAGTAATGATGATGATGATGATGCTGATTCTGTAATAGTAACTGATATTTATTTTTGCTTAACTGTATGTCAGGCACTGTGCTAAGTTCTTTGCACGTGTTACTCCATTTAGTACTTTTCAACATTCCTGAGGTAGGTTCTGTTGTCTTCTTTATTTTATAGATAATGATAGACATCCAGAGTAATTTGCAGCACAGGTCAGTGGAGCAGTCTCTGATCTTAGGCTTGTACAATATATTTAAAATTGGACTGTGCGAAATTATTGAATTTTTTGTGTGTGTCAAAAATGGTTCCATATCAGCAATTTCACATGGTTTAATATAAGCCAAGCTGCCTTTGCTTTGTTCTTTAAGATGTAGGGAACTATATTAAGTTCTTCTGTATATAATTCTAAAATTCAGTTAAACTCATTGTTACAGAAAAATTGAAGGAAAAGACAGTCTGAATTAATTAAATCACAATGTGATTTAATTATTCTTTATTTAATGTGAATATAATACTAGTTTATATTTTAAAAAATATATGTAGAAAAGATAAATTCTAATAGAATAAAATGTTATACAGTAATAAGTAAGTTCTCCTTAAAGGTAACTGTTATCTTTTTCTTGTAGAACTATCCAGAGATAATCTGTGTATGTATACATTAGCTTTTTCACCCATTGATATACAAAAAGAAAAACATCATGTACATCTTTTCACCTTGCTTTACTTTTTAATATGTTAAGGTACCTTGGAAATGCTCCATATGAGTCCTTATAAAGTCACTGCTTTTGTTTTAGTGCTTGAAGGATTTCAGTGTATGGTTATGTTATAATTTATTAAAGCTGGCCCCTACTAATGAATGGTTTAGATTATTTCCAAGTTTTTGCTTCTACCAGTTTGACTATAGTCACTATTCTCTGTTTACCTCTTTGTCCACATGTGAGAGTATATCTGTAGGTTAATTGCCTAATGTAAAATAGTTAGATCAAAGGATACCTACATTTTTTACCTGGAGGAATCTTAAAAATTTCAGAGCTTTTTGCCATTTATTATTCCCATTTTAAAAATATGGGAGTCTCTTTTCTCTTTTATCTTGTCCAGCATTGATCTTTGCTAATCTGAAAGATGAGATTGATAGTTTGCTATTATTTTAGTTTGCATTTTTAAATTATGAGGAAGATTGAGTATCTTTTCATATGTTCAATTATTTGTATTTTTTATTTTTGAGTTGTGTATTCATATCTTTATCTTTTTTCCCTGTTCTTTTTTTTCTACACTGTTTTATAATTGTTCTTTATTAAGAAAAATACTCCTTTGATATGTTAAATTTTTTCCCCAATTGACTATTCACATTTGTGATAAACTTTCAACATTCTTAAGTAGAAAAATAAATGCAACCTATATTATTATATTTGAAATGCAACCTATATTATTAACCTATATTATTCTGACATGTTTTGGGGTTCATTTTTGATTCTGTTCTGTTTCATTAACCTGTTTGTCTAATTATGTACCATTGGCAAACTCTAATTGTTGTAGCCGTATAACATATTCATGTTTGGTTTGCCTTGTTGCCCATACATTTCTTCTTTTTCAGAATCTTCCTGGCCATTCTTGTATGTTTGTTTTTCTATGTAAAATTTATAATCAGCTCGATTTCTAAAAATATCTTACTGGCATTTTTTAATGGGGTAGTATTAAATTGGTAGATTAATTTTAGAAGACTTTATACCTTGACAATATTGAGTCTTCCTGTACAAAAACAGGGTATTTTTTTCTATTTTATTTAAGTTTCCTTTTATGTTTTTTGATGGTGTTTTCAGATTTTCTTCCTGTAGGTCTTTTATTGCATATTCTGGGTACTTTATTTAGTTATTTGTTTATTTTTGTGGTACTGGGAGTTGAACCCAAGGGTGCTGTATTATTGAGCTATGCCCGTAGCCCATTTTATTATTGATTTTGAGACAGGTTTTTGGTATATGGCTGTGCCTGGCCTTGAATTTGTGATCTCTTGCTTCAGCCTCCAGAGTTGCTGAGATTTCAGTTGTGTTCCACCAAACTCGACTTTTTAAAACCCCCTCTCCCTCCTTCTGTGAAGAGTATGTTTTGTATTTTTTAGCCTTGGTTTGTATTTAGGAAAATTCCTAATATTGATATTTTCATTCTACAATCTGTCAGCTTGCTGAATTTTTATTACTAGTCATTTATCAGATGATTCTTTTGTTCTAGGGATATATAATCATGTCTGAAACTGTTAAAGATTTTGTCCTTTTCTAATTTTATGTGTCTTATTTCTTTTGCTTAAATCTGCTAATATTGCCAGAACAATCTTAAATAATACTGTTGATAGTGGACATTCTGGAAGTTTGGTTCTTGGCTTGAGATTTATTTGTCATATTAAGATGGTTTCTGGCCATGTTATCAGAATTACCTTTCTAGATGGTCATTTATTTTTATTTCCTTAATGTGTCTTTGATGAATTAGATTAATGGAATTGCTAATATTGAATTATTTCAGCCTTTTGGTATGAATCTCCCTAAAGGTGTGTTTTTTTTGTTGTTGTTTGTTTGTTTTAAAAAATTCTGTTTGGTAGTATTTAGTTTTTCCACTAGTGCTTATAAACAAGATTGTTTGGTAATTCATTACATTATTTTTTCAAATTTTAAAATAATTGCTATAATGACTTCTTTTAAATATATGTGAAACTTGAATTAGACAAATTTTATTAGTGAAGATTACTAAGGTAATATTTTTCAAACTTTTTGACTGTGAGCCAGAATGAGAAATGGCTTTTATAGCATGATTGGTATATGTGTGTGTATAAATTAACAAACATTTTACAGCAGCACTTACCCTAGTCTGTATAAAAGAAGCCAATAATTTCTATTCCCTTTTTTTTTAGCTTTTAAAAAAGTTACTTACAGCCCATAGAAAGATCAAAAACTAAGTTTGAAAAACATTGACTTGGGTTTCTGTTTCAGAAGAATAGTGTAATTGATTCATCAATTGTTTGTCTATAGTTGCTTCATGAGACAATGATCATAAAAGCAATTTGTAAATTATATGTTATTATCCAAATGTGAATTGTTTACTGAGCTTATTAGCACACTGCCTGGCATATAATAAGTACTCCATAAATATTGACCGATTTCTAATAGATCTGAAAATTCATTCTTTAGAATTCATCATTCAGTTTGGTTAGTAAATTGCTTTTGCATGTTAAAAGTTTGTTTTTTAAATAAATTAACCTGTACCTCCCAAAATATGAAATATTGTGTGTGATAGAAAGACTTGACTATAATTGTGCTAATCAATTCTGCGTCTTTCCATTCATTTTAATTTTGCTTATTTTTTGTTATAGGAATGTCAGAATCTGAACAGGCTCTTAAAGGTACTTCTCAAATTAAATTGCTCTCATCTGAAGACATAGAAGGGATGCGACTTGTATGTAGGGTAAGAATTATTTTTTCCCTTTAGGTAGGACAGTTTGAGCAGTGCTCAGTGCTTGTACTTTATTTTTAAAGGTATCAAATGTGACTTTAAGACTGTGATTTAGCTATACTTTTCATTAAACTTTTGTTACTATATATTTAATGCAACAGTTATTTTCCATTTAAGTAGTATGAAAATTAGTATGGCAGGTAATCTGTATTTGCTTGCAAGTTTGATTCTTTTTCTCTCTATATTCTGTGTGTGTGAGTGTGTGTATGTGTATACAAATATATATATATACACTTTTATATATATATACATACACATATATGTATACATATACATATATGTGTATACATATATATTTATATATATACATACACATATATGTATATATACACACACACACACACACTTTTTTTTAAAGATCTAGGTTTTTGTTATTTTATTTTCACTAATGTCCTAAGACAAGATAAACTAAAGATCCTGTTGTGAAATAACTATGATATATGGTAGTAGTTGGTATTAATAAGATGAAATCACATTCATATTTTTCTAAAGAAAAATAATTGAAACATTGCTAGCGTTCATTTAGATGTAATCCTTTATGTTTTTATGCAGCACTTTAAAAGTGGTTTGATACTACTTTGTTTCGATAATCTGGATAACTTCATATTCCTTTTACTTAGTTACTGTGATTCTTAGAGAACATTCATTTATCTGTTTCCCTCCACCCTTCTCCATTACAGACGTGTGAGAAGATTCAACCTCTGCTAGTTGATTATTGTTTATATAACCTAGGATGTACATTTTCATGTAGAAATCAGTCAAGCTTACTCAGTAAATAAGCTTTAGCTCAATTTTTATATAAATTTATATTCACATATTTATATTTTATGTTAAATGTGTATATATTTTATATGAAATTATATTGAATGGAAAATTCATTTCATCAATTTTTCCAAAAACATCTTAAGATAGTACAAAGGATACAAGTTTCTATTTTTGTTTTCTTTTTGAATGTACTAAATGTTCCTCTTTTACAGCTTGCTAGAGAAGTGCTGGACATTGCTGCTGGGATGATTAAACCAGGTGTAACTACTGAAGAAATAGATCATGCTGTACACTTAGTAAGAGCTCTACTTTTTTATTTTGGAAAATAACTTTCAGGATTGGGGATGTAGCTCAGTGGTAGAGCACATGTCAGCATGTGTGAAGCCCTGGATTTGATTTCCAGCACTGGGGGGTAAAAAGTCACATTATTAGGTGTTTTTGACTTACATTCAGAACGTCTAAAGTAACTTGGTTAAACCAATTTGAAAGCTAATTTTTGCTTTGTTTCAAATATGAAAAGCATTCAATAATCATTATTTCCATTTTATAGTCTGCTTCTGGATCTTTGGCATCCATGGTTTCAAGTAACTGTGGATTGAAAATATTTGGGGGGAAATTATGTCTATATGGAACACATACAGACCTTTTTCTTTGTCATTATTCCCTAAACAATGCAGTATAACAACTATTCATGTAACATTTACATTGTAAAAGTATTATAACTAATGTAGAGGTGATTTAAAGCACATGGGAGGATGTATGTGAGTTACATGCAAACTCTACACTATTTTATATGAGAAACTTGAGCATCTATAGATTTTGGTACCCAGTGTGTGTGGAGGGGAGGGCTTATCCTAGAGCTAGTCCCCCTTTGATGCTGAGGAATGACCGTATTTGTCGTACTGAAGTCTGAGGTGAACTTGAAATATCTTGTTTTAGAAGCCTTAGGATTTTCAGTTGTGCTTTTGCAAAATGATTAATTTTATCAGTGTTTTAAATATATTTTGCTGCCACATGCACCCAATATTCTGACATAAGCAATATGACTTCTGAAGCTAGATTGGTCAAAGTATTTCTTTTTATATCGGCAAAAACAAGGCAGTAAGCAGGTCAGATAAGTATTTGTAATAAATATGATACACAGATATCTTTTTTTGTATGTTTTAATAAAGACCGCCTGTCAGACTGTAAACTAATAGATTTGTATATGCATTATATGATTAAATTGTTCGTAAAAGAAATGTTGACTAGTTAAAACATGGAAAATGCATTAAAATATTCTAGTAATAAGATAAATGAATTATAAGGACATGGTAAATTTATGGTAACTATTTTAAAGATGTTAATATCTCACTGTGTGGTGAGGATGAAACTGGTATTTTTTACTTGGTGATGACATTGTAAATGGAGACAACCTTTCTAAAAGAATTTGATATGTCTTAAACTGTTTAGATGTTTATAAATACTTTTATTCAGATTTTTATGAATTTTGATTTTGTGGTATTGTTACATATGTTAGTATAAAATGTCCAGTATGCATTAAGCATTTTGAGTGCTTCTTGTGAACCAGGAATTCTTAAAAGTACTTCTTTCAAATTAACTTATTTAATCTCCCCAATAACCTCTTGAGGTAAATGCTGTTATCATCTCTATTTTATAGATAAGTAAACTGAGGAGAGGTGAATAAAGTTGTCCAAGTTTATACAACTTTTAAGTGATGATGGAGTTGGCATTTTAGTCAAGATGTTCTGATTTTTTTGTGTTCTAAACTGCTATTTAAACTGCTTTGTGAATTATAGAGATATATCCTAAATAAGGGAAAAACCAAAGGGATGTAGTTATTGGTTGTAAGATTTTTTTTTACAATTGAGAAAATTTTGAATTAATTTAGATTTTCAATAATAGTAAAAGTTCTAATAAAAATGTTCCACAAATGATATTTTTTGTAAGTATTAGAAGAGAAAATTATTAGCTTGAAAACTGTGTCAGCAAGGATACAAATGATATATGCTATGATTGCCATTGTGTAAAAACACCCAAGGTAAAGCTTGTTATGGAAACCAGACCATTTTCTTTTTTTTTTTTTTTTTTTTTTTTTTGGCGGTACCGGGGATCGAACTCAGGGCCTTGTGCTTGCGAGGCAAGCACTCTACCAGCTGAGCTATCTCCCCAGCCCGAAACCAGACCATTTTCTAAGATCTCTTGTTCACTGGTATGTAGTGAACAATGAAAATGAATGTAGTGAACAGTGAAAATGTTTCAGGGAGTTCTGTATCATTTCTTAATTATACTATTCATTTTTTGTCATAGGGTTAGAGGCTTTTTTCTATATAAGAAATTATAATCACATAAAAGTACTTATTTTAAATATTTTTTCTTTAAATGTTTTTCACAAGGGTAAATTCTGAAGTAGAATCTTCACATAGTACCATTTGTATATGTATTTGTTGTATGTGAATTTGCTTTTTCCTTTATACAATTACCAGTAAAACTGGTTTGTATACAGCATATCTGACTGGCGTAAAACTTGTTATATGCTATTTAAAATGATGTCTACTAGTCATGCACAGTGGAGTATGCCTATAGTCCCAGCTTCTTGGAAGACTGAGGTAGGAAGATCACTTGAGCCAGGGAGTTCAAGACAACCTGGGCAACATAGTGTGATCACCTTTTTAAAAATAAAATATTAAATAAGTTCTTTGTATTGGCCTTTGTCCAACTTTTTTTCAGATTTTAAAATCTGATGCATGCAGATTTTTTTCTTTTTGCACATTCCAAATTATTTTCTCTGAATTTTAATTTATTATAGGCATGCATTGCAAGAAATTGCTATCCTTCTCCCCTGAATTACTATAATTTCCCAAAGTCTTGTTGTACTTCAGTGAATGAAGTCATTTGCCATGGAATTCCAGACAGACGACCTTTGCAAGAAGGGGATATTGTTAATGGTAAGAAATATGTAAGTGTGATTTTTGTTACCATGAATAAAGAAGTTACAAGATTTTGGTAGTATTTTTAGTGACTTTTGACTTTTGTTTTCTTTACTTGCTTCCTATACTTATGCTTTTTCCTGTTTAAAACTTAATATTCTAAAATCTGTGAAAGCCTCTTTCTTTCTTTTTCTTTTTTACAGTTTTGTGTTTGTTCTTTCAAGACACATCATACTAGATGTTTAAGAGAAAACTAGTATGATGTGTTTGGTATATCACGCATTCGTTTGGTGCTCAAACTCAAGGTGACAAATGTCAATGAAATGTGGAAGTAGTGTTGAGTATAATGCAATTTTTTTTAAATTGAAGCCCCCCCCCAGTGGTTTTTAAAAGATCAGAAAAGACTTTCTTAACAGATAAGAAAAATCCTTGGCAATAAATGAAGACCTTAAAAAGAAAGCTAAAAAGTTCACAGAAGTGCCTTACTTAAAAAAGCAGTGCCTTTAAGGACCTCTATATTGTGTTATCTTGGGAAGCTGCAGGTGTAGAGGAGAAGCTACAAAGGCATTTCCCTCTGGTATTAAATAAATGTTAATGAAGAAGCATCCCCTTGATGGTGTTTTTAATATCAATGAAATTATTCTATTTTAGGACATTAAAGGAATCCAAGGAAACATGAGTCCCAGGGTTGAAGACTCCACAGTCAACCAGCTGTGAGGCTGGTCAAGAATGATAGTAGAGATTTAACTGTGATAGTATTTTTATTATAGTTGTTATCGCTCTAGTTAGATTATGTGTTTATAAAGTTCCACAGAGTTTGTGTCTGTTTTTCATATAAACCTTTCTATTTTTTTACATGTACAGTGTGTGAGATTTTTCAGACATGTATGCATTGTGCTGGAGATGAAACACCTACCTGTTCTTTGATGTTGTAGATTGGTTGAAATCCATGGTTTGAAAATGTACATTCAGTATGTTTTCTCGATAAGTCATTTAGTGTTATGATAGTGACATATTAGTAATCTGTGTTCTTAAAGCCTGGGAATGAAGAGAAGGATGAATATTCACAAGTAAATTAAAGGCAAATGAGTTAATAAGGTTGGGAGTTTAGCCTACTGGCAGAGTGTTTGCCTAGGACACCCAAGGCCCTGGGTTCTCTGTGGGGCTCAGGGGGGTAATGAGGTGTAGTGGGGGAGTTTTTTTTAAGTTTTGCTGTTTACGTATTTTTTAGAAGGAGGAAGAACCTCTTTAAAGATAAATAAGTGAATTGGATTTTCTATTTAATGTCAAACTGCCAGTCCTCAGTTTAATGTTACTAACCCTGGTTATTTATCTTGCATGATTGTATCCCACATAACTTTTTTCTCTGCCACAAATGTTCTGATTACTGTAAGAGTATAAAAAGCCACCATCTGGCTTGTGCTGCATGGCTATATATCTGTTTTCCACAGTGAGTTTAGTTGAATTACCCTCAAGGAGTATCTGTTAGGAAGTAACTACACATTCACTGGTATCTAATTTGAGAATGCAGAAGTCATCTTTTCCACTAAATTACTTGATGCTGTCATATTGGAAAAGCTAAGTTCTACTTTGGAATGAAAATAAATATGATTTTTGTATTTACACATTCTTTTGCAGTGGACATCACTCTTTATCGAAATGGTTATCATGGGGACCTGAATGAGACATTTTTTGTTGGAGATGTGGATGAGGGAGCACGGAAACTAGTTCAGACCACGTATGAGTGTCTGATGCAAGCCATCGATGCAGGTCAGCTTCAGTGCCGGGCCCCCTTTGGCACTGCCTCATTGTGCGTTTCTTACACATAACAGTTTTTCCACTACCCTACCTGAGTTAGCTTTGTGTTTTAACAGTTAATGAATTTAAAGATGATGTGGTAATGTTGTGATGAAGATGGATCAGGTGATTACTTGTGATTCTCTCTCTCTTCTGAGATTTATCATTTCTTTTAAATGAGGAGGAGTATGTGGATGGTTCTTTTGTGTAATTTTTATTTCTACTTTTTATTCTTTCATATGTTAGTATTAGTTTCCCATTATAGAAAGTTGAAGCAAGCCTGAAGATTTTGAGAGGAAAATGAATGATCCTTCTTTACATTTGCCTCCCTATTCCACTTTTCATCTCTCTCTTTTCTATCCAGAGATACCTATTGTTAATAGATTTTTTTCCCCCTCTCTTCTATGTCTTGACATATATAGGTATATGTATGGGTTTAATTAGGTTAAATGGAATCATAATATTTGTAATTTTCTGTAATTTGACATTTGTCCAGTTAGTATCTTATGGATCTTTTAAAATAGCAGATCTATCCCATTCTTTTAATGGATACATATTATATTTCACAGTATTAAAATTTCTGTAACTATTCCCTTACTGGATTTTGGTGGTTTCCAGATTTCACTCTGTTGTAGTACTGAGTGGAGGTGTGTGTATTTCTGTAGGATTTTTCCCAGGCTGTCTTTGTGCCAGCAGCTTATCCAGGCTTTTTAAAATTTGTTTATTCAGTACCCTCTGGGAATGGGAGAAGAAAAGGAAAGGCTCGTTTTAGTTGTTAACACATTGCTAATAAAAGGATAGTTTGAGGACAGTTTTATTAAAATCCATAATGTTTGAACTGAATTATTCAGTATATTATTGCTACCTCTCCCCCACTTCTCCAGTTTCCCTGATATAATAGAGTATTGAACAGGACAGAGTTCTTTAACACATAGTTACCTCTAATAACATGGGTTCATTATTTTTATTGTTTTTATCACTTTTTAATGTGCATGGAGGATGATGAAATTTTTACTAATTTATATAATATTAGATGTGTGAAAATTAAAGATAATATTTTCATGTATCAATATGTGAAGATTTTGGAAATTCATTTCTGATTATTTTAAAACTTTAATGTTGTAGGTAGTATTTGAAATGAGGATTTCTGTGCTTATCCTCATTTGTAGAAGCTTCAGTTTTAAATAATTTTTAGGGTTTCCACCAGATTTTATATATATATATGTGTGTGTGTGTGTGTGTGTGTGTATATACACATATATATATATATATAAAAATCTACATCCTTTTTCTTCTCTGTGAGTTCATTGAAATAGCCAGATAACTGTAGTGTTGTTTCACAAAGACATATGACTAGAACTTAAGAAACTGCCAGAAACTAGTCTTGATAGCAATAGCCAAGAAAGAACAAAAGTTGCTTGAACTCTAGAAAGTGCTATTAACAATATTATATATGTCATTCTTGTTCCTGTAGTTTAAAAATACTCATTTAATGTTGCTCTTTAAAGTTGTTGAAATTAACTTTTCTAGAGTAGTATGTTTAAATGCAGGCATTGAAGGCATTTTTGGGTCTGCTAATACTTTGTTATAGGAACCTGTCCTGTGCATTGTGAGATGCTTAGCAACATTCTGGTGTCTGCACACTAGACATCAGTTATACCACCATCTCTTGTGTGATAATTCAAATATGTCTCCAGATATTACCCTCTGAACCAAAATTACTCAAGTTTGACAATTATGGAAGAATCTCCCCCGTCACCTTCTGTCGTCATTGCTGAGTGGAGATTTTCTTTTTTATATACTACACAATTTTTTGTGTGTGCCACCAGCTCTCCAACCCAGGGCTGATAGGAGGACCTGGACAGAGACAAACATTGTGAGAGTCAGTATGGTTTCTCAAAATGAGAAACCACCTTCCTCCTGCCTAAAACATCAAGCTGGAATGTGTGGTTAAGAGCAAGTAAAAATATTATATTATAATTCCTTAAGCTATTAATTACATGGGGTGAATAGATTGCATCTGAACATCTCTTTGGAAATCAGGTAGGCTAAGAGTTAGAGGACCCCTGGAACTTACCTCATTGTTTCAGAAATTTGGCAGTGCCCCTTTCCTGGGGTTTTAGTGCCAGAATGGCCTTATTAGCAGTGAGAACCACTTCTTTTGTTTTTCCCCTTCAAGGCACTACTAAAATTTATTAAAATTTAACAGGGCAGTATGTATATAGTGAAAGATATACCTTAGGACCTTTTGTAGATGCAATTATGAATGGTTTGAGAACCATTGTTAGGTGGATGAAGCAGCCCTGGGGAGAAGTACTTCTTTCACAAGTTGACCTGACTGAAACTTGGGACAAGCTGTGTTACTCTTTTAGACACTTATTTTTCTTCTGGTACACTTGCCTTCCTTATCTCCTCTGCTGATAGAATAGAATAGTTGTTGACCTTAAGGAATCATGTAAAGGGAGATGTATTTTCCATTCTGTTGTTTCATATCTGTTGTTAGAGCAAAAGATGCTTGTCCTCACCCGTTTAGCACTCAGGGTGTTCTGTTTGTCTGGCATTAAGAGGAGGAACTTTAGGGGCTCTTGGTTTGAGTCAGAGCTTTGCCATTTACTGTCTGTATGGCCTCTGTGTGACTTGGTTTCCTCATTTGTAAATTTTGGCATGAAGGCATAAAAAGTGTTTACAAAGTTCCTGTCCAATAGATACAAATCACTTAGTAAATGTTGGTTATTACTATTCTTTGTCATGCATCTTCTCTTTTTCTTTCAGTGAAACCTGGTGTTCGATACAGAGAATTGGGAAATATTATTCAGAAGCATGCTCAAGCAAATGGATT
The DNA here is from genome assembly GCF_902686445.1 of Sciurus carolinensis. Classification (NCBI taxonomy): domain Eukaryota; kingdom Metazoa; phylum Chordata; class Mammalia; order Rodentia; family Sciuridae; genus Sciurus; species Sciurus carolinensis. The sequence goes on along the minus strand of NC_062222.1, from coordinate 57,054,116 downwards.
TTCAGTTGTTCGAAGCTATTGTGGACATGGAATCCATAAACTTTTTCATACAGCCCCCAATGTACCCCACTATGCCAGTAAGTACTGTCCAAAGATTTGTTTTGTGCTAACAACTTACTCAACAAATATTTATTCAAATATTTAACAGGGCCTACTATTTTGTATTCATTAACCTATTTGCTGTAACAAATAGACCCCCAGAATGTGTATTTGTTCAAACAGGTCAAGTTTGGATCTTGCTTACATAAGACAGTCACTGTGAGAGTGGGAGGTTATTCTGTGTCTCAAGTTCTGCCATCTTCAACCTGTGGTGTTTCAGGTTACCTTGGGAACAGATAATGAACAGATAGTGTGGAAGGGAAGAAAGTTGGAGAAATATATTTGGGAGTTTCATTGAACCAGCCTAGAAGTGACATAAATCATGCACATTTGATTTTCATTGGCAGGAATATTCACATATTGTATCTTAACAGCATACAAGTTGGAAAATGTAATCCAACTGAGTACTCTGGAAGAAAAGTAATCTGTTTTGGCAAATGTTCAACAGTCTGCCACATCTCCCTTCTGATTCTTTAGGTGAAATCAGTTCATCTTGCTTGGTTTGGTGTGAGTTCTTAGGGTATGTCAGATACTGTACAATATGTATTGGCATAAATAGAGGGGAAAAACAAAGTATTTTTCCTCAAGTTGACAACTGTATAGTAGAATAAAAAAGGAACTAGTAGACAATGTCTCTCATAAACCTTTTCTCTGAGATTAGATATGTGTAGGAACAAGTCTGTTACTTAGTGCTAGAAGTGAAAGCTCTCCACTACTAGTGACCTAGAAAGAAATTTGATAGACAGACACACACGTTCTTATTAAATCATTGTTATATAAACCCATTCATGGATTTCCTTGTGCTTAATTTTCTCATCTGTGCAATAGTAGGGAATGGTACCTATCTTAGAATTGTAAGGATTAAGGGACATAATACATGGAAAGCAGTCTGTTTGCTGAAAGCCACACAATCTAGTAAACAAATGCCAGAGCTCACATTGGTACCTGCATTCTGTCTAACTTTCTGGAGTTGGTCTTTTCTCTGTACTTCGTGTTTCCTCTCAGCAAGGATTGAAATGGTTGGTTGTTGGGTTCTGGGGGAGAATTAAAGTATGGTTGAGATTTTCGTTTGGTGGAGGAGATGAGACACATTCCAGGTGGAGGGAAACCTGAATAGGTGCTTCAAGTTGAGACAGAACAGGGACAAGATAAGCTTGGTTGAGTGTGAGGTTTTGAGGATTGACAGTAGGCATTGCTGGTTTTGAGGAATACGAGACTGAGGAAATCTGACTTCATCTGTAGGAATCTTCAGAAACATTTTGGAGCAGAAGAATGGCATGATGAATCTTGTATTTTGGGAAGCCTAATTTGGTAGAGGTTATGTATTCCAGATGGAAGCTATTCAGTATAGTCAGCCTAATGGGCAGTTGTTGCGGGAGTCTAGGTATGAGGTGGTAAGTCCTAGGCATGCATATTATGAACAGGAAGTGAAATGAATGAGAAACTTCTCTACAGGAAAAGCTGGAACAGTCCTCTGTAGCACAGTATCTGGTGTATGTCAGCATTCATTGATAGATGGCATCCATTTTGTGAATTGTGCTTGAAATAAAAGCAACAGAAAAGAAGTAACTGACTTCATTTCCGTTAGGCCCTATTAGTCCCTGAGTATACATTCCTTTTCATGGAATGGAAGTAGCTGTTGTAATTACAGTGTGTGTGTATATGTGAATGTTCAAAGGACATGCAAAGGCAGTAAAACTTGGGTTTAGGTATGAATTAGGGAGAGAGACTGAAAATAACATTTATGGGAAAAGTCAATATGGGTCAGTGGAGGCAATATCATAAAATAGGGTGTCATTGGCATACAAGAAATGCCACCTGAGTTTCATGTAAAGGATTCAATTAGATGTGAAAAACAATATTGAATAAAGAAGCAAGGAAGTATACTTCATTTTATAAATTTGATTTTTATGAAAATTCGAGCATAAATTGGGTTTATATAAATCAAAATATGTTGTGCAAGGGGATGTGGGTCAGTGAGAGAGCATTTGCCTGGCATGCATAAGGTCCTGGGTTTGATCCCCAGCCCTACCAAAAATAAAAACAAAAAATAAAAAATAAAAAATACTGTGATAGCTTAGGGAATTGTTAAAAGAAACTGCTGAGGGTGTTTTTTTTTTGTATAGCAGAGATACCATTTGAAATGTAAGTAATCTCTGCTTTGATTTGTAACTGATCTTGACCCAAATGAAGGAGGAACCAGAAATTGTTGAATAACTTCTCTCCACCCCTTCTAATGTGAGAAAAATCCTCATTAGGTGAGTTTTCGTCTTTAAGTCATTAGCAGTTGGAAAGTAATGATGACAATACCCAACATTTACAGTGTATATTAAATAATTCTGTGATGTAGATGATAGAATGGGTTCAGATTTTTTTAAAAAATTACCTAACATTACTGTCTGCAATAGTTCAGTTACTCAGATAATGTTTTTGTTGTGTGAGCTATGTTGAGAAATAAACTTTAAGATTCTAAGAAATAAGTAGGAGTTGTAATCTCTATAATAATAATAATAAATCAGTGGCAGAAATAGGAGTGGAATGTGTACATAGGTTCTCTGGGTCAGCACTATCCAGGAGAAATATATTATGAGGCAAATAAATGACTTATAAATTTCTAGTAGCTATATTTAAAAAGTAAAAATAGGTGGAAAGTATTTTAAAACTATATCTTATTTATATCATTACATCCTAAATATCATTTCAGCCTTTAATTGGAACAAAAATTATTGAGATATTGTTACCCATAATTTGCTGGTTCCTCCTAAAAGGGGGATATCCCCAAAGCAGGATCTTTTTCATTTGGATGTTGTTAAAGCTAAAAACTGGGGCCAAATGCTGAGTACTAACAACTCAAGTTTTTTAAGTGACCAGAAAATAGAGAAGCACATTCACAATCAGATTCCTCAACTTGTTGTTGGGGTAGGAAAGCCATAGATACAGGGTAAAAGAAATGGGGGAGGGTAAAGTAATAAAGGTGAGGGGAAATATTCACATCTTTCCCTGGAATAGGCAAAAGATTTCCCAGAACTTAGGCACTATCTTATCTGTGTTTACTCCTCATATGTCTGTTGCTTCCTGTCATTGCAGCTGATATGGATTATCACTTAGTATGACAGTTGTCTGGTGGTCACTTGGGTAGCCTTCTTAGATCCAACTTGTTTTGGCTAGCCTACCTGAAGAGGAACAGATGGCCTTCAGGAACCTTGTCCTTCCAGATAAGATTAGAGTGGGGTAGAAACTTAGCTAGGTGATACAGGCAGTACACTGGGTAACAATATATAATTACATGCTGCTTTAGTCTTTGAAATTTGCAGTATTTTTACTACCCCATCTCAGTTCTGATTAGCCACTTTTCAAGTAGCCAGCTCTGCTGTTGAACTGCACAGTTCTAGATTCCTTTATCTATTTTTTCCCCCTTTCTGTGACACTTCATGGACACTCTGACATCTTCTTTTGATTTCCCAAGGGAATATAGGCTGATTTTGTATATGTAGTAAATTACATATCATTTTTAGAGAAAGTTTGTGAGATTCAAAGTGAAATTGCTTTTAAGTTTATATGGGTTTAAAAACTACATTTGGAGTCTTTGGTGAGTATTTTGACAAAATATGAGATAGCAGAAAACAACACTGATAACTGTTCACCAGGAAAGGTGTAGGAATGTAAACCTGTGGGTGAGGTTAGACCACACCTAGAAGGAGTTGCATTTAGTTGTTGAGTCCCAGCGCATATATTCACCATTCATTAAGTAATGATCCTGATGGCACAGCAGCCTTACAGAAAACACTTACCGGAAAACTAGGTTTGCCATCTGGTGGTAAGGCTGAGTAAGTGCAGTCATTTGTTTAGCTGACACCTTTCAGTTCTTTTAGTTTGAAATTTAGTTCTCCATTTTTATCAAAGATTGTCTAAAAAGGCATGTCCCTACTTTTAATTTTTTTTGGCATTTTTTGAGGAATGTCAGGTTTGGACACATTTTAATTCATCATAATATTTCTTGTGATGGTCCTGAAAAATATTCTCAGAGAGCTTTGGACCAAAAAGTAAAAAAAAAAAAAAAAAGAGTATTTGGAGGGAGAAATGGAGTTTGTTCTGAAATAGGAAGGTCTCTCCAGCATTTTTAAAAATAGGCTAATGTTGAAAGGATTTGTTCTCATTTGAAGATGAGAAAAAACAGATAATGCATAAAACTTTGGAAAATCATGTGGTTTGTTTCTGTGTGCTGTGCCCCTATACACTCCTCTTCCCGAAGTGTTGGGAGACGATAGGCATGATCTGAAATACTGTCATTCAAATTTTTATACGTGGATTGGTGATGGCACTCTCCTTGGTTCTGTGTTTCTAATCTGCAGTAATATAAGTGTAGCCCTTTTCCTCTTATAGAAGTGATGATGATAACCTGAAATCCGTCCTATGGGTATCTCTGTATTTTAATGTAGAAAACATAAGCAAATGAACTGTGCCTAGCACAATATCTCTTCCAAAGTAGGTGGTTACTAATATACTACCTGTTTGTTGAATGACTTATTTTAAGAAAGAGAACCAGGAGAAGAGAACATAAAAACCATTGATGGGAATATTAACTGTATATTCTTTTTTATGGGCTTTTCAACAGTACAGTATTGGTGTTTGCTTAACTTTGGATATTTTTTCCTTAATTTCAGAAAATAAAGCAGTTGGAGTGATGAAATCTGGCCATGTATTTACAATTGAGCCAATGATTTGTGAAGGTGAGGAAAAATGATGCTGTAATGTTCTTTAATTGAATTTTTATTACTTTTGGTCATTTCTCAGATTAGTAGTCTCTTGTAGTTGCTTTCTTTGTGCTTCATTCCCTTTTCCTCTCCCATCCTGAATTTGATCATCATGTAGAGAATTGACAATGTAAGGTTCACAGGAAGGTGTACTTCCTACATGGTAATTCTCTTGCCATCAGTGGGCACTGAAGTACTTGAATCCTAGTCTCTTTTCATTAAGAGCTTGTCACAGCATGTATTGTAATATTAGGAGCCTGCATCAAACCTGTGTAAAGGTTTTTGCTTGATGTAGGAAGGGGAAAAGGAGAAACCAAGGAGGAGAGAGTTTGTTGAACCACTTACTTTGAGGCAGACAGTTATGATTTAATTTTCCACAATTTATGGGGAAGGTGTTGTCCTCTTTACACAGAGGATCAGACTGATCCTTGAAGAGGGTAACTTTCCCAGGTTTCTTAACTGCTTATATGACAGAATATGTCTGACTCTCAACTCATTAATAGTCCATCTCTTCAGAGTGCACTCTGTCCTGTGGCATCTTGTAGCATTGTGGAGAAAACATAGGACAACTACACTTAACTTTGGCAGCTGTTCTGTCACCACTGTTACTCTCTATGACAGGCATGTGGTAGTGATGGTAGGCTCAGTTTTATAAGAGTGTCAGAGCAGTCGTCAGTTAATAATTGGGACATGCTTTCTGCTAGTTCATCATTGGACTTAGGGAATACAAAGGAGGCAGTAATGCTAGGGCTAGTGAACTCTGAGCCCTGTATTAAAGGATACCTCTTCTCTGGGTCCTTCTAATCTTTTTGTAACCTAATCTTGGGAATAACTTCCATCTTCTCTTCCTTTAAAGTGAGTCAGTAAATCTAGCCCACACTCAAGGGATTACCAGGAACTCAACCAAAAGGTGGGAATCATTGAAGATCTTTTTAAAGCTGCTGTCTTAACCTGATTTATTACCTTTTCTGTAGAATGAACATCATAATCCTTATCTTGCCAATACCCCAGGGGTGATATAAGAATTAAGTGAGCTAATTTATATTATTAAAAAGTCTTTATTGCATTAAAGACTGCACAAATATAGTGTTTTTTGTTATTCTTGTAGAATAAGAATAAAGTGTTGATCATGAGCAATCAGTTGTAGGGTATATTTCCTCAGAATAGAAGCCAAGTATATTTTACTTGACTATACTACAGAAACTGTTTCATCAGATCACAGTATAATCAGAACAGTAATATGTCTTAAATCCAGTTGTGTAGTGATCATTACATTGGAAAATTCCTGTTTACTCATCTTTTGGTGTTTGATGAACCATGGGTTAACTTTGTTTTTAAGCTTTCTCATATTTTCTTTTTATCCTGAAATTTAATATTGCAAAAGGTTACACTTCAGTACAGTTTATATTCTGGGATTTTTCTGTTTGAGTCAGTGAGGCCTAGAAATAATATTCCACCTAAATGAAGATGTGTTGATTTTTTTGACATCTAATTTTGAAATGAGAAAGTCTCTGTAAATGCATTTTTTTTTTTTCCCCCCGGTACCAGGGATTGAACCCAGGGAATCTTTACCACTGAGCCACATCCCCATCCCTTTTAATATTTTATTGAGAGACAGGGTCTGACTGAGTTGCTTAGAGCCTCTACCTCCCAAACCACTGGGATTACAGGTGTGCACCACGGTGCCCAGAGAAAATGTATATTTTTAAAGTAGTGTCTCGAATTGCCTGACTTTCTCATTCCACCTCTGCCTCATATTCTCTGGGGCTTTACCTTTCTGCCTTTCCTTAATCACATCCTCAAGTTTTCTGTCATTGTTTTCTAGCTTTTTCTCTGTACGTTACTCCCCCTTTCTAGTTCCCTCTCCTTTCTAATTCATTCCTGGTATTTTCTTAATCTTTTGATAATCTTTCTTTCTTTTTCTTTGCTCCTCTTTATGGCTACAAGTGTAAGGTCTACAAAAATTTCCTAGTATGATCAGTTGGCACCATCTGATTGTGTGCCTGCCATCTAAAAATTATATCAGGATATAAATACTGTAATAGAAATACAAATGTTTGTAATATCCATCACAATATGTACTTGCTGTAGTTTAGTCAAATGCCAAAGCTGTACCAGGAAAGAACTAAATTTATTAGTTCAAGTGTTCACTCATAGTGATGTGATGAGAAGTAGCAGCAATGTGTTTTCTAAAACGAAGTTCAGTGTCTTTGTTTTGGAAATACTATCTTGATTTGATATTGGGAAATATACAAAATGTGACATCGCAGCCCACCTGAGGAAGTTTCAACATCATATTGCTTTGTAGGTAGTGAAGCTTAGTGGTAGAGTGCCTTCCTGGCATGTGTGAGGCACTGGATTTAATTCTCAGCACTGCATATAAATAAATAAAATAAAGTCCCATAGACAACTAAAAATATATATACATATATTAAAAAAAATGAGGTTTAAGACTTTAGCTAAAACCAAGTATAAATAGGGATCATAGTAATTTTCTAATTGGTTTTCTTTGTGTTTATCTAGAGTATTTGTTTAGAAAACTGAGTAACCAAATTAAGAAGTTGTTTTTGTTTTAGGTGGATGGCAGGATGAAACCTGGCCAGATGGTTGGACTGCAGTGACAAGAGATGGGAAACGGTCTGCCCAGTTTGAGCACACGCTGCTGGTCACGGACACTGGCTGTGAAATCCTAACCCGGCGACTTGATAGTGCACGGCCTCACTTCATGTCCCAATTTTAATTTCTCCCAGGATGGCACATCTCAATAATGCCTTCTTACTGTACTGTGCATTTTATTGAGAGTACAGAAAGGATGAGGCAATTTTTTATCACTTGTTTTGTTTTGACTATAGATAAGGAAGGACTACAGCATTTGATGTGTGTCCTCAAGAGCTTGTCTTGGGTCTGAAAAACTGAGAAGAATAAAGGAAACATTGCTTAAGTCCTTTCAGCACCCCTCCCCTCCCCGCCCCCGCCCCCGCCCCCGTCCCATTCTCTGCACACCTGTTTTTCTTATTTGCCCCTTGAGCACTTTTACTTAGACCTGCTTCTATAGTTGCTTTAATCACTGCCACAAACTGGCTATCAAGAGCCAGCTGCTTTCCAGGCAAATGTTGAAGATGAGAATCCTTGAAACTTCAGCAACATATGTTGCTTCAGATTTTTAAAATTATATATATATATGGAAATATATATGCATACATTTTAAATTCCATATATGTAATTATCGAACACTATGTGACCTTTGGTTTGGGTTGATTCTGCTCTGACAGGGTTTTTTGCTGTCATAAGTGGATCTATAGTTTGTAGAGATTTAATTCCTAGTTGGGAATTGGCCTCCTCCTTTCCTAATGCTAATTATTTATCCTTGTAATTGTGTGTAGGGAAGCACTCACTCAGTGAGACTTTCTCTCCAATGTGGACTCTGTGTCAGTGAATGAATGTGGTAAAATTCACTTTGGAAGAAAGTTATCAGGTTTTTTAAAGTCTAGTTTATGACATAAATAGCTATGCTCCATGTGGTGGCTGGTTGTTGCGGGGCACAGAAATTTGTAATACCCTGCTATTTCAGACCTTTATTTGGTCTGAAATGGGAGGTAGAAAACCTCCTTTTTTTCCCTCTCTTTTATTTCAAGGGCTTATCTTGAAGATACTCAGAGAAGTGTTGGAGGTTGCGCTGTATAGGTGACCAGGAGAGAGTTCTGAGATGTCTCCAAGCCGTGAGCACAGTAAAGTCAGGTGGGCTGTGAGAGTCTTAACATTTAGTAATCCTGACAATGAAGAGAAAGGTACTTATTTGAGTACTGTAACCTTGCAGCTGCCCTTGATTTGCTGGGAATAAAAAAAATAATAAGAAAAAAAACCCACCTCACCTATATGCAGTTGACTCATTAGCGTGACCTCAGCTGCCCAGTGTCTGTTCCTTTCAGCAGTTGTCCAAAAAGTGTATCCACTGAAGATGTATCAGATCATCAAGTCCTTGTTGTTAGCGTGTACTTGATTACCGGGTATCTGATAACTTTCTGGAAATACAATTTGATGCCACTGACACATATACTTGTAAGAGAACATCTTTCCCAGAGTGCCTCAGACCTTATTGCTTTAAGAGAATTATGATAATGTTTTCATTACTTTTATTATTTTAATGATTTACTAAAGTGACTGAATCTGGTATAGACTTTTGGGGGTATGTATGTGAAGTTTTTATCAAACTGTAATATTTGTGAATGGAATGCCTTGTAATATGAATGTTAATATAATGTGTAAAGGGAGATTAAAAAGTTTGATTATCCCACCATATAGTCATTAACTTTGCTGCATTTGTTTGGTATATCAGAGGGATTGGTGTGAATGGGGAGGTGGATTTCACAATCTAAAATAAAACTTGGCCATCTGAGTACAAATATTTTTTCAGGTTTAATGGCTGTATCATAATCGTAGTATTGTGCTTAATTCAGGTGAGTGTGCAAGCAGCCTTTGAGATGCAGCCATATTTTTGAGAGCTTTTAAGACTGAGCATTTTGAATATTTAGGGGAGCATTTTGCTTTCTGGTAGTGGAATTAACAGTGTGGGCTTATTTGTTGTATAGCATTAAAAATAGGCTTAAGGAAGGAAATTTTTGTAGGATAATTTTGTGGTGAAAAGATAAAACACTACACTTGTGATAATGCTTTTCTTGGTTTGGGAGATTCTTTTTGGAACAATATGGGCTCTAGGCTAATTGCATATATCAAATTACAAATATGTATCAGATTTAGGTGACAAAACCTCTACTCATCATTCTGCCAACTTTTTTTTTTTTTTTTTCCCCCTTTTTTTGTGGTGCTGGGGATCAAACCCAGGCCTTGGGCATGTGAGGCAAGCACTCTACCAGATGAGCTATATCCCCAACTCCTCTGCCAACTTTTAATAAGTCAATTTATTTACTTGTTTTAGGTTAACCTGTAGGGTAATCGTTTTTTTCCTGTCAGTCTTCCAACTCCCTTGGAATTATAATTTAAAAGGGAAACATGTTTGCCTTTTATCTTTTTGTGGCTTATGCTAATAAAATAGGTTGTTGGGATTAGAACCCCCCCCCTTAGCAACACTTATACTACTGACCACCCACATGTCTAAATTAATAGACAAGAGGAGGTTTAGCAGTTTGTTTGCCACCTTAGTTTGATTTGTCAGTCTGTCCTCTAGTTTTTCATTGAATTTGGTTAAACTTGATAGTAGGATGCTGTACTATGATAAAGCCTCCAAATTCACAATCACGGTATATGTAAGCCATTTTCTTCTTTTAAAATTATATTTTTTTACTTACATATTTTTATTTAAAAAACTTTCAAATTTACAGTACAGTACAATAAAATAACATATATCCTTTACTTATATTCACTGGTCGTTATTTTGCCACCTTCGTTTCATACATCTGTATAAGCAACATTCCCCCTCCCCCATGCTGGCAATCGAACCCAGGTCCTTGCACTTGGTAGGCAAGTGCTGCTCTACACTGAGCTACATTCTCAACCCCTAGCACCATTACTACCTTAGCATGTATTTCTTCAAATGTAAGGATATTCTATATGATAAAAATAAAATTATCACACAAGAAATATAATTGATAGAATTGTCTAACGTATAATATGCAGACTTTCTCAGTTTTACTTAGTGTTCTTCAAAGATTCTCACTCTCTTTCTCTCTCTCTTTTAATATCCAGGAACCTAGCCCATGGCATTTGTTGTATATCTTGTTTTTTTTGGGAATAGTCCTTCCCTTTGTTGTTTTATGAAATGACACTTAAAAACCAGGCCAATTGATTTGCAAAAATCTTCTTTTCATGGATAGGTTCCTGATAAACATTTTGACAGAGTGTTTATCATTAGTCAGTTTTTTTTTGCTGCTGGGACGATTCAAATGGCTTGCATTTGAATGTTTTGCAAGAAAAAGCAAGAATGAGGTAGGCTTGGCTACATTCTCTGCTGCTTTTCATTTTGGGCCTTGAGCAACAATAGAACTGCCTGAATATTGCAATTCTGAGGTTATTTTTAAAATGTGTCAACACTGGTATGGTATTTTTACTAAAATATGTAAAAAAGAAAATCAGTATGTGATTTATTCAAGAACTTCCTATAAAGATTTTCACTTACCATTGATGTGTGTTTTAGAGGAGGAAAACTTTATTTGGGGTTCACGGTTTCAGAGGTCCCGGTCCATGGATGGTTGGCTTCATTGCTTAAGGTATGTGGCAGATCATTATGGCAGAAGAGTGTGGTAGAGGAACGGGGCTCAGGACATGGCCACCAGGAAGCAGAGAGAGAGACAGCTTCCCTCATGTACAAAGTATGAACCCCAAGGGTATGACCTCATTGGCATACCTCCTCCAACCACAACCTACCTGCCTACAATTATCAGTTAATTCCTATCAGGATCCATGTACTGAATAGGTCAAGGCTCTCATAACCCAATCATTTCACCTCTAAACTTTCTTACATCGTTTCACATATGAACTTTTGGGGGACACCTCATATTTAAACCTTAATTATATAGATGGCATGTCATATGTACCACTCATTATCTCTCATAAGGAGGCACTAATTGTCACATTATTACCACTGTTATTTGGTCACTTGGTGTCTGTCAGGCTTTTTTTTTAATTATAAAAGTATCTTTTTTTTCTTATTCTGGGGAGAGATACTGGGAAAATACTGCATATCCTCTTCACTCAGTGATTTTAGCTTTCACTGGTAATTTTCACCTGAATCCAATATTTACTACAGTGATGACTCCTAGTTGGCATTTTCTAAGTCTAGCATCCCATCTACATTTATTAACATTCTTCTACAAAGAAACTCTTTCCTCCCCCTAGTCCCTGTCTCCCCTCCCACTTAAGAGTTTTATTGGGGAATCATGACATTTAAAAAAATGCTGTTTAGTTACTAGAATTGTTCCATATTTGGCCAGTGGGTCATTTTGAACCATCAATCTGAATACATCTTTGCTTTGTACTATTTATTTTCCCTGCCACAGACTAGGAATTGACTTTCTCCAAGATCCCTGGTTTTTTTTCACAGGGAATGGTGTTTGGGATTAAAGATCTGTGTTCTACTGGGATCTCATTGCTTCTAGGCCCTTTTAGGGAACAAATACATTTTTAAAAAATAATAAATTCATTTTGATGCTTCTGAAGTATCAAAATGAAAATACTGATCTTCCTCTTCTTTCCCTGTTCCACATTTGTATCTTCTTTTTCCCTTGGTGAGAACTTTGGTTCCAAGCATTAACATTTGGTTGATCCATAAGACTTGTAAAATTTCAAAATTATTGCAACAAAATTACTACCAACAATAAACTTAAGTACAAAATGTGTGCATTTTATTCTCAGGACATAATTTGATCTTACTTGTATTCTAAATTTTTATAAATTGTGAGCTACATTTTAAACGAAGAAGGCACTGAATCTTGGGGGCAAAACATATAGTAGGGGTGGGAAGGATAACTTAGTCATCTGGGAATTAGAAGCCCCAGGATATGAGATGGTGTGTTAAGATTCTGTCTTATGTTTGATGGTATATCTTATACTAAGCTTTGGCTGCAAGGGGAGCAAATTATACCATTTTGTAATGAGGTATGTGGCCCATTTTCCAACTCATTAGAAAATGTTTTAGAAACACATTGTTTCCAGATGGGGGTTGCATTGGGCTAACTGAAAGTTAACGTGTTTTGTTTCATTTTAAAAATGAGTATCTTTGGGAAGTTTAGCTTGGTAGCATACCATCTATGCATGGAAATTCTCTGACCATGTTGTTTGATTCCTTGAGGGCTAAGGAGCCTTTGGTGGCTGCTCTGAAAACTTTGTGGCAGCCTCTTCCCTTTCCTCTGTCTTACCCTTTTGGAGCTAAGTATGAAAAAGAATAATGACTTGCATTTGAACGTTTTGCAAGGAAAAAAAAAAAAGAATAAGGTAGCCTTGGCCACATTCTCTGCTGCTTTCATTTTGGGGATTGAGCAACAATAGAACTGCCTGAATATGGCAATTCTGAGGTTATTTTTAAAATGTGTCAACACTGGTATGGTATTTTTACTAAAATATGTAAAAAAGAAAATCAGTATGTGGTTTATTCGAGGACTTCCTATAAAGATTTTCACTTAGTATTGATGTGTTCACAGTGTTTTAGTAAAATCTGTGGAAATTCCTATGGTGTCTAACTTTTTTACTGTTGTAAAACTTTTAGTTACAAAATTGATTTCTTGAGTAGTGAGATCCACAGCTTTACTCTTATTTGGCCTTCCTCATCCCACTCCAAACAAACTCATGACACTTATTTTCCCAAACTTGTAAGCACATTTGTATTACGATATCTTGAGCATACAACCAACAATGAACATAGTAGGGCTCTGATTTGCACAATTTTTAACTGGTTGCATGGTTAGGACAAATCACACTTCTCTGTCGAGCTCCTACTTGTGTAGTGATAAATTAGTAACGGTTGATATATAATGTGACCATAAGCAAATTACTTTATTTCTGTGGTTGGGTGAGGTCACCAGATAATTCAGGGTAGAACTGTTTAGACTTAGTTTATTTGAGCTTTAGGTTAAGTGTGAGAAAACAAAGACAAGGGATGAGAACTTTACTATTACAATGTAGAACAGAGGAAGGGAATCAAAATATTATAAAGGGCATTTCTGCTCTAAATCTTGATATTTTTGTAAGTCAAGAGTGTTTCTGTGCACATTTAAATCATGCTTTCTTGAAAGGAGCATGCTCATGTTTAGCTCATATATGTGGAATTCTGCTAGTGACCAGCTGGATTAAAATCTGTTTAAGAGCCCATTATGCTGCTTTGTTACCATAAAGTTCCACCAAAAGAAATAAAGTAGGAGGATTGTGTCCTCCTGGTTATTGTCAAAGCACAATTCCCAATAGTTTGTGCATTTATTATGAAAATAATTGTTTATACTTAATATTTTTCAAATATATTTGTGGAATACTCTCTTTCAAAGGTTATAGGTTGACAGTCTGATCTTGCATGTTAATTACAACCTAACTGGCTGAATCTAGATTTTTTCTTGGGTTAGCAGTGTCTCTAGACACAAAGAATTGTCAGTTATTTGACTTTGATCATCAGCCTACTGGGCAGATTGGTAGTCAACAGAAAAAGTTCTGTAGCATTCTATGCATGTAAAAATGTTTCTCTTTACCTATACGAACAAAACATTTTGAGAATTATTAGCTAAGTATAATCTTGCATTAAAATGAGATAAATGGAAGTAACTATATTTTTTGGAGCCATTTTTGGTGTTAACTGTACACCTTAATTAGCTCAACTGTAGTAGTGTAGTGGATATAAGGCCATTTTTTCCTTACTTCCATCCCAAATGACCCCATACATTGTACTTTGTTAGTTTCCTGTGCATGTAATAAAGAGCTTGTCTCTTTCTCCAACAAATATTACGAGATAGGTTAAAAAAGAAAACAGAATAGTCCAACATGGCTAAAAATGGAAATCCAGGTAAGATTTGAAAATTTCCAGTTAAATGTGATAAAGTTGCTTAAAGTTAGTTCCTAATGTTGCAAGATTTTAGATTCCTAAACTTAAGAGATTTATTTTACTGGTTTTCATGAAATATACAGTGTATGTTAATATCCTTTTGTACTGAAATTACATACATACATTTGTTCAAGAGAGCAGTTTGAAGATATTTTCAAAAATTTTTCTCAACCCTTTCAAAGTGGTAAAATCCTGAGGACAACCAAGATAGATTTGCTGACATGCACATATTGTTTTTAGCCCTATGCTTTATCTGTATTTTATTCCCAAAACTTTGTGGTTCAGCAACATACATACCATCCTAGATTCAATCCAGGAGGATATATTAAAAGAATCTTTAAAAAAGAAATACTTTTTATATATATGGTTAAGTCTCATGATCCAGGAATTCTTATGGTAAGCATCTTATAAAATTGGTTTCTTACACTGGATCTGAAAGAGAACTGCTTTAATTCAAGAAAGTTAGTACTGGACTTAATTGACTGGTTCAAGAGTATGTACTTAACTATGACAGAAATGAAAAGTAAGATCAATAAATTGACCAGCTGTAAGAACTGGAATAATAAAACCACTTGTGTCATATATTATTGAACATGAAAAATGAAAATGTTTGACAATCCTGTTCGCATATCTTGAATATTAGACAAAACAAAACAAAACAAAAAAACCCAAAAACACAGCACCGCCCCGTTTCTTTTTCCTTTCCTTCACAGTATGAAAATAACATGCAGAGGAACCATGAAGATGAATGTAGCACAAAAGAAATGACAACAACTGCTAGAAATCACTTTTATTATGTTGTAACATTTGTTAATGAGCCATAATTAGTTATGTGAAGGAGAGTTCAGAAAACAGGTCTGGGATGGTATTAGCCTTGTCCTTGATTGCAGACTTATGAATCACACATATTAAGACTATTCTCTAGAGTAGTTACTGAAGGTCCAAGAGGCTATGAACTTGGAAGAACTTCTGCCTGTCTGGCTGTTTCCATCAGATCACAAAATGGATGGATACATTTTTCTCTCTTAAATTTAAAACTTTACAACAGTTCGAATGCTGTTAAGAGAAGATAGAAAGAAACAGATTTTAAATGGTGACCTTTTAAGACCACTAAAATTGTATCGTTTTTGATCCTCTTTCCCCTAGAACCCCCAAATCATTACATTCTGTAATATATAGCTATGAGAAAGCTTACCTCTTTCCTGAATGCATAAGTTCAAAAGCTTCATTAATTTGGTCCAAGGACACGTTGCCAGTCACAAATTCATCCACTTTTATCTTTTTGGACATATATTCAGACACCAACTTTGGGACACTTTCTACACTCTTCCATCCTAAAAGAAGTAATAGATTTATTCATTAATTTATGCAACAAATTTCTACATTATGTTTATTGGTGACAGATACTAAGAGGATGGAGGATGATTTTGTTTGTGGGGGTGGAGTGGGGAGGGGCAGTGCTGGGGACTAAACTGAGGGCCTTGTGCATGCTAGGTTAGCAGTCAACCATAGAGAGCTACATTCCCTGCCAGGAGAATGATTTTTTTTGGGGGGGTACTGGGATTGAATCCCAGGGGTGCTTTACCACTAAGCTATATCCCCAAGTTCCTGCTAAGTTGCTTAGAGCCTTGCTAAATTGCTGAGGCTGGTTTGAATTTAGGATTGTACTGTTTGCCTCCTGAATTGCTGGGATTACAGGTGTGTGCCACTATGCCCAGCCAAAAGAATGATTTTTTTTTTTTTGATGAGTTTGAGAGGAATGAAAAATTCCAAAATTAGACTGAAGCAGAGAATTTGACATAATAACTTTAGTTGTGAAAGAGTTAAATACTTATGAGTATTTTCCTTTTTTTGTATTAAGATTTACTATAATCTCCTTAAAGTTTGGCCAGTGAAGACTTTTAAACTACGTGGGATAGAACTCTGGATTTTTTAGCAACAAATTTATTTAGATCCACAATAGTGATTCTGTAATCATGATATTCTGGGTAGATAAAACTGAAGCAATATAGAACCTTTTTCCTGAGTTTTGAGTTCAAAAATGAAATAGGGATAGCATATCAGAAAGCCATGAAATTAAACAAAGTAGGAGGTTGGGCGTGGTGGTGCACACCTGTAATCCCAGTCCTTTGGGAGGCTGAGACAGGAGAATTTTAAGTTCAAAGCCAGCCTCAGCTACAGTGAAGTGCTAAGCAACTCAGTGAGACCCTGTCTCTAAATAAAATATAAAATAGGGCTGGGGATGTGGCTCAGTAGTTGAGTGCCCCTGGGTTCAATCCCTGCCCCCCCCCCCCCAAAGTAGGAAATCTTTAGCTAAGTGATCAAATTTTAAATAAAATGAGTTGCCTTGATGTTTCACTTTTTATTGAAGGAAGCAATAAATCAACAAAGATGTCTTTCCCCCACTTTTAAGGATGCTTTGGAGCATATTTCAAACCTTTCTGGATCCTTTTCCAAACTTCTTATATGCTCTGCCAATTGTTTCCCCCACAAATTGTAGAAATTTCTAATTTCTCCTTTCAATCTCCTAGTAACTGAGACAATCATGGCTACCCCTATTGTCTAGATCAAAACTTCTATTTATATCTTTGGGTCATATTTTAGCAACACAAAGGGCTGCAACCCTCCCTCGAATTTCTCAGCTGCAAGTGCTAGAAGGCTTCAGTTAGAGGTTGCTACCAAGACCCCTTGACCCAGTCAGCCAGGCTTAGAACGAATGTCCTTTCAAATACAGCTGCGATGATGATGCCCCGAGAAGCGTGTGTGGCTTAGAGTCAGTTCTAGGACACTGCTGAGGCACACATAGGTACATCTGGGGCCCTGGAAAGGAGGGTTAATCATAACACAAGGTCTGGGAAAGTAGCAGACATTTTGTTAAACACAGATCACTCAAAACTTGACTTTTTTTTTCTTTTGCCTAACAAGATTACCATAAGATATATTTTTAAAAAAACTATAAAACTTTAGGGGCTGGGGTTGTAGCTTAGTGGTAGAGCATTGCCTAGAATGTATGAGGAACTGGGTTCAATTCTCAGCACTGTATATAAATAAGTAAAAAAAAATAAAGGTCCACTGACAACTCAAAAAAAATTTTAAAAAACCAAAACTTTTTAGATTTCATTTATTCACAATAGTTATGATATATAAGCATACCACCAATAGATGGAAATTATTTCCAAGCCTTCTACTGGTAGTCAGGAAAAATGATCGGTGTGGGAGCTTTTCAATTTTGTAATAAAGTTTGTCATATGTTCAGTTTATGACTCAGTTACTGATGACATCAGTACAATTCAGAAAGAAGTATGATCACAACCAATGATCACTGCACTCTGGAAAATTTAAGTAAAAATGTGAAAACAGCAGGGCTGAAGATGTTGTTTGCTTATCCCACAATCAACTTTTCACCTGTGTCCTACCCCAACTTATTCTTCATTAACAGAATACTGATTTTTTAAAAAAAAGTGGCTATGTGCTTAAGAAGCTGAGCACCTTTCCAGCCTCAGGGAAATTTGAAAACTTTCTTTAAAAAGAAGCTTGAATGTAACAATTTATGATAACATAGCTCATGACATGAAGATTCTTATTAATACAAGCAAATAGCCTGGGATTAAAAATTTGCCAATGGAAGTAACAAAAGAGAAAAGGACTCATCTACTGAATTACCTCCAAAGGCAGTGCCTTTCCACGTGCGACCTGTCACCAGCTGGAATGGACGTGTGGAGATTTCTTCACCTGCAGCAGCTACTCCAACCACCACGCTGACACCCCAGCCTTTGTGGCATGCCTCAAGTGCTGCTCTCTGCAAGCACAGAGTAAGACCAAATCCATGAGTCCATGCATTTTGCTGGGAATAACTTCTTTCCTGGAAACTTCTGGGGCCGGGAGTGGTGTATGTGGCACAGAGGTTTTTTAAAAAAATGCCGACTAATGTCTGAATTTTGTGTAATTTTATTGAGCAATTATATTCTAACAGGTACTTAAAAAATTACTAACCTGGATAAATATTAACATAAATTGAACAAATATAAAGCTTTCATTTGCTTTGTATTTTAAAAGTAAATCCTACATCTTCATATAGAAGAATGGTAGGCTCCTTTGACCAGTTAAAATTCAATAGGTAAGACTTGAAACTATGAAACTCCTAGGGAAAAAAAATATAATAAATGCTTTTGAAATCTGGAGTGGGTGAGGATTTTTTAACAAGATGCCCAAAGCACAGGAAACAAAAGCAAAAACAGACCAGTGGGATTAGGTTATACTGAAACATGTCTGCACAGCAAAGGAAACTAGAGTGTGGAGACAATTTACAGAATGGGAGAAAATATGTGACAGGGGTTGATACCCAGAGTTTATAAGGAACTCCAAAAACCCTACAGCGAAAACAGCAAAAACAAACCAATTAAAAAATTGGCAACAGATATAAATAGACATTTCTCAAAAGAAGACATACATATGGTCAACAGGTACATGAAAAAATGCTTAACATTTTTAATCAAAACCACAATGAGATATCATCTCACCCTGTAAGAATGTTACCAAAAAGATAAAAGATAAGTGCAGTGAGGATATGGAGAAAGGGGAAACCTGCCATTATGGAAAATAGTATGGATGTTCCTCAAGAAATTAAAAATAGAAATACCCTATGATCTAGCAATTCCACTGCTGGGTATATGTCCAAAGGAAATGAAATCATTTTATTGAAGACAGATCTATACTCCTACGTTCACTGTGGCATATTCACAACAGCCAGAAAATGGACAAATGAAGTGTCCGTCAATTGATAAATGGATAAATAAAATGTGGTATACCATGGCATACTACTCAGTCATGAAAAAGAATGAAATCTTGTCATTTGTGGCAACATGGATGGAATTGCAGATGCTTATGTTAAGTGAATAAAGCACAGAAAGATAAGTACCACATAATCTTTTTACTCTTGTGTGGAATCTAAAAAGATCTCATAGAAGTTGAGAGTAGAACAGTGGTTACCAGAGGCTGGAGAGAGTAGGGTGGGGAAGGAATGAGGAAAGGTTGATCAGTGGGTATTACGTCAGATTTAGATAGGAGCAAGAGGCTCTGGTATACTGTTGTACAAATAATGTACTGTACATTTCAAAGCTAGAAGAAAAAGTTTGAAAGTTTTTACCATAAAGAAATAAGTGTTTGAGAAGACAAATGTTTAACCTGATTAACATTAACACAGTACTCCACTAATATGTATAATTTTTATGTTTTTATATATTGGTTTTAAGCAAAAAGTAAATCCTAGCTCAAAGTTCTAAGAACTTTAGTGTAAGAAGCAGACAGAAGTAACAGTATTTTTCACTATCTACTTGTGTCAAGTAGGTGTTACTATTTGCATTTGACAGATGATGAAACTCAGGTCTACAGAACTTAAGTGCAGGCTCAAGGTCACTGAGCTTGGTAAGTATATGCATACCTAACTCCAAAGCCCACATTCTGTACAACTTCAATATTCTGACTTTTCATTTAATGAGCCATAAATTTAGTATGTATTGAAAGGCAAAGAAACATCTTTTCATCTTTCCCTAAGCCATTCTTGTATCATTTTCTACTCATAGCTATTTTTTCATCAGAATAACTGTTTTCAAAAGACTTCGTTTGTTAAAAAAAAAAAAAAAAAATCAATTTTTGATTCCAAGGGAACTGCATTAAAAAAAAAAAGTTCCACAAACTAAAAAGGAATGAACTAAGTATACTCACCATGACCTTCACATTACCAATACACTCAAAGGAGTAGTCTACTCCGCCGTCAGTCATCTCTATGAGCACTTCCTGGATGGGTTTACTGAAGTCTTGGGGATTAATACATTCGGAGGCTCCAAATTCTTTGGCCCTTGCAAATTTATCTTTATTGATGTCCACACCAATGATCCGGGATGCACCAGCAACCTTACAGCCCATGATAGTTGCCAATCCAACTCCTCCTAGCCCAAAGACTGCACAAGTAGAGCCAGGCTCCACCTAACAGTAAAGACAGTCTGTAAGGTTCTCATTCCACAAGAGTCAAGGACATCGCTAGGCTTCTAACAGATCTTGCCAATTTCACTATTCTAGCAAAGCTTTGCTGAAGTGAATTGGAAGGTGGAAGCTAAAACCCAGGCTGATCTCTCACCTTGGCAGTGTTCACTGCAGCACCATAACCAGTTGAAATGCCGCAACCAAGAAGGCAGACTTTATCCAAAGGTGCTGAAGGGTCTATTTTAGCAACTGAGATATCAGCCACAACTGTGTATTCAGAAAACGTGCTGGTTCCCATGTAATGTAAAACTGTCTTTCCTTTGCAAGTAAATCTGCTAGTACCATCTGGCATTAATCCTTTCCCTTGAGTGACTCTAAAAATAAAAAAGGAAAAGGCAAAATGGAATGTGGTTTCTTAGTTTTTAAAGTAATGACATTCAGAAAAGATCAAAAGTCTAGTTTCTATTTTATTCATTAATAATTTAGCACATTTCATCAATGCCTTACTGGTAAACTTATAATAAATTTATAATCTTCCATATCTTCCAAAACTTATTGTCAAAGCACCGATTTTTTTTTTTTCTGGGATTGTAACTGGTTTATTCTCAGAGTTCAATGGGACAGTTGTGTGGTAAAGTTTACAAGGTAAAACAATATTTCTTAGTATATTAAACTAGTAATGCAAAGGCAAGACATATGGAAACAGGGCACAAAAGCCATATACAGTAAAAAAGAATCTGTTATCTCTTCCATTTTGTGATATACCATCCTGCACTTTGAGTCCCTATAAAGCTGTTTTGCTTGTGACCAGTCAGAATTTAGAATAGATGTACTTTAACTTCAGGTTGTTGGTTGGTTTTCCTTGGCCAAATCAAAAATCTTTTATAATTTTTTGGATAATCAATCTAAATCAGTTAGAAAATATAAATACAGAATGTACTGAAATGACATTAAGGGCTGTTCAGAGTTGTATCAAGGAGTAACTGGTAAAGTGAAGAGGAGATAATAGAATTTAGGTCTTCTGTAAGTCAACTTGCATACTATCTTTGGACATACAATAATTAACCAAATTCTTCAAGCTAGACAATTGTGAGGATTAAATGTGACATTCTATATTTTGTAAGTACTCATCTGATCCTGGTTTTTTGTTTTTTTTTTTTTTTGATGGAGGTGTCCTTTAAATTTTTTTTTTTGGGTGCTGGGGTTCGAACCCAGGGCCTTGTGCTTACAAGGCAAGTACTCTACGGACTGAGCTATCTCCCCAGCCCCCTTTTTTTTTTTTTTTTTTGTGGTGCTGGGGATTGAACCCAGGGCCTTGTGCATGCGAGGCAGGCACTCTACCAACTGAGCTGTCTCCCCAGCCCATTCCTCTAAATTTATTTTAAGAATATATTTGTTGTGGCTCAGTCGTAGAGCACATGTGAGGCGCTGGGTTTGATCCTCAGCATCACATATAAATGAATAGAGAAAATAAAGGTACTGTGTCCACCTCCAACTAAAAAAAAATAAATAAAATAAAAAAAGAATATATTTATGTATACTGCTTATGTAAATAAATTTTAGAAATCAGCAAGGTTTCTAATTGTTATACCATATTACATAGCTTAGACAAATCTTTAGTTTTTCTTTTCATGGTACTGGGGATTTTATGCAGGACCTCACATATGCTAGGGAAGTGCTCAACCACAGAGCTGCATCTCCACCCCTTTTTAACAAGGTCTTGCTAAGTTGCCCAGACTGAACTTCAAATTGCAATTCTGCTTCAGCTCCCAAGTAGCTGGGATTATAGGCATTTGCCATGGTGTCCAGCTAATCTTCACTTTTTCTTCACCTTTAAATTATAAAACATAATCTCTCTTCAGTGCATATATGAAATTACATCCAATAATAGGGTAACAGGTAATCCATAAAGTGTACTTAGTTCCAGAGACAAATAATGACAAAAACTAAATATGAGAATTTATCACATCTTCCTGGCTATAGTCATTATGGGGCAGGGTTGGCAACCAAGGTCAATAAAGCAAGCACCTTTTCTCTCTAAACCAGATGCAGCATTTTGGTTTTTTATGATATGCAAGTTAACTTGGGTTTAAAGTTAGCTTCTTTCATAGGAACTCCAAGTACTGTAATTCCTGAACTTCACTGTAAGTACTGAAATGGTGTTCATGTCAACATTCTTGAAACTTTCATATCTTAATTGGGCACTTTTTGTTAAGGCAGGGAACCATTAAAAGCTGTCTCAGCACCAGCATCTTAACAATTGGTTACTATATAATACTAAAACTACTCCTAAGTACTGATTAAAACTGGTGAGTTTGGATCCACACTCCCTTTTTGGGGGGTACCAAGGATTGAACCCAGGGGTGCTTAAACTCTGAACCACAACGCTTTTATTTTTTATTTTGAGACAAGGTCTCACTAAGTTGCTTTAGGGTCTCCCTAAGTTGTTGCCATTGGCCTCAAACTTGTGATTTTCCTGCCTTAGCCTCCCAAGTTGTTGGAATAAAGGCATGCACCTTCTTGAGAGGAAAAAAGATTGCCTTCATATACAATGACCCTAGTAGAGTGCCTAACATCCTTTGCAACAAACATCAAGAAGTCAGGCAACCTCGATTATCTTGATTAGTTTATCATTATTTACATATAAGGTACATTTAAACCTAATTCTAAACCAAATATTGCAACCACACTCCTAAGAAAATGTTCAATTGTAGCACACTGAGGTCCTGCAAGATGCAGAGCAAGTTAAGAAATAATCTCAAAGAAGAGTGATGATCTATCATCTTTCACAAGTAAGAGCCAAGCATCAAGCAGAAAGAAACAAAACTCTTTCCCCTGCACTCATCAAATGCCATGACTATCTTCATAGCCTTAGCTGACAAAATCCAGAGTCCTCAATTCCTGATAATAAGAAATCCATTTCCAAGGTGACCATCAATGTTAAAAGAGTTTTCAGGCTTTTTTTTGCCATGTTCATGAACTCCGGCAAGCCAGCAATGGAAGCACTAGTGATGCTTGCATGTCACTTTGTGCATGGCTCCTTAAGCTGCTCATGGCTGTGGTGGTAGGGACAGAGGAGCACTTTGGGGTCCTGAACTCATTTCAACAGGTACAACTTAAGAATCAGATGAAACTGTTTGAAAAATCCATCATAAGGGATGGGGCTGTAGTTCAGTAGTAGAGTGCCTTGCCTACCATGTTTGAGGTCCTGGGGCTGATCCTCAGTACGGCTCCCACCTCAAAAAAAGAATCCATCATGAACTTTGAGAGCAAATGTTAATTTCATAAATGAGGAAGTCCAAATCAGTATGAATACAAATAGAGCACACAAGCAATTATCCAGATCAACTGATGAAAACAGATGGCCAAACTGACTAATTTAGATCTTTTGGGACACTTTTCAAAAGTCCCACTGTCCTCACGGATTCGTGTTATATTTCTTCTTCCCTTTCTGTCTGTGTAGTTGGTTACACTGATAGAGAAAAAAACACTCAAAAAACCTCACACAGGCAACTAACACAATAAATGTCATATTCTAATGTCTGATATTCTAAAACAGAAGGGGTATAAACATCTTGATTAGGAGAGCAGACCCTAAAGCCAGATTGTTTGGTTCAAATTCTGTGTGACCTTGGTTAGGTTAACCTTTGTGTTTTCAGTTTCCTTACTAGAAAGCATGGAAAATCTTGTAAATCTCTATAAAAATCCAATGAGACATTACACACCTAATATATTAGAGTTACGTCTGGAAAGAAGTATGGTTAGTAAATATTAATTCTTTTTTATAAACACTGATTTGATGTATACTCTTAGATAAATCCTTTGGAATACATATATGAATAAATATACAGATGAGAAAATGGTTTGCTTCTAGATTCAAGAGTAAATGTTTCCTTTGAAAGAAAAACAGAAAATACAGTCAGAAACAAAGAACAGGTATCAAAGCTCCACCAAAATAATTGTATATCTTCACAGGAGTGATTAAAATTTGTTAAGTCACTCTTACCAGAGGAGTTTCTTGAATCAAATGTAACATGGGATACATCATCTTTCATAGAAATTTTTCCTCCAAAAGGCTGGTCAGTCTTAACAAGTTCATCACCATTATATACTTGATGTGTATAAATTTTTTTAGACTGTATTTCAATTTTCCTTTCAAAATGAATTCTTAAAAAAATTTTTTTGGCTCTAGTTTTGCTAAAAGTGACTGAATTTACATTATAAAATAAATGGAATTTTGTTTTATAAAAGTATAAACAAATTTTTTTCAGTGGCATTAGAAAACAAATGCATGATCAAATGGATCTCCCATTTAATTGTGGAGGGAGCATAAATTCATACGTTCACAATGGAGATGTGTATCCCACAAGTTACCAATACCAATCTCAGGAAAACACCCCGAAGCAGGTAGTGCATATATCCATCACAAGATATGTGTAAGAATGTCACTGGCAACACAAATCCTAACAGCCACAAGCTGGGAGAAACCTAAATGTCCACCAACAGGATAATGGATAAATGGTGGTATCTAGAATGGAATAAGACAGAACAAAAAATAGAGATGCACACAGCAACTTGGACATATCCCACATATATTATAAATGAAAGAAACCTGACAAAAAAGCACATGCTATATGATTCTATTTATACAAAGTTCTACAAAGATAGGATAGTGATTACTTTTGAGGGAGAGAGGTGTTGACTTGGAACGGACATGAGGGACTTTGTGGGGTACTGGCAGAGATCCTTCCTCTTGATCTGAGTAAAGAGTCTAACAAAAACAGGTGTGTGTGTGTGTGTGTGTGTGTGTGTATATATATATATATATATATATATATATATAATATTCACTGGATTTAACTCAAGATTTGTACATTGTAAATAGAGTATTATAAGTATGTTCTACTTAAAAAAAAAAAAAACAAAAAAAGAGGAACAAACAAAAGGGGATCTTAGATTGCTTCGAGAAGTAGTTTTTTAAGTGCTATTATCTTACAATAAAATAACTACATTTTCTGTGTCAAAGGGTTATGTTATCTCTTCTAGGCTTCCCAACAACCTTATGATATACGTTTTATTACTCAGATTTAATGGACAATAAAATGGTTCATAAAAATGATTTCACTTAATTTCAGAAACACGTCCTTCCTTGCAAATCTAGCCTTGGGTTATGGAAATAAAATGGGTTCGTAAAATTGTGTTCTATATCCTAATGACCAGTGATACTGTGCAAATCCTTAATTTCTTGAGTCTTCATTTTCTCATCTTTGAAAATTAGGTTACTAATAATAGTGACAGTGAGAATGTTTTAAAGATGAAATGAAAGAGTTCATGTAAAATGCACTGCTTAATTACCACAAAATTAGTGATTATTACCATTAATATGACCTCTAGTTTTAAGAATACAATAAAAAGTCACTAACCTTATCTTCTGGCAAAGGTTTGTTTTTGGGTTTAGACAAAATTTGCATTCTCCACACTGTGGGATGTAAAGTGGGATGACAGTATCACCTGGGAAACAAATACAAAGACATCCTGAATGGGTGGTATCTATTTCTAAACGAATACAGCAGCCTTTGAAAATTCCATTTCTTTCTGCTACAGCCTGCAAAGTTAACAGCTTCAAGGTTTAAAACTTTACCTATATAATGTCATTTAGAAATTGCCTGACTATGCAAAAAGTATGTTTCAAAGTTTTTACCTAAATGAAACTCTTAAAACAATACTGGAGAACAAGGTCAAGTGCTTTAAAATATTGACTTATTGATGTAGCTCTAAGAATTCTTGCTTAATTTTCCAAAATTGGCCTTGGAAATGTACCTAAAACAGTTCCAGATGAAGAGCAGTCTGCAAAATCAAGGGGAAAAAAAAATCCAAACATTTGTGCTTCCCATATGAGGAAAGAAATTGACCTTGACATTTTTTAGGCGATAACCTGTTTATAAACAGTGTATAGTTTATCAGAAAAGTAACTTCCCTAAAGTTATAAGCCTAAATCATCAAATAAGTGGTTCAAATATTCTCCTTACCTGCCTTGAACTTAGTAACTCCTTCACCAACACTTTCCACAATTCCAGCACCTTCATGTCCCAAGATCACTGGAAAACACCCCTCAGGATCAGCTCCACTCAGAGTATAGGCATCAGTGTGGCAAAGTGCAGTGGCAATGATCTGTCAGGATGTTAGAATAAAAAGCACTGAAGTGTGTGTGTGCATGCAAGTCAGAGTGAGGTACAAGTCAAAGATATTTTACTTTAATATCATATTTTGTTGATTCTAAGATATGTTTCTTTTCTATTTGAACTTCTCTAAATCAGCAAGGGTTCATAATCCACAGCATGCTAATTAGAATTAGCACCATATTTTTAGTGGTACATAAAATAATGGTGCATTTATAAGCACTGAAATATGGCATATCTATTCTCTTTTTTTCAATGCATGTTAGCAGAAGGTAAACAAGGTAATTTTATGTGTACTGTGCCTTCTGGTGTGGAGAGGGATATTACATGTTGCAAAACAAGTGTAGCCCATCTCACTGTTGGCTTCCTCATGGCTTCTGGAAATGTGATATCTAAAAAAAGTACTATTTCTGAAATATGCCAGTCTGCTTGAGTCTGGGCCCGAACTATGAGATTTTAGTGGAACCAACCCTTTTGCCACATTATTTCTATTTAAATAAACCTTTTATTCCTGTTTTTTTGGTTTTCAAGTATCTTGTCTTTCCAAAGCACAAAAAGCACAGAATATTGGAGTATTTGTACTTATGCCTCTCTGCTTCTGGCCACGTACAATATAACACTCTTTGCTATCTGTTAGCAGTTTCTCAGGGATGAAAGCTGAACTCATAGTACCTAGACAGTTCATCTTAGTATATCCAGGACAAATACTCTTCTTCAGTGGCAAAAACACAATCAGTTTAATTTCTGAACTTGAAGAAGAAAAATACACTAACTATTGCAAGATTTTAGATTTTTGGGTCTGAGTTGAAAAGGGTCTCAAAAAGTTATTTGGTTGTGTGCTCCCCCATCTGATACATATAATCCTTAGCAGCATGAGCCAATATGTGCAGTATATATTTGGAAGTACGATGGGGGGGGGGGGTGGGAGGAAGTATACTTAAAGTAATAGCAAAAGAGAGCTAAATCTTTTCCTAAAATGTAACATTTTTGTAGAATGTCAGGAAAAAATTATTTAATGGTCACTACTTTAAAACATTAATTTTATATAAAAAACAAGTAGAGAGTAGAATGCTTAACATTTATAAATGCCAGGATTGCTGGCATTGTGTAATATGCCTCTCTATGCGAATAACTTACCCTCTTTGCCACGGTGGAGGTTGAGAGGCACTGGAATAATGAACTCGCTGAACCCTTGGCCTTGTCCACCAGGGACAGTGTATTTTAAAGCTCTCTAAGCAAGCGAGGAGACTTCATTTGCTTGTTGCTTTAGTTAATCAGGAACCTCTTTCCAAATCTTATTTGGAGTCCCTTCTAACAAAACTTGAGTATTATTCTTATTCTTGTTTCCAATGTTACACCATACATTTTAAGTTATGGGATCAGCAGAAAGGGCAGGAGCTTACAAAATCACATTAAACTATAAAAGTCACAATTGCAGTAATCTAGTAATCCACAGGAATGGTGCTTTGCCAGACAAGTGAGAGGTAAGAGCATGTCGATTCTAATGTTGGATACTTTCATTATCTTCTCCTTGAACTGTCCTTTGGGGTTTATTCTCTGTAGACCTCAGATCTACTCTCGCACCCAGAGACCTAATTGTGAATCTTTCTTTCTTCTCCCAATGTACAGGTGTATTGTTTACCTTAATTCGAACTTCATGAGCCCGTGGGGGTGCTACTTCTACCTCCTCGATAGAGAGAGGCTTTCCAGCTTCCCAGGCAACTGCAGCCTTGCATTTGATAACCTAAAGGGAGGAAAAAGAGAGTAAGCTGTTTATCTTCCTAAACTGTTTATTTAGTGGTTGATTTAGATACCAAGAATGCTAATCTTAGAAAGTATACCACAGATTCACAGAGAGACATACACCCCTAAGTGATATAAAGAATTGTTTGTAGATTTCATAGAATACAATAAAAAGACTTGAGATGATTACTCAATCTGATACAACAGTCTCTTTTGGCTAAGAAGTCTTGAATATAGGTCCCAAGAGAATCTGATACAGTAGATCTATCATGAGGCTGTATGTTTAATATATGCCTTCTTAAACTCTTTGGCTCAGAATGGTTTAAATTAGCACCAGTTTAGTGCAAAACTACAGGATAGGAAGGAAGATAAGTATCAGAATGGGGGAACTTAAACTTATAACTATGCTAATACAGTAGCCTCTGCCACATAACATGTATAAATTTAATATACCTGGATTTTGCCACATATGGTTTTCAGTACTAGCAAAACAGTCTGATCTTTGCTGTATGTGTAAAATATGCCAGAATTTTGAAGACTTAGCACAAAAAAGTAAAAATATCACATATATGTACATATATATTATATATTTATATACACACATATTGTTTGTTTGGTGGTACCAGGAATTGAACCCAGTAACACTCTGTCACTGAGCTACTTCCTCAGCCCTTTTTAAAAAATTTTGAGACAAGGTCTTGATAAGTTTCCCAGGCTACCTTTGAATTTGTAATTCTCCCACCTCAGCTTCTGGAGTAGCTGGGATTACAGGCATGTGAAACTGCACTCAACTGTATAATATTTTTTAAAATATTATGTTGAAATAGTATTTTGAATATATTGGATTATATAAGTATACTATTAAAACAATTTTGTTTCCTTTTGTTTTTTAATGTGGCTACTGGAAAATTTTAAATTACATAGGTGACTTATACTATGTATCTATAGAAAGTTAAGAGATTATAGTCAGTACACATGCTTCCCCATTACCAGGAAATCAAGCATAATGAGGAAGGTTTTGAACAGTTCACAAAATGCTTATGTAGTATGTTGACAGAATAAAGGTTTACAGCAGACAGACAAGTAAGTCAATAATTTTTAAATGTGATTTAAAGAAACAGACACAAAGTGATATAAAAAGGAAGAATGTAACCTTGGGGGTTTTGGGAAAGCATCGCTTTTAATGAATAATGAGGAAGTAGTTACAAATAAAACACCTACAGATAGGATTATTTCAAGTGAATGAAAGTGAATATGAAGTTCCTAATACAGTTCTCCACATAGTGAAGCTTTGCAAAAATAAGTAGTTATCAGTGGCAGAAGAACAGAGTTGAGGAAAAGGAGAGGTGAACTATATAAAGATATAAGGAATGGCCATTGTAACTAGCGAGGTTGCAAAATATTGCTTTTAAATTTGAAATGTAGGTATTAAATATGACAGTAAAGAATTTAGACCCTGCCATTTGGATCTTTTTTCATCCTAATGTACCACAGATCTCAAAATCCCAAAGCATCAAATTTAGAATGCTAACAATTTAGTCACATAACGCAGAGTCAAAACAACAGATAAATAATTATACGAAATCCAAGTTTGATTCCTTTCCCTTTTAAAAAATGTTTGAAAGCAACTTAAACTTTTCCTTTCACTGAGAATCCTAAGCAAAACAAAGCCCCACTCTAAATCCAGGGAAAACTGCCCTACTTCAACATTTAAACTATCTTAGGAGTTAGAATATTTCACTCTCCGAAGATACTTGGTAATAAGGGAAAACAACTCCTTATTAAGCCTGAAAGAGCCTTAAGAATTTATCGTTTTAAACTTCAACATTTACGTTCATATATTTCTCCAGAAAACGTCTAAAGTTTGTAAAACATTAAAACAATCAGCAACTTTGGACTGATAATTCATCTTTTTCACGTACTTCTGCCTTTATTGTTTAATATGCATTTCAGGATCTTGTCACTCATGGACAGAACTGAGTCGGAATCCTGAATTGCTGCTTTTGGTGTGATCACGAAGCACAATCAACTTCTTAAGCTTCAGTTTCTGGTCTCCGAGAAGGGAACAATGCCTTGCAGACGTGTTGTGCAAGGATTAACGGAGGGCATAAATCTCTTGGTGCTTAAAAGCTCAAAAATATTAAAAAGAAAGAAACCTAAGAGTCTTCCCAAACTACACTTCCAGGTGGCACAGTAATTAAGCATAGTCCAAGTCATGAACTGCAACCCTGAAGCACTACCAATAGGACTTAGGAGTAAGGATGATTGCAGTTTTTCCGCCTTTGCACGACGCCAAGCAAGTTATTTAATTTCGCGTAAAAAGGAATGGCTTCTCCAAGGCCATTTGTATTAGGACATGGACTTGACCAGTCCCTGCCCCCACTCTCCTGTCCTCCCCACCCCCATCCTGCTCCGGCAGTTCCAGAAGCAGAAAGCAAAACTAGCCGGAGTGAGGAGACAAAACAAAGCTTCCTTCCCTCCTTCCGGCTGAGGTGGCCGGGGGCTCCGTTTCAGCTTGGGCGGCGGGATCCCGTCCCAGGCCGAGCCGCGCGCCTCTGCGAGCGGCCTGGTGCCACCCGCGTTCTTCCTTCCTCTAGCACGGGCCCGAAGCATGCTCACAGTTACCTGGTTCGCCATGTCCACCGGTCTGTGGGCGCCGGAGATGGGCGGTGCAAGGGCAGGGGCGTGGCTCTGTGGGGGCGCGGCCAGAACCGGAAGGGCGTGTCTGAGTCTTGGCGCGAGCCGGCTGCTGGGGTTGGGGGTGAAGTGGTACCGCAGTGTTTGGTGCGTGGGTTTCCGCTTGTTCGGGTGCTCTGTCTTCAGGGGTCCTGCCACAGACTTCTTTGCGAAAAGTCTTTTTGGGAAAAGATTTGGGCCAGTCATGACAGATAAGGCTTAAAAGAGATGTGGAAGGTTAGGAAACCGGAATTCCACAGGAAGAGCATGAGAAACAATGACAGGCCTGCTTCATGTTTGTGCCCTGTAGGCAAATGCTGCTTTCCCTTCTAGACACGTTGTGTGCCCTTGGGAGCACAGGATAAGATACCACTTCTTGGGCTGGGGATATAGCTCAGTTAGTAAAGTGCTTGCCTTGCAAGCATAGGGCCCTGGGTTCAATCCCCAGCACTGGAAAAAAAAAAAATACCACCTCTCAGAGGACTCTTCACGAAGAGAGGAAACCAAGTTGTGAGACTGTTGATGAAGGGGCACAAAAGAGAGAGAGGCTCATTCTGGGCGCTTCTCACGCTTTTACCAGCAGCTCCTGGTAGGTGTGTAGGATTTGGGGTAGTACATAGTTCATACTTTGTAAGGAGGGTCGAGGGCAACAAAGTTTCCAGAACCTGTCCACGTTTTAAATGTGCACCACAATGTAGAGAAGGTTGGAGTATTTGCCGGTTTACATATTTTTTTTAGTTGTAGTTGGACACAGTACCTTTTATTTTTACGTGGGGCTGAGGATGGAACCCAGTGCCTCACACATATTAGGCAAGCTCTCTACTACTGAGCTGCAACCCCAGTCCCGCTGGTTTACTCTTAACATGCTGATTGTTGTAGACACTGTGTTTTGTTACAATGGCTCTGCCAGACACCCTACCAGCCACTTTTCCTATTTGCTTTTCAGTCTGTATCAAGGCTCATTTCCTGAATATACACTATAAGGATTGATGATCTCAAAGATTCTCTCCAAAGTCCTTCCCTTTCTTCACTCCGCCCTCTCATTCACACTATGGCTTTTAACTTCTTTTTATATAATGATGATTACCAGATTATTATCTCCAATTCGGATGGCTCCCCTAAACTCCACGCTTGAGTGGGCTCCTGCCTACTGGATGTCTGTCTCTATTAGGATTCTAGTCTTTAAAACACAACTCATCTTGTATTTTTGTCCTTAACGGGACTTTTCTTTATGTATCTGTGTCCATACTATCCATGGAAAGCCTGTAAGTCACACCTTCTCCTTCTCCCTCTGTCCCTGCGTATCCTCTAAGCCCTTAATGTCTATCACATCATGTTCTTCCTCTACCCTCCCTTGCTGCGGACTTACAGGGTTACTGAAAGAGTTTCCCATCTATTTCATTGATGCTAGACCTCTGAATCCCTGAATCTAATGAACTTAATACCTCTTTCATGATCTTTATAAAATATAAATTGATCAATGCCATTTCTTTTCTGCCTCTAAACATTTTTGGTTAAGTTGAATTTTAAACAAATGTACTTATTCTACTTAAAAATCTTCAAGGGCTAAGAGATGGATAAAATCCAAATTCTGCTGCTAGACCAGTGAGGCCCTGATTAACCTCTGCTTACCTCTGCATCTTCATTTCTCACAACTCTGCCATGCAAGTCTTACCCCAACCTTATGGAACATTTGTAATTCTTTAACCCATTAAGTCCCAAGTTTTCAATTCTTGAATATTGCAAAAATATTGACACATGTGCATTAAAATAGGTTGGAAATCATAATCTAGAATTCACATAGCCTTTATATATTGTTTCAAATACATGAGATATTTTCAAATACTCTAATCACTTATTATTTTTCTCAAAAGACTAAACCTAAAAACACAATAATTATTCCAAAGTTACCATAAATGGTATATTTGTTGCTCAATTTAAGTTTTTATAGGTGTTCCACATCTAGTATGTTGGGAAAAAATGGTTCTAAAAGGATTCTTTTGGTTCTAGTCCTTGTATGTGCCAGTGCTTCTACTTGGAATGCAGTAAGCAATTTCTAGTGAAAAAAAAAAAAAAAAAAAAAGAGCTTTTAGTAGAGTTAATTTTCTTTTCCCTATGGAAGATACATTTATCTTCTGGGAAGAGACATTTGCATTTTTGTAGCATCTTGTTAACAATAATAGGATTTCTGATTTTTGGTCTAACAGGTAAAGTGTTCAGAAATCATCACTCCAGTGAAAAGCTGAACAAATGGAGAAAATATGTTTTTAGAATATGAGAAGTAAGACCACAAGGAAAACTGCTGCCCCTAAGTTAGACAGATAGGTGAACACAGAGAATCAATTTACCAGAGTAGAAACTCAAGTTTGTAGGCACCATTACTGGGGTAAGGGAACCTGATCTGTAACTGATGAGTTGCTGGAGTCTTGCAGTTTAATTTGAGAATTAAAGAACTCTAGGGACACCCAGTAATGAGGAAGGGGTGCAGTCATACTTCTGAGTTTTATTCTATGAGTTCTTGTCACCAGAGGAGTTCCTAGGGAGGGTTACCTTGACTCAGGACAAGTGGGGTCCTTGGTATATGTGATGGAGAAGAATTTTAGCACATGACAGAGATGTGGCCAGATTTATTTAGGAAAGCAGCTATACACATAAGAATGTGAAGTATCTTGAAAGAGACATCCTTGGGGAATCAGGAAGAAATATGAATTGAAGGAAGACTGGTCTAAGAGACAGACAGAGGCATCTTCTGGGGGTGAAACAAGGAATACACATTGAAGGGAGATATTGAGAGAGAGACAGCAACCCCTGGTCTAGGGTGTTAAATATTTATAGTGAGACTGTAGCTAAGGTCTGGACTAGAGGTGGAGTCAGGGCAGAGTTCTGCAGTTTCATGCCAGTTTTCCTAGTGCTTGTGAATGGCCTTTGTATCATGTTACTTTTTAAGGACAAGGACAAGGTCTGGTTTGAGTTGCACAAAGTTGCTTGTTTTGCGGTTCAAAAGTTTATGGGTATTTCTTGCATTCCAAAAGTTTATGGGCTTTTATCTTTTTTTTTTTTTAAGGCATACCATTTGTGTAATCATACATTTACATAGGGTAGTGGTGTTTGATTCGTTCTGTTATTTTTTACTTCACCCCACCCCTCTTTTCCCTCTATACAGTCCCTCCTTCCTCCATTCTTGCCCCCCTCCCACCCCACATTATGAGTCATCATCTGCTTATCAGTGAGATCATTCATATTTTGGTTTTTTGAGATTGGCTTATCTCACTTAGCATGATATTCTCCAATTTCATCTATTTGCCTGCAAATGCCATAATTTTATTATTCTTTATGACTGAGTAATATTCCATTGTATACATATACCACAGTTTCTTTATCCATTTATCAACTGAAGGACATCTAGGTTGGTTCCACAATCTGGCTATTGTGAATTCAGCAGCTATGAACATTGATGTGGCTACATCTCTGTAGTATGCTGATTTTAAGTCCTTTGGGTATAGGCCAAGGAGTGGGATAGTTGGGTCAAATGGTGGTTCCATTCCAAGCTTTCTGAAGAATCTCCACACAGTTTTCCAGAGTGGCTGCACTAATTTGCAACCCCACCAGCAATGTATGAATGTACCTTTTTCCCCACATCCTCGCCAACACCTATTGTTGCTTGTATTCTTGATAATCGCCATTCTAATTGGGGTGAGATGGAATCCTAGGGTAATTTTGATTTGCATTTCTCTTATTACTAGAGATGTTGAACATTTTTTCATATATCTGTTGATTGCTTGTAGATATTCTTCTGTAAAGTGTCCGTTCATTTCCTTAGCCCATTTGTTGATTGGATTATTTGTATTCTTCGTGTAGAGTTTTTTGAGTTCTTTATATATTCTGGAAATTAGTTCTCTATCTGAAGTATGAGTGGCAAAGATTTTCTCCCACTCTGTAGGCTCTCTCTTCACATTGCTGATAGTTTCCTTTGCTAAGAGAAAGCTTTTTAGTTTGAATCTATCCCAGTTGTTGATTCTTGCTTTTATTTCTTGTGCTATGGGAGTCCTGTTAAGGAAGTCTGATCCTAAGCTTATACGTTGAAGATTTGGACCTACTTTTTCTTTTATAAGATGAAGGGTCTCTAGTCTGATTCCAAGGTCCTTGATCCATTTTGAGTTGAGTTTTGTGCAGGGTGAGAGATAGGGATTTAGTTTCATTCTGCTGCATATGGATTTCCAGTTTTCCCAGCACCATTTGTTGAAGAGGCTATCTTTTCTCCATTGCATATTTTTGGCCCCTTTGTCTAGTATGAGAAAATTGTATTTATTTGGGTTTGTGTCCATGTCCTCTATTCTGTACCTTTGATCTACCTTTCTATTTTGGTACCAATACCATGTCATTTTTGTTACTCTTGCTTTGTAGTAGAGTTGAAGTTCTAGTATTGCGATACCCCCTGCTTTGCTCTTCCTGCTAAGGATTGCTTTAGCTATTCTGGGTTTCTTATTCTTCCAGATGAATTTCATAATTGCTTGCTCTATTTCTGTAAGGTATGTCATTGGGATTTTAATTGAAATTGCATTGAATCTGTATAGCACTTTTGGTAGTATGGCCATTTTGACAATATTAATTCTGCCTATCCAAGAACATGGGAGATCTTTCCATCTTCTAAGGTCTTCCTCAATTTCTTTCTTCAATGTTTTGTAGTTTTCATTGTAGAGATCTTTTACCTCTTTCGTTAGACTGATTCCCAAGTATTTTATTTTTTTTGAGGCTATTGCAAATGGAGTTGTTTTCCTCATTTCTCTTTCAGATATTTCATTGCTTGTGTATAAAAATACTTTAAATTTATGCGTGTTGATTTTATATCCTGCTATTTTGCTGAATTCATTGATGAGGTCTAGAAGTTGTCTGGAGGAGTTTTTTTGGATCCTCTAAATATAGAATCATGTCATCAGCAAATAGTGACAGGTTAAGTTCCTCTTTTCCTATTCGTATCCCTTTAATTTCTTTAGTCTGCCTAATTGCTCTGGCTAGAGTTTCTAGGACAATGTTGAATAGAAGTGGTGAAAGAGGACATCCCTGTCTTGTTCTCATTTTTAAAGGGAATGGTTTCAGTTTTTCTCCATTAAGAATGATGTTGGCCATGGCTTAGCATAAATAGCCTTTACAATGTTCAGGTATGTTCCTACTATCCCTATTTTTTTCTAGTGCTTTGTGCACGAAGGGGTGTTGTATTTTGTCAAATGCTTTGTCAAGTGTAATAACCATATAATTCTTATCCTTAAGTCTATTGACATGATGAATTACACTTATTGATTTACAGATGTTAAACCATCCTTGCATTCCAGGGATGAACCCCACTTGATGGTGGTGCACAATTTTCTTAATATGTTTTTGGATATGGTTTGCCAGTATTTTGTTAAGAATCTTTGCATCTATATTCATTAAGGATATTGGTCTAACATTTTCTTTCCTTGATGTGTCTTTGCCTGGTTTGGGTATGAGGGTGATATTAGCTTCATAGAATGAGTTTGGTAGGGTACCCTCCTTTTCTATTTCCTGGAATACTTTGAGAAGTATTGGAATGAGTTCTTCTTTGAAGGTCTTGTAGAACTCATCTGAGAATCTGTCTGGTCCTGGGCTTTTCTTGGTTGGTAGGTTTTTAATGGCTTCTTCTATTTCATTGCTTGATATTGATCTGTTTAAATTGTGTACGTCCTCCTGGTTCAGTTTGGGAGGAGCATATGTCTCTAGAAATTTGTCAATGTCTTCGTTAGTTTCTATTTTGTTGGAATACGGATTTTCAAAGTAGCTTCTCATTATGTTATGTATCTCCATGGTATCTGTCATGATATTTCCGTTTTCATCGCAAATTTTAGTAATTTGAGTTTTCTCTCTTCTTCTCTTTGTTAGTGTGGCTAAGGGTTTGTCTATTTTGTTTACTTTTTCAAAGAACCAACTTTTTGTTTTGTCAATTTTTTGAATTGTTTCTTTTGTTTCAATTTCATTGATTTCAGCTCTGATTTTAATTATTTTCTGTCTTTTACTACTTTTGGTGTTTTTCTGTTCTTCTTTTTCTAGGACTTTGAGCTGTAATGTTTGGTCATTTAGTTGTTGACTTTTCATTCTTTTCCTGAATGCGCTCCATGCAATGAGTTTTCCTCTTAGTACCGCTTTCATAGTGTCCCAGAGATTTTGATATGTTGTATCATCGTTCTCATTGACCTTTAAGAATTTTTTTTATCTCCTCCCTGATGTTTTCTCTTATCCATGTTTCATTCAATAGCATATTATTTAGTCTCCAGGTGTTGGAGTAATTTCTGTTTTTATTTTGTCATTGATTTCTACTCTCGGTCCATTATGATCTGATAGAACACAAGGCATTATCTCTATTTTTTTGCATTTCCTAAGGGCTGCTTTGTGGCATAACATATGTCTATTTTCAAGAAGGTTCCATGTGCTGCTGAGAAGAAAGTGAATTTGCTCATTGATGAATGGAATATTCTAAATATGTCTATTAAGTCTAGGTTATTGATTGTGTTATTGAGTTCTATGGTTTCTTTGTTTGGTTTTTGTTTGGAAGATCTATCCAGTGTTGACAGCAGTGTGTTAAAGTCACCCAGAATTATTGTGTTGTGGCCTATTTGATTCCTGTAATTGAGAAGGATTTGTTTGATGTACATGGATGCACCGTTGTTTGGGGCATAGATATTTACGATTGTTATGTCTTCCTGATTTATGGTTCCCTTAAGCAATATGAAATGTCCTTCTTTATCTCTTCTGACTAACTTTGGCTTGAAGTCCACTTTATCTGATATAAGGATGGAAACTCCTGCTCTTTTACTGAGTCCATGTGCATGGTAGGTTTTTTCCCATCCTTTACACCTTTAGTGTGTGGATGTCTTTTTCTATGAGATGAGTCTCTTGAAGGCAGCATATTGTTGGCTCTTTCTTTTTAATCCATTCTGCCAGTCTATGTCTTTAGATTGATGAATTTAGGCCATTAACATTCAGTGTTATTATTGAGATATGATTTGTATTCCTAGTCATTTGGGCTTATTTTTGGTTTTTAACTTGGCTTGATTTCTCCTTTGAGTGGATTTTTCTCTAAGGTAGTTCCTCCCTTTGCTGACCTACATTGTTGTTTTTCATTTCCTCCTCATGGAATATTTTGTTGAGAACATTCTGTAGTGTAGGCTTTCTATTTGTAAATTTTTTTAACTTTTGTTTATCATGGAAGGATTTTCTTTCATCTTCAAATCTGAAGATTAGTTTTGCTGGGTATAGGATTCTTGGTCAGCAACCATGTTCTTTCAGCACTTGAAATATTATTGGTATGATTATTATTGCCTGCATTTACTGTCTTATCTCATCCTTTGCTTCATGAATCATCTTAATCATGTATAATCTGGAGTCCTTTTCTTACATTTCTTCTACCATACTGTCATTGGATTCTATTAATATAGAATCTAGATTTGTTTGGATCGCTTTCTTCCCTTGTTTTTTCATGTTGTTCATGTATCTTCCCCTCTAGCAGTGCAGATCTGGGGTATTGCAGATTTCCCCCTATAGGCTTATAGTGGCCCTATAGGTTTCCCAAACCTTTTCTTTAAGGGGGAGATCAATATTAGCAGTGCCCAATTCAGACAGTGTGCAATCCTAGACCAAATAGCTCCTATGAGGACATTAACAATATTATTGTAATAAACAGAATGAGTTCAAATATTATCTTCAGTCTAACAAACAGATTTGCAATAAGGTTGGCAGTTTCTAATGGAGGACAAAGAGGATGCAGAGGGATGTAGGATGTAGCTGTTAATGGGATAAGAAAAGAATATACAGAAGTTCTAGATAATAGAAAGGGTGAGAGTATAATCAAAAGAAATTGGTTGTTAGCATGCAAAAAGGGAGAAAGAGACTCTGAGGGAACAGGTAAACAAAAGGAAAAGAGAGCAAGAAAAGTAAAGAAATAAAAACTTAAAATTGTTCAATAAGGAGAAAAAAGAAAATCTACACTGTTAACAGTCATATAGTATTCAAACCTCCCAGTCTTCAGTAGCCCGATGTATGAGAGGTGACTGACAATGAGCTTCCAGTCTCCAGCAGGCGTCTCAGGATGGGATTTGCCCCACCTAAAGATGGGAGCTACAGCTTCGGCTTCCAGGATTACCCAAGATGGCTGCTCTGGCTTCCAAATGTGTTGGCAAGTGGGGAATTGCAGCTCGTGGTGTGGCCGTGGTCAGCTGGAGGTCCTGGAGGCGGGATGTGGTTTGTCAGGCAGGGGTCCTGGAGGTTGGGTGTGTTTGATGTGGTTGCGGGATCCTGGAGGCGGAGTGCAATCAGTTGGTCTAGGGTCCCGGTGATAGGGCGCAGTCATTTGGTCTGTGGGTCCTGGTGGCAGGGAGCAGTCAGTCGATGTGAGGGCCTCGGAGGCAGGGAGTGATTGGTCGGGCTGAGGGATCCTGGAGATGGGGCTCAGTCAGTCCGGCCAGGGGTCCTGCGAGGCCTGGCTGTTGACTTAAAATGGCGGCAGCCACGTGTAATCAAACCTGCAGGTACTGTAACAGTGAACTTCCAGGTAATAGCAGGCAGCTAGTGCTCCACTGGTGGTTGGCGATCAGTTTGCTGACTGTTGTCTGACGGGAGGTGAACCCCAGGCGGTAAGTGATGAATAGGTGTAAGAAAGGCAATGGACAGGCAAGAGGCAGGCAAATGGCGGATGATAGGCACCTGACAGTGAGCAATCTGCACTCAAAAAGGCATCCATATGCTGGTAGACAGCAGGTGATCACAGTAGACAAATGGGATAAACAGCAGGGGATCAATAAGCAGCAAAAACTGCCTTACCAAGAAACAGATATCCTCTGCCTGAAACCCGAGTTAAGGTGCGACAAGGAACGCAGCCTCCCTCTAGTCTGCCATCTTGGATCCAAAAACAGCTTTTATCTTTTGATACTCAGTATATCTTTCTTTTATGTACTCCTAAGTTCCTATTTTACTGTCACAGTGAAGAAGAAAGAAAAATTCCTTGCTTTTCCCTGAAAGGTGAGTAAAAAAGTAACCATATTTAAAATGTGACAGGACATTCTGTTCTTAACAAGGTTTGCCCTCAAGGCCTAACTTATGGTGATTTTTGCCAGTGCTTCATCATTGCTGGGAGAAGTGAAATATTTAATATCAGCCTCCTCTAGCCATCCTGTACCACCTATGGAAGGGTGAAAGAGAAGGAAAATAAACTGGGAAGCACTCGGAGGTTCACAACCTAGGGGTCCAGGCTCATTAAAAGACTGAGACCAAATCATAAAACTCTAGAATGCTTGCTTCCTTTCTATACCTTACCACTATTATTACTAAAGATCTATTTACTGCAGTTCCTTTTGCTTAGTACATTATATCTGCTTTTCAATAAAAAATTGCAGTCACTCTAGAAAGTTAAACAGTTCAAATGGACAGAGTAAGCATCATAACCAGTCCCAGTGTGGGAGTAGGTAGTTTTGATAGACATGAGCAAGGGAGGTAGGGAAAGGAAATTCAGGCTCTGCCCCTGGGCCACACCCAACTGGCTATTACACCACCCACCTAACGATCACCTTCTTGTGGTCAGAGAGCTCCCTATCTGCATATGATTTATGTTGAAAATGGATATGATCTATGTTGAAAAAGTTTCTGGCATGGTGGGAAACCACACTAATTGTTCCAAATATATATAATATATGAAGAGGGAGTTTCCCAGGCTAAATATGAAAATTTACCATGTGGGAGAATACAGGCTGTTTTCTTCTTTTGAAAATGGGCCATTCCACCTTATTTTCATTTCACTAAATAAACCCTTTATGCTTTTTCTTTTTCTCAACTGAAATCTTTCAGGAGAATAAGAACTGAGGAAACCCTTTACCTGATAACACCAGAAGAGGGAAGGGATGTTGAAATTATCAGATCATGCATTTATAACAAACATAATTAATATGCTGAGCATTTTAGTGGGAAAAGTAAACATACTGTGTGGACAGATAAATAATGTAAATTAAAATTTTCTGTTTTGTGAAAGACAGTGTCAAGAGAAAAGAAGACAAACCACAGACTGGGAGAAAGTACTTGAAAAAGACAACTGATGAAATACTATTAGAGAAAACACAGAAAGAATTCTTAAAACTAAACAATTAAAAAATCTAGCAACTTGATTTAATAAGGAGCAAAAGACCTGAACACACCTTACCAAAGAAGAAATACATGGGGCCGGGGTTGTGTCTCAGTGGTAGAGTGCTTGCCTAGCATGTGTGAGGCACTGGGTTTAATCCTCAGCACCACATAAAAATTTATAAGTAAAATAAAGGTTTTATGTTGATCTGTAACTAAAAAAATTTTTAAAAAAAGAAGAAATACAGATGTCAAATAATCATATAAAAGATGTTCAATATCATATGCCATTAACAAATTAAAACAATTGGATATCACCACACACATTAGAGTAGCCCAAATCCCAAACTCTGACAACACTAAATGCTGGTGAGGATATAGAGCAAGAGGAAACCATTCCTTGCTGGAAGGAATGTAAAATAATTCAGCCACTTTGGAAGACAGTTTGGCAGTTTTATTAAAAACTGATCATACTTGTGCTTTTTGACACAGCAATTGTGCTTCCTAGTATTTGCCCAAGTGAGCTGAAAATATGTCCATACAACCTGCACACCAATGTTCATAGCAACTTTATTCATAATTGCTGAAACTTAGAAGGAACCAAGATGCCCTTCAGTAGATCAGTAGATCAATAAACTATATCTAGACAATGGAATGTTATGAAGTGGCAGAGGAATGAGCTATCAAACCATGAAACAATATGGAGGAAGTAGTAAGTGCATATTACTAAGTGAAAGAAGCCAATCTTAAAAGGCTACCTATTGTGTAATTCCAACTATATGACATTCTGGAAAAGGAAAAACTAGAAAAACAATAAAAACTGGTTGTCAGAGTTTGGTGGTGGGATGAAAAGTGAAAGCACAGAAATGTTGAGGGTATTGAAACTATTTTTTGAAATACTATAATGTTGGATACATGTCATTGTGCATTTCCATAAAACTCATTGGATATATAACACTAAGAGTGAAGAATTCTAAACTATGGAGTTTGGGTGATAATGATACTTTAATGTAGGCTCATTGGTGGTAACAAATGTATCACTCCGGTATGGGATAGTGGAGAACTTTGTACATGTGTTGGGAACAGGGGGTACAAAGAGCTCTGAATTTTATGCTCAATTTTGCCAAAACTCTAAAAATAAAGTTTATAAAAAAATAGGAATTGTAAGTAAATGTGTTAATCACATCTTTTATTAGAAGGAAAATTGACACAAGGTGAAATGAGAGGTCACCAGTCTTATTAGGGAATTTTCCTGAAGGTTTTCTATAACTTTTAGATACACGAAGAGGCTTCTGTGAATCAGTGTGGTGGACAATAGTAGAAATAACCTGAGCAGGTGGATAATAGAGATTATATTTTTCATATAGAGATCACAAAATGGGCATAGCAGCAAAACGAAGTGTTGGGGAACTTTAACTTGATACCACTTGACAGCGACCATTTATTAAATACTTGATGGATCTCTTTCCATTTCATCCAGAAGAGGAAACAACAGGAGAATCTGCTAATTTGTACTTAATTCTGATCCTTAAGCCAAGAGTATTTTGAACTGAAGGACTACGTGAAAGTAATTCATCACTACATTAAGTAGTGTACACTAGACATAGTCAACAGATTTCAAAAAGTTGAAGCATATTTCATAAAGCTCACAAAAAGAAAGATAAGTACTGAATGAGTTGAAGGAAGAATTTATGAAACAATTATCTACTTCATCTTGAGGGGAACTGGTTGGTTTCTTTTTCTCTAGCTCTAGATGACATTGCTTGCATACATACTATCTTAGAGAGATAAGAGACAGCCATTGCCACAGATCACATTAATTGAAACAGGAAACTATAACTAAGGTAGCCACAGATGGGTTAAACATGAGAGAACCAAAAGTGGTTGGTTCTAGTTCTACCAAATACTGAGAGTCTATATGGAGAGGCACCAAAGCAACATATCAAACTCTCCTGGACGCATACAGATGGAATATAGCGAGGATAGAGTACAGTGTGCAGCTATAAATCTGAAAAGTGTAATTTTTTTCTGTCACTTTTAAAGACTAACACTCAGAATAAGAAGGTCAGAGACTCTTCAGTTTGACTGTCTTGTTCAGAAGAAGTTAATTTCTTTTATATTTTTTGTAGACAATGATTTATTATAAGGTACTCATTATTGTAACTTAAATATATCTTTTCCTTGATACTATGGAGATTGAGAGTCTAGGGATGTACAAGGAATAATTTTATAATTAAACATAACAGGAACTCAAAATGAGACTTTTTATTCTGTTTTAGTTTTGGCTAAGAACTCAAGGCCAAGCAATGTAGATGCCTAATTACCTCCACATTATAAAGCAAGGTTCTAGACCACCTTGTGTAGAACATGCTAAGATATAGATAAATTTTTTCCCTCAGTATTGACTTATTTCCTATCTCCAATTTACATAATAAAAGACAAAGAATTCACAGGGAAGGGTGGAAATATTTGGAAGTGAGGGTTTCTTTGGAGAGTCTTCAGTGTACTGTATATGTCCTTTCTATTTCAATGGTGAGTGTGGTGGAAGCACTTCCTCTTCATCTGAAGCCAAGAG
This sequence comes from Sciurus carolinensis, assembly GCF_902686445.1. NCBI lineage: Eukaryota > Metazoa > Chordata > Mammalia > Rodentia > Sciuridae > Sciurus > Sciurus carolinensis. The sequence goes on along the minus strand of NC_062222.1, from coordinate 57,010,451 downwards.
AAGAAAACCACCTAGAAAGATTGAAATACTTTCTCTGAAATCTAGAAAAGACTCAAGGTCTGATATCTAACCAAAAAAAAAAAAAAAAAAAAAAAATTAAGGAAAGAGACTGACTAGAACAATATGTCTACGCTGGCAGAATAAAGTGGATCAGAGTGTAGTGGGGACAAGGATAAGCATGTTTTCCATGGATCAAATGTGGACTCTGGAAAGGTACAGTTGTAAATCATCTTGAAAGTAACTTCACCAGATTCCACCTGGACAGGTAAGGTGGCCTTTATGGAAGCCAAGGACTTAAGGCACAGTCTTGAATGAATGATTATGGAAGGAATCATCCCTATAAAGGAGTGGTAGGCCAGAGATCCCATATGGGGCAGGAGTTCTTTGTGCAACTCATGGAAATTTCCCACTGAAAAAGGAATGCAGTATCTACAACGTACTACAGCAGAGGGGCACTAAGATTATGTTGCAACTGTAATCTAATATTAGATTGCTGGCCATGTAAAACATAATCTCTTCAAGTTTCCCCTTCATTGCAGGCTACACAGTGGAGAAGGCTTGAAGCAGTGGCTGGCATGTGATGGAAGAGATGGAGCAGGGAAACCAGAAGATGCGAATTTCTTCCTCTTGCCCTACTGCAGACTTTTCAATTTGAGATAGACCTGAATTGGGAGAGAAGTTTTATATTGGATGAAATTAGTCAATTACTTTTGACTTATTTACTTTTTTCTTTATATATATATATATATGAAATTCACTGTAAGAGTTATGAAATCTGTCCAAGATTTCATTGAGTCAGGAAAAACACAACCAAGACCAAATGAGTTCACAAGCAATTTTGAGATGGATGTATTTCTTTATTTTGATGCCTGACATTAAAATGCCCTTCCTATGTTTGGAAAGTTCTCCATAAGCCTGAAAATATTGCCTTACAACTAGAGAATGGACACGTAACTCACATAGCTAAAACTTCAAACTGAAATCTGTGAACCTCAGATAGAAAATCTTCGGTGAAATTAGTGGTTGCAAATATGATTAACTTCCTGGGGCAGTGATGACAGCCGGTGGTGGTATCCTTTGTCAAGGGGTGGTATTGATTCAATCTGCAGCCTCTTTGGCCCAAGGGCAAGGGAAATAGTGACCAGATCAGTTTACTATCTAGGTTTAGACGTAATTTCAAGATGTATGTCTCTAGTTCTGATAATTCAGTGACCTACCCAAAATCCTTTAAATAAATGCCTTATTATTTTATATAAACCAGAATTGATTTTTGTGACTTACAATGAAATCAGTTAAAAATGATATTGGCAGTGTTATGAGAAAATAGACAATCAATGAAATGGGTTACTGTGATTAGTTTCCTGACCTAGTGGAAGCTGAAGAAATAGAAAATTCAGTTGACTCTAAGAAAAATGAGTAGCTTTAGGCATGCAGGAACTTCAATTTAAAAAATTCAGCATTTATTTCCTGGAAATAAGTATTGAAGGTAAGGCCCTAAGGACTATAGAGTTGTTGCCACAGAAGAACATTAAAGTGAATGAGTCATTCAAAGTCTGTGGAGGTAGTGGTTTTCTCTAAAAGTTCTAGACAGTTTAATGAAAGAATGGCAAGCTCAAAATTTCATATTATTGGTCCAGGGTATGAACTGAAACCTAAGGGCATTCTGTGACAATAATAGAAGACTAATCCATTTTTTTAAAGCTGTAAGGCTACACTATCTAAAAAACAAATTTAAGAGTTTGATAGTGTAGGTTTCTGATTACAGCATTGATTAGATTCATGGGAACATTGGATATCTTATGTGAAAATTAGGGCATTGACTGGAAGATAATAGGATACCAAAAATTGGAATGAAAATATATTAAAAAGTTCAAATGAATCTGATAACCATGAATCCTTGATCTCCACTTATATTTCCATGCCCACTGTAACATTTTCTCTTGCCTGTTTGATGATGTTACTGTCTGATTTGAGGACTATATAAGGACCTTGCCCAAGCAGCATTTCCATAAGAAGACAGGGTCCTAGTATTCCATCTACCACCATCCCTCATAATTTTCAGATCTGAAATTATAGATTAAATTGTGAGGGGAAACTACCAAATTAAATGTGGAAGGTGAAAGGTTAAACACCAAAATAATTAATATTTTATTTTGATAAATGCATATTGATGAATATCTGACTGATTCTTGTTTGAATAAATTCTGTGGGTTCTAGGGCAAAAAGAGAACATTATTTTATTTATTTATTTATTTTTTACAGACTGCATTTTGATTCATTGTACACAAATGGGGTACATCTATTCATTTCTATGATTGTGCACGGTGTGGATTCATACAATTTGTGTAATTATATGTGTACATAGGATAATGATGTCTGTCTCGTTCCACCATTTTTCATACCCCCTCCCTCTCATTTCCCTCTACGTAATTTAAAGTTCCTCCATTCTTCTCTCACCCCCAGCCCTCATCCCCATTATATATCATCATCCACTTATCAGGGAAAACATTCGGTCTTTGGTTTTTTGGGATTGGCTTATTTCACTTAGCATGATATTCTCCAATTCTGTCCATAGTCCATTCTGTCCAAATGTCATAGTAGTATTCTTCTTTATGGCTGAATAATATTCCATTGTTTATATATACCACAGTTTCTTTATCCATTCATCTGTTGAAGGGCATCTAGGTTGGTTCCACAATCTAACTATTATGAATTGAGCTGCTATAAACATTGATGTGGCTGTGTTACTGTACTATGCTGATTTCAAGTCCTTTGGGTATAAACGGAGGAGTGGGATAACTGGGTCAAAAGGTGGGTCCATTCCAAGTTTTCTGAGTACTCTCCACACTGCTTTCCAGAATGGCTGCACAAATTTGCAACTCCACCAGCAATATAAAAGTGTGCCTTTTTCTCCACATCCACACCAACATCTATTATTGTTTGTGTTCTTGATAATAGCCATTCTAATTGGAGTAAGATGAATCTTAGAGTTGTTTTAATTTGCATTTCTCTAATTACTAGAGATGTTGAACACTTTTTCATATATTTATTAATTGCCTGTATATCTTCTGTAAAGTGTCTTTCCAGTTCCTTGACCCATTTATTGATTGGGTTCTTCATATTTTTGGTGTAAAGTTTTTTAAGTTCTTTATAAATTTTGGAGATAAGTGTTCTATCTGAAATGTGGTGGAAAAGATTTTCTCCCACTCTGTGGGCTCTCTTTTCACATTATTGATTGTATCCTTTGCTGAGAAAAAGCTTTTTAGTTTGAATCTATCCCAGTTATTGATTCTTGCTTTGATTTCTTATGCTTTGGGATTCTTGTTGAGGAAGTCTGATCCTAAGCCAACATGATGAAGATTCGGGCCTACTTTTTCTTCTGTTAGGTGCAGGGTCTCTGGTCTAATTCCTAAGTCCTTGATCCATTTTGAGTTGAGTTTCGTGCAGGGTGAGAGATAGGGGTTTAATTTCATTTTACTGCATATGGATTTCTAGTTTTCCCAGACCATTTTTTAAAACAGGCTGTCTTTTCTCCATTGTATGTTTTTGGCTCCTTTGTCTAGTATGAGGTAACTGTATTTATGTGTGTTTGTCTCTGTGTCTTCTATTCTGCACCATTGGTCTGCCTGTCTATTTTGGTGCCAACACCATGCTGCTTTTGTTACTATTGCTCTGTAGTATAGTTTAAAGTCTGGTATTGTGATACCTCCTGCTTCCCTTTTCCTGCTCAAGATTGTTTTGGCTATTTGATGTCTCTTATTCTTCCAGATGAAGTTCATGATTGCTTTCTGTATTTCTATGAGGAATGTCATTGGGATTTTAATTGGAATTGCATTGACTCTGTATAGTGCCTTTGGTAGTATGGCCATTTTGACAATATTAATCCTGCCTATCCAAGAACATGGGAAATCTTTCTATCTTATAAGGATTTCTTCAATTTCAGAACATTATTTTAGGTCAGACTGAATTTATCACTATAGGTGCCCTCAGTAGAAATTCTTTATTCATTGTATAAGCTCTAACAGAATAGTTGAGATTGTTCTATTTATAGGTTGAACCCCAAGCTCAAAAATGATCTGTGTTAAGTGAAGTTGAGATACCAGATATTTCTTTATAATGTAAAGGAAGAAACACAAAGGCAGAGAGGGAAAAGTTGGGGACAATTTGTCATGTGTTACCTGCTTACCTAATCCATTTACTATGCTTCTAAGAGGGCCCTAGAAGTACACTTTGCACTAAGGTGTTGGGAAATCCACTTTTTTTTTTTTTTTAATAATTTGAGGCAGGTTCTCACTAGGTTGCTTAGGGCCTTGCTAAGTTGCTGAGGCTGGCCCTTGAACTTGTGATCCTCCTGTCTCAGCCTCCCCCCTGGTTTGGATTATAGGCATCTGCAACTGCGCTCAGCAGGAAAATCCACTGTTGGGATTGATGTGGTTCATTCCCCTGTAGGTTGGTGGGGGATGTTATAGTTGAGATGGATTTCTTGGTTTCAACCAGGGTACCAGTACTTTGGTGATAGAGACCTACTAGTGAGGCATAATCACTAAGATAGACAGCAGGATAATATCTGATCCACTGTGATTTTCGTAGGTGGCAAAGGAGATATCATATGTACCAATTAGGTTGTTTTGCCTGAAAATAAGAGAGTACTTAAGTAAAAGAGGCTTAAAAATGAAGGTTTATTATCTCTCATAGCCAAAAGCCTGGAGGGCGTTAGTAAGTTCAGTTGCCCAATAATGCCAGCTACTTTGTAACTTTCTTGTCTTTTTCATCATGGTCATAAGGTGATCGTTGCAGGTCTAGCCTGCCTTATTTTTACGTGGTAATATCCAAAGGTAGAAGGAATGGGTCTTCTCTTCACCCTCTCTCTTTTGTTTTTATCAAGAGGGAAATTATTCCTCAAAAATCCCCTTGCTGACTTCTTATATCTCGTTTACCAGAAGTTAGTCATATATCCACTCCAGATCAGTCACCAGCAGAGGGGAATTGGAATTAGAACAATCATGGATTATCTCCCAGAGTGGAGCTCATTTTTGCTTGTTGCTGAAACTGAACTGGAGCTATTTATAAGAAGCAGTATCCATCATGACTGATGCATCGGTAGTCAGTGTAGGCATCATCATCTTTGGAAGGCTTTTACCTATTTATAGTGATATACACATGTGTGTATATATAGTTATGTGATTATATAACTGTGGGTAAATAATCCTGCATGCATGGTGAGAAACTCAGATATCACAATTACCTGGAATGTCTCACAGTTAGGCATTTAATCATAGCCAGGGCTGAAGAGACCATGACTTTGCTGTAAAACTGCATGATTCTACTCTTAGAGGATGCTAGGCATCATACATACATCCTGCCACAAATACTCTGTATCCGTTTTTACTTAAAACCAAGATTTTAGTAAAATATTTTGATTTTTTACTTATATTGAAATAAATTGCTCTCTAGGCAGAGAAAGCCTTCTTTTCAGTCCATGCCACAGCCAGATGCAGGTCAGTAGGCAATGCAGTACCACTAAGGCCAACTGACTCCCAATTCAGTTTCAGCATAGCTGATTCTTTCCTTGCTTGTGTAAGGTGAAATTTTTTTTTGTCCTATTCATCATACTAAGAAGTTGAACTTACCCCATTAGGTTATAGTGTGATTTAAAGGACTGTTAGCTTTGAGTAGAGCTTAGAGCAAAGAATTCTCTCCAGCTTGTCTAGACATGAGGACAAGTCTGATGCTTTCCTTTTACAGAGTATTTGTGGCAGGATGTATGATGCCTAGCATCCTCTAAGAGTAGAATCATGCAGTTTTACAGCAAAGTCATGGCCTCTTCAGCCCTGGCTATGATTAAATGCCTAACTGTGAGACATTCCAGGTAACTGTGTTATCTGGGTTTCTCACCATGTATGCAGTATTATTTACCCACAGATTTGTAAGGCTGGATGTTCCCAAGAAGATTACATTATCAAGTGGAAGTGATATTTACAGGACTGGACACAAGCAGAATCTGAAGGCATAAACTATTGTCTGAGCAATTAGCTCACCATCCTACTTCACTTCCACCCTTTGGGGAGATTTCTTATGAGCAGTTCATAGAGGAGGAAGAGAATTTCAGGTTGGTTTACAAATGTCCAGCACAATATTCTGGTAGGTAGTAGTGCTAGACTTGGGAAATCTTGTTAGTGTACAGAACTTCAAGCAGTATGTCTCTGTGAGTCCTCTTTGACAGGAATGAACGAGCCTGAAGTAGGGCTCTACATTGATTAGTGATTGATTGTAATGAATCATTAATTACTATTAATGATTTTGTCAGATGACCTGGGATTTTGAAGTAACAGGACTGTAAGATTGGTAATAAGGATATTTGGAGAAAAGGTGGATCTTTCCTAATGAGCCCTAGGTTTGAGGAAATGTATGCTCCATGTGATTCTCACTAGGAGGTCTGGGATTTGGCAGGATGTTGCCGATAATCAGGTGAACAAGGGAACCTTGGGGATACTGTGTTGAGTAAACACAGGCCATTGAAGAACTTACTCAGTGGGCTTATAAATGTTATTAGCTGTGGAGATAAGCCTGGGCTCAAGAGCATAGACATTCCCTTACCAAGGCTGTCCAGCTCTGCCACTGCTAAAAACCCTGGTGGCAACACCAGCAACCCTGTGTCCCCAGTGTGGTACAATGTCACAAGATTTGATAGCTGCTATGTGACAAGTTGATTACACCAGATCTCTTTCATCAGGGAGGAGGCAGAAATTTGTTCTCATTGGAATTGATATTTGTTCTGGTTATAGAATTGCCTCCTGCTATGTCATGCTTCTGTTTCTACCGTCATGGATAGACATATTAATATAAATTTTATACTCAGATTTAGAAAAGTAAATATAACAAAGGCATAAGTTTTTAATTATTCCATTATGCATGTGAGAGAAAAGGACTGTGCTAATGTTTTTCTTCTAATTTGACAGAAAAATACAGAGATGTCAATTGTAACATTCTTAACATGTCAAAATAAGACAACCAGAGTTATAGATTCATTTTAGAGGTTGATTTTAAAGATCAGTTTACCACTTTCTAAAGACTTTGGACTCTTACAAGACCCCTTGGTTCGAATAACATTTATATTAGCAGGGAATGAAGTTTTGTTTTTTTTTTTAACAAAGAAAAATGACTTTCTAGTAACAGTTATGTGTATTCACGTGTCCACATTGCTGAGAACAACTTGATATTCATGGTAACTTTCTTAATTTAATACCTTATCAAATCAGGCTTTTTGAAGTAGCTTATAATGTAGAATTGTATTTCTTTTGTCATAGCTGCCAGGAGAAGGGACATCTCTTTCATCTCTTCCTCAGACTCCTTTGGTTTAATTACAGAAAGGTTCATTTTTAAGACGAGTTTCTGAAATTTTATTAGCTACTTTATAAGTAGGTCTATAGGACAGAGTTTTATTGCCAGAAGGGTAGAAAGGGATACAAAGTTATTTAATAACAATAAAATAAGGAGACATAGTTTTTCTTCTTTATTATTAAGTGCTTTGTTTACTTACAATTTCCTTCCAAAAAAAGGTCTTGAAACCTCTGAGACAATAAATGTTCTATTCTTGGGTTAATGTTATAGAATAACAACCTGATTTAATTGGATTTCAGAGAGGAAATATTTAGAGATTTTATAAAGCTCAATATTTATCAACAATGAGAGAAAACTACAAAATAGTTAAAAAATACAGACAGCATTTACTAGCATATTATTCTGACTAGGTAAATTTACACTGCACATGGAATATTGAGTTTATGTCATACTAAGGAGAAGTATAATTAGGAAGGAAGAAGATGTGATGGTGGGGAGAAGCCTCATGCCCACTGACTTCACTAGCAGAGGGATTTGGCTTCCTTTGTGATGTTCCAGAGAGCAGATCTTATCTTTAGCCATAAGGAAGAAATTGGCCTTAAGGTGTTTAACTGAAGTTTAGATGAACACAGGCATATTTAAAAAGTGATTATTGTATTTGGATCTTCATCCAACCTTTTATTTATTTATTTTAAATATTTTGTAGTGCTGGAGGTCCAACCCAAGGCCTCGAGGCAAACACACTCGACTGCATCTCATCCCCAAACTTTTATTTTGAAATGTCCTTCACCATATCTTTAATTTTGAAAGATTTCAAAATTTCAAAAGTTGAAGAAAAGAACAAGGAATACTTCTATGTCCTTCACCTAGATATACCAATTAATATTTTTTCTGAATTTACTTTCTGTTTCCATCTCTCTTGTTTTGAGGAACCATCTGAAAGGCATTTGCAAATCTCATGAAATTCACCTCTAATTTCTTTGGCAAGTATCTCCTAAGAATAAGAACATTCCCCAGTTTGTTCTCATTCATCCATAAGATAATGTTCAGCTTTTAAATACGATTGTTCTCATAAAGTCAATTGGTAAAAGATCATGTTTGTTCTATAACACAGGTGACGTTCTTTCAATGAAGTTAAAAATTCTGTACTGCCTACTTCAAAGGTGCATGGCCATCTGTAAGGCACTCAAAGAATAGGAAAATGACTGTGTCCTCAAGAGACTTATGGTATAGCGGAAAGTGTCAAAGAAATCAGATGAAATAATACATATGAAAGTACTCTTTAAAATGTCAACTATGGCCGGGTGCAGTGGGCTACACTGTAATCCAAGCTATTTGGGAGGCAGAGGCAGGAAGATGGAAAGTTCAAGACCAGCCTGGGCAACTTGGTGAAACCCCTGTTTCAAAATGAAAAGGACTGGGGATGTAGTTCAGCGATAGAGCACCCCTGGGTTTAATCTCCAGTACCAAAAAACCAAACCCAAACAAAATTGAACTATGATATAAATGAAAGTTGTTGTTTTCTCTTCCTAATTATTTGTCTTAAAGAAAATAGCATCTAGGAAGCTGGGCATGGTGGTGCACACCTGTCATCGTGGTGACTCGGAGGCTGAGGCAGGAGGATTGCAAGTTCAAGGCTAGCCTCAGCAATTTAGCCAGGCCCTAAGCAACTTAGTGAGACCCTATCTCAAAAAAAAAAAAAAAAAAAAAACAAAACCTAGGAGATGGAAAAACACAAAAAACAACACCAGAGGGCACCCTAGTAGCATTTTGAGAACTGTGAAAGTCTAAGGTGTTTGAAGGGATAGTGCATACATCTAAAAACTTTATTCCTTCTTGGAAGAATGAACAGTACTGTGGTTATACTGTCTTCTAAATTCAAGAACTGAGCACCCTGTTAACTTAGAAAGTTTTAAAATTTCATACACACAGAAGTTGCTTTTCTTTCTTTCTTTTTTTAAGAAATAGACCTGAACATCTTCTTATGTTGGAGAATACACCTTTTTTATTTCCTAAGAATTTAATAATCTTTAATAACCTGAAGGTCCATGACATATGTGCCTTAAACAGATTTTCACATTTGGACCAGAACTTTGGGGGGAGAGGGTACAGGTAATTCTGGAGAAATTCTTTAGGGAGCTAATTTTATTTATTTATTTTATTTGTTTTTAATTTTGCAGTGCTTGGGATTGAACCCAGGACCTCACATGTGCCGGATAGTGCTACATCCTCAGCCCCTGGAGAAATTTTTTAGAACAAGAGAAAGTAGATTGCCCTTCAAACCTTAAAAAAAAAAATTTTTTTTTCTTTAAAGGGGTGAAGCTCTATTCTTTGTTTCAGTGGCTTGACACTCTGGAAGTATAACTTCAATTGTCCCTAGTCTTTCAAAAGACCAGGAAAAGCAGGCAGCTGTCAGTAGTTTGCATACTTTTCAATGTCTTTGAAGTATGATTCTTAAGTTTTCTACATGTTACCAATTGTATTATTGGTATATGATTTTTGTTTTTTCTAGTATGTCAAATAAAGATTCAACATTCATTCTTCATTTAGAGAGAGATATATTTGGGTAACTCAGGAATTAGGTATACATTCTGAAGAATTGTACAGTTCTTACATCAACTAAAAGTTTCAACTGGGTGCATGGAAGAGAAGAGGCCTCTGCTACTGAGGAATGACTAAGGTTGAAACTTAAACCCTATGCACCTTACTCTGGGGTTTCAATGACTGTACAAATAATTTTAACATCATTTTTTTGTTTTTCTTTTTTGCACTGGGAACTGAAACCAGAGGTGCTTTACAATTGAGTTATATCTACAGCCCTTTTTATATTTTATTTTGAAACACAGTCTAGCTAAGTTGCTGAGAGTCTTGCTAAATTGCTAAGGCTGGCCTTGAACTTGCAATCCTGCCTCAGTTTCCTGAGTTGCTGGGATTATAAGAAGGGTCAGTGTATCCAACTTCTAAGTACTTTTCCTATGAAAAATCATATTTGTTTTGTTTTTCAAATCACAGAAATAGATGTGGAAATTAGAAGATTGATGGACACTTACTGCAGGAGTGATAGAGGTTACTGGATCACAATTTAGCATAAAAATTAGTGATAATAATAAATATGAATTATTAAGATTAGATTTGAGATTCTTTATTTGGGAGAAAAGAAAAATATAAAAAAATGTTTTGGAAAAATTCCATTCAAAAGAGTGCATGTGGGCTGGGACTGTAGCTCAGTAGTAGATTACCTAGCATGTGCAAGGCCCTGGGTTCAATCTCCCACAGCGCCCACTCTCCCAACCCCAACACAAAAAAGAGTAAATATAAACTATTTGGACACTCCTGAGGATAACTTGTTATCAAGCAACATGTATTTATTGAGCAAGGGACAGAGGATGGATTCAAAGTTTGTTCTGCCTTCAGCAAGTATTACAAGTCTGTTTGAAAAACAATGGAAGCAGTGAGTGTTAAGATTTCAGTAAAGACTAAGAACCCAAGGAGATCAGGGAATGAAAACACCTTGTGGCTGTAAAGATCGGAGTAGGAGGTGGTTCTCAAATTGAACCTACAAAAGATTCAAGGAAGCAAAAGAGAGGAGAAGAGGAGAGAGAAGATGCTGATGAAGGGAATTACTCCAGAAAAGCCAACCACTTGAGGGGTGTGTCTTAGTCCCCACAATGCCAACCGAGGATAAATTGACCAGCTTCTCTTTCTAATTAAAGAGAAAAATAAGCAGGAATATGTTTCTGCTTTGAGATCTTGCTCCCCTCCTCAGCCAAAGCTTCAGAGATGTTTTTCTCTCAGAGTTCACCAACTAGTAGATAATTTTTAAAGAAAACTAATAGATTTCAGAAATTATTCCAAGTTGAAAGCTTGTCTTTGTTACTTTGATATTATCTATCTTATCCTTTGTAACTGTCCATTGTAATATCTATAAGTATGATAGCTTAAAAACTCCCATTTTGCTTTTTATATAAATCTTACTGTTAAATATTTTAACTATAAATATTTTTACTTTCTATATTATTAGTAAGCAATGTACCATGTTACCTTCAGTTGACTATAAAAAATAACATTAGTGCCAATTACAGATCATTGAACTTAAAACATTAAACATTATGTATTCTGACAATTATTATAAGATTAAAGGGCAATTATTTGAGGTAGAAATTTGAGACTGTAGATTTATTTTTATTTTTAAAATTTTCATTTATGTAGACTCTGATATCCTAGAGTGTGATTATAGTAAATTATGATAAAGTAGAGCTAAGAGAAAAGAAATTAACAGGTATTGAGGGGTGTTTCAAGATGGCGGACTAGAGGGTGGCTGCATTTCATGTTGCTCCAGGACTCAGGATTCAAGAAGAGGAGATATTGAGAGACTTGGGACCAACTCAAAGCCACCAGGTGAGTCTCTCCTGTTGGGGAGGCATTAAATGATCACACCAATCGACAGTTAAAAGAGCAAATACAGGAAGCAAAAGACCATTTCAATAAGAGTTAGAGATATTGAAAAAAAAAAAAAACAGAAATCCTTGAAATGAAGGAAACAATAAACCAAATTAAGAACTCCATAGAGAGCACAACCAATAGGATAGAACACCTGGAAGACAGAACCTCAGATATTGAAGACAAAATATTTAACCTTGAAAACAAAGTTGAACAAACAGAGAAGATGGTAAGAAATCATGAACAGAATCTGCAAGAACTATGGGATATCATGAAAAGGCCAAATTTGAGAATTATTGGGATTGAGGAAGGCTTAGAGAAACAAACCAAAGGAATGAACAATCTATTCAATAAAATAATATCAGAAAATTTCCCAAATCTGAAGAATGAAATGGAAAATCAAGTTCAAGAGGCTTATAGGACTCCAAATACACAAAATTATAACAGACCCACAGCAAGGCACATTATAATGAAAATACCTAACATACAAAATAAAGACAATTAAAGGCTGTGAGAGAAAAGAACCAAATTACATTCAGGGGGAAACCAATACAGATATCAGCAGATTTTACCAATCCAGACCCTAAAAGCTAGAAGGGCCTGGAACAACATTTTTCAAGCCCTGAAAGAAAATGGATGCCAGCCAAGAATCTTATACCCAGCAAAACTTACCTTCAGATTTGACGATGAAATAAAATCCTTCCATGATAAACAAAAGCTAAAAGAATTTACAAAAAGAAAGCCAGCATTACAGAACATTCTCAGCAAAATATTCCATGAGGAAGAGATAAAAAACAAAGAAGCAAATCAGCAAAGGGAGGAATTATCCTAACGGGATTGTTAAATAAAGGAGGAACCAAGTCATGTCAAAAAAAATATATATATAAAATTTAAAAAATGAACCAAATGACTGGGAATACAAATCATATCTCAATAATAACCCTGAATGTTAATGACCTGAATTCATCAATCAAAGGACATAGACTGGCAGATTGGATTAAAAAGAAAGATCCAACAATATGTTGCCTGCAAGAGACTCATCTCATAGAAAGAGATAACCATAGACTAAAGGTGAAAGGATGGGGAAAAACACCATGCACATGGACTCAGCAAAAAAGCTGGGGTATCCATCCTCATTTCAGATAATGTGAACATCAAGCCAAAGTTAGTCAGAAGGGATAAAGAAGGACATTTCATACTGCTTAAGGGAAGCATAAATCAGCAAGACATAACAATCATAAATATCTATGCCCCAAACAGTGGCTCATCCATGTATGTCAAACAAATCCTTCTCAATTTCAGAAACCAAATAGACCATAACACAATAATACTAGGTGATTTTAACACGCCTCTCTCACCACTGGACAGATCTTCCAAACAAAAATTGAACAAAGAAACCATAGATCTCAATAACACAATCAATGATTTAGACTTAACAGACATTTATAGAATTTACCATCCAACCAAGAGCGAATACACTTTCTTCTCAGCAGCACATGGATCCTTCTCTAAAATAGACCATATATTATGCCACAAAGCTAATGTTAGCAAATACAAGAAGATAGAGACACTACCTTGTATTCTATCAGATCATAATGGATTGAAGTTAGAAATAAATGAAAGAGTAAAAAACAGAAACTACTCCAAGATCTGGAGATTAAACAATATGCTATTATATGATGAATGGATAACAGAAGATATTAGGAAGGAAATTAAAAAAATTCTTAGAGCTAAATGAGAACAAAGAAACATCATATAAAAATCTCTGGGACACTATGAAAGCAGTACTTAGAGGAAAATTTATTTCATGGAGTGCATTCAATAAAAGAAGTAAAACTCAACAAATAAATGATCTAACACTACAGCTCAAAGCCCTAGAAAAAGAAGAACAGACCAACACCAAAAGTAGTAGAAGACAGGAAATAGTTAAACTGAGAGCTGAAATCAATGAAATTGAAACAAAAGAAACAATACAAAAAATTGACAAAATAAATAGTTGGTTCTTTGAAAAAATAAACAAAATTGATAAACCTTTGGCCACACTAACAAAGAGAAGATGAGAGAAAACTCAAATCACCAAAATTCGGAATGAAAAAGGAAATATCACAACAGACACGACTGAAATACAAAACATAATTAGAAGCTATTTTGAAAATCTATACTCCAACAAAATAGAAAATTTCGAAGACATCAACAGGTTTCTAGAGACATATGAATTGCCTAAACTGAACGAGGAGGACATGCACAATTTAAATAGACCAATTTCAAGTAATGAAATAGAAGAAGTCATCAAAAGCCTACCAACAAAGAAAAGTCCAGGACCAGATGGGTTCTCAGTCGAGTTCTACAAAACCTTTAAAGAAGAGCTCATTCCAATACTTCTCAAAGTATTCCATGAAATAGAAGAGGAGGGAACCCTCCCAAACTCATTCTATGAAGCCAATATTACCCTGATACCTAAACCAGACAGAGACACATCGAGGAAAGAAAATTTCAGACCAATATCCTTAATGAACATCGACACAAAAATTCTCAACAAAATTTTAGCAAATCGCATACAAAAACATATTAAAAAGATAGTGCACCAAGATCAAGTGGGTTTCATCCCAGGGATGCAAGGTTGGTTCAACATCAGGAAATCAATAAATGTAATTCACCATATCAATAGACTTAAAGTCAAGAATCACATGATTATTTCAATAGATGCAGAAAAAGCATTTGATAAAATACAGCACCCCTTCTTGCTCAAAACACTAGAAAAAATAGGTATAGTGGGCAAATTCCTTAACATTGTAAAGGCCATCTATGCTAAGCCCATGGCTAATATCATTCTAAATGGTGAAAAACTGAAAGCATTCCCCCTAAAAACTGGAACAAGGCAGGGATGCCCTCTTTCACCACTTCTATTCAATATCGTCCTTGAAACTCTAGCCAGAGCAATTAGACAGACCAAAGAAATTAAAGGGATACGAATAGGAAAAGAAGAACTTAAACTATCCCTATTTGCTGATGATATGATTATATACTTAGAGGAACCAGTAAATTCCACCAGAAAACTTTTAGAACTCATAAGTGAATTCAGCAAAGTAGCAGGTTATGAGATCAATCTCATAAATCCAATGCATTTTTATACATAAGTGATGAATCTTCAGAAAGAAAAGTTAGGAAAACTACCCCATTCAAATAGCTTCGAAAAAAATAAAATACTTGGGAATCAATCTCACAAAAGAGGTGAAAGACCTCTACAATGAGAACTACAGAACACTAAAGAAAGAAATTCAAGAAAACCTTAGAAGATGGAAAGATCTCCCTTGTTCTTGGATAGGAAGAATTAATATTGTCAAAATGGCCATACTACCAAAAGTACTATGCAGATTCAATGCAATTCCAATTAAAATCCCAATGATGTACCTTACAGAAATAGAGCAAGCAATTATGAAATTCATCTGGAAGAATAAGAAACCCAGAATAGCTAAAGCAATCCTTAGCAGGAAAAATGAAGCTGGGGGTATCACAATACCAGAACTTCAACTCTACTACAAAGCAATAGTAACAAAAATGGCATGGTATTGGTACCAAAATAGACAGGTAGATCAATGGTACAGAATAGAGGACACGGACACAAACCCAAATAAATACAATTTTCTCATACTAGACAAAGGTGCCAAAAACATGCAATGGAGAAAAGATAGCCTCTTCAACAAATGGTGCTGGGAGAATTGGAAATCCATAGGCAACAGAATGAAACTAAACCCATATCTCTCACCGTGCATGAAACTAAACTCAAAATGGATTAAGGACCTTGGAATCAGACCAGAGACCCTGCAGATTATAGAAGAAAAAGTAGGCCCAGATCTTCAACATGTCGGCTTAGGACCAGACTTCCTCAACAGGACTCCCATAGCACAAGAAATAAAAGCAAGAATCAACAACTGGGATAGATTCAAACTAAAAAGCTTTCTCTCAGCAAAGGAAACTATCAGCAATGTGAAGAAAGAGCCTACAGAGTGGGAGAAAATCTTTGCCAATCATACTTCAGATAGAGCACTAATCTCCAGAATCTATAAAGAACTCAAAAAACTCAATACCAAGAATGCAAATAACCCAATCGACAAATGGGGTAGGAAATGAACAGACACTTCACAGAAGATGTACAAGCAATCAACAAACATATGGAAAAATGTTCAACATCTCTAGTAATAAGAGAAATGCAAATCAAAACTACACTAAGATTCCACCTCACCCCAATTACAATGGCGATTATCAAGAATACAAGCAACAACAGGTGTTGGCAAGGATGTGGGGAGAAAGGTACACTCATACATTGCTGGTGGGGCTGCAAATTAGTGCAGCCACTCTGAAAAGCAGTATGGAGATTCCTTAGAAAACTTGGAATGGAACCACCATTTGACCCAGCTATCCCACTCCTTTGCCTATACCCAAAGGACTTAAAATCAGCATACTACAGAGATACAGCCACATCAATGTTCATAGCTGCTGAATTCACAATAGCCAGATTGTGGAACCAACCTAGATGTCCTTCAATTGATGAATGGATAAAGAAACTGTGGTATATATATACAATGGAATATTACTCAGACATAAAGAATGATAAAATTATGGCATTTGCAGGCAAATGGATGAAATTGGAGAATATCATGCTAAGTGAGATAAGCCAATCTCAAAAAACCAGAGGACGAATGATCTCGCTAATAAGTGGATGATGACACATAATGGGGGGTGGGAGGGGTTTAGTGTTAGGGTTAGAGTTAGGTTTAGGGAGGGGGGCAAGAATGGAGGAAGGACTGTATAGAGGGAAAAGAGGGGTGGGAGAGGTGGGGGGAAGGGAAAAAATAACAGAATGAATCAAACAACATCACCCTATGTAAATTTATGATTACACAAATGGTACATCTTTACTCCATGTACAGAGAGACAACATGTATCCCATTTGTTTACAATAAAAAACAACCAAAAAAAAGGTATTGAAAAGAAAATCTATTTAGCGGCTTATTTAATAGAGTAGTTTATAGTTTATTCAAACACAAAATTATGTGATAGTATTTTTATTTAAGTGTATAATATATAGTGACTTTTTTTCCAGTAAAAATTGGTGAATTGTAGAATATTTTCAACATAGACAAAAGTAGAGATAACAGTATAATGGAATTCCCTATGGAGTTTGTCTACCAGCTTCAAAAATTATAAATGTATGGTCAATATAACTTTGTTTTTCCTTCATCCCCCACTCTCATCACCCCAGAACTAATTTTAAATAATTTCTAAACATCACATGATTCTATTCATAAATACTTCAGTAATCGTAATTATTAACATAGGAAATTTGAATACATTTTATGAGTATAGATGCCATACCATTTATAACTATTTTATGTTGAGACAGCAACAGAAATATGCATTTACAGCTCATAGCTTTCTTTGATTTATCTTGTCAGGTAATATATTAACCACACAGATTCAGATTCAATTGAATAATATTCCAAATTGTTCTGGCATCTTCAAAAAGTCAGGACTGTTCGGATGCTGTTAATAACAATAAAACAATAATAAGTACAGTTTACATAAAATACTTAGCCAAAGCTCACAAATGATTTTTGTTTTTTCATTTCAGAATTTGATCTAATCTTTATAGACATTCACTTTGTAAGGATTTATTTCTTCTATTTTGTCATCCTTTCCAATTCATAGCTTTAATAATGTTATATAGATGGTACTGGAAAACTGGGGGACTTGGAATAGTCACTGCTCTTGGCTCTCCTATCACCAAGGGCAAGGTGGGCATCAGAAGAGGCGGAGCTTGGTGTATTGGGATGCTACTTTCTGAGAACCTGAATGTTTTCAATCCTTGATAATTCCAACACATGGAAGCAAAGTAGGGAGATAAGCCTCAAGGACAGAGAATTCCTTCTCTCAGACATAACTACTGGTGCTGTGGAACCCTGGCAATCGGCAGGGTACCATGTCTGAATATTTTCTTCACCCAGGGACTGGAAGCTATAGCTACCTGTGGAAGGAGAACCTCTGTATCCTTTCCTCACTCTGAAGCAGCTTCACTGCATCTTAGCAGACTAGTCAGATATTGTGCCCCATCCCCTTCTATCCACTGTCTTGTTTTTGTACAGTTGGTGTGGTAGGAGGGTCTGTCCTCTTGTGTGCTCCCTGTTCCCGTATGGTGAATATGTATGAGAAGGCCCATCCTCTGCTTTTCCTGTTGCTACCTTTCCATCTGTGTAGGCAGTCAGTGGTTTCCTCAGGGGGCCAGTGAGGGAGTAGAAAGGCCCACTCACACATCTATCCCTAGGCTTCTGCTTTGCCACTAATTACTAGAATATGGGAGGCTTGCCTATCTAATAAAGCAATGCAGCATTTTCATTTGGTTTTTACTCAGCATTCCTTGTGGTATATCTGCGACCAAGAACTCCAGGGTCAAGGGTTGTGGTAGAGGAGCTGAGCACCAGTTTTAATGCTCTAAACTCCAACCCAACTTCTAACCTGAGGAATATTTCTATACATATTGAGATTGTGCAAGTTTTTAGGGCTTATATACTAAGTTTATGTGGTTTAACAATATTTGTGAGGTAATGCATGCCTCTAATCTCAGTGACTTGGGAGGCAGAAGCAGGAGGATCTGAAGTTCCAGGCCAATCTGAGCAACTAAGTGAGAACCTATCTCAAAATAAAAAGGACCGGGGATATAGCTCAGAGGTAGAATGCCCCTGGGTTCAATTCCCAGGATTGAAAAAACAAACAAACAAAAAAACAAAACAAAACACCCCCCCAAAAAAACCCTAACATTTATATTTTCTTTTTTATTGAATTTCTTTTTGATATTTTGTGGCTAACATGTTTACAATTGGGGAATTATGCTAGTGGGAATATTTTCTCAGGTTTCTTCCCCACGAAATGGTCTGGGTCCTCATATCAAAGACCTGTGTTCTTTATCTGTCACATTTATTCTCTGCTTCAAATTCCTGTCATTTTCACTTTAGTTTAGGCTGCCTCCTTTGCTGTTTCCTCTTTTCGTTTCTTCTTTACCCTGCATCTCCTCTATGAAACACTGCTTTTGGTGGTTTTCTCTTTGAATTTATAGATCAAGACTGCCTGGACAGGCCGCTCCCCACTCAGCCATTGCAATGGTCTGAGAGGCTGGTTGCAGTCCAGGCTCGAGCTTGCAATAAAACCTTGTTGTGTGATTTGCATTGCCGTGTGTGCACTTTGACTTTCTGGGGATCGGTTGATATTGAACCCCAATATTTGGGGGCTCGTCCGGGATAGGATCGTCCGACTCTGCCCCAGGAGAGACAAATAGCCCATGGTACCGAGGTTTCTAAGGAAATGGAATACTACTCAGCCATAAAGAATGATAAAATTATGGCATTTGAAGGCAAATGGATGAAATTGGAGACTATCATGCTAAGTGAGATAAGCCAATCTCAAAAAACCAAAGGACGAATGATCTCGCTGATAAGTGGATGATGACACATAATGGGGGGTGGGAGGGGTTAATGTTAGGGTTAGAGTTAGGGTTAGGGAGGGGGGCAAGAATGGAGGAAGGAAGGACTGTATAGAGGGAAAAGGGGTGGGAGGGGTGGGGGGAAGGGAAAAAATAACAGAATGAATCAAACAACATTACCCTATGCAAATTTATGATTATATAAATGGTGCGCCTTTACTCCATGTACAAATAGAGAAACAACATGTATCCCATTTGTTTACAAAATAAAAAAAAAAAGACTGTCTGGACATTTTAAATAAAATCATTGATCCTATAGTCTTACCCACTGCCCAACTCTGAGGGACTCATCAATTGGTACTTTGTTATAAATCAATCCTTAGGCTCCAAGAAAAGACAGTACAATATAGCTAAAATTGTTAGAAAGTATCTTATAGGAGCCTCATGACAAAGGGAGAGAATGAGCAAATTGAAGCCTCTTTTAAATATCTGTACCTGTCACTGTACTCACATCTCGGCTTCACAGATCACGAAGTGTTTGGAGTAAGCACTTTGTGTAAAATTGCCAAACACAATGTTTCCAGACTCAGGGGTACATTGTTTCATAGAACTACAGAAACTGCTCCTTCTAGGGATCAGCCCACCTGAGTTAACAATTGTTTGTGAAAGAGAAAAAAATATTTATAGCATCACTCTATGTTATAACAGTGTATAGGAAGCAATATATATTATGGAAATAGAGAATTTTCTCTTTTCTCAATGACCACTATTTAATATAGTTGCTAGAAGTACTAGTAAATCTAGTATTTATGATGTAGAAAGTCAGAAAGGACAAACCAATTTTTTAAAAATAAAAATAGAATCATTATAAAGTTTTTCTAAACCACTCAATCATTTATCTGGTAATTTACCTTTTTCCTTGGTTCATTAGGTCAAATGCCTCATTGATTTTGTCAAAAGGCAGGGTGTGAGTCACCAATGCGTCCAGATCAAATTTCTTATTCTTGTAGTCAGTAACCAGTTTTGGGACAGAATCTACACTTTTCCAACCTGTAATTTGGCCAAAACGCCAAATAAATAAAGACATGGTACTTAACATGAAGAAAGTTTCATCAGTGTTTGCTGAGTGAATGAAATTATTGGTCAGCTCCAGTTTGCTTCAAATGATTAAACTCTTCCCCTCCATCTTTAACTTTCTGTTCTTTTACAAAAAAATTTCTTCATAAGCAAAATTCAAGATTATTTTCTGCTCTAGATAAGGAATTATCTCAATTAAATCAAAGTTTACCTTTTGTTCATCTGTGTTCATTTCAATGTAACATGAATTAAATTTCATTTTGCCAACTGTAGTTATCTTTCTATATAAACTCCATTTACTTTCAGTTAATAAATAGAATAGTTTTTGAGTACTCTTTAGATATATTCTAGACTTTCAATATTTAAATAATTTATTTTTCTTTTCTTTCAATAATATTTATTCAAAGAAGCTTGTACTCCCATGAAGAAAATTAAAAGTTATGAAGATAGGGAAAACAAAACAAAACAAAAAAAAACACTAACCACCAAAAAATGTTCCATTTATAGTATGGCCCATTATTAGCTCTATTGGAGAAAGGTCCAATCCTTTGTCACCAACCTTTACTCCAACCACAGTACACGATCCCCAACCTACTATTGTACTATCCAGGGCTGCTCTCTGAAAGTGAAACAAAGATTACTTGAGTAAGTATAAAAGTAGTGCATAGACTCCAGTGTGGATATATACAATATTTAGGGAAAATTTATCCAACTCTGCATATTAGATAATGGGATTCAGGTTAATGAAGTCATAATATAATTGTAGAGTGATCCTTGAGGCTCTAGTGTTGTGTTATAGATAGAACATTCAATGTAATTCTTAGCTTCATCAAAAAAGAAACAAATAAAACATATTATTTTACTCTATACAATTCTGTAGTTAGACTGATTCTGCAATGTATATCATTGTGTATTAAGAGAAGCATACATACATGGAGTTAGGAAAGAGCTCTAAAAGGTATTATAAACTTAAGTCAACAAGTTTTTGACAACCCACCATGGGCATTTACTAAAATATTTGCAATTCCAGGGACCTGGGATCAAAATCTTTAAAAGTCATGAGTAATTACTTACTCACTGGTGCTTAAGAAATGAGACATACACCATATACTTAGAAGATCTAAAGATATGATAAATAGGGGCTGTAGTTGTCGCTTAGTGGTAAAGTGTTTGCCTAGAAGGTGTGAGGCACTAGGTTCAATCCTCAGCAGCACATTAAAAATAAATAAATAAAATAAAGGTATTATGTTCATTTATGACTAAAAAAATAAAAAAGGATAAATATAAAAAATGCTATTTAAGACAGAGGGCAAAAGTCTTAATAGAAAATAACACTAGTTCTGCTCATTAAACATTTCATCTGCTTCCCTACATTTTTTAGCTTTCTTGCAGGTAAGATTACACCCTGCCAACCATCGCTTCTTGTAACAACCGAGATGTCCTCAAGTTGAGACTAAAGCCAGGAGTTTACACTTCCTTGACTGTTGACTCAACACATGGAAGACTAGCTCAGGAGAGTTGCCTGGACATACATTGATCTTTGCATGAGAGAAAGAGAAAACATTATTATGTTAACCTACTGTAAATTTGGAGTTAATATAAAAATGCCAAGAACTGAAGATGTAAATAAGCTTCAAAAAGATATAAATGTATGGACAACCATTCCATATAGAAATCCTGAGCTAAATAACAATTTTAATCTTTTGAGATTGATACTGTAGAGGAAAAGCATAAACTTTGTCCCACATCACTTGTGGTCAACTTGATTCTGACCTTTTGGGGCAATTTTTACTTTTACAGATGTTGCAGTAGGTTCCTTTACATCACTGATCACTGTATGAGGAGAAGGAATCAACCTCTCTTTCCCCTTCTCCCTCTCATACTAGTGATGGAAGATACAATGACCTAGAACTTTTGGAAGGTGTTTTGAAGTTTTTATTTGAATATGTGTTTGTTTATTGTTTTGAGAATTTCAAACACTTCAAAGATTAATACTTCTACTCTCTGCCCTTATTGTATGACAGAAACATTATTGTTTACGTATACTGTGTCAAAAGACCCATGGAGAAGGAAAAGACCACAGGCACTACTTGTCACCTTAAAGTATTTGCTTACTTATTACAAGTTGACTCTTGTTTTGTTTTTGTTTTTAATGCTTTTCCTGTTTCCTTTTCTACATTTTGGAGCTTTGCTTCAAGCAAGGAATTATCCTGTATAATGAAGACTTGGTTGAAATGGTGCTTTATGCAAATACAGGATTTCATTTGGTAGAATGTGATAACTTTTGATAAGAACTCTTTTTGGTTGAATTGGCAAAATTTTATAGAACTGTAAATTGTTATAACTTTTTAACTGTTCTGTTGGGTTTCTTAGATTCAATTAGAGGGTTAGAGATTATTAAGATCAAATTTATGACCACACAGAGGACCAAGCTCCCAATGCTTGAACCCTGAGTAGCACACTCAGACCATAGTACTTCCCAAATGCCAATGCTATCTATCTTTGTGAGTTCACTCTTTTCTTGTGAGAAGTAGCCACACTAACATTATTTTTTGATTATTTGTAAATGTTGATTTTTCTTTTGACATTCCTTTTAAATGCTCAACACAATTAGACTAGAAATAATATTTCCCAATTTAATTCTAATGTTTATTCCAATTTTTTATTCCCAAAAGATAATTTTTTATTCCCAAAAGATAATAATAATAATTTAGCTAATTAATTTTAATTAGCTAAAGACATGTCCTCTACCCCAGCCAGGCATAGTGACATGTGTCTGTAACCCCAGTGACTTGGAAGGCTGAGGCAAGAGGAATTCCAGTTCAAGGCCAGCCTGAAAAATTAGTGAGAATGTGTTACAAAATTAAAAAATTTTAAAAAGGACTAAGTATGTAGGTCAGTGGTAGAGTCCCTGGATTCAATCACCAGTACTGCCAAAAGAAAAAAAAAAAAAAAAAAAAGAGAAATGCTCCATTTGGACCACTAAATCAAATAAAATGAGATTAATGGCCAACCACAACATACAGGTAATACATGAAATTTCAATGTCTATAAATTTGAATAGATCTGAGGAAAAAATATACATACCATGGTTTGAGATCCTCCTGCACAGTCAAGGGCGAAATCCACACCTCCATTGGTCATCTCAACAATGACCTCCTGGATGGGTTTATCTAGGTCTCTAGGATTGAGGCAGTCAGTGGCTCCTAGGGCTTTGGCCTTTGCAAACTTCTCACTATTGATGTCAACAGCTATGATTCTGGAAGCTCCTGCTATTTTACAACCAATCACAGCAGGAAGACCTACACCTCCTAGGCCAAAAACAGCACAAGTAGAACCAGGTGTGACCTGCAGGTAGAATTATAAAGAAGCTGTTAAAGAAGCTGGTTCTACAAGGCACAGTGGTATATGCCTGTAATCCCAGTGACTTGGAGGACTGAGACAGGAGGATCACAAGTATGAGGCCAGCCTCAACAACTTAGTAAGACCCTTACCAAGTTAGTGAGACCCAACTCAAAAAATTACAAGGGCTGGGATATAGCTCAGAGGTAAAGCACCCCTGATTTAATTCCCAGTAAATAGTAATAATAATAATAAAAAATAAAGCAGTAGTCCTATTTTTTTTTTTTTTCTTTTGAGGGGGAGGGTGAGATGAAAGCTCAGACATACAAATAAAAAGACTGCCGGCATAAAGTATATATGTTGCCAGTAGAAAAAATTTGCCAATGTAAAAAATGGTGCATTTCTACTTAAAGTTGGAGAATTATTTAAAGACTATTAAGGTTGTCAGTGCATAAGAGACTAACCCGAGTGGAAATAATTCCCTTATTTTACTTTTCCTTTAATGTTGTCAGAGCAAAATGGAAAAACCCAGACATTCTAAACTGTTTATATTTTTCTTCTTAAATTGGATCACAGATAATTTGATATCTGTATTTCTAATAAGTCTAATTTGGTTTTATTAAATTCTGGTTGATTTTCAGTGATCATTAATACTGTTGTAAATGTGAATTGATTCACTTGGTCATTCCAAATTGTCAATTCATTTAAATGGAATGAAGTCCAAATATCTTTGCATGGCACTGAAAGATTTTTGCTATCTGACCTCTCTTTACATTCCAGCTTCATCTCCATTATATTCCCAGTACAATGGCCACAACAAATTGCACTTTCCTTTCCTCATGCCTTGTTTCCTGCTGTTCCTTGAGCCTGATATACTTTTTTATCTTCATTTCCTTTAATTAAAACCTAATCTATACTTCTACTTCTGATATAAAGCACATTTTCTCCATGAAACTTTTCTTGATTCTTCAGTTAGAAATAGTGCCTATCCTTTTGCTTTTCCTTTCACATGTAATTTATATTGAATATGCCATGATTAGTTACATGTATATGTGTTTCTTTAAAAGACTAAGTTTTTTTAAGGCAGAGACTTTCATCTTCACCATTACTATCTAAGAGTGTCTTCTCTGTGTTGAGTCTTTAATAAATGCTTGCTACATTGAATTAAATGGACAATAACAAAATGGTAAGGAAAGATGCTATAATTGGGATGTTATGCTATGTGCCAGTATAGAAAACAGAGAGATGCTTAATTAATATTTCCCAAAGAGGATCGCATGCTGTTAGGATTAGATAATAAGCAAAAAGAAGAGAAAATATGTCCCAGAGAAATTTTTAACTCCTTCTAAGTTAAAGAAAAATTAGTAACAGAGAGAACATAATCTCTTGCTTTAATTTATGCAATGAAGAAATGACAGTTTATTTAATATATGGTGCTGGGAAAACATATTCACATATAGAAAATGAGAGTAGGTTCTTATTTTATACTATATACAAAGATCAACTCAAAATGGATTAAAGATTAAAATGTAAGACTTGAAACTGTCAAACTACAAGAAGAAAATATAGGGAAAAACCTTCATGTCAGTGTTCTAGGTGTTTATAACAACCACACTCCTAAAAGTGGAGAGCGGAATGGTGGTTTACCAGACCCTGGGAGGAGGAGGGATGGGGAACCAGGGAGATAGTGGTCAAAGAACACAATATTTGATTAGGAGAAATAATGATTTCTTGGATGTAACTCTAAAAAGCATAGGAAACAAGACAGCTGGAATTACATCAAACAAACCACTTCACAGTCACAGATACAACAAACAGAGTGAAGAGACAACCCATGGAATGGAAGAATATTTCTTCAAGTCATACATCTGTTAAGGGGTTAATACCCAAAATTTATAAGAGCAAACAATTTACTAGTAAGAAAACAAATAACCCAATTAAAAAAATATAAAAAGGATATAGATGATTCTCAAAAGAGAAACACATGTATCAAAAGAAAACATATAGTTACATGAAAACAATAGCTCAAAATCTCGGAGAAATGCAAATTAAAACCACAATGTGATATCACCTTACATTGCTAAAATTGTTATTATTGAAAAGACAAAAGAGAACAAGTTTTGACGTAAATGTGGAGAAAAAATAACGCTTGCACACTGTTGGTGGTAATATAAGTTAGTATATCCATTATAGAAAACAGAATGGAGATTCCTCAAAAAAAAAAAAAAAAAATTAGAACTACCATCAGATCCAGCAAAACTATCTCTGAATATATATCTGAAGGAAATGAAATTAGTATATTAAAGAGGTATCTGCAGCTGGGGAGATAGCTCAGTCGGCAGAGTGCTTGCCTTGCAAGCACGAGGCCCTGGGTTCGATCCCCAGCACCAAAAAAAAAAAAAAAAAAAAAAAAAAAAAAAAGAGGTATCTACACTCCTATATCCATTGTTAGGGGGCTGGGGTTGTGGCTCAGTGGTAGAGCACTTGCCTAGCATGTGTGAGGCACTGGGTTCGATTCTCAGCGCCACATATAAATAAATGAATAAAATAAAGGTCTATATCCATTGTTGTGTTATTCACAATAGCCAGGTTATGGAATCTGGCTAAGTGTCCATGAACAGATGAACAAATAAAGAAAATGTGGTCTATATACACAATGGAATACTATTCAGTCCTAAGAAGGAAATTCTGTCATTTGTGACAACATGGATGAATCTGCAGGACATGATGCTATGCCAAAGAAGTCAAGCACAGAAAGACAAGTGATGCACAATCTAACTATAGATGGAATCTTAAACAACCACACTCCTAAAAGTGGAGAGCGGAATGGTGGTTTACCAGACCCTGGGAGGAGGAGGGATGGGGAACCAGGGAGATAGTGGTCAAAGAACACAATATTTGATTAGGAGAAATAAACTGTAGACCTTGGTATTCACAACTAATAATAATGTGTTTGAAAATTGT
Source organism: Sciurus carolinensis (assembly GCF_902686445.1). NCBI lineage: Eukaryota > Metazoa > Chordata > Mammalia > Rodentia > Sciuridae > Sciurus > Sciurus carolinensis. The sequence goes on along the minus strand of NC_062222.1, from coordinate 56,983,813 downwards.
TAAGAGAGCACATTTTAATTTTCATCACCCAGAAAAAAATAATCATGTGAGGTGAATGATATGTTAATTAGTTCAATTTAGTAATTCCATCATGTATACATAATTAAGAACATAACGTTTTGCCCCACATATAATTTTTATCAAATAAAATAATTTAACTTAATAAATAATTAAAAAAAGAGAATGCTGCAGTGATAATATCTCTTAAGAAAAACTGATATCTAAAAGGAGACAGCCTGAAGAAGCTTGGGGAGTCTCCTCTGCTATACTGGTGGAGGCCAGGTGGAAAAGCCCAAGGCCTCAGCGAAAGAGCCTGGAGGCTCAGGGTGGGGCCCCAGAATTATGAGTAGTGCAAAGGGAGAAATAGAATCACTGTAGCCTACTGATGGATTTATCCTTGTTTTGAGGGAGAAAAGAAACAATGCAAGAAGAGGGAAATCAGATCTGTTGTTTAGAAAGACCACATTGGCTGCATTTTGCAGTTTTTAGTCAAGGGGTGAAGACTGATGTGAGGGAGGTTAAAGTAAGAAGGCCCTCTTTGACATCTCTCTGGTCTGTAGCTTAAACATGCGATTCCAGGGACACATCTTGCCACCATCAGGTGCAACCAGAGACACTCCTTTGAAACCACAAAGAGATAGGATGAGAAGCAGAGATAAGTTATTCTTAATTGAGAGAGAAAAATATCTGCAGCATCAGGGAGAAGAAGGTAGGTGGCTTGGAGGGAGATGGGTAAGGGTTTCTATAGTTTCTGTTGCCCTTGTAGCCAAGTGTCCCAGCATGAGCATTTACCTTTTTGGAACATATTTAAACAGGGTGATTTTGAATCAGGACTAGTCTACAATCAGATATCCTGGTAGAGTATGTAATATCTACTAAGTACCAACTATATGCTGGCTATTAGGCCAGATGTTTTATATATGTAATATAATTTAATTATCTTCATAAATATTTGTAGTAGGTATTATTCTTAGGGAGTTACATAACTTGCTTAAAATCACAGAGGTAATGAATGACGTAGTCAGAGTTTGAAGATAATTAATTCTATCTCTTTCATATCACATTGCCTCCCAATAACCTGTTTTACACAATCTGGTGTTTAACGATTTACCTTGGCAGTATTGATTGCGGCCCCATAGCCAGATGAAAATCCACATCCAAACAGACAAACTCTCTCTAAATTTGCATCATCATCTATTTTGGCAAGATTGACATCTGACACCACAGTGTACTGAGAGAATGAACTGACTCCCATGAAGTGGTAAATTGGTTTTCCTTTGCAGGTAAACCTGCTGGTTTTGTCTTCCATTAGTTCTTGATCAATAGTAGGATTTTTAAAATTCCTAAGGGCGGGGAGAGAGGGAGAGATATACGGAAAAGGAGAAAATAAATGGAACTGACCACTTCCCAATAAAATACGTTGGGTGTTATTTATTTGTCATGACAATTTTATGGGGTTAAGATGGAAAAATTGAGAAAATAACTTGACAGTTTTCACATTAACATATAGTCTGTTAGAAGTATTTTAAAGATAAGAACAAACTTTCATTGAATGCTTCTTGTGTGCCAGAAACTCCTTTAAGGGATTTATGTATATTATCTCATAGCTTTTTTTTTTATTTCAGAAAATTCAAACATATATGAAAGTAGAATAGCATAACTAACTCCCATGTACCCATCTCCCAACTTCAGTGACTCTCAACTCAAGGCAATCTAATCTCATCTATTACCTGTCCATGATCTGTATCTCTCTCCCTGCACTGGACTATTTTGAAGCAAATTTCAGACATCACCATTTATCTATATAGAAGTATTTCAGTGCATGTCTCTAAAAGGTTACTTTCTTTCTAAGATTTCTTTCTTTCTTTCTTTTTTGTACTGGGGATAGAGCCAGAGGTGCCTTACTCCTGAGCCACATGCTCAGCCCATTTTCCTTATAAAGTTTGAGTCAAGGTCTTGCTAAGTTCCTGAGGCTGCCATTGAATTTGTGATCCTCTTGCCTCAGCCTCCCCAGTTGCTGGAATTACTGGCATGGGCCATGGCACTTGGTTTTTCTAAGATTCTTTTAGGTCCACAAATTGCATTTGACTGACATATCTCTTAAGTCTCTTTTGGTTTGTAGATTCTTCCCCCCCCCCCCCCCCCCTTTTTTTTTGGAGCTGGGGATTGAATCCAGGGCCTTGTGCATACGAGGCAAGCACTCTAACCAACTGAGCTATATTCCCAGCCTTCTCCCCTCTTTTCTTTTTTGCAATTTGTTTGTTGTAACTGAGTCATTTGTCCTACAGAGTTTTCTCCTAGTGGATTTTGCCAGTCACATTCATGACATCTGGTTTAAAGTATTTCTCTGTTCTTGTTTTTATTCCTACATAAGCATTTTTTAAAAATCTAAATGCTTGATCTGAATCAGGTTTTATAATTTCATGGGAATACTTACAAGGGTGGTGTAATACATTTTGTCTGGAGGGACATAATATCTGATTATCTCTTTCTGTGATATTATAATTTATGATCATTGTCTAAATCCATTATTTCATTGAAGCTTTGTAGAACAGTATAGTAGATATTCTCTGAATATCTCTAACAGCCCTACAAAGCAGCTAATATTATCAACCCTATTTTACAAATAAGAAAATCAAGGCACGATGAGACATTATTAGAGTTATTTAACTTCTTAAATAACTAGTTTCAATCATCATTAAGGACAAATGAATCCTTCTATAGTCTCAGTAAAATACAAACAAAGCAATTAAGATTTAGACTCTTGAGCTCTCGTGCCTGGGTTAAAGATTTACATTTATATGGCCCTGGTGTAAATAACTTTACTGTACCTTTTTGCACACTTCTCTCATCCTTGTAGAAGTAGATAACTACTTTGAATTCCAGCAATGTATTCATACTTTTACTACCTATGCATGTAATTATAAATAATGCATGGTATTGTTTTTTAATATGACAATTAAAAAATTAACAATTAAACAATTATTAAACAATTCTTTAGCAGCTTGCTTCTTTCCCTTAACGCTATGTATGTGAGTTTATTCTATGTCAATAGGCATATTTCAATTTAGCCATTTTCATTCTTATATGGTATTCCATTGTGTTACCATCTTATTGATGGACATTCATGATGTTTTCAATTGATTGCTATTACAAACAATTTTGCAAGGAACATTCTAGCATGTGTCTCTTAGTGTGCATTTGAAACAGTGTCTTGTATATACCTATAGGTGGAATTAGTGGGCAGGTTTACATCTTTTCAGTCCCATTCAGGTATTGTCAATGTGTTACCCCAAATATTCGTGCCAATTCATACTCTTATTAACAGTGTACAGAGCTTACCTGAGTTTTCCACAAAGATTTGTGAGAGGACTCAGACAAAACTTGCATTTTTTACATTGAGGTGCAAAGAATGGAATTACTTTGTCACCTAGAAAGAAAAGGCACATGTTGGATAGTGCCTAAGGTGATACTTGTAAATAGTTTATAGCAGATGAGTCAGTGGAAAACACAATTTTTATAATAGAAAATACAGGTAGCTAATATATTTATTATCTTACAAGATTGTGGATTCTCTTAAGTATTTCATACACTGTCTTTTTTTTTTAAAAGTTATTACTCAGACTATAGTTTCTCTGTAGTCAAGTAACAAATCTGTATTGGTATTATCAGGCACAGAGTTCTGTCTGAGGCTATGCTGTTACTGCAACTCTCTATAGCATGACTATTGTTTATTACTTTTCCAAATACCCTGCATAGAAGAGAATATCCTTGTATAATAGAGGAACTGAACCACATAGGCTACATGAAAACATTAAACTTTATGTCATTGCTATGTTTCTTTTTTTAGATTCACTTCCAAATTCTATATTTTCTGGCATTTTATGCAATTCCAATTTAATAATGACTTCTGTCCTTTGATGACAGAGGTCCAATGATGATATGTTCCAGGTGCCATTCAAACTGCTTATTATCTTGGTTAATTCTCAGATGGGCCATCTGAGATCAATACTACTCTTATCCTAGTAGAGTCACAGAAAAATGATGTGACTGGCTAAGACCACATAGTCAGCAAGTGGCAGAGTTGGGACTAAGGGGACTGCCTACATTGGTCAACTCCTTCATGGATGTCAAACTTTAGAGGAAGCAATTTGTTCTGTGATCTTGTTTGGAATGGAAAGATTGTAATAAATCTCTCAGTCAGGCACATTCTCATAAAAGGAGGAAAGAATGATTTGGTTTATCTTGTTTGACAAGTGAATATTACATAGTCAATATTCCAGTATTTAATAGACCTGTTATAAAATGTAATTTCAGTCATTACCATACTTTGCTTATGTATCATTTTTATCTTACAAACTTCTAAAAAGTTTTTAAGATAACATTGACATATGGATAAGCCTCCTATAAGCCCTTATTCTTTATATAATATTAAATTACTTTTCTGTTTTATATAGAAGTCATTATAAAGTATCATTTGTGTACCATGGAAACTGCAGTTTAAGCTAAACTTGCTTCAAAGGAAAATTTCTGAGCACTATATATAAAGTGGCAATATTTCCTGAACTTTATTAGACAATTCTGATTTCAAATGTTATGTCCTTTTATTAGATAGGTTATGTCCCAGTTTTGCTTTGGGAAAGATGGTCCTCTTATGTAAATAGAGATTAATCATAGCATGGGAAGCCAGGCTGGTATCAGGAATTACCACCAAAAAAAAAAAAAAAAAAAAAAAACTGATATTTTTATTTAATTGCAATCAGAAATCAGAAATCAAAATACCTGCTTTGAAGTTGGTCACTCCTGGCCCAACACTTTCCACTATTCCTGCACACTCATGGCCAAGGATCACTGGGAAAAGAGCCTCCTCAAATTTAGGATCAATATGATTGGCATCAGTATGGCATATGGACGTGGCGATTATCTATGAAGCAATCACAGACTTGAGTGGTGTTTCTGCAATTATATTATTGGATTAGATATAATACATAATTTTAAGCCTAATGTCATCTTGAAGCATTACAACACTACTATAATTCAATAAAATTGTTACATTTTGGCAAAAAAGAATGAAAAAAAAAACTGTACTAGATTAGATTCTTTTCCTCCTATGAATAGGGCACTTGTGTTTTCTACCTTTCATTCTTGTCAGAAAAAATCACAAGAAGAGACAGGATTGACAATTACTGTCTCCAGGAAAGAAAAAAGCAAAGGTAATAGGTATAAGTAATAATCTATCAGGCAGAGGGAATGGAGGGAATGTAGGTTTGTATGGCTTGTTCAAATTTTGTTGAGACTGTGTGCAATAATGTCAAGGTAATAAATCTTTTATAGATTAAAGAGCATTAATATCTAAATCAATTGTAAGTGTATCCTGTGTAATTCTTTAGGATCTGTCCATGAGGCTATCCCATTCATTTTCACATGTGTTGGTCCCGAGAAAAAAATGGAGAACATGTCCAAATTCGCCAATTGGGCTCCTAGGACCCTCATATTGCCCAGGGCAGCTTTCAAGGGTTTCCTTCTCCCTCGTTTTGGTTCTCATGGTCTTCCTTTTAAAAACACTTTCCAATAATTGGTAATTGGTAATTGGATAACAAAAAGTAAACTAATTCTAAGCTAAAGCAAATTCTTTTGTCTGATTTTTAGGGTTGACAATCAAGATTAAGATTGTTCAATTAAATTTTAAGCCATCATCAAAATTACTAAAATGATTGATCAATAACTCATACTTCTTGGGGATAATATCCATTTTTATCTGTACCTAAAAATACAACTCCCCCAAAATGAAAACTCCAAAGACACTGTCACACCATACAGAACATAACTGAAAGAAATTGAGTACTCTGGGCCAAGTGTCCCTCCAGAGAAAGTCCCCACTCACCTGAATTCGAACTTCATGAGCCTTGGGGGGAGCAACTTCAACCTCTTCAATGCTAAGGGGCTTGTCTGCTTCCCAGGCAATGGCTGCTTTGCACTTAATAACCTAAAAAAGAGAAAGGAGGTAGGAAGAGAGAGAGAGAGAGAGAGACAGGATGTTGTGGGGATAAGAACAGAGTGTGCTGATACCATATTTTCATGAAAAACAGCTGAGATGTTTGTGGTTGGAGGTCATATTTAATTATTTTATTTTTTAAACAAGGGAACTTAATTGAACATATTAAATTCTACATTATACTCATTACACTTTTTATTAAAAAAAAAACAGGTGTGTTAAGATTAACCATAATGCTTTGATTTTTTTCATAACAAAGAAGATATATTTATAATATTTAAAAGATTTGGTTGAAAGCCAATAAGTATTTGTTGAATGAACCATTTGTAAGCTTCTCTGACTTACTTAGGTCTTCCTTGTTAGAACATAGATGTGTTTTATATGTTTATTATTAAGTGTGGTCATAAGACCAACAGTTATTCACATTATCTGGGGAAAATCCCTAGAGAAGAAAGTCCTGCTCCAAATTCACTAAACTGAAATCTGCATTTGAACAAAATTTCTAGGTGATTCTTTAAAAATCTGAAAAGTGAGGTTCACCAAATTATTAAATTTATCAGTGGAATATAACTTAAATAAAAACTTGGTCTCTTTGCAATAATTTGGGAAACTCATTTGAAAAGAAATTTAAATTTTATAATCCTTAGATTAAATTTTTTTCTAACATCAAATTATTTTATTTTCAAATATAAGTATTATTGAAAGAAATGAACCTATAACCCTCCATTCTAACTACTATTTTTAAATGATTTTCTCAGCCTTTGACCATTTGAAGATCTATTTTTCAATAGTTCTCAGATGATTTAGAATTATGTTTCTAAATATCATTAATTTTATTACAAATGAAATGTATATTAGAGGAAACTTGAAAATGCAAGAAAGGAAAAAAATTCATCTGTACTTTTATTCACTTTATGCTTTTGATGTAAATTCCTTTGAGTGTTCCAAATGTGGTCATGTAACATGCAGTAATTTGTAATCTTTCTACTACCAATTAATATTGTTTTATGGCTATAATACAGTTACTTAAATTTCTATTTTTCTGGCACTAAAATAATAATTTAATTAAGTACCCTTCTAGTAAATATTTTGACAAATCTTCAGTTATTTCCTTATAATAAATTTCTGGCATAGGAACCACTCATATTATTTTAATCGACTTTAAAAGCTATGCTTTGAGAGTAATCCCTCTTTTAGCAAATATACAAAGACACAAAAAACACAAACTGAACAAAGATGTAGCTTATTTACTTACTTTTCCCTTGGTGCCCATTTTTCTTGCAGAGTCTGCCTTGGAAATGTCTTTCTGACTTAAGAAGACTTTGACCTCTACCCAGAGTGCTCTGTGTTGTATACTAGGAGATTTTTGAATCAATGCCATTGCTGCTCTTCTAGTTGCCAATCATTTTCATTCTCTTTCAGTTGCTCCATAGTTCTACCACCTCTCACCAAGTCATTTATGCTGTCACATTGTAGCTGTAAACCTGTTGTTCTCTGCCAGTTCAAGACTTTGTTACTTTTTTCTCTCTTGTGGTAAAATATAAAATAGAAACGTGCATTAAACACATAAGGGTAAGTTATAAATAATTATTAAATAAAGGACCTTTCTGCTGCCTGGGAACATCCCTTTTAATACATCCTTCTTTATAACCTGGATGATCATTTCCTTGCCTACTTTATGGTTTTACTACATATTTCTACATAATAGTTATATCCATTAAAATGCTATGAACAGAATCGTAATGAATGTATTCTTTCAGGTATTTTTTCCTCTGTGAGATTCATTCACATTGCCTGTAGTTGTAGTTTATTCACATTACTGTAGAACACTCCACTGCATAAATCGACCATAATTTATTCATCCATTTTCTTTTCTGCTGTTTTTTTCCCCCTATTTTTGCTTTTGATAACTTAGCGGTTGCATGAAAATTCTTTTTATGTACCCTGTTGCATGTGTGTTTGAGTTTCATCCGGGAAAATTTAGGATGAAATTCTGTCAGTATATACTAGTAAGGATGCCAACTTCAAATATTAAAATACTTCTATTCGGGTTGCTAAAAATGTATTGCTTCAAGTCCTCAAGGTCCCCTTCACCTCTTTTGCATCCTGGGGAGCCCTTTTTAATCACTGCTAGGGAGCTGCTTTTATTGTCCCTCCTGGCGTACGAGCCCATCGAACACCCCTGATAGTTCTGAGTCTCTGACTGACTCAGGAACACCGTAATTCCTGGGACCACAGTGCCCTTCTGACCTGCTGGGGTTGTGATCACTGGTGATTCAGGCTACTTATAGAAATGGAGTGTCTTGTACTGGTTGATAAATCTTTTGACTGGAAGTGGAATTCTTGTAACTTTGATAATCAAGGCCAAAGAGATTTATAAAGTGGGGCTAGGGATATAGCTCAGTTCATAGAGTGCTTGCCTGTCAAGTACAAGGCCCTGGGTTCAATCCCCAGCACTGCAAAAAAGGAAAAAAAAAAAAAAAAAAAAAAAAGAGAGAGAGAGCTTTACAGAGTGACTTCACCAACCATCAACAGTATAGGAGAATTCTCATTTTTCTACATCTTCATTCATAGTTACAATTACAGTGTGTATTTGTATTTGTGTGTGTGTATAGTACTGGGTATTGAACCCAGGACTTCAGGCATACTAGGCAAGCACTCTACCACTGAGTTCTGTCCCCAACCCTTGTAATTATGTTCTAAGTTTGTATTTCCCTGATGAGGAGAGCACCAGTGGTGTGCTCGAGGTCTCATAATAGTAAACCCTTGAACTTTTGAAAATATTTGTTTTACTAAGCTTTTTTATTGCTGTGACCAAAAGACCCAGAAAGAACAATTTTGGTGTAGGAAAGTTTATTTGGGGACTTAAGGTTTCAGAGGTCAAAGTACATGGATGACTGACTGCCGCATCTATTTCCTACCATTCCAACACTTGACACAGTTCTGTTGGAGTAGAGGATTCAACACTTGACATGGTTCTGTTGAAAGTACAAGTTAAAAAATCATCCTCCCTCTTGGGGGCCATAGGCATGGCATGTCTCCATGTGCAGTTGCCTTTAATACTAATAACTAATATATCCTTAGATTCAGATTATAGAGAATAATGGGGAGATTTCACGGTGCTGGGACACAAAATAACATACAATAAAGTTTAATATTAATACTTAGATGAAATTTTAAATAAGCATTTATGATTTGCTCAAATTTGTAAGGAGCCTGTGGTTTCTTTTAGTATACAAATTCTCTAAAAGTTATATATGAGTATGTGAGAGTATTCCTCTGAGTTTTGATGTGGTGTTTGGTCTTCATTGCTTTCTTAGTGTTTATGATTAAGTTTAAGGATATTTTTCCCACTTAATAAATAAATAGGTTAATCATAAGTACAATTTGTATACTTCCTATACCTAGTTAGAGTTTTAGTCTGTCATTGAGTACATGAAATAGAATAAATATTAACTATAAGCTGATTCCTCTATTCTCTGTTAGTAATAACAAAAAACATTCCACTGTTAATAACTAACATTAGAGTTCTTGGAAGTGGTAAGTTCTACAGAAACTTAATGTCGTATTCTTTCAGGGAAATTAAAACTAAACAGAGCAAGATGCCCTTTACCTTGCTGGGAACTGTTTTTCTTTTTAAGCTATCATACAGTAAAAACATGTTTCTTGAATAAAATAATTAATTATACTCTTGAAGATTTTTTACTTAACATTTCCTTGTATTAACCATGAAATGATGTAATCAATACCAAAGAAAAAACATATAAAAAGACTCCGTGAACAATAAAGATTCAGACTCAGACTTAGTACACTTGGTGTCTCTGTGTGCTCTTTCTCCACCGCCGACACCTCGGATCCTCCATTGCTTCTAGGGCTGGACCCCAGCAACTGACGCCATTTCTCAGAGCCTGGGATGAGGCAGAACATCATGACGAAAGATGTGGTGGCACCAAGCAGCTGGGAACATGGTACCAGGAAGTAGAGAGAGACAAAGCTCAGCTCACCAAATATATCCCAAAGGTATGACCCCAGGGACCCACTCCTCCAAACACACACTACCAGCTACAGTTATCACCCCTTCATCCCTGTCAGGGGATTAATTCACTGACTCAGTTAAGGTTTTCATAACCTAATCATTTCACCTCTAAACCTTCTTACATTGTCTCACACATGAGCTTTCTAGGGACACCTAATATCTAAACCATAGTACCTTCTTCTAATGTCTTTTTTAAAAATCATAGCTTCTTCCTAGAAGAATGGTGTTATCTTTTATGACTATTGATTTTCAGTCTAGGACGAGTTCTCAAAATTGCCAATGTTATATAGACCTTTAAAAATATAATTTACCTCCCATTACATACTAAATAATAATATAATACTTCAATCCCAATAAGAGTACTCAAACTAAACATTGAGACCCAGTTATTCCAAACTAAACTTATTGTGTTTTTGTGTCAATAAGCTCTTTTTTCTTATTTCTAAAATACTTGTTTCTTTTATTTTCTACATCTAATTACACATTTCCTTGATCCCAAAGCACTTTTCTTTACATGTTATCAGTAATAACTCTGATATCAATTGCTTCTTACATTGATGGCTCATTGTAGTTTAATTGACAGTACTTTTCTTTCTTAGTGCTATACAAAATTAAGATATATCTGACAATTGATGGTGTCTTAACCCTGATGAAATATAAGTTGTAAGAACATAAAAATTTTAATGCTTAAACAATTATCCCTTTATTCACAATTCCTTATAGTTCATTATTTCCTTTTCCCCTGTTTTTAAACAATTCACTTAACATGAAGTTTACCATGTTAACTATTTAAAAGTGTACAAATTAGTGTATTTTATTAATATAGTTAAAATGTTATACAAACATCACCACTAATTCCAGAACATTTCTATCATCCTAAAAAGAAACCCCCTATGTCCCAATTCCTTCCTCCTTCCAGCTCCTGGCAACCACTAATCTAAAAAACTAAAAAACTAAAGTTTTTCTTTATTGATTTGCCTATTCTGGACATTTCTGAATAGAATCACACAATATTTGTCATTTTGTGTCTAGCTTTTTTCACTTAGCATAATGTTTGTAAGGTTTGTTTTTGCTGTGATATGCATCAGATCGTCATTCCTTTTTATGTCACCTCTTTGCCCCACTACAGCCATCCCAGTGGCTGCTCAGTGGTATTCCTTACTGTTTTTAAAATAGTTAATTCCTCTTTCCTTCTTGTCTCTTCCCACTTCAATTCATTCAAATCCCACTGCAAAAATAATTTCCAAAGGAAAGCTAAAATTATATAAATTCCTATTAAAAAATCTTCAATGATTCCACAACAAACCTGTTGAATTAGGTATGAGGTTGTGGTTGAAGAACTCGAGTACTTTAAACATGCATCCATCTAAGTTTTCCATGCTGTTTTTTGCCTTCATCACTATGACAGTGTTTCAGCAAACCTGAAAAATTTACTGTCACTTGAAAATCCCATATAGGGTCCCTTTACTTGCCTTTGTTAATTTTGTTTCCAACCTATACCTCCACTTCTAAAGGTGGAAATCCTTTTTTTTTTTTTCAGCTTAAAAAATTAGGATTTAGGATTTATTAAAGTGAGAAGAAAAGAAGCAGTGCTCTTGCTAGGTGAGAGGCCAGTCGAATTGCAGGTTCCCACCTAAGTGTACTAGTCTGAAGGTTAATGTAGGTACTGAGTAGGAGCATTGATCAATATTTGTGTTAATCAGATATTGGAAAAATCCCAAGGCTATTGGTTTGCCCATGAATTTCTGATTGGTGGTGCCCTTTTAGCCCTTGAGTCTGTAACCTTCACTTAGGTCTGTCCTGCTTCCCTTTTCCTGCTGCTCCAGGATAAAGGGGTTGACTGGAATGTTTGGAATGTTTCTACAGGTTAATTTTATGGATGGCCTTTACATTTAGAGATAGCCTTTTGGGGCCTGTTACCCTGACTGCCTGGTTTTCTGTCTGTCTATCCTATGGATTCCTATCTGCCCTTTGAAGAAGTGGGCCTAACTGCCATTAGGGACAGTGGTGATGACTGCTCTGGCTACTTCAAACTGGAAATGGGCATTAGTTGGGGAATGGCAGTCAGGATACTTTACAGAGGCCTATCTAAGGCCCCCAGTAGAAGAGATTGTATTTTGCTGTTTATCTGTAGGGCCATTTGTAGTTTGAGTATCACATGTATCAGGGCAGTTCAGAGGTTCATGGTGGCAGTTGATGAGTGAGTGACTGGTAGTAAGTGACATAAGGTAGGGATCATACAGGACAATAAGCAGTAAGACAGCAAAGTGTTATTTTCTGTGAACAAGTAGCACAAAAGCAATCAATATTATCAGCCAGTCCATGAAAACAGTAACTTATTAAAGTTTAGGGTGGGGTCTAACAAGTCATTAATTTGTGAATGGAGACCATTAAGGCTTTAGAAACATTAGCAGAGTTTCTAGAAACATATACAAAACATTTAGTTTTGATAATGGAACAGAAGTCCTTTTGAGCTATAGTTAAGATATCTAATGCCATCTCATATCTGCATTCAGTAAGGAAATCCTACTTTTTATTCAAGCCTCATTTCAGAATTTATCTTCCAAATGGAACGTCTCCTGATTCTTCCGTTCTTACATCAACTAGAGAAATTAGGATATTGTTTTATTGCCCATCTTCCTGTTTTGTAATATGAAAGAGTTTGTGTTTTCTTGATATCTTTCTTAAGTACAAAAGCATACTAATCTTGTGTCCTTGCCGTGGCTTGTAAATACAAGAGATCTAATAATTATTAACTAATTTGGGTGAAGGGACCATGGGTTAACAAGGCTGCAGCCATTTCTCCCCTGCCATTTTGCTGCCGCCATTATTCTGCCCTCCCCCACCATTTTACAACCTATATCATTAGCCTGCAAACTTGCTTGTCAGCCATTGGGGCAATTGTTATTAGCCCGCAAACTTCCACTAGTTAAGAATAGCTCCCCTGCCATTTTCTCTCTCTCTCTCACCCTTAAGGGCAGACACTCTGCTTGTCTGCTTAAGAAAATCTCCTAGGGCTGGGGATATAGCTCAGTTGGTAGAGTGCTTGCCTTGCAAGCACAAGGCCCTGGGTTCAATCCCCAGCACCACACACACACACAAACAAAAACAAAAACAAAAACTCCTGTGTGAGTTACTGTGTTCAGAGTGGTTTTCTGGCTGCTTTCATTGGTGCCATGACTCGGATGGGCTCTTCTACTGCACTTAGGCAAGAGGAATCCCATCTGATGCTCCAGACCCCTGGATGCTGGTCTCACCTTCCGTTAGCCTGGATGCCCAGTTCCACATCCACCACTGGCCTTCAGATTGGTGCATTTTCCCCTAGGTCAACTTAAACACTCCTCTGCTGAACTGAGATGCAACTGTTGATTGGCACCCTCGAGGCAGTTGAGGAGCAGGGTTTCCCCAGCCACGACTTTTACAGTTATGGCTGGCACCCTTAGTTGACCTTATCTGATGGGTGGGTCCCTGATCTTTATGGTGGAGATTCCCTCTCTGGGTTGAGGCTCCTCTTCACTTTTCCTCTCAAAATTCCTGGCACCAGGTCCTCAACCCCCTTGACCTTTGCCCGGCACACACTGACGAGGGTGATGGCTCCCATCATGTGCTGCCTCCTGGTCTCCAGTCAACTAGTCTGTGACTTGGGACATCTTGGACATTGACTTGACTGTTTATCACTCTCCACTGTGGGATTTGGGTCCTCCATTCCAGCAGATTCACCCCTGGGGTGTCTACTAGACCATCTTAAACCCCTTAACCTGACCCCAGCCTAAAGCCACCAAAAGTTATTTGCTTGTGTAATGATATTTGGCCACAATATTCTTTAGATAATCAATTCAAATGGCCACCTAATGGCCCCCTGCATCCCAGTGCTCTACGGGACTTATATGACTTCTGTGAGTGAGTGGGCAAATGGAAAGATTCCCTACATTCAAACTTTCTCTTTCTTGTCCACTAAACCTGATCTTTGCTCTTCCTATAAACCTGAACACCTCCTTTTGACAGTGAAACCTTCACTTCCCCCCATTTGTTCTCCCCCTCCTAATCCCTCCTCCTCCTCTGACTTCGACCCAGCTAATGAACCACCCCCATACCAGTCCCCTGTGGCAGAGGCCCCTCCAGTCCCTGTTCCTCCATCTCCTTTGCCCAGTTCTGCTTCTGCTTCTGCCTGCCACCCCCCCCCCCCAGCCCACCTAGTCCCCCCACCATGCAGTCCCACGCACATGTTCTAGCCCCCCTATGGGAGGTGGCCAATGTGGAGGGAGTGATCAGAGTCCATGTTCCTTTCTTGATCTCTGATCTTTCCCAGATAGAGAAGCAGCTAGACTCCTTCACGTCCAACTCTGCAAACTTCATTCAGGAGTTTCAGTATCTTACCCAGTCTTATGACCTTACCTGGCATGACATTTATATGATCATGTCCAACACCTTGACCCCCAAGGAGCACAGGAGAGTCCCGGAACAGGTGCACAATTATGCAGATGAGGTTCACAATCCACCCTGACCCACCCCATTGGGGCTCAAGCAGTACCAGATAGGGAGCCCCAATGGGACTATAACACAGGGACCAGGTGTCTGTGGCAGGACGAGTTCTAAACCTGTGTCCTTGCAGATCTCCAGAAGGCAGCCATTAAACCCATCAATTGTGATAAACTACAAGAAATAATACAGGACAAAACTAAAAACCCATCTGCCTTTCTGAGTCGCCTCACAGAGGCCATGCTCAAATATACTAATCAGGACCCTGAAATTCCAGAGGGACGACAGCTACTCATGATTTATTATATTTTCCCAAAGTTACCCAGACATAAAGGCTAAATTGTGGTGGTTGGATAGGGCGCCCCTCATCCCACAGTCAGAGGTCTAGTGGTGGCATTCAGGGTGTATAACGGAAGTGAAGAAAAAAACCAAAAACTAAAATACCAAATGCTGGCCAAAGCTTTTCAACCAGGTAGACCCTCCCAGTTGGCTACTACTAGGGGCACCCTAGCTCCCAGAAGACCTCTAGGCCCATGCCTCAAGTGTGGAAAAGAGGGCCACTTGGGCACGAACTGACCCCAACCCCTGGCAGCCTCCAGGTCCTTGTCCAAAATGCCACCAAGTGGGATGTTTGGAAGTGAATTTCCTGGAGGCTCAGAGAAGTGCCAGGTCACCCTTGCCTCCTTCCCGCAGTGACTTACTAGGATTGGCAGTGGATGATTAAAGGGGCCTGGGACTTCTACACCTGATGATCATCACCACTCAGGAGCCCCTGGTGACACTTATGGTGGCAGGCAGGCAGCTCTCTTTCCTTATAAATACTGGAGCCACTTTCTTAATTCTGCGGGAGCTTTGGGGGCCCACTTCCCCTGCCAAATCCTCTATTGTCGGGATTGAGGGAAAACCATACCCACAAACCCCTCCAACAAATTGCCATATCGGACAAATCTGCTTCCCTCATTCCTTTTTGATAATTCCTATGTGTCCTATTTCCCTCCTGGGAAGGAACACTCTAACCAAATTCGGTGCCTCTATTTTCTTCTCACCCACCATGTGCCTCCACCAAGACTCCTCTGCTATTCCTCTCCTCATGTCCTTGCAGGAATATATAATCCAACCTGAGTCTTCATATCCCCTTCCTCCTTCCCTTGTTGACCCCAAGATCTGGGACACCCACACACCCTCTGTAGCCACATGCTCTCCTATACTCATTTGCCTGAAGGATCCAACATCCTACCCAGCCCAGGCCCAATATCCCCTTCCCTAAAGAAGCCTCTAAGGGCTTCAACCAGTCATGCAGAATTTAAGGCAGAAAGACTTCCTGCACCCCACCAACTCACCTTATAACACTCCCATCCTGGCTGTTAAAAAGCCTAATGGATCTTACTGTTTGGTGCAAGATCTCTGCATCATCAACATCAATGGCAGTTGTCCCCGTTGTGCCCAATGCCTACACCTTGCTTTCCTCTATCCCCTCCTCCACCACATACTTCTCTGTGTTGGATTTGAAGGATGCCTTTTTCACTGTCCCTCTTCATCCTGACTCTCAGGATCTCTTTGCTTTCACCTGGAATGACCCTCTCACTCAAGTTTCTTCTCAACTGACCTGGACAGTTCTCCCACAGGGATTTCAGGACAGCTCTCACCTCTTTGGCCAAACACTGTCTCATGATCTCGCCTCTCTTACTTTCATTTCCTCCTTTTTCTTACAGTATGTTGATGATCTTCTTCTATGTAGACCCTCTTTTGAGGTCTCCCAAGGAGACAGTGTTAAGTTTCTAAATTTTCTGGTTGACAGAGGGTATAGGGTCTTTCCAGCAAAGGTACAGCTTTCCCAACCTCAGGTTGTTTACTTAGGAGTCAGCCTCTCACCTGGATTTAAGGTTATCACTGTAGAAAGAAAAGCATTGTTGCAGGACATGCCCACTCCATCTACCAAGGAAGAAATCCTTTCCTTTCTAGAGCTAGCAGGATATTTACAATCCTGGATCCCCAATTTTTCCATCCTGTGGCCTCCTTGTATGGGTCTTCAAAGGGCGCTCCCACTGAACCTCTCCTCAGCCCGGTGGAAGTCCCTTTCCAGACCCTAAGGAAAGCCCTTCTTCCAGTCCCAGTCCTACACCTTCCTGACATCACCAGATCATTCTGTTTGTCTCTGAGAAAAGTGGGTTCACTCTGGGGGTCTTAGGACACATGTTCTGTCCCACTTTCAGCCCAGTGGCATATCTATCAAAAAGGCTAGGCCCCATCAAAAAAGTGGGGCACCATGTCTTAGGGTAATGGCTGAAGCATTTGCCTTAACCTGGAACTGAAAAAACTTTCCTTTGGGGCTCCTACTGAAGTACTCTCACCTCATCATCTGTGCGAGCTTCTTACTTATAAGGATCTGCAAAATCTATCGCCTGACAGGTGTTAGCTTTGCAAACTGCTCTTATTGAGGACTCTTCAATTTCCTTTAAGACATGCCCTCCTTTAAATTCAGTCACCCTCTTACCCCTGCCTTCCAACATACATGCTTCAGCAACCCATAGCTGCCTTGAGACTCTGGAAGAGTTACTCCCCTGCTGCTCCAATGTTCAGGAGGGAGCCTTACAAAACCCTACTTTCATATGGTTCACTGATGGGAACTCTTTTCTCCATGAAGGGATCTGACTGGCTGGATATGCCATTGTATCCCTGGAAAAGATTGTAGAGTCAGGACCTCTACCTAACAACACCACAAACCAGCAGGTGGAACTAGTCACCCTCACTCATACATTCACCCTGGCGAAGGAAGAATCCCTCACAATCTACATTGACACCAAATATGCTTTTCACATTATCCTTTCCCAAAAGGGAACTTCATTACCAACTCTAACTACATCCTAAAGCTCCTTGAAGCTCTTGGCCTCCCAGCAACCAAAGGCCTTGTACATTGCTGAGCCCATCACACAGATCAATCATTCATCTCTTCTGACAACAACAAGGCAGATGAGGAGGCTAGAGGAGCAGCCCTATCATCCACATCAGCCCCCATTATGACTCTCAATTATCCCTTACCTCCACTGCCCCTCAACAGGGACATACTTTACTACCTCCACCATCTATTCCACCCCCAACTTTTCTTCACTCTCACAATTTGCTAAGACTCATTTGCAACTATCCTCCTCTGACATCTCATTTCTGAAGGAACTCTCCTCCACATATGAAGTTTGCCTACAAACTAATCCTACAGCCATTAGACCTCCCCACTTTTCTGACTCACTAGGCCTGTGGCACCATTCCTGTGCTAGACTGGCAACTTGACTTCACTCACATGCTCACAGTAAGAAAATCTAAATACCTTTTGGTCATGGTAGACACCTTCTTGGGATGGGTTGAAGCATCCCTACCTCCAACAAATGGGCACCATCTCTACCTTCATCCTTCATAAAATCAATCCTTGCTTTGGAGTGCCTACCTCTTTCCAGTCAGATAATGGGCCTGAATTCATCTCCCAAATTTCCCAACAACTTGCCAAGGCTCTTGGAGTCCCTTGGCATTTCCACATTGCCTTTCACCCAAAGTCATTAGGTAAAGTAGAATGAATAAACCTAACTCTTAAAAATATTTTAACCAAGCTTTCTTTAGAACTTTGCCTTGACTGGGTTAAACTCCTACGCCTTGCTCTTCTGTGTCTTCAATTGCTCCCAAAGAAACCTGCCAATATCTCCCCTTTTGAGCTGATGTATGGTCAGCCCATCCTTCCCCCTGGGATAATGCCCCTTCCTTCCCCTATTTCTTCTTATATATTCATTCCTCTCCTAAACCACATTTGGGCATTCCTATGGGATTACGCCGACTTCTCCCTGCCTAGATGCTTGTCTGGCCCCCTGGCTCAACCTCTTCAAATAGGAGACCAAGTTCTTATTTCTCCTCCTCAGGAGACTAGAGCCCCTTTGTCTCCCAAATGGCACGACCTCATATGATGATTCCGGCTACGTCAATGGCTGTCAAGATGTGAGGTTTTCTGGGATGGCTACACGTCTCTCAGGTTAAGCTGTACTCTTAATCCACAAACTCCTCTCTAGCTTCTAACACTCAGGCTTCTTCCAACCAATACTTGGCCACCTTGGTGGGACCTCTCCACCTCAGGCTCAAGGCCATTAAGTCCTCCACCCTTCTTCCCATTCTGGAGGCCAAGGACCAGAACACTGAGGCACCAGATGACCACATCCAGCCATGAGGACTGGACTGCCAGCTATATTCTTGCCTCCCCTGCCATTTGCCCTGTCTGCCATTTTCCTATCGAATATTTTTCCCCAATAGGTTTGTCCAGGTGCCTCTCTCCCCAGTTGCCCAAGGGACTGCTGGAAGACTGACTCCTACTATCCACAGGGCTGTTTTTACCCATTTTACATATATTCACAGCTGATGCTCAGAGGCTCCACTCTTAACACAGATAGTCACCACCACACACAACATACTCAATTTAACTACCCCTCTCATGGCACAGGGATGTTGGAAATGCATGAGAATGGGGTTCTCTCATCTCCTGGCTAGTGCCCTAGACTTTAACAGCTCTTTGACTTTCAACAGCACTCCCTCAGAGCAGGCAGCTATCACCCCAAAATTATTAGGAGTGCCTCTCTTCCAATTTGTTTCTAGGTACATATCTTCCAATGGAAGCCACCCTATGGATTCAGTAGAAAAAGGGAAATTCTCACAGGAAGAGTGCTGCTTCTATGTCAACCAATCAGGTATTGTTAAGGAGAAGATCAAACAGCTGCAGGAGGACTTGGAGAAGAGAAAGAATGAACTTACCTGAGGATCCTTGTGGCTCATTTCAGGCCAATTATGGCAACTTATTTTCCCATTTATGTCCCCACTCCTTATAATTGCCATCATACTGGCCTTTGCCCCCTGCACATTGAGATTTGCACAAAATCAGATTCAAAAAATTTCTAATCAGACTATTAATTGGTTTGTATTGCAGGACTATCAGGACTTCAAAAAGGAAGAATTGGAGCCTGGCTACAAGTGTACTCCCCAGGGGAACTATCCAGTCCCCAACCCCTGCCTACTGCAATGACATCTCCCTCCCCTGAATCAGCTCTATGCCCATGCCCAGCAGGAAGCAGTTACCGAAGATGGATCTTCACCCATATACCCCAAAGGGATCTTCTTATAAAAACAAAAATAGGGGAATGAAGAAACAATGGGTTAACAAGGCCTCAGACATGTCTCCCCTGCTATTTTTCTGTTGCCATTATTCTGCTCCCCCCACACCATTTTATAACCTAGATCGTTAGTCCACGAACTTCCTCATCAGCCATTGGTCCAATTGTTAGTTCACAAACTTCCTCGTCAGCCATTGATTCAATTGTTATTAGCTTGTGACCTTCCACTATGTAAGAGTAGCTCCCCTGCCATTTTTTTTTTTCTCTCTCTCTCTTACATTTAAGGTCAGACACTCTGTTCATCTGCTTAATAAAAACTCTTGTGTGAGTTCTTGTGTCTGGAGTGATTTTCTGGGTGCTTTCATTGGGTTTGAATCATTCAATGGTTCTGCATATATTGGATGAATTTTCCTGCCATATTGTGTGCTATGTGATAGTGGGTACTTGGGTTATATTTTAGAGAAAAAAATAAATCCCCAACTTTCAATCACTAGGAGAGACAGTAGTGCCAATATGGAGTTTGAAGAAATATGCACTCACGAATTCAATAATTTTAAACTTGCCTTGGAAAGGAGGAATCATGCTGGTGAGTTATAAAAATGGTGGGCAGAATCAGGGAAAATTCCTAGAAGTTGACCTGAAATTTACTTTAAAGGATGGTATTATTTGGGAGAGTTGGAGCAAAATAGAGGAAAGATTTTTTTTTTTTTTTTTTTTTTTGGTAAATCTAGGCACAAATTAAGTTTGGCAAATCTCTTATCAATTGATTTCATTATATTTATCTGCCTTTTCAACATCATCTGTTAAGCCATCTAAAAATTCAATGACCCATGTTGTCCAGTAAGCCTCTTTTCCTAGAAGAATTTCTTTTTCTTCTCCTTTTCCATTCCTTCCTCCCCCTTCTCCTCCTCCTTATTTTTCCTTATATTTCCCTTTCTTCTCAATCATTCTTTTGTTTTCTATTTTGTTGGAATATAGATTTTCAAAGTAGCTTCTCTGCTTAAAGAAACAGAAGTTTATAAAAGTGTTTTAGATTTATGTGTGTTGATTTTATATCCTGCTATTTTGCTGAATTTATTTATGAGGTCTAGGATTTTCTGGTGGAGTTTTTTGGATCCTCTAAATAGACAGTCATGTCATCAGCAAATAGTGACAGCTAGAGTTCCTTTTTTCCTCTTCATATCCCTTTAATTTCTTTAGTCTATATAATTTCTCTGGCTAGTATTTCAAGGAAGATGTTGACTAGAAGAGGTGAAAGAGGGCATTCCTGTCTTGTTCCAGTTTAAAAGGGAATGTTTTCAGTTTTTCTCCATTGAGAATGATGTTGTCCATGGGCTTAGCATAAATAGGCTTTACAACATTGATGTATGTTTCTACTATCCCTATTTTTTTAGTGTTTTGAGCATGAAGGGGTGTTGTATTTTGTTGAATTCTTTTTCTGCGTCAATTGAAATGACCATATGATTCTTATTCTTAAGTCTATTGATATGATGAATTACATTTATTGATTTATGGATGTTGAATCAATCTTGCATTCCCAGGATGAACCCCACTTGATCATGGTGCACTATCTTCTTAATATGTTTTTGGACGCGGTTTGCCAGGATTTTGTTAAGGACTTTTGCATCTATATTCATCAAAGATATTGGTCTAAAATTTTCTTTCTTTGATGTTTCTTTGTCTGGTTTGGGTATGAGGGTGATATTAGCTTCATAGAATGAGTTTGGTAGGGTTCCCTCCTTTTCTATTTCCCGGAATACTTTGAGAAGTATTGGAATGAGTTCTTTGAAGGTCTTGTAGTACTCAGCTGAGAATCCATCTGGTCCTGGGCTTTTCTTGGTTGGTAGGCTTTTGATGGTTTCTTCTATTTCATTGCTTGATATTGATCTGTTTAAATTGTGTATGTCCTCCTGGTTCAGTTTGGGAGGAGCATATGTCTCTAGAAATTTGTCAATGTCTTCAGTATTTTCTATTTTGTTGGAGTATAGATTTTCAAAGTAGCTTTTCATTATGTTATGTATCTCAGTGGTGTCTGTCATGATATTTCTGTTTTTATCACAAATTTTAATAATTTGAGTTTTCTCTCTTCTTCTCTTTGTTAGTGTGGCTAAGCGTTTGTCTATTTTGTTTACTTTTTCAAAGAACCAACTTTTTGTCTTGTCAATTTTTTGAATTGTTTCTTTTGTGTCAATTTCATTGATTTCAGCTCTGATTTTAATTATTTCCTGTCTTCTACTACTTTTGGTGTTGTTCTGTTCTTCTTTTTCTAAGACTTTGAGCTATAACATTAGGTCATGTAGTTGTTAACTTTTTATTCTTTTCTTGAATGTGCTCCAAGTAATGAATTTTCCTCTTAGTACTGCTTTCATAGTGTCCTAGAGATTTTTATACATAAGTGATGAAATATTTGAAAGGGAAATGAGGAAAACAACTCCGTTCACAATAGCCTAAAAAAAAAAAAATACTTGGGAATCAATCTAACCAAAGAGGTGAAAGATCTCTACAATGAAAACTACAAAACGTTGAAGAAAGAAATTGAAGAAGACCTTAGAAGATGGGAAGATCTCCCATGCTCTTGGATAGGCAGAATTAATATGATCAAATGGTCATACTTCCAAAGGCACTATACAGATTTAATGCAATTTCAATTAAAATCCCTATGACATTTCTCATAGAAACAGAAAAAGCAATCATGAAATTCATTTGGAAGAACAAAAGACCCAGAATAGTCAAAGCAATCCTGGGCAGGAAGTGATGCAGGAGGTATCATAATACCAGATCTTAAACTCTGCTATAGCTCAATAGTAACAAAAACAGTATGGTATTGGCACTAAAATAGACAGGTAGACCAATGGTATAGGATAGAAGACATGGAGATATACCCACATAAGTACAGTTATCTCATACTAGACAAAGGTGCCAAAAACTTACAATGGAGAAAAGATAGTCTGTTCAAAAAATAGTGCTGGGAAAACTAGAAATCCATAAGCAGTAAAATAAAATTAAACCCTTATCTCTCACTCTGTACAAAACTCAACTCAAAATGGATCAAGGATCTAGGAATTAGACCAGAGACTCTTCACCAAATAGAAGAAAAAGTAGGCCTAAATCTCTATCATGTTGACTTAGGACAAGACTTTCTTAACAAGACCCCCCATAGCACAAGAAATAAAAGCAGGAGTCAATAATGGGATAGACTCAAACTAAAAAGTTTTTTATCAGCATAGGAAACAATTACTTATGTGAAAAAAGAGCCTACAGAGTGGGAGAAAATCTTTTCCACACACACTTCAGACAGAGCACTCATCTCCAAAGTTTATAAAGAACTTAAAACGATTTACACCCAAAATATAAAGAACCCAATCAATAAATGGGCTAAGGAAATGAACGAACAATTCACAGAAGAAGATATACAGGTGATCAACAAATATATGAAAAAGTGCTCATCATCCCTGATAATTAGAGAAATGCAAATTAAAACCACTCTAAGATTTCATCTAACTCCAATTAGAATGACTATTATCAAGAATACAAGCAATAATAAGTGTTGGCGTGGATGTGGGGAAAAAGGCATGCTCATACATTGCTGGTGGAGTTGCAAATTGGTGCAGCCACTCTGGAAAGCAGTATGGAGATTCCTCAGAAAACTTGGAAAAGACCTACCATTTGATCCGGCTATCCTACTCCTCGGTTTATACCCAAAGGACTTAAAATCAGCATACTATAGTGATGCAGCCACATCAATGTTCACAGCAGCTCAATTCACAATAGCTAGATTGTGGAACCAACCTAGATGACCTAGATGTGTATATATACACAATAGAATATTACTCAGTCATAAAGAAGAATAAAATTATGGCATTTGCTAGTAAATGGATGAAGTTAGAAAATATCATGCTAAGTGAAATAGGCCAAGCCCAAAAAACCAAAGGCCGAGTGTTTTCTCTGATAAGTGTACAACAATATATAACGAGGGGAGTGGTGGGGGGAAGAGAAGAATGAAGGAACTTTGGATGGTGTAGAGGAAAATGGGGTGGGAGGGGGTGGGGGACAGAAAGGTAGTAGAATGAAACAGTACTACTCTATGTATACATTACGATTACATGAATGGTGTGAATCTACATTGTGTACAACCATAGAAATGAAAAATTGTACCCCATTTGTGTACATTGAATCAAAATGCAGTCTGTAAAAATAAAAAAGATTTTAATTAAAAAAAGAAGCAAGTTTATTGTCTCAGAGTTCTGGAGTCTACGAGTCTGAAATTGAGAAACAGAGATATCAGCAGGGTTCGTTCCTTCTGTGAGGAGCAATCAGTTCTGTGACTCTCCCCAACCTTCTGGTGGTTTGCTGATTATCGTTGGCATTCCTTGGCTTGTAGGATTCCTGAAAGAATTTTGCAGAACAAACTTGTTCATGGTGATGCTTTATAAAGACATTTCAGTTTTATACCGGTGATAAGTTAAAAATGAGATCACAGAGCAGTTTCTGGTGGTGAGAGCATTTTTGCTGTGAAAGGGTGAACTTGCCTACAGATGCCTAAGAATGGCAGATCTGGCGGATGAATGAGCCTGTTCCATGTTTCCTAGTGTTTCTCTTCCCAAGAGGAGACTCTAAGTGATGAACAGGCACTCCCACAGCCCTGGACCAATGCTGCTCTCTACTTCTGTGTTTATTCTCCGTATGTTACACTCTTGAGGCTATTTAGTAAAAAGAAAGATACTTCTAATTTGAGATGGTTAGAGTTTGGATTAGAATCCTTTCTGAGATCAATGCATCATTTTAAAGTCAAGTAGGTGGGGTTGAATAATTAGCAATTAATATAAATTACTGAAAATTGATAAACTATATTGCTTGAGATTATTACTCTCTTTTAGACTTTAAATTTATATGATTCATCATTTAAAGCATATTCTGACGCTCATATTGACATATTCATAAAACTCTCAAAGGGTTTCAAAAATTACATCTGGTCCAGGACTTATTACTAATTTTATTATATATTTTTAAGGTGTTCCTTTTCTTTTCTTGGATAAAAAATTTTATTTTACACACTTTAAAATATTATTTTCCATAGTTCATTGAAAGATTATATATATACATATAGATAAAAAACTAAATGTATAACCAATAATTTCTCTGCAAAAACAAATTTGATTAGGAAAATAAATATGAATAATATAAGACATTGATGATTTCAAAAACCAATTCAAAAAATATGAAAAAGAAAACAGGTAATTATTTATCTGAAGTTAAACTTGTATTTCATAAGACATTTAAAATTTCTGTATTCAACAATCATATCCATTTTACTATAGAGGAAACTGTTTCTAATACTGGTTTTAAATATTCTAAGCAGAGCACAGTGGTGCACACCTGTAATCCCAGTTACTTGAGAGACTGAGGCAGGAGAATTACAAGTCTGAGGTCAACCTGGGCAACTTAGGGAGATCCTATATCAAAACAAAAAAGGATTGGGGATGTAGCTCAGTGGTTAGTATCCCTGGGTTTAATCTGTAGGACTGCAAAAAAAAAAACAAAAAAAAACCAACCAACAAACAAAAAAACCCAACCAACCAACCAACCAAGAAAACCCCAAACCAAAAATCAGACAACCACCACAACAAATAAAACAAAACATAAAACAGAACAAAACCAAACTCCCAAAACAAACCAACAAAAACCCCCAAAACTTGATGATTCTGTTACTTTAGTGATAGATCTATCATAAAATAGATAGGTCTGTCAAGGGTTAGATGAATTTTCACTTTGCCCAGTATACCCAGTTTGAATTTTCTGTTAGGGATAATACTGGCTTATTTATTCAGTAACTCACATTTGTTATATATTAATTTTTAAAGAGTCATAAACAGGAATGTTTTAATATACTTCTGATAAAAGAGGCATAATTAAACTATAGGTGAGTGTACACTGTAATATCAATTATTTAGTTTGTAATATAGGGTCTGTCGGAAACTCATAACTGATTCCCCTGCAAAGGCCACATTGTTGCTAATAGATAGGTCCATTTATGAAACTCAAACTAGAATTCAAAGGTCAGACGATTCAGTTGGCTCTCAGCAGCCTGTCAGTAAGTCAAAAGAAAATTTGGGTTATTTAATTAGTCTAAGGGGTGCTCAAATTATTTAAGACTTTTTTTTTTGTAGTTTAAAGTATTTTATTTTTAAAGATGTCAATTCTGAAATTACAAGTATTATATTCATTTTAGAAATTGTTTTGTTTTACAGTACAGGTAACTTTTAAAACTTCTGACTCTAAAATGTTCTGTATAAAATATTGTAATTCCATAAGTGATTTTGAGGAAGTATGAAGATGAAGGAGTTGAATTATTTCAGGGTTTGTAATTAGTGCTTTTTTGTTCAGTCTAGTCAGGTTAGTAAGGTTGATAAGAGAAATGTTTTTATAAAATCAAAGTAATGAAACAAAATTACAAACTGGGATCATCCCACCCAAGAAAAAGATTTTTAAAAAAATGTAAAAAACAAGACAATGTAATTAAATCATACTCATAAGACCCTATCCTTAGTCAAAGAAATATGTAATATATGTAATATAAAAATAACTCCTCTACCATTTTCTCCAATACCTATTATTTGCCAGGCACTGTGCCTTATGCTTTACAATCATGATTCCTAATCCTAAAAAACATTCTTAGGTTGATGGCTAAAGCTGGTTTTTAGTTTTTTTTTTTTTTTTTTAAACAGAAGAAAATGAAGCTTACCCATGGTCATACAGCTGACAAGTGGCATAAACGGGATCTGAATACAAGTTTTTCTTATACCATTCAGTACTTACTGTATAGAAAAATAGCTGACTAAATTGCACTTATTGTTTTAGCCAAATTCATATCTAAAACCTCAGACATGGCCTACTATTCTTATATAGTGATATTAATAAGTAACAAAGAAAATCCATTGTGTTCTTACCATGAGTCTGGAAAACAGTGTTATCACAGATAGATAACAATTAATACCATATTCTTGTCCTCAGTTCCAATAATTTAGGAGCTATTACTCAGAACAAGAGCCCTCTGATTCAAATATAAAAATCACAAATGCAAAGATCTAAAACCTCACTTTTGAGTCATTTCTGTATAGGAAGAAAGGGCCTGCACTGGCCAGTGAAATGAGAATATTAAACTCAGAAGTCCCTGTAGAGGTCACAGTGCTGACAGAATTCAACATGATGGAGGCATCTGCACAGACACAGGAAACAAAGCGAGGCCCTTCCACACAGTTGTTAAGTCTCGCAATGACTTCATTTTAAGTCAATGTCTCTTCATGATGTACATATTCCCCAATGTCTGCTTGATGAAATACCACAATCGCCATGGGGTCTACTTTCCTGCTGTCTTGTGTAGACTTTGCTGCTACCCCAAAACCCAAAGGGATGGCTGCCATGGGGTACTCCACCACTCCCTGGTACTGACAAGTGTTCTCAGTGATTCGACCCAGACCAGATTGCAACACATGGTTTCCATACAGAAAGGACTGCTCTGCTCCAGGCTTTATCCACACTTTATACTTGGCATACAGTGCAAGGTAATCCAGAGCTGTAATGTGCAAACAGAACTTGTGGGTCTTAGTGAACTTTCCAAAGTAGGTCCCTAGCGATACCAGCTTGTCCCCAGAGATATTGGCATCCAGCTTGAAAATCTTCTCACTCACGTAGTACACCCGGTCATTGTGCAGCCTGAAACAGTAGGTGTTTCATTGGGCCTGTCCACCAGCAGCTGGAGATTCTCCCCGATGTATTTGGCTATCTTCTCAAACATTACACGGGTCTCCTCCTCAGTCAAAGGCCGCATTTTCCCGCTCTATTTAAGACATTTTTGGAACAAAATATTTTCAGAAGTACTAAGAAAATGTAAAGAAATAAAAATACTTTCATAGACAAAAGGAAATCTCTTCATGAATATGTCTTTATAGAGGTATTTCAGTTCCTATCCTGATTTCCTGAAATTCCTCATCTGTACCTGTCTTCCCCTATGCCTTTCTCAAGCATTTTTGGTAGCAATATATCTGAACTCTTGAGATCCTTGAAAACTCCTTGGATCTACCTATTTCCACTTGAAAGTCATTTTTCTACTGGACTGGGGTTGTAGCTCAGTGGGAGAGCACTTGCCTGGTACAGGTGAGGCACTGAGTTTGATTCTCAGCACCACGTGAAACTAAATAAGCAAAATAAAGGTACTGTGTCCATCTACAACTAACTAAATATATATATATATATATATATATATATATATATATATATTTAAAAAGTCATTCTTCTATGTTCCTGTCACTTGGTTTGCAATCCTGGTGATGTCCCCAAAGTCCCAGCTGAAATAGCATTAGAATTCCAGAACTAATACTAATATTAGACTAAGGAACAGAGTCTCATATTAAATTATATCCATCTATCTAGTTATTCCCCACAAAACAATGTGTGGCATAGTAGCTTAAGAGTCCCAGTCCATGTTGGTTCCTCTAGGTAATATTTCGGCTGGTCTAAAGAGTAATCTTCTTCCTTTTTTCGCTTGTTGACTTATTTTTTTTTATCATGTATGTGCAATGTACATAAATCTATATCTCGAGAATAAACATGAATTCTCAGAGAACATGTGGTATAAAACTGTACTGAGCAAAGGGAAAAAGGACGACTTAAATTACCACATAATTTGCATAAGGTCACCATGAAGCTTACACAAGTCTATGTCATTCCATTCAGGCTGAGTGAAGTTCTTTTGGGGGCCAGCCAGAGCACTAAAAATGGAGCCAATTGACCCTTCAATGGCAATTCTCTGATTTCCAGAAGAGACTTTGAAGTCTGGCAAGGATCTTTGTTTCTGCAGTCTTCATCCTGGGGAAGGGAAAGGAAAGGAGAAGCCTTGTTTCTTTGACAGATTAATGTTTATAATAGGGTTTTTTTCCTGTTATAAACTGGTTGTTATTTAGATTCTTATCTTAGAGAAAAATTTTGTGGGTTTTATTTAGTGGGAATTAACTATTCCTCATGGAGTGCCTAGTGAATGTAAGGCATTTTGTATACATTATCAATTTAATCCTTACCACAACCCTGTGAGGTATATATTATGTTCCCAATTGACAAATAAGGTAGCAGAGTTACCTCCTTTGATATCACTCTGTCGTTTAGGGGAGAAGGGGTTAGATTTGAAGTCTTTTTTTTTTTTTTTTTTTTAACCCAATGGTACTTAACCTCTAAGCCACATCCCCAGTCCTTTTTATTTTATTTCATTTTTAATTTTTATTTATTTATTTATTTATTTATTTATTTATTTTTAAGTTGCTTAGAGTATTGCTAAATTGCTGAGGCTACCTTTGAACCTGTGATCCTCCTACCTCAGCCTCCTGAGCTGCTGGGATTACAGGCATGAACCACTGTGCCCTGCTGAAGTCTGTTTGATTTCAAAGTTCATGTTTGTTATTAAGTTGCTAGTTTGAAAAGTTTCAGGTTGTTTGATTTCCAGAGTTTTCTATCTTTTGTTATTACTTGTCAATAGAATTTTGAACTCAGGGGCATTATTCAATTTGCTTTTATTAATGCAAGTTAATAATTACCTGATGATATTATTACTCTAGGTCCTAGCTAGAATGTAGGGAAAATATTTTTTTTCATTTTTACATGAGTATCTTTAAGATAACAATTCATATTAATGCATAATTATTTTAATGCTAGGATGCCAGGTAAATATAACTTTCTTATTTATTATTTCACCTTACACATCACTTCTTCAGGGTAGTCCTCCACAAAGCTCTTAGACTAGGTCAGTGTTCCTTCTGTTACAAGCTCCTTGTATTTATTTTCCTTCATGATTCTTTTTACTTTTATTTATAAATTTGATGTGCTCAGTTGTATCTTTGATTCATCAAGTGATATACTCATCAAGGCTGAGTATAGTGTGAAGGTTTTAAATGGAATTTCAGGAATTCTTTAACATTGGCTGAGAATATAAACTCTAGGTTTGTCACAGGCTATATCAGGAGAACATCCACAGAATGGATCTGAGCTGCCCATAAGCAAGGTCAACATCACGGGATTTTCCTCAAGGGAAAATAGAAGGTCAGAGTCTTGAAGAGACTACAGAAAGAAATACTGAACCATTGAAATCACATATGCGTTATTTAATACTATTGAAATACAAAATGAGCAACTGCAGCTCAAACACCTTCATGTTCTGTTAATGTTAGAAACAATGTATAGTTGTCAAAACAAGTACTAAAAGTCTAAGAATCACAGGGCATACCTCCAAAGGCAATGCCATGTTTTCTAAAATGAATACAAACTTCATGTCTAAGCTTGTACACAAACTGTAATGGGGTCCAGTTATCAATGCATAATGAGACCACCAGAGACTAGAATAGAAAAAAATAATTATTTTGGGGAAAGAGAAGAAACAGTCTGATGTATCAGGACTAAAGCTCCAAAAGAAATTGGGGGAGTAGTAATAGTGAGTGACTCCAGCAGGTTGGTTTTAAAAGTGAAAACCACTTTTAAAAAACCAAATTTTGGCAGGCTTACAATAGGGGTCATTAGGCTTTTTCCAAGAAATGCAAATAGCAAGCTTAAGTTTGTTTCCGTCTGCAGCTGGTGGGTTAGCAGGGTGGGCTAGGAAGGGGAGCTAAACTATCCATATCTGAAACCAACAGCTTCTGGGGCCTCTGGAGGGATGGATTGCTTCACCGAAATGGTCACAATGACCTTAACTCATGGCCACATTATTTTATCTTGGCTATTTCTGTCCTTGTATTTACCACAGTCAGCACAACGCAAAAGATTTTATTTGCACTCATTTTGGTTTGGTTAATCTTAACTAGATATATTTGTTTTATATCAGAGGGTCTCTACCTTTTTCTTTTTATAAGGGGGTCTTTACTCTTTCACAAAACTTTTCTGTAATTATCACTCAAAGCATTATCTAAAGCCTGCATTCCAATCTAAAATAAGTCCACCTTTTTATTCTGGTTTGGAGTGGCCTGTAATCTTATTTTTCTAATATTATCACAAGTTGTAATGATTTATTTGCGAGTTTATGTGTTTAATGTTATTTTCCCTCTAAATCTGTAAACTCTGTAGAAGTGAAGGGTTCCTGCCTAACAAGAGTGCCTGTCCTGCAGTCACTCTACAGTCTATTTGATTATCGAATGATAAATGACTAGGGTCGGCAACAGTTGCACACAGAACCATCTTTAAATGTGAAAGGTCAAGTTTGACCTCTGTAGCATGAGTGTTAAACACACACACACATGCACACACAACTTTGCTTCTTAACAGTCCTATCCTATTAAAATAAACACTTTTAATCTTAGTTGTGTATTTAGTCAGGCATTTTGCAGATGCATGGCTGATTCTGAGTTTAATTGTTTATGAGACTACTAGCAACTCCCAAAGGCTGAATCCATACATTAAGAGAGGTAATCAGAATGTCTACAGGATGGTTGAAGACAACTGCTACTGAAGAGATCATACTAAGGGAGGGATTCTTCAGGACCAGGGAAGGAGGAATTCAAATTCTGACTGGAAAATAGTGATGAGATGCCTCAAGACATGTAGATATTAGGAATAGCATGCTTGCCTGACTTGCATGCTGGAGGCCCGGATTTGAGTCCCCAGCACTATGAGATTGTGGAAATAACAAACAAACGAATAGCATGCTGTTGGAGAGTTTCAAAGACCTACGTTTTTAGTTTTTTTTTTTTTTGGAGTTATAAAAATAACACCGTTTGTTATAAATGTAAGTTAGGGTGGTTTAAATTAATCTTTCGCCAGGTAAATTTCCATATGTGATATATCTTTTGATAATGGTCAGCAGGCCTTTTACGTACTTCAGCCATCTTTTCCTGGTATGTATGTTGCGTCCTGGATTATATTTGACGTTTTAGCTATCGAATACCACAAGAGAAATCCAGGATATAGCACGGGGCACACTTTACAAAACCTATGTCCCCGATGTTTGAGGTCATCAGGGTGCTCGTGGCAAACAGTGGTTGAGAACACTTGAAGAAGTCAAGTAGTTGCTAGAAGATTTCCTGATGAGGAGCTCTGTGGCACCATGTTTGCCAATAGTCATGGGCACTTTGATATTCTCTTCTCAGATTCAGTTTCTTCTCCTTTTGTCAGAGTGCCTAGGCAGAGATGCCATTGTCTTCTGGTTCTAGAGAAGTCCACTGGCCTTATCTTGTGTAGTTATTATGTTCTCCCAGGAAGCTCCTGGTCATCATGCAAATAGAACTACTTCTCCCCGGGTCAAGTCATGTACATTCATGGATCTTCTATTCAATTTACAGCAAATTTTAATTTAGGGTACAATTTCTTAAGTTATCCAAAGTGAAGGATATTTTTGGTTTTGTTTTTATCTCCAATCTATTATGGACTCATACTTTTGTGTAAAATTCAATAGAAATCAATTGCTAGCAGAATGAAATGAGAAATAAAAACAAAGATATACCAAATACAAGTCCCAAATTTTTATTATTAGTTTCAAATGATAACATTACTCTGTTGATGTACTATAGAAGTTTCTTTGTTTTTGACATTTGAAATTCAGGTTAACTTTAAATTGAAAGCATGAGTCTTAAAATTGCACTTAGAGTCAAGATCTTTTTCCAAGACTTTTGTTATAAAAATTATAAAGAGTATTTATAAATAAGACAGAAGTATTTCTATGTAAATAGGACCAGAATTGACTTTGAACTTTATACTTTGAACAAATTGTAGAGAATAGAGGGGAAAAATAGGTTTTTACACAAAATATCTTTCAAATATCTACCTATTACTCAGAGATGCAAATTTGGTGTTATGGTTTGGAAGCTCACATGTGAAACAACGCCAAGAAAGTTCAGAGGAGAAATGATTGGGTTGTGAGAATCTTAACACAATCGGTGAATTAATCCCTGATAGGGATTAACTGTGTGGTAAACTGAAGTGATAGGATGTGGTTGGAGGAGGTGAGAATTGGGGCATGATTTTGGGTATATATTTGTATTTGGCAGTGGAGTCTCTCTCACTCTGCTTCCCAATCACAATGTGAGCTGCTTCCCTCTGCCACACGCTCCGGTTGTGATGTTCTGTCTCACCTTGAACCCCAAGGAATGGATCTGGCCTTCTGTGGACTAAGACCTCTGAAACCATGAGCCCCCAAATAAACTCTTCCTCCTCTACAATTGGCTAGGTGGCTCTTTAGTCATAGCAGCAGAAAAGCTGACTAAAACATTTGGTGACAGAAAAGACTTTAGTACTTGGTGGTATCAGAAGTGGTTTTCTTGGATTTAAAAAATGCCTAAGATCCTTTGTCAACTGTATTCTTTTTATCTTGGCTTACAGTTTTGGAGGTTTCAATCCATGGTCAATTGACCTGGTTGCTTTTGGGTCTGTGGTGAGGCAGTGTATCATAATCACAGTACATAGCAGAGGAAATCTGCTCACCTTATGTCTGAGAATGAGAGAGAAGAAGGAAGAGACCAGTGTCCTACACTCCCCTTCAAGGACATGCCCTTGATGGCCTAAGACCTACCCCTGAGTTACAACTCTTAAAAGTTCTACTACCCCAGTGCCATGGCACGGAGATGAAGCCTTTAACACACAGACCTCTGGAGGACACATCCATGTCACAGCATTGCCTATTTAGTTAATTATGCCCATCTTTCTTCTGATGTTTAAGTGTTGCCCCTTGGCCTAAAATAGTGGCCCACTCCTGCTGCCTACAGGATAGGAGCCCCTCCTTGCCCAGAGACCATGAGAAGCTCACTAAGGTAAACGTTTGTAAGATGATGCTTACCCTTGAGATGTGCCCCTATGTCCTCTCTTGGTTTTCAGGCCAATAAATAACCTGTCACCTCAATTTCCTAGAGAGCCTCCTGCTGTTATGCTTGGCATACAAAGCACAGGCATGGCCGAGTCTCTCAGTGAGGAGTGCTCTTCATTGCCCTCCCCTCTCCCCAGCCCCTGCACTACTGGCACGTTTCTTATTACTTTAGTGAGAGGGTATCCCCTTTGGATTCTCCTGCAGAACATGGTGATCTGATGAGTTTTCAAGTCTTGTATAATAGATCCAGTCTAACACACACACCTCTGAGCCTCTTGACTTCTTCCAAAGCAGTTCTAACATCTACATCTCATTTGTCACAGGACAATATTTTTCCCTCAAGCTTTAAGAAGCTGTCCAAGTAGAACAGACTGATTCCAGGAGTTCTTCTCTGAGCATTAAATCCTGTTATAGGTGACTGTTCTTATGCTAACAACCTGTTCCTTATATTCTGCTCCCCTAGTCTAGCATGATCATGACTGATCTCTGATGTTTTTCTAGTTCCTGAGGTACATCTGAGCTGGGTTCTGTAGGATTTGTGTGTGTGTGTGTGTGTGTGTGTGTGTGTGTGTGTGTTTGAGTTATCTTCCCAGTTGAGCTAAGACTTGATCTTTGACCTTATTTATTAACCTGAAAACCAAGAGGGGACATGGGGGCACATCTCAAGGAGGGTAAACATCATCTTAGAAATGTTTATCTTAGTAAAACTTTGCATGATCTCTGGGCAAGGAGGGGCTTCTATCCTGTAGGCAGCAGAGGTGGGCCACTATTTTTGGTCTAGAGGGTTAGGAAAATCTGGGGTTTAAGGTTTCCAAGAAATTCCTAGTTTGGTCTCAAGATCCTACTACTTTCCAATTAGGGCCCTGACTTTAGCAATGGAGATTTGAGGGAACTCTGGATTAAAACTTTTTTGCAATTTGGGTAATGGGTCATGATCAAATCCTAGGCCTGATTTTTAGTCCAATTCTCCCTCTGGTTGTAGGAGATCAGGGACAATTTCAATGCTGTCATAGAGATCTTATGGCTTTTAGTCAAGTCTTGGTTAATGACTGACTCAAGACTGCCATTTTCTTCCCTTCAGTATATTAGCAACAATTTACAATAACCAACTAAAAGCACAATCATTATAAATGCCACTGTGGTCTTATCTCTTAAGTACTAATGATATTGACAAGGCAATGCATACCCTGTAATATATATCTGGTCCCATTTCACCACATGTGAGACTAATAGTAATATGTTCAAAAACATGCCAGGAGGATTCTTCCTCCATTCACCACCTGTGTGTTAGCTATCTATGGCTTAGCAGCTTAAAACACAAATAGGTTAAGGTTTTTGTTGGTTAGGAACTCGGGAGCAGCTTAGATGTTTTGCCGCAGGGTCCCTCACAAAGCCATAATCACAGTATTCTCAGAGCTGCAGTCATCTTGGGTTTTGACTCAGGAAGAATCTGCTTTCAGTTTCACTCATGCGGCATGGACAAGCCTCAGAAGATCAACTCAACTTATTCAGGTCTTTTCCAGAGGGCTGCTCAATGAGGTGAGAACTGACTTCCCCAAAGAAACTTCCCAAATGCAAACCATGGTCTTTTTAAAAAAATAGGCTTCTAATCTTACAAGGAATGTCCTATCACTTCTGCTGTTAAAATCCACCCAGTAATCCAGTCTACACTTAAGGAGAGGGGATTACACAAGGATATGAATCCCAGGAGACAGGGGTCACTGGGGTCCTCTTATCCCAACCAGCAACAGTGTCCTTTTGCCATCTTGCTAGCAAGTGATCAGTTCCAGAATCCCATCTTTAAAGTACACTTGCTAATACTACTTTTGGTACAAATTGTCTTAGTTTGGGCTCACCCAGAAGTAGACCTTGAGACAAAAATTAGACTACTAGTAGTTCATCATAATGTGAATGGGACACTAATAGAAAAGTGGGGAAGGTGATACAAGGAAGGGGAGGATGACAGTAAGCGGTGCAACTTTATTGTGATAAAATATATGTAACGTAAAAATTATCACTTTGACCATTTATTTATTTAATTTTTATTTATTCTAATTAGTTATACATGACAGCAGAATGCATTTCAATTCATTGTACATGAATGGAGCACAACTATTTATTTCTCTGGTTGTACATGTTGTAGAGTCCATACCATTTTTGTGATCATACAAGTACTTAGGTTAATGATGTCAATCTTATTCCACCATCTTTCTCACCCCTCCCCTGTCTTCCCCGCTCACTTCTGCCCAATCAAAAGTTGCTCCATTCATCCCACCCCCCCATTATGTATCAGCATCCACATATTAGAGAAAACATTTAGCCTTTGGTTTTGGGGGATTGGCTTATTTCAGTTAGCATGATATTCTCCAACTCCATCCATTCACCTGCAAATTCTATAATTTTATTCTCCTTTAAGGATGAGTACTATTCCATTGTGTATATATACCAGTTTCTTGATCCATTCATCTATTGAAGGGCATCTAGGTTGATTCCAGAGCTTAGCTATTATGAATTGAGCTGCTATAAACATTGATATAGCTGTGTCACTGTAGTATGCTGATTTTAAGTCTTTTGGGTATAGACCGAGGAGTGGGATAGCTGGGTCAAATGGTGGTTCAAGTCCAGGTTTTCTAAGGAATCTCCATACAGCTTTCTGGAGTGGTTGCACTAATTTGCAGTTCCATTAACAATGTATGAGACTTTTCCCCTACATCCTCACCAACACTTATTGCTGCTTGTATTCCTTTTATTCATTTATTTTTATGTGGTGCTAGGGATCAAACCAAATGCCTCATATGTGCTAGGCAAGCACTCTACCACTGAGCCACAACCCCAGCCCCTGCTGCTTGTATTCTTGATCATTGCCATTCTGACTGGAGTAAGATGATATCTTAGAGTAGTTTTGATTTGCATTTCTTTAATTACTAGAGATGTTGAACATTTTTTCATATATTTGTTGATCAATTATAAATCTTCTGTGAAGTGTCTGTTCAGTTCCTTAGCTCATTTATTAACTAGGTTATTTTTATTTTTGGTGATAAGTGTTTTGAATTCTTTATAAATTTTGGAGATTAGTTCTCAATCTGATGTGCATGTGGTAAAGATTTTCTCCCACTCTTTAGTCTCTCTTCAAATAATTAATTGTTTCCTTTGCTGAGAGGAAGTTTTTTGAATCCATCCCATTTGTTGATTCTTGATTTTATTTTTTGTGCTTTAGGAGTCCTGTTGAGGAAGTCAGGTCCTAAATCGACATGATGAAGATTTGGGCCTGCTTTTTCTTCTGTTAGGTACAGTGTCTCTTGTCTAATTCCTAGTTTGAGTTGAGTTTTGTGTGGGGTGAGAGATAGGGGTTTAATTTCATTTTGCTGCATGTGGATTTCCAGTTTTCCCAGCACCATTTGTTGAAAAGGCTAGCTTTTCTCCATTTTATGTTTTTGGGACCTTTGTCTAGTATGAGATAACCGTATTTATGTGGTTTGTCTCTGTGTCTTCCATTCTGTTCTATTGGTCTACTTGTCTATTTTGGTGCCAATACCATGCCATTTTTGTTACGATAGCTCTGTTGTATAATTTAATGTCTGGTATTGTGATACCCCCTGCTTCACTCTTTTTGCTAAGGATTGATTTGGCTATTCTGGGCCTCTTATTTTTTCCAAATGAATTTCATAATTGCTTTCTCTATGTACATGAGGAAAGATGTTGGGATTTTAATTGGAATTGCATTGAATCTGTATAATGCTTTTGGTAGTGTGGCCATTTTGACAATATTAATTCTGCCTATCCAAGAGCATGGGAGATCCTTCCATCTTCTAAAGCACTTTGACCATTTTTTTAAAAAACAATTTTGTCAGCTCCATGCATTAAGGACATCCACACTATTGTGAAACCATCACCACCACCCATCTCTAGAGTCTTCTTCTCTTCCCAAGCTGAAATCCTTTACTCATTAAATAGTAACTCCCCACTCTTGCCCCTCTTTAATCCCTTACAACCATTCTACTTCCAGTCTCTGAATTTGACTACTATAGGCACTTTATATAAGTGGAATCATACAGAATTCGTACTTTCAGACAGGCTTATTTCACTTACATAATGTCCTTAAGTTTTATTTGTATTGTAGCATCTGTTGGGATGTGTCGGGGTCTTAAGCCCCCTTGCTCTTCTTGACCAATGACAAGGGAAGGGGACACTCCCCAACAAGGTCAGACCGGGATAGGTAGGGCCGACTGACTGCTCGCTCCCAGCCTTCCGGGCGGAGGACAATTAGACGCGTCAGGGAGACCTGTCACAGCAGGAACTCCTTTATTGAGGAAATCACACAACTTTTATGTAGGGTGGGGGCTAGGCGGGAACCAATCAGCTTAAAGGTCAGCAAGGCAGGGGGGTTCACGCAAGCGAGAGTCCCATTGGACTATATGGCAAGCACGAGCTGATCACGTTCGCAGAACTGTTGCTAACCAATCCCTGATGGTGGTCCAGTTTATTGTCATGAACCTTTGAAACTGCCTTTGAGGACTTGATCTTGCTCACTCGCCAGGGAATAAGAAGTCAGCCTGAGTTAGTTAAAGTGTCATTAGTCCCAACACATCCCCCTTTTTTGTTTTATATTAAGGGTGTGTCTGTCTTAGGGTGCCCCTGGGAGGGTCTTACCCATCAGGAAACATCACCCTAGCAGTTTGGGGGTCCGCCTTACTCAAAGGTGTGCCTGTTTTAGGTTGTCCTCCTCTGAGGATCTTACCCATCATTGACTACCACCTTAGCACTTCAGGCGGGCCCCTCAGGAGGAGCAGGGCTTAAGGGAGAGACACTTAGACCCCAGTGTCTTGATACAAGTGATCCATGATCCTATAGGGCTCCCAATAATCATTATGAAGGGCGGTATAATGCTGTCGGACCACCATGAACTACACAGACTTAGCCTGGCTTTTCAGTAAAAGGATAAGCTTAGTGATTATGCAAGGCCCAAAGGTGAACACAAGGACAATGGTGATTAGCAGTCCTATAAGCGGAAGGAGGTAGGGGAGCCACCCGTGTAACCCAGTCCAGAGGAAATTCGAATGGAGCTCGCTCCTAAGACGTTCCAGATCTTCTTGTAGGTTTTTGATTTAATCTTGTACAATGCCAGAGCGGTTGGCATAGAAACAGCACTCTTCACCAAGGAACAGGCAAAGTCCTCCTTCCTATGCCGTTAGCAGATCCAAACCACAACGATTTTGCAGGACGACAGTGGCCAAGGAATCAAGTTGAGCCTGTAGATCTAAGATGGTAGAGCTGCAAAGTGCAATGTTAGGAGCTCTGTGTAGCTCTCAAGGAAGTCCACTGTCCAAAGTCATGAGGTCAGAGACCCCAATCTTAATCACTGTTGTCCCATTTTTGCTACTGGGCATTACACTCCTTCTTAAATGTCATTTTAAGCAGTTTACATATATTGACTCCCGAGTCCACACAAACATCAGTCAACACAATTCAATACCACATCCAAAACACAAACCAAAGAAAGGCTGAGAGAGCCTCCAACCCTCCCCCCGTGTGGCAAAATGTCTCCATGTCTCACAACATCAACCCCCAAACAAATCAGGCTCCAACCCCTAGAAACACATCCACATCCAAAATTTTCTCAGTGTAAAAAGTAACAAATTTTACATATACCCTATTGATAACAGGTCCTATAATAGAACATTAAATGATAGAAATAAATCCCCAATAAAATTTGCTCATTATAATTACCATTACAGACAAGTTTGATTTGTAGAATAGTAGCTTGATAAATTTCCTGTTTTAAAAACTTGTATACCTGGAAAATATGAACACATTTAATATACAAAGAGTGACCATTTCACAATTACCATGATGCTTTTATCTTACCAAATTTAGTTTTTAAAGAAAAATCTAGACTCTAACATAGTCCTACTCTAAAAACTGTCCAACCATAATTGTATAAACTCCAATTTTTAAGACTAATTGTTCTAAAGAATAAAACTTAATAGACACAAAGTTAAGAGTGCATTAGTGTTTCTAAGAAATCCTTTTTATTTTACCATATAGATTAAACTTTGGTTTATATTAGAACATTAGTATTTCACCTTAGGAAAAAACCTTAAATAGCTTTAGCTGTTTCACATACATACAACCAACTTAGTTACACACAAACTTATTGAAACTCACCCTTTACAGACTTTCTTAGCACTTTTTTAGACCCTCATGTATTTCATCACACAAGCACTTCTTTACCCAGAAACATTTCCTTTTCCCTTTTACTGAATATATTTCCATACCCAGAACCTTTTATTTTCTTTCCTGTTGACCCCTTTTTGTTCACATTCTGAAACAACTCTTATGAAATTTCTGAATTTAGGTAAATTACTCTATTTTAACAAGATTAAATATTTTGTTATTTATAGTACTCTAATTGAAACACAGTTCAAACTTTTGGAAACCTTTGTATATACAATTGTACCTGTTAGGACATAACTCTTAGTAACCTTGTTTTTAGTGACACAAAGCAATTTAAACCCTTTTATTTACCAACCTATGAAAACACCAATAATGTTTAAGTATGTTACCGCATGGAATTTGAGGAGTTAAGAGTACTCGATGTTATTTAACAATTAGCATTTTAACTTTGTAAATTAATCAGATGTCTCTACAAACACATTTGAGTAATCTCATGCACGTCAACTCTAATTCACTTATTTTCTTAAAAAAAAAAAAAAAAAAACAAGATATTAGATAAGTGTCCTGAACAGTATTTGCCAGCTTTTTCTTGTTGGAGGAAAGTCCTAGAAAAATTGATGTTAGACATTTTATTAACATCAACATTTTATTAGTTTGACCACCTAGAGACTTGCGAGTTATTTTCAAGACATTTTACTTCTATTAGTTTACCCAATTTAAATTGAACCTTTTTAAATCACGTGAATTAAAAGTATTTGGATCCATTTTTAAATTTTAATTTTAGGAGCGCTCAGTTTTGATACAGACAAAACATGACATCAGACAGCACAACATACACATAACACAAAATCAAAGGCCTTGAAACTTTATAGGTGAATCTCCATTGCAATGTAACAGATGTTCAAAAACTCTAGTTGAATTAAAAAAAAATAGAACTGATCAAAAAAGTCATGAGCTCAAAAAAAAATGTAGAATTCACAAAAAACAAGAGTCCTGGAAAAATGATAACGGCCGTTAATTACTTTAGTAAAGCACCATAAAATTTACTTTGCTGGAGTTCAGGTAAGATTTTTTACTCTTTATTTTCTTTTTTGGTTTTGAGACCGGTCTCCTACTGAGCCTTCAGGCTTTCTTTATTTACATTTCAATGTAAGCCTTGACTGAGATCAGGATCTGAAAGGGGCTAAAATGTTCCAGCAGAAACTTGATGCCTAGGGCATTTTAACCCTTATTCCTGGTTAGTAATCAATTCAGGTTTGGACACAGAAAATTGTGAAACAATTATCTCCCACTACTTGTGGGGTGTGGGGCTGCTATATCATACTCCTTACTAGGACATGCCACTGATGGTTGGGCTGGTTATTCCCTCCACACCAGTATACGTGGGACCTTGTGGCAGGAGGACTAGGTGGGCTGGGTTGGGGAATGGAAGCAGAAACAGCTGAGTCGAAGTTGGAGGAGGAGGAGGGATTTTAGAATACTTGCGGTAAACATACCTCAAGAGGGTGTGCTCTTGGGTGAATTATATTGTTCTGGTTGATGGTATTTGAGGTTGCTGGTGGGCACCCAGATAGGGTTTGGTTCTCCAACTGGGAATACACATCCAAAACCTCTGTCAGCACTTATTAGTGGATCAGGACCATGCCAGCATTCAGTTAATGGATCTTTCCATTCAACTTCAACTTTCAGGTAAGGCACCTGATTGGCCCAGTGTCATTGGAAGGCAGTTAAAGGCTGATTTTTTGAGAAATTTAAAATATTTAATGTAAGCATTGCTGTTCTTAATTGATCATGGGAGTTATTTTCCCCTTTTTGTTTTATTAGTTGATTTTTTAAAGTTTTATTATGTCTTTCAATTATGGCTTGTCCTTTTGGATTATATGGGATTCCTGTAGTGTGTTTAATATGTCAATTGTTGAAAAATTCTTGTAATGATTTACTTGTAAAACAGGGTCCATTATCCATTTTGATTTGTTGAGGCAAGCCTAAAATGGCAAAACATTGTAAGAAATGGCTTTCAGCGTGCTTGGCCTTTTTACCAGAGTGAGCAGTGGCCTAGCAGGCATGGGAGTAAGTATCAATAGACATGAATATATATTTTAATTTTCCAAATGGTGCATAATGAGTTACATCAGTTTGCCAGATAATGTTAGATTTTAGACCTCTGGGGTTTACCCCAGGGGATTGGAGAGGTGGAACCTGTAAGAAAGGTAGGCAAGATTTGCAGGTTCTTACAATCTTTTTAAAGTCCTTTGCGGGGACCAAAGGAAACTTATGATGTAACCCTCTCTAATTTAAATGGGTCAGGTCATGAAGGTCTTGGGCTAGTTGTAAGTCCTGTTGAGGTTGGGTCGTAGCTATTGAGGTCCCTGATGTGGCTAACTGGTCGGCCATAGCATTGCCTTGTGCAAGGGAGCCGGGTAGATTTTGATGTCCTCTTAGATGCTGTAAGAATATGGGTTCAGCATGTTCCTTTAACAAGGACCATACCTGGATCATCAAGGGGGTAATAGGATTTTTATCTAACTTAATATATGAAGAGACCAATGTAGGTAGCAGGTTTACCACATATAAGCTGTCTGAGAAAAGATTCATGGGTTCTTGTACTTGAGTTAGGGCCATAGCAATTGCATATAACTCCTTAAATTGTGCTGACCCAATAACTGGTTCAAAATGGGTAATTATTTCCTGTTTCACTAATCTGGGAGGCGGGGGTAAATTACAACAGCAGATCCCTCTTTTCCTCCATCTGTGAATACATTTACAGCTTTAGGGAAGGATTTAGTGGAAAAAGTATAGGGGGTGCCCATTTTAGTTTGAAAATGAGGACACCCATTTGGTTGACCCATAATGGCAACCAATCTTCCCTAAGAAACCCTCCAATGCACAGGATACTCTATTGTTATTCCTTTGAACCCATTCAAAATCTGACAGGCGATAGGGCACTGTCAAAACATTAGGCTCTTTTCCATAGTGCCTAAGGGCAGTATCCCTGCCTTTAATTATAAGATCAGCCACTTGGTCTAGGTGAGCGTAGACCCTAGGAGCTGCCCCTGTGACTGCGTGTATCCATTGAAGGGGCTCTCCCCGCTGAGTTATGGCTGCAGTGAACAGCTGAGAACTGGGGAGAATCCATGGGCTAAGGGGTTCTTCAGGCTGGTATGGAGCCAACTGGGTAGAGTTAAGGGTTGCTTGTATATTTTGGCGTATATGTTGATGGTCTTGAGTTAGGGTAATAATGTTTGTTGGATCTTTGTCCCATAGCAGGTCAAAGAGAGGGAGGATGTCCTCCGTAGAGATAGGAAGCCATGGCCTCAACCAATTAAGTTCCCCTAATAATTTTTGTAAATCAACCAAGGAATAGGAGGATTGGAGGAGTAATTGAGGTTTAAGGGGCCAAACAGAATCCAATTTAAGTTCAGTTCCCAGTATCTTGAAGGGAGGGACAGTTTGGACCTTATCATTAGATATATGTAGTCCTCCTCTCTCCAGAAGGCCTTGGAGTTCTTTGTATGCTGAGTTTAGTTGTAGGGCATTAGTGGCTCCTATAATAATGTCATCCATGTAAATATACAAAGTAATTTGTGGTCTTTTTCGTAGGGGTTGAAGGAGCTCAGAAACAAAATGTTGACAAAATGCAGGGCTATTTGCCATGCCTTGGGGTAGAACCACCCATTCATAATGTTCATCTGGTCCTTGGTAATTGGTAGAGGGCACTGAGAAAGCAAACTTCTCACAATCATCTGGGTGGAGTGGTATTGAGAAGAAACAATCTTTGATATCAATAATAAGAAGTAAGAGATCTCTTGGGATAGAGGGGATCCGGGGAAGACCCCTTAAAGGGGTTCCCACTGGAACCATACAACTATTAATTTTCCTGAGATCCTGAAGCATTCTCCATTTTCCTGATGTTTTTTGGAGGACAAAAACTGGACTATTCCAGGGGCTTAGAGATGGTCTCATATGACCTAAGGATAGTTGTTTTTATACAATATTTCTTAAATGTTGAAGCTTATTTTTGGGTAATGGCCACTGTTCCACCCATGTTGGGGGACCTGGGAGCCATCGAATGGCTGGCGTTATTGGAACAGTGGCCCTTAGGATTAGGGGTGAGGCTTTACCCGGGGAGCTGGGACCTTCTGCATAGATGCCTCGAAAAGAGGGTCTCCTCTGTAATTGCTAAAAGGGCCAGATAGATTAAATTGTTGTTCATATTCCTCTTGCTCAAGGAGGTCATCATACACTGCCTTGTGATCAGTTGTTATACAGACCTCTGCTTCCCCTAAGATATCCTGTCCTAGTAAATTTGCAGTAAGACCTGAGGCCACGAGGGGGCGCACGTCTCCCTGGGCACCGTCCACATCCTGTCATTTGAGTCAATCTTTGGTCTCTTCTGATTTAATATTACCTCCTACCCCAAGCAACTGGGGGCCAGGAATCAACCTCCATTGAGGTGGAACTTCCTCCTTTCTTAACACAGTCCTATCTGCTCCAGTGTCGATGAGACAGCGGAATTTCTTTCCTGCTATAAA
This sequence comes from Sciurus carolinensis, assembly GCF_902686445.1. Lineage (NCBI taxonomy): Eukaryota > Metazoa > Chordata > Mammalia > Rodentia > Sciuridae > Sciurus > Sciurus carolinensis. Next base: position 56,939,631 of record NC_062222.1, on the reverse strand, counting down.
AATGTCCATTTTTGGCTTGACTCCGGGGACAATGGGAACAGTCCAATGTGCCTTAGGGGGGCTATTGGGGGAGAAACCTCCTTTGTGTGATGGGGCTGGAGGGTGTCCCCTGATTAGTTTAAAGTTTTCCCCTCAATGTCGAATTTAGATTTGCAATCCTTCTGTCAATGGAATCCCTTTCTGCATCTTGGGCAAGGCATTTTGGGGGTGGCCAGCCTTTGAGCTGAACTGGCCGGACTTTGAACTGAACCCCTAGAGCGTCTGGACAGAGCCTCAGAACACACCTGACCAGTGGGGCAATCCCTCTTGAAGTGGCCTGGTTGCCCTTAGCCGCAACTGGTGACAAGGCTGCCGTGAGAGCCTCAGCAAGTGAGGCAGTTTGGGCCTGTAGGGCTGCGACCAAGGATTGAGACTGATGCACTTGCGTGCCAATATCTTTGGTAGCCACTATCCACCTTCCCATGGAGCAATCTTTCATCCCTGCACAGGCCAATTTGTGATTGGTAGTCATTCCTTCCCAAACTAACATTTTAACAAATTGATCTCTTAGGGGCCCCGGAGGAAATTTTCTCTGAAGGCTTCTTTCTACCCTTTCAATGAAGGTTGCTAGGTCCTCAGTTGCCTTCTGGGTAATTCCTGCGATGGGGGGTTCTGAGGGGCCCTCCTCTAGCTTTTTCCATGCTGCCAACCCTAGGGCTCTTACTTGTTCTTGACATGGGGCCGGGATGGCAGCCTGTAAGAGGCCAGTAGAGAATTGGTCTCTGAACCCCAAGAGCATCCCATAAGTAACCGGGATGGGAGGGTTAGTGGCCTGGTTCGGTTCAGCCTGAGCATGACATTCTTCACTAAAAAAGGCACACCACTTTAGATATAAAGGACCAGGAAGGACAGCTTTAGTTAGGTTCTTCCAATCCTGAGTGGTGCACTGCTGGTGGGCGAGGCCCTGGAGGATGGTTTCAGCCCAAGGGGAATTGGGCCCATTCTCTGAAACAGCTTTCTTTAGTTCCTTTAAATCTTGTGCCTCCCATGGGTACCATATAGCAGGCCGGTTACCCCCTGGGTTAGCATTTACTGGGAAGGCCATACAGGGAGGGGGGAGAGTAGAGTCATTACGTTCTCCCCCAGTATCATAAAATGGCCACAGGGAAGATTTCCCGCCATCAGGACAAGATGGTGGCAATGAGCCTCCCTGGGGCAGAAGTGGGGCCTTGCTATGTGTAGAGGTTGGCTGCCCTCATGATTCCTCAACCTCGGGAGGAGCAGACGGAGATGGATTGGTTTCCTCATTAAAGGTCTCCCAATGTTGTTTACTATGTGGCAAGTTTCTGGAAGGAGATGCAACAGGAGGAGCCGGCAGGGAGCTCCCTTTGGGAGGTCCTGGAGAGAAGCAGGCCTTAAGGGCGGATAATGTAGGATAGACTCCCAATGGGGGACCCTCCCCTAAACCGATTTCCCTCTTCCTAACATGTTGTTCTACATGATCCCATGTGGACCAGTCAAAAAGATTAGCGGCGGGAAGCCAAGGGGACACCCAAGTAAAGGTGTCCCAGGCTTTTTCCGCCTGTGTATCAGACCACACAAGGCCCCCACTCTTCAGCATGAGTCTAAGAGCTGAGTGTGCAGAGTCACCATGTGTGGTGTGTGTTTGCCCCATCTTTCCAGGGATGCCCTTACCTCGGAACTCACTTGGCCCGATCTGCCGGTACTTTCGGTTTCGAAACTGCCTCTTTGCTTCGGCTGCGGATCAGCCTTGAGGGGCCCCACGTTGGGCGCCAGATGTCGGGGTCTTAAGCCCCCTTGCTCTTCTCGACCAGTGACAAGGGAAGGGGACACTCCCCAACAAGGTCAGACCAGGATAGGTAGGGCCGACTGACCGCCCGCTCCCAGCCCTCCGGGCAGAGGACAATCAGATGCGTCAGGGAGACCCGTCACAGCAGGAACTCGTTTATTGAGGAAGTCATCACACAGCTTTTATGTAGGGTGGGGGCTAGGCGGGAACCAATCAGCTTAAAGGTCAGCAAGGCAGGCGGGTTCACGCAAGTGAGAGTCCCATTGGACTATATGGCAAGCACGAGCTGATCATGTTTGCAGAACTGTTGTTAACCAATCCCTGATGGTGGTCCGGTTTATTGTCATGAACCTTTGAAACTGCCTTTGAGGCCTTGATCTTGCTCACTTGCCAGGGAGTAAGAAGTCAGCCTGAGTTAGTTAACGTGTCATTAGTTCCAACAGGGATCTTCTTTTTTATTTAATGCTGAATATTATTTCATGATGTGTGCATATATTTACACACGTGTGTGTGTGTGTGTGAGTGTGTGAGTGTGTGAGAGAGTGTGTGAGTGTGTGTGTGTGTGTGTGTGTGTGTGAGAGAGTGTGTGTGTGAGTGTGTGTATGTACACTCATTTTCTGATGGACAGTTGGGTTGCTCCCACTTTCCAACTATTGTGAATAATGAATGCCATTATAAACATGACTGTAAGAGTGCTGTTGTAAGCCAGTTACTGAGGTAAGCCACTGGAGTTTAATTTCCGTGGGGAAACTCTGTGGGATTGTGTATTTTATTGGAACTTTACCAATCAACATTGAGGGATGTTCGGGAAGATGTAAATTCCCTGGAACTTCTGTGCTGATTAATCACAAGTGGGCAAATAAACCTTTTATATTTTGGCAAAAGCCCTTAAGCATGGGAATGATGAAATTAGCTGCCAGAAGCCAAGCAGGTAAAGGGAAGTTGTAAGGTTAGGGGTATAGTGGAGACACTGATGGCAACAGCCATAAGAACCTCTTGTGTAAGTTGTACTGAGTCATTGGCTATAGTTACAAGATTTTTTCCCCCAAATATACCTTCATACACAGCTTCTCAATTATTCTTCCTATTTCTAGTCTCTTTCTTTTCCATGTGATCTTCCTCAGTGCTGTCATATTTTCTGAAACACAGTTTTCAACATGCTTGAAAACCTGGTCTACTGAACCAAATCCTTGAAAACCTGTGACCATTCCTGATCTATATAATTAAACCCTTCTGGCTCTTCAGGTTCAGCTATACTTCTCTCCCTACTTTATCATATATTTTATGATAAACCATAACCTTTAACCACCTTAATTTTCTCCCATGCTTTTATCTAGGTCCACAGTTCACTTTTACCATTTGGCAAATCCTGATGCATCCATTGAGACTCAGATCAAAGATCACCTTTTCTCTGAAGAGTTTTACTGTCTTTCCTAAGCAGAATGAAGTTTTTCCTTCTATTTATTGGTGGGTTATTTTCTTGATAGAAAGATTATTATATTGCATTTTAATTATTTGGACATCTTATCCCTAGCTGTTAAGCTGTACCATTCCTCAGTATCACATACATTTAATAAATCTGTGTTGAATTAATAGTTATTAATTTAATGACTATCAAAACTTATCAGAAAAACAAAGTGAGGAACTTCAGGATCATGTCAGTCATTCCAGTGATTGATTACCTGGCTTATACATGTTGGAGAGAAATAAATGGGAAAAATAAAAATTCTTTTGAAATTATAGTATAGGCCAATGTCAAATCTCACTAGAGAGAACCCTATTGTTAACTTGTGACATTTTTCAGGAAATTGAGGGCATGCATAGAATTTAAAACATTTTCAGCAACTTGTGCCAACACCAGTATAAAGAATTCTTTGTGAATAAGCAGAATCAAATGCATATCATTTGCTTATTATCAGGGAATATTATCAATATCTAGTGGTACATAACCAGGTAACGCTGTAAACAAGCATCTGCATGGACACTATGTTGTTAGGGGGCTTCTATATTTTATGGACACTTCATTTTTTATTGTTTGAGCAGTAACCCAGAATGTACCCATCCTATATTTTAGGTAAAAATTTGAAAATACTTCAAAATTCTTATTATGCAGGCAAGAACTTTAAAGAATTATATTTGGAGACTGTATTCCTATATTGTGGAGCTGGGTTAGGTTAGCCTTGCTAGAAGCCATAAATTGCTCCATCTAGTGACTGTTCAGGAAAGTGCAGTGCCCAAAGATTGGAAAGAGGGATTTTGCTTTGTGGTTATAATAGAACACTTTGTGGCTAGAATGGTGGGGTTTAGAGACAGCCCACATAGTCTATTGACAGTTTATAGGACCTGACCTTGGGAGTCAAGCATAGTTTTGAAGGTAGCAACAGTAGCTAATAGGTATTCAGTGATATGGATAGCCATTCCTTGTATACTATTTTTGACATTGTATCATTGGAAAGGAGGAAAACGTTTTGCTTTTGTGATCATTTCAGAGATAATTTTGCCATAAGTTCCAGTATAAGAGATATTCAAAGGAGTCAAAAAGACATTTTAAAGTAGCTTAAGGAATTTAAATCTACTGGAACCAACAGTATAGGTACTGTTTACAGGAAAACTTTTCAAGGAAGTCTCAGATTTTCCCAGACTCAAAGACTCCTCCAGGTTCTCACCATTAGGTCAATTTTGGGATTAGAGGAGAAGGATTGTTCTGCTTCGCTCAGGAAATAAAATATCAAAGCACAATTGGGAATGAAATTTTCAGGTCAGACTTGGGAAGGCGGAGAAGATCCACCCCAAGTCCCAAATGAACAGGTTTGACAACGTTCATCCTCTCTCTGCAGGAAGCAGACATCATGAAAGGAAACACTGGTTGCTCACCTCATGATGCTTCCTCTCAGTTTGAGAATCATAGTTTTACGAGAGCTCTTTGACATTTGTGATAACCATGATGGGAGAAAGAGACAGAGGATGCAGTTAACTTTCTGGCTACTTCTAAATAATGAAACTGCTTGGTTTAGGTTAAATAAATAAATAAATAAATAAATAAATAAATAAGTAAATAAGTGGCTTTCCGTTTTCTGGTCTCCCAATGTCAGTCAAGGTTTCCTGATATACAGGGGCCCCTCTCTGATTCAGTGGCCCCCAGTCTAGGGGATCCCAAACTGGGGGAGAAGTCTTTCACTAGGAGGGGAGCTCCTGTTAATGGATGGGGCTTGGTAAGACTCTTTTTATATCTAGAAGATAAGGAAGGAGTCATATCCCTATTATCCTATTTCTAGGAGAATTAAAGATTTAAGCAGAGTCAAAGGATCAGGGAAGAGGGATTGGATAACACAAACATTACTGGGTCTGAGCTTCCTCTTAACCACTTCTTAGAGCAAAGACAATTACTAATGTGTAATATACAATTTCCTTCCTTTCTGTGGAGAGTGAAACAGAAACATTTTGTAACAGTCTCCTAAGGAGTATGGATCCTGATAAATAACAAGGATCCCTCCAGACTCCCCCTGCTTCCCCCCTTTCCCCCCATAAATACCTAAATGGATTAGTTGAGAAGTCAGGTAATGCCAGCTGTTGGGTGCTAAGTTTCCTTTTATTAATTTTTTAAAAATTTAATATTTAATTAATATATAAAACATAAAATTATACATATTTTGGGGTACCATTTGATGTTTCCGTACTTGTCCACATTGTTTAACATTTAAATCAGGGTGAACATATCCATCTCCTGACACATTTATCATTTCTTTGTGGTAAAAACACTCAAAATCCTTTCTTCTAGTTTTTAAAAATATACAGTATACTATCATCGTCTGTAGGACTATTCAATAGCACACCAGAAATTCTTACTACTGTCTGAGTCTAACAGTACTCATTGACAAGCCTCTCCCCAGCCTTCTGTCTATTCCCCAGACTCTGGTCACCACCATTTGATTCTCAACTTCTATGCAATTCATTTTTAGATTCTACCTACGAGTGAGCTCATGTGGTACTTATGACTCTGTGCCTCGTGTTTTCACTGACAGTGATCTCTGTTTCCATTTATTGATCACAAATGACAGGACTTCTTCCTTTTTATGGATAATATTCCATCATGTTTATACACATTAAAACAATCTACTCAGCAGTTGACGAAATCTTATGTTGTTTCCATTTCTTGGCCCTTGCCAATACATGTGTGATAAACATGGGAGTGCAGTTGTCTTTTTGGTATACTGATTTAATTTCCTTTGGATATATGCCCAGTAGTGGGATTGCTGGATCATTTGGTAGTTTTATTTTTAATTGAGGAACCTCCATGCTGTTTTCCACAATGGCTATATTGATTTATATTCCCACCAGTAGTATGCAAGGGTCTCCTTTTCTACTTATCCTCTCCAGCACTTGTTATTTATTTATTTATTTTGATAATAGACATTCTTACTGGGGTGAGGCAGTTTTGCTTTGCATTTTCCTGGTGATAAGTGATTTTGAGCATTTTTTCATGTATCTGTTGGACATTTATATGTTTTCTTTCAGAAATGTAGGTTTAGGTCTATTGTCACCTTTAAAATTTTTGTTCCCTTTTATTGATATTTTGGAGTTCTTTATATATTCTGCATATCTACCCCTTGTCAGATGTATAGTTAGTAAATACACTCTCCCATTTTGTAGGTTGTTTTTACACTCGGTTGATTGTTTCCTTTGCTGTGAAGAAGTTTTTTAGTTTGAAGTAATTCCATTCCTCTGTTTTAAACATTTTTTATTGGTCCTTTTTAGTTATATACAACATTGGAATTCATTTTGACATAATTATAAATGCATAGAATAAATTTGTTCTAATTCAGTCCCTAATACTTCTGCTTTCCCTTCCTTCTACTCTACTGATCTTTCTGCTGTTTACTTATAATTTTTTTTAAATTAGTGCCTTTCAGATATGCCTAATGATGAGATTCACTCTGGTATATTCATAAGAAATTTGAGTCAGATCCATTTCACTCTTTGTCCCTTATCCTGTTCCTCCTCCCTCCCACTTAATCCCTTTCCTTTACTCCACTGATCTTTCTTCTATTTTGATGGAATCCTCCCTTCTTGCTTTTCTTTCTTTTTCTCCTTATTTTGGATTAGCTTCCACATATCAGAGAACATCCAACCTTTGACTTTTTGAGTCTGGCTTATTTCACTTAGCATGATAATCTCCACTTCCATTCATTTATTGACAAATGTCATAATTTTATTTTTCTTTATGACTGAGTCAATATATCACATTTTCTTTATCCATTCATCTGTTGAATGGCATGTAGGTTGGTTCCACAGTGTGGCTATTGTGAATTGAACTGCTATAAACATTGATGTGACTGTATGCCTGTAATATGCTACTTTTAGATTTTTTGGATATATACTGAAGAGTGGGATGGCTGGGTCATATGACAGTTCCATTCCTAGCTTTTTGAGGAATCTTCATACTACTTTCCAGAGTGGTTGCACCATTTTGCAGTTCCACCAACAATGTATGAGTGTACCCCCCAGTATCCTTGTCAATACATTATTATTTAGTATTCTTGATAACTACCATTCTGACTGGGGTGAGATGAAATCTCAGTGTAGTTTTATTTTGCATTTCTATAATTGCTAGAGATGTTGAACAATTTTTCATATATTTGTTATCCTTTGTATTTCTTCTTTGAAAAGTATCTGTTTAGTTCTTTTACCTATTTACTAATTGGGATTTTTTTTGGTGTTAATTTTTTTGAGTTTTTTATATTCTGGATATTAATGTTCTGAGAAGCAGGTGGCAAAGATCTTCTCCCATTCTATAGGCTGTCTCTTCACATTCTTAATTGTTTTCTTTTCTGTGAAGAAGCCATTAAATTTAAGAACATCCCACTTACTTGTTTTGACTTTATTTCTGTACTTTAGGAGTCTTGTTAAAGAAGTGGGTTCCTGTGTCGACATGTTACAGTGCTAGACCTACATTTTCTTCTAGCAGCTGCAGTTTCTGGTCTAATTCCTGGGTCTTTGATTCACTTTTGTGTTGAATTTTGTGCAAGGTGAGAAATAGAGGTCAAGCTTCATTCTTCTATACATAGATATCCAGTTTCCCCAGCACCGTTTGTTAAAGTCGAGGTTTATGTTGTATCTTGTGCTCTTGGGGTCTTGTCCAAAAAAATCTTTGTGCATTCCAATGTCCTGAAGCACTTCCTCTAAGTTTTCTTCTAGTAGTTTCATAATTTATGGTCTTACATTTAAGTATTTAATCCATTTTGAGTTGTTTTGTATAACTTGTGAGAGACGGATCTAGTTTCCTTTTCCCGCATGTGAATATCCAGTTTCCCCAGCATTATTTATTAAAGTCTGTACTTGCTTCTATGTACATTCTTAGTGCCTTTGTCAAAAATCTGTTGACTGGAGATGGTTGGGTTTAATATTTTATTCCATTTGTCTGTTTTTATGTTAATATCAAGTTGTTTGCATTACTACATTGTTTTAGTATACATACATATACACATATATATTTCTTTCCACATTTTATTGGTGCATTAAAGTTGTACATAATGATGAAATTTGTTGTCACATATTCAGATATGCACAAAATATAACAATATAATTTGGTCAATATAATTCCCCAGCACTTCAATCTCCCTCTCCACCTCTTACCCCTGGTCTTTGTAGTGTATTTTGAAATTGGGCAGTAGAAAGCCTCCTGCTTGGTTCTTTTTGCTCAAGATTGCTTTGGCTAATTGCACTTTTTGTGGTTCTGTATAAATTTTAGTATTTTTCTTTTTAAGTCCTGTGAAGAATGTTATTGGTATATTGATAAGAATTGCATCGAATCTGTAGATCATTTTGGGGGTGTGAACATTTTAGCCAATACTGATTCTTCCAACCCATGAACATTGAATATCTTTTCATTTTTGTGGTTTGTGTGTGTGTCCTCCTCAATTTTGTTCATCAATGTTTCAGAGTTTTCATTGTAGAGATTATGTGATGAAGTGGTAAGGGCAGAAACCAGATATGAGTTCACTGTTGAGTTATCAGAGGTAAAAAAATAGAAACAGCTTTGTTTGGATAATTCTTCTAAAACATGAGATTATATAGAATATAATACAGTTGTTTTAATATGCTGCAGATCTTGCATAAATCATATTGTACTTAAAATAACAGACATAATTGATACTAAAAGAAGGGCGGGGGAAAGAGAGAAGGAGAGAGAGGAAAAAAGTAGAGACACTTCCAAAGCATCATTTGTGTTTTGAAATTCTAATTCTCACTTTGTAGACCAGTAAACGAGATGCCCTTCCTTTTAGATTAGGTGAAAAATGGATGGATTAAGCAAGATGTGAACAAATTTAAAAAAATGACATGAAACTCCAAGTGTAAGAAGTAGGTAAGCAAGCTTATATGTGTATAGAGAATGCCAGTGTTGTTTTTGACAGGCTTCTGGTTTCTGGTTTTTTTCTTTTGATAGTGGGGAAGCAGGGAGATTTGAGCAATGAGAGATGTCATAATTTGGAATTCTATGGAGAATTTACCTCTTGAAATAGAACAACAAAAGCAAATACAATAATGAACTTTTTGTAAAGTATGTTCTTAAACTTGGACCGTAATATTTATGAACTGACTTCATTAGGTAATGTGCTATGTAAAAAATGCCACATTGAAAATAAAACACTAGTGGTAAGGGTGTCTGAGCTCTTCAGTACCTTTAAGATTATATATAAATTAGGAATAAAGCAAAATATAGAGGGGAAGGAGATGTTTTCCAAGTTCCTGAAAGTTTCTTCAATTATCTGTCTGTAGCTTCTGCAGCGTGACTCCCCTTCTATCCTCACATCCAGGCAACCTTTATCTTGGTCCCAAATGCATAGACATAAAAATTATGTGAGTGACTTACCAATTCCCATTATTTTGACTGCTTCATTGATTCTATCAAGATTCAGAGTATGAGTAATTAGTGGATCTAGATTAAACTTCCCTGCTATACAGTCAGAAACCAATTTAGGAACATGCTCTCTGCTCTTCCAGCATGGAAATACACAAATTAATGACAGATTTTATGCATGAGACTTCATTATTAAAAAAGGCCATCTAAAGCAACTGCTGGAAATGTTGACTTTGACTGAGGTAATCTATGTCTGTCTCATCACCTTGCTCCAGTCATCATGAGAATGCCTACACCAACCTTGCAGCTCAGGTAGAGGGCTGTGCTCCTCAGAGAGGCCCCTGATACTACAGAGGAGAAATAATTCAAAGCAGGTGAACATAAATCTCTTAAGATGTTTTTGGTGTTAGGTTATAATCTCCATGGAGCAGTGCATCAGTGACTAATGTAAAACAACAGCCAAGATCTTGGGAATCACAAAATGAAACAATTAAAAGGTTTAGAAATAGCACATTTGATGTACACATGTGTTTAATGATGTGTAACTTCAAGAATGAACCAAATGAGTTAAGGGAAGAAAAGAATTCTCACCATGGCAGTGATCCTAGGGAAAATGGAAACAGAATGTGTACAAACAGTAAAATGTGTCATCTAGAAGTAAGGATTGCAAAAGAAAGATGCAGTCAGTTAAGGTAACATAAACCTTGCATTATATTTTCTCAGTTCTCTTGATTTTTTCAAGAAATTCCTTAAATTTAGCACTGTGGTAAGTGCCATAATCAATCAGTTATCACACAGAATTCCCTGTCATCCTCACTTCTGGAAAAGGTGAGTATGGTGTGATTGTGTAAGGTGTGAAGTTCCATAGTCTGCTAGTGCCCTGTGCACATATTATTCTGTGACGGGATCTTGGAAGTTACCTGCTTTTCTTGATTCCACCTTGAGTTGTGTTTTCTAGCCTTCCTACTTATTCTCAAAACCATTCCAAACTCTTCCAATGGATTTATTTTTAAGTTGTTTTCTATTATACATAACTGAGAATTCTAAATAGTGCTTTATGTCATGGCACAAAGGGTTGGTGTATTTTTCTATTTGTTTCATATTTTAATTGGTGATCTGATAAAAATATTTTTCTACTTTTGAAAAAAGACTTTTCATTTTTATTTCCTTCATTAGCCACACAATTTAAGAAGGAAGGTTGCAGGCTGACACTAGGCAGTGTGTCTCAATAGGGCACTAATGGCATTTTTAGTCACTCTTCACTGTGCACCTTATGGGGGTTAGCAGCTCTTTCTAATACCCATTGAATACTATCCTGATTGGAAAACACTGAACCTGAGGATTATACTATCTGTGGAAGGAATTAACTTGCATTAACGATCACTATGTGAATGCTTAAGTGGCTAGTGAATTAGAATTTCCATGAAGGCTAAGATATTGCTGATATTATTTTGCAAGATTTAGCTCACTAGCTGTATTTTGTATGAACATTTTCATGTGTAAATACAATAGAGGTAAATGGCAGTGGGTATATCTAATTATCCTAAACAGTGCAGGCTAGACTTTTACTCTTTTTCCTTGTTGGTTCTGCCATTTACCTACTCCCCTATCCCCAGAATAGGGATTGAACCGAGTGGTGCTCTACCACTGTGATACATCCCCAGCTTTTTTTTTTTTTTTTTTTTTTTAAGACAGTCTTTCAATAGATTACCCAGGCTGGCCTCAAACTTCCTGCTTCAGCCTCCTGAGTAGATGGGGTTACAAGCATGTGCCACCATGCCCAGCTATATCTATTTTTTAATAAATGAATTGGGTGAGATGCCTAATATCTGCAATAAAACACTGCTATAGATAATTTGGGAACCACAGCTTCCTAGTGCAAATAATTCAGATGACTCCAAATTCTGATCTCTTTTTCCCAAGAATTTAGATTGCTCAGTCTCTGGATAGATACATTTCTTCTTAAGGTTATTTTCTTAATGACCTTAGAATTCTAAGATTTATTTAATTTAGTTTGTTCTCTGCTTTCTTAAAAGAAGACTCTTATAAAGTCTTTAAAAAAATCTGTTCCAAGACACGTTTATACAATGGAAAATCCAAGGATTCTAAAAGAAACAAATTTTTTTCCTAAAAGTAAAAGTTTATTTCTCCAGAAAAGTAATTCTTGTTTGCTTTTTATCAGCAATATTTCTTTAAGAACATGAATCTGTATTTTGGGATTGGTATAATGACAATTCATTTATTTGGGATACAAACAAATGAATTTACAATCTTTTTACAATGACTACTAATGGTTCAGTATACCCTCTAAAGAATTTCAATTGGAGTTTATATAACTTAACTGAGGTATAGTCATTGATTACAGTATTTCATTAAACATTGGGCATTGTTTTTTTTTTCAACCCATCAATTACAAAATAATCTGGGGCTGGGGATATAGCTCAGTCGGTAGAGTGCTTGCCTTATAAGCACAAGGCCCTGGGTTCAATCTCCAGCACCACAAAAAACAAACAAACAAAACAAAACAAAACAACAAAACAAAACAAAAAACCTGTTCTCTTCTTTGCATGAGAAAAACTTACCAGAAGGCACTGGTTACAACCAATATGCATTTTCTTACCTTGGGTATTTGTAAATTGCAACAAAAACTGTAATCTAAAGCTCTTGTTTTATGTCTTTTCCTAAGTTTTTCTGGTACATTTTTCTATTTTTCCATGTCCAATTCATCATACCTCCCAAAGCAGACCCCTTCTAAGAATGTCCTGACACCAACAATTGGCCATTAGTATTGAGTGGAGTGCCAGCAGTCATCCAAAGCAAGGCAGTGTAGTGGTTAAGTGGGGACTGGAGGGTTGGATCTGAGTCTTGACTTCAGCTCGTACTTTCTTTTATGATCTTCTCTATTCTACTTTGAAAAAAACAGTATCTTATGAGGATGTTACAAAACAGATAAGGCATTGTCTGCTGCCTATTGTAGTGCCTGACATTTTATGACACAAAAAATATAAATAAAATAAAAATAGTAAAAGCAATGGTTGTAAAAATAAGTAATAATTTTTGTAAGAACTATTATTGACAGAGCTGGTTGGTTAAAATTAACATTTTCTTTTAGATAACAAAGGGAACAGATATTTGTATAATATAACATGCTAAAGAAGTCATAATCAGACATCTTCCCATTAGTTATTTCCAAAGTCTATTTCTCAGAGCAAGACTGTGAGAAAGGTTTTGCTGAGTCTTTTTATAGATGAGAGAATTTATAAACAGTGCATATATGTCTATATTTATACATGCAATATCAGAGTCTTTGGACAAAATCACCAAAGATGCTCCTATTTTTAGTTGCCTCTGTCTTTGGACCTGTATTTCCTTGTACCTGTGTCTCCCATTCACCATATAGGATGAGACGTGAAACTATGGTCATTGTATACCAAATAAACAAAACTCTCACCCCAAACTACTAAAGTTAATAAATAAATTCAGTGAAGTTGCAGGAAACAAAATCAACATTTGGAAAATAAGTAGTATTGCTATGCACCAATAGTTAATTATCAGAAAATAAATAACTACAAACAAATAAATATATGGGTAAATATTTATATTTGTATGATGGGAAAAGGGCCCAAGTTGAGGAGACTGTTCTTTGAGTTTCACATAGCTGACTGGAAGAAAGAGCCCTGCAACCTAATAACACATTATATCTTCAAAACCCCATATAAAGCAAGTCTCAGATTCTAAAATAACTTCCTCTCAGGTTCCTTAATCTTATATAAACCATGTTCAGCCAGAAAAACAAAAGTGATTTTTCCTCCTTTTTGAAATGAACTCATTTAATCAAGAATAGTTAATTTTTTTTGTAGTAATTTATCTCAGTTCTAACATAAATGATTTTACTGAAAGTAAGAAGCTCATCATTTTTTAGGGTCATTTATTGAACTTTAAAAGCATCTAGCTTAGACCTTCTGGCTTGAAAAGTATAGTTATCAGGATGATTCTTGTTATGAAATAATTGAGAATTCTGTACTGAAAATCTTGCCTATCAGAAGATATCTGCTTAAGTGGAAGGAAAGTGTGATGTTGCAGGGAGGGAAAAGACAACTCAGTGTGGGAGTTCTAGATTCAGTGTCTGGGATAGTGAACGCATTTGTAGACTTGGACTGAGGGACTAGTTGAGATGTCGTGGGGCACACAGAAGTTTTAATAGAGGAATATGAAGGTAATTTAATAATGTTCATTCAATTACATTCTAAAACAACAACTGGCATAAGTACTGATAACTTTCATTTTAGAAAATCATATTACAGTGTTTGATTTTCTAATGACCTCAAAACAAAATTCTGCACCAGCACCTATCATATCAAATAAAACTCCTTCCTTTGTTGTCTTAAATTTGTCTTTGTTGATGTCCACTCTAAAGATACTGAGTGTTCCTGTTGTTCAACAGCCCATGATAACAGACAGATCAACTCCTCCCAGGCCAAATATGACAAGGGTAGAGATGGGAGTCACCTGGGCACATACAGGCAAACAGCCCAGAAAACAAAACCAAAGGAGCATGTGCATTTTATTTATTTATTATTTACTTATTTATGGTGCTGAGGATTGAACCTTCGGCCTCACAGACTCTAAGCAAGCACTGTACCACTGAGCTATATCCCCAGTCCCATCTACATTTTACTACATTGAGAAGGCCAGGTCTGTGGCCACTTTTTATGAGACACAGCAAAGGGTTTTTTCAAATATAATATGTAACTAGAGAGTTTTGGTTTCTTAAGATATTTCTAGATATGAGATACTCTAGCACAGGAGCAAAAGATCACCTGAAAGTTGAAAGTTTCAAGTTCCAGGAAGAAATTAGCATGAGTTTATTAGTTTAGTGAAATTTCACTGAATCTTAAGACTTATTGGACAGAGTACTTATTTAATTCCAGATGGTTTTGAGTTTTTAAAAACTTTCTCCACCATCCTGCAAACTTTCCTCTCTCTTTTCTTTTGGGTATCTGTAAACTTTACATTACTTCCAGGGTCAATGCCTTATGAAGGCCAAATCTTATTTTTTTATTGAGTACCATGCAACGCAAAACTATTTCTCCTTCTACCCTGTTATAGTTTGTATCTTGAATGTCTCCCCACATTAAAGAATTGATCCCCAGTCCACGGCACTACTGGGAGGTGGTGGAACCTTTGGGAGGTATGGCCTAGTGGGAGGAAGCTAACTCATGGGGCCTCATGCATGTGAGGCAAGGGCCCTACCACTAAGTACATTCTTATCACCTCTCCTTTCTCTTTATTAGCACTTATCACTACTTACACATTATGCAGTAGAATGTAAGCTTGATGAGTTCTGATAGAAGCAGAATTCCAGAACCTGGAACAATGAATGACTCCACAGATGTTGTTGACTGAAAGAAAGAATAAACTGGAATGTAGGAGACACAGTCATATTGAAACAGTGTTAAGTTTAACTTCCAGGAATTCCTTGTGTCTACCTATGAATGGCACCCAGACTTAATTGGTCATTTACTATGGAGCAAGAGGGAATAGGAAAGATGTTGAATGGGATATGGGATGCCTGGGCAGGTAGTAGAGAACTCAAAGGTGTCTGGAGATAGTTTTGTGATTTTTTTTCCTCAGGTGCTATGATCAGCCATGACCCAGATGCATGAGCTTTTCGACTCCTTACCCATAATTCCATTAAAAATGGGAATAGTGTCATTCACTTTTGCACTATTGAATGTAGCACCAAACCTGGTGGAAAAACCATGACTTAATTAGGAATACTTGGTCCAGAGGTACGACTGCATCAATGTTGGCAACTGACATTTCCCTTATTACTGTATATTCAGAAAAGGTGCATATAGTTACAAAGTGATACACTGATTTTCTCTTGCAGGTAAACCTACTGGTACCATCTACATCAAGTGGGTGTTTGACTTTTACAGACAAAAACAAGAAAAAAAGTTTATTTTGAATTAAAGTTAGGATTTCTTCCAATAAAATTGAATAATTTTGAAAAAAAAATTAGTAAAATTAATTTTTGAAAAAGAAAATATTAGTAAAGTCTTGTGTATAAAAATTGATCCCCAAAATTTAGACAAATGACCTACTGTCCACATTGTGACAGAGCAGGTATGATAATTTTATCACCTAGGAGAGCAAAATTATTTCTTGTTAAGACATTATTTTTTTAAAGCAGAGAAATATCTATCTCTCAGGATTTCAACAGCAAAACACCAAAAAAAAATCATAACTGAGAATTATTTCTACTTTTAACTGTGCTTGATACTATGAATAATATTGAATAGTTCCCCAAAAAGCAGATAGCCAACTTCTGAGGAAGGGTAAGGCAGGAGGATCACAAGTTTGAGGCCAGTCTCAGCAACTTAGAGAGGCCCTATTACAAAATACAAAATAAAAAAGACTGGGAATAGAGCCAATGGTAGAGCTCTTACCTAACATGTGTGAGGCCCTGGGTTCAATCGCAGCAATGCAAAGAAAGAAAGAAATAAAAATAAAGTGACCATTTTCAACATCTGTGTTCAGTCCTGGGCTCCATGGCTGAATCTCAAGGAGCTGATCCTGGATTTGCCTGCCTTTGTAAGTTACTTTTGGAGCTCCAGACAGTTCTGGCAAGTAGCCTTTAGTCAAATCTTAAAATTTTCCACACAAAATTTCACTGTCAGGAATTGGATTTAAAGTAGTATTGATACCACATGTGGAACAAAGCCTGGGATTAGGTGGAAAGACTTGCCTGTGTGATGTCCTCTGGGTTTTGTATCAATCTTTTCTGCTTGGCCATGGAGAATTTTCTCGTAATGTTCAAAGCATAAGGAGGAACTTAGGATAACTTGCCATGATGAATTTACTGACTGTTAATGAGTTTATTGTCATTGGAAGCCAGAGAAATCTATTATATATTAGTTAAAAAACTTTATTAGAATTTAGTCTCTTCTAAAATCACAGTAAGATTAATTTATTCTGAAATTATCATTTAATAATAGAAAAATATGCATGTTGGATTTGAAGTACATAATCTTAGGAAAAAAAAAACATTTCCTTGAATTGAGTAAATAGAGCTTTATTTTACCACAATTTTCTTCCTCTTTGACCTATAACAATTTTTCCATTCTTGAATATGTAACTGTGGATCATTATTGAAGTGGATGACTTTTAAAAATTATTTTAACATAGAAATTTTGAAATACCAGTAAATACATATTTATATACATATACACATTATAGATAGATGATATTCAGTGTATATGTTTTCATGTATTTATACGTATTCGTATAAATGAAAAATACTATAAATGAAAAAGAAAAGAATTTAGGCTCTTCTGTTTTATGTATTCTCAGTTTTTAAAGAAAATAACATACAGATGGTAAAAACTTCAACTGCACAAAAGTGAAAATTGTCACCTTAATTCTCCTGTTCCCCAGTGCCCCACCCTAGAGATATTACTTAGACCTGTGTCTGTGGTAGCTTGTGCCATCAGAGATGGGATCTTCCCATTTGGAAATGATAGGAATGGGACCGAGTGGAGAATTGCGAACACATAGGTAAGCTTTAATTGGGGGCTCCACTAGGAGAGGAAGGGAGACAGCACCAACTGAGAGAGTGAAACTTTGTCGCTCTCCCAACAAAGGGAAAAGCAAACTTTTATTGATTTACTGGGACAGGCTACAGTCAGAAGTTTTCACTGGCCATGGGCATAGTCTCAAGACATTTTCCCTCTTGTGCAAGATACGGGCTAATCAAGACATAGTCAACTTGTGCCAGAGTCTGCCGAGTTGCTCTTGCAGCTGGCACCAACGTCCTGTGATAGGGCTGAAGGACCTGAGATGCTTGGGCTGCTACAGCTGCTGGAAGCACAGGGCTGGGATCCCCGAGAACAAACTCCAGCTCCAGGGGGCAGTCAACATGTCTGCGTGCAGAACTGAGTGGAATTTGAGCCAAAGTTCCAGCAGCAAAGGGGACGCATGTCATATGAAGACAGAGATGCCAAGCTTTTCCATTCCATTCCTCTTACTCATCAGGCATCTATCTACAGGCCCAAGTGAAGAGCCAGTGTTTTCAGCAAAAGTGGCTTTGGGAGTCCCTGAGAAGTAACCTAGGCAACTGTTATCATTATAACCCACACATCAGTGTTTTCCTCAGCAAAGCTAACAGGAAATTAAGAATGCATTGCCCAACTGTGTGACCTCCAAAATTAGTGATTTTGAAGTAGACTAAGAACAAGCAAACCTAAATAAATAACAATTAACAAAATACAAATAACAAGTAACAATTTTATCTTGTGCAAATATTCTGCTTCAGTGGTTTTATCAGAGTCTTAGGACAGATTTGTTAAAGGAACACAGAGGCCAGAAGAAAAAAACATGCCATACTAGAGAAAAGCTTACTGTACCAGGATCTATGTCATCATCCTAGTCTTTTGTCCTGCTGGGGCAGTCCCTGACAGTCTTATGTATAAAACTCCCTTAAAAATGCAAGGGCTAGTATACTATCTACCCTGTTTTGGGTCTTACTTAATGATTTTGTAGATTTTCCATTTTAGTACATACAGCACTCCATCGTTTGGTTTAATGGTTACATAGTGTTTCATGGTATGGGCATATCACAATTTATTTAACCAGTCCTCTGAACACTGATAGAAATTAGATTTTTTTCTTATTTTTTGTTTCTTTTTTCCCCAACACTACAAATAATCCTGCAGTGAATATTTTGTGGACATGTGGGCTGTGGTAGGCAGAATTTCTAAAATAATCTTTTGCAAAGGGGTCCCAGCTTAATCCACCATGAATACACTGAGATCTCATACATAGCAAGTAGGACTTTGCTGCTGTAATTAAGGTCACTAATCAATTGACATTAAGATAGGGTGATTATACTGGGTTATTTAGCTGGTGAATTTTTTTTGTGTGTGTGATGAAAACATTTAAAAATTATACTTTTAGCAATTTTCTTTTGTCCTAATACATGTTAGCTGTAGTCATTGTGCTACATAATAGATCTAAAAAATGTATTACTCTTGTGCAGCTGAAACTTTATACCTTATGAATTTATATTTTGAGTTGGATTTGTAATGTATAATACTGCTCCCCCGCCCTTTCCGTTGCAGCCATTTTCCCCGCTTCCCAACCACTTGTCAATCTGTGAACATCCTAGCTAGCTATTGGTTCATCAGTCAGCTTGCAAGTATCCTTCTCTGATATTGGTCCCCTGTTAGCCCGGCGGAATTCAACGGGTTTACTGTAGCTACCCTGCCATCTTTCCTCATCTTTCTCTCTTTCCTACTCACTTTCTCTATCCTCCTGGCTTTTACACTTTCTTGCATGTGCCCTTTCTCATTCCCTTTCTTTTCCTCTCATTTTCTCTCTTACCCTGCAGGGAGACACTCTGTTTGCTTAATAAATTCCCTTATGTGATTTCCCGTGTCCTGCGTGGTTTCCGTGGGATCCCTTACAGGATTCTTGTTGCCTAGGTCAGCCTCAAACTTGCGATTTCCCTGTCTCAGTCTCATGAGTAGCTGGGATTACAGGTGTGAGCCACTGTGCTTGTCTGACTTTTTTGTCTTTCTATATGCAAAATTTAAGAAAATTATGCAAGGTATGGTTCTACAAACCTAGCTACAAACTTAGCAAGATCCTGTCTCAAAATGAAAAATAAAAAGGGGCTATGATGTAGTTTAGTGGTGGAGCACTTGCCTAGCACATGTGAGGCCCTGGGTTCAATCCTTGTGCTACAAAAAAAAAAAAAAAAAAAAAAAAAAAATTATTATCAGATATATCTAAATATTATTTATGTCTTATGGATTTTATTATTTCCATCCCTTGTCTAACACAATGTTCTCTCATGTTATTTTACAGTACTTGTATAGTTTCAATTTTTACATTTAATTCTTAGAATTATATACAACTTGTTTCTGCTCAAAGGAGATAGCAATTCAACTTTATTTTTCAGTTCAGATGACTATCCAATAGTTTTAATGCCAGTTATTGGATAATCAATAGTCCCATCATTAAATCTGGAATATATACCTAGTCCTGCACTAAGTTGCTACATAGATATGGACCCAATTTTGAACTCATTCTGTATTTGGTTTCACTAATATGTTTGACTTTTTTTTTTTTTTCACATTTTTTTTTTATTGTAAACAAATGGGATACATGTTGTTTCTCTGTCTGTACATGGCGTAAAGGCATACCATTTGTGTAATCATAAATTTACATAGGGTAATGTTGTTTGATTCATTCTGCCATTTTTTCCCTTCCCCCGCTCCCCTTCCACCCCTCCCCTCCATCTATACAGTCTTTCCTTCCTCCATTCTGCCCCCCTCCCTAAACCCAACTCCCACCCCAACACTAACCCTTCCCAGCCCCCATTATGTGTCATCATCCACTTATTAGTGATATCATTCTTCCTTTGGTTTTTTGAGATTGGCTTATCTCACTTAGCATGATATTCTCCAGTTTCATCCATTTGCCTGCAAATGCCATAATTTTATCATTCTTTATGACTGAGTAATATTCCATTGTATATATATACCACAGTTTCTTTATCCATTCATCAATTGAAGGACATCTAGGTTGGTTCCACAATCTGGCTATTGTGAACTGAGCAGCTATGAACATTGATGTGGCTGTATCTCTGTAATATGCTGATTTTAAGTCCTTTGGGTATAGGCCAAGGAGTGGGATAGCTGGGTCAAATGGTGGTTCCATTCCAAGTTTTCTAAGGAATCTCCACACTGCTTTCCAGAGTGGCTGCACTAATTTGCAGCCCCACCAGCAATGCAAGAGTGTACCTTTCTCCCCACATCCTCACCAACACCTGTTGTTGCTTGTATTCTTGATAATCGCCATTCTAATTGGGGTGAGATGGAATCTTAGGGTGGTTTTGATTTGCATTTCTCTTATTACTAGAGATGTTGAACATTTTTCCATACGTTTGTTGATTACTTGTAGATCTTCTTCTGTGAAGTGTCTATTCATTTCCTTAGCCCATTTGTCGATTGGATTATTTGCATTCTTGGTGTAGAGTTTTTTGAGTTCTTTATAGATTCTGGAGATTAGCGCTCTATCTGAAGTATGATTGGCAAAGATTTTCTCCCACTCTGTAGGCTCTTTCTTCGCATTGCTGATAGTTTCCTTTGCTGAGAGAAAGCTTTTTAGTTTGAATCTATCCCAGTTATTGATTCTTGCTTTTATTTCTTGTGCTATGGGAGTCCTGTTGAGGAAGTCTGGTCCTAAGCCGACATGTTGAAGCTCTGGACCTACTTTTTCTTCTATAAGATGCAAGGTCTCTGGTCTGATTCCGAGATCCTTAATCCATTTTGAGTTTAGTTTCATGCATGGTGAGAGATATGGGTTTAGTTTCATTCTGTTGCATATGGATTTCCAATTCTCCCAGCACCATTTGTTGAAGAGGCTATCTTTTCTCCATTGCATATTTTTGGCACCTTTGTCTAGTATGAGAAAATTGTATTTATTTGGGTTTGTGTCCGTATCCTCTATTCTGTACCATTGATCCACCTTTCTATTTTGGTACCAATACCATGGCGTTTTTGTTACTATTGCTTTGTAGTAGAGTGGAAGATCTGGTATTGCGATACCCCCTGCTTCACTCTTTCTGCCAAGGATTTCTTTAGCTATTCTGGGTTTTTTATTCTTCCAGATGAATTTCATAATTTCTTGCTCTATTTCTGTAAGGTACATCATTGGGATTTTCATTGGAATTGCATTGAATCTGTATAGCACTTTTGGTAGTATGGCCATTTTGACAATATTAATTCTTCCTATCCAAGAACATGGGAGATCTTTCCATCTTCTAAGGTTTTCTTGAATTTCTTTCTTTAGTGTTCTGTAGTTCTCATTGTAGAGGTCTTTCACCTCTTTTGTGAGATTGATTCCCAAATACTTTATTTTTTTCGAAGCTATTGTGAATGGGGTAGTTTTCCTAATTTCTCTTTCTGAAGATTCATTGCTTATGTATAAAAATGCCTTAGATTTATGTGCATTGATCTTATATCCCGCTACTTTACTGAATTCACTTATGAGATCTAAAAGTTTTCTGGTGGAATTTACTGGTTCCTCTAAGTATACCATCATATCATCAGCAAATAGGGATAGTTTGAGTTCTTCTTTTCCTATTCGTATCCCTTTAATTTCTTTGGTCTGTCTAATTGCTCTGGCTAGAGTTTCAAGGACGATATTGAATAGAAGTGGTGAAAGAGGGCATCCCTGCCTTGTTCCAGATTTTAGAGGGAATGCTTTCAGTTTTTCACCATTTAGAATGATATTAGCCATGGGTTTAGCGTAGATGGCCTTTACAATGTTAAGGAATGTTCCCACTATCCCTATTTTTTCTAGTGTTTTGAGCATGAAGGGGTGCTGTATTTTATCAAATGCTTTTTCTGCATCTATTGAAATAATCATGTGATTCTTGACTTTAAGTCTATTGATATGGTGAATGACATTTATTGATTTCCTGATGTTGAACCAACCTTGCATCCCTGGGATGAAACCCACTTGATCATGGTGCACTATCTTTTTAATATGTTTTTGTATGTGATTTGCTAAAATTTTGTTGAGAATTTTTGTGTCGATGTTCATTAAGGATATTGGTCTGAAATTTTCTTTCCTTGATTTGTCTCTGTCTGGTTTAGGAATCAGGGTAATATTGGCTTCATAGAATGAGTTTGGGAGTGTTCCCTCCTCTTCTATTTTCTGGAATACTTTGAGAAGTATTGGAATGAGCTCTTCTTTAAAAGTTTTGTAGAACTCGGCTGAGAACCCATCTGGTCCTGGACTTTTCTTTGTTGGTAGGCTTTTGATGACTTCTATTTCATTACTTGAAATTGGTCTATTTAAATTGTGTATGTCCTCCTCGTGCAGTTTAGGCAATTCATATGTCTCTAGAAACCTGTTGATGTCTTCGAAATTTTCTATTTTGTTGGAGTATAGATTTTCAAAATAGCTTCTAATTATGTTTTGTATTTCAGTCGTGTCTGTTGTGATATTTCCTTGTTCATTCCGAATTTTAGTGATTTGGGTTGTCTCTCGTCTTCTCTTTGTTAGTGTGGCTAAAGGTTTATCAATTTTGTTTATTTTTTCGAAGAACCAACTATTTATTTTGTCAATTTTTTGTATTGTTTCTTTCGTTTCAATTTCGTTGATTTCAGCTCTGAGTTTAACTATTTCCTGCCTTCTACTACTTTTGGTGTTGGTCTGTTCTTCTTTTTCTAGGGCTTTGAGCTGTAGTGTTAGATCATTTATTTTTTGAGTTTTACTTCTTTTATTAAATGCGCTCCATGAAATAAATCTTCCTCTAAGTACTGCTTTCATAGTGTCCCAGAGATTTTGATATGATGTTTCTTTGTTCTCGTTTACCTCTAAGAATTTTTTAATTTCCTTCCTAATATCTTCTGTTATCCATTCATCATATAGTAGCATATTGTTTAATCTCCAGGTGTTGGAGTAGTTTCTGTTTTTTACTCTTTCATTAATTTGTAACTTCAATCCATTATGATCTGATAGAATACAGGTAGTGTCTCTATCTTCTTGTATTTGCTGACATTAGCTTTGTGGCATAATATATGGTCTATTTTAGAGAAGGATCCATGTGCTGCTGAGAAGAAAGTATATTCGCTCTTGGTTGGATGGTATATTCTATAAATGTCTGTTAAGTCTAAATTATTGATTGTGTTATTGAGATCTATGGTTTCTTTGTTCAATTTTTGTTTGGAAGATCTGTCCAGTGGTGAGAGAGGCGTGTTAAAATCACCTAGTATTATTGTGTTATGGTCTATTTGGTTTCTAAAATTGAGAAGGATTTGTTTGACATACATGGATGAGCCACTGTTTGGGGCATAGATGTTTATGATTGTTATATCTTGCTGATTTATGCTTCCCTTAAGCAGTATGAAATGTCCTTCTTTATCCCTTCTGACTAACATTGGCTTGAAGTCCACATTATCTGAAATGAGGATGGATACTCCAGCTTTTTTGCTGAGTCCATGTGCATGGTATGTTTTTCCCCATCCTTTCACCTTTAGTCTATGGGTATCTCTTTCTATGAGGTGAGTCTCTTGCAGGCAACATATTGTTGGATCTTTCTTTTTAATCCAATCTGCCAGTCTATGTCTTTTGATTGATGAATTCAGGCCATTAACATTCAGGGTTATTATTGAGATATGATTTGTATTCCCAGTCATTTGGTTCATATTTAAAATTTTTGACACATCTTGGTTCCTCCTTTATTTGACAGTTCCTTTAGGATAATTCCTCCATTTGCTGATTTGCTTCTTTGTTTTTTGTCTCTTCCTCATGAAATATTTTGCTGAGAATGTTCTGTAATGCTGGCTTTCTTTTTGTAAATTCTTTTAGTTTTTGTTTATCATGGAATGATTTTATTTCATCGTCAAATTTGAAGGTAAGTTTTGCTGGGTATAAGATTCTTGGTTGGCATCCATTTTCTTTCAGAGCTTGAAAAATGTTGTTCCAGGCCCTTCTAGCTTTTAGGGTCTGAATTGAAAAATCTGCTGATATCCGTATTGGCTTCCCCCTGAATGTAATTTGGTTCTTTTCTCTCAGAGCCTTTAAAATTCTGTCTTTATTTTGTATGTTCGGTATTTTCATTATAATGTGCCTTGGTGTGGGTCTGTTGTAATTTTGTGTATTTGGAGTCCTATAAGCCTCTTGTACTTGATTTTCCATTTCATTCTTCAGATTTGGGAAATTTTCTGATATTATTTCTTCAAATAGATTGTTCATTCCTTTGGTTTGTTTCTCTAAGCCTTCCTCAATCCCAATAATTCTCAAATTTGGCCTTTTCATGATATCCCATAGTTCTTGCAGATTCTGTTCATGATTTCTCACCATCTTCTCTGTTTGTTCAACTTTGTTTTCGAGGTTAAATATTTTGTCTTCAATATCTGAAGTTCTGTCTTCCAGCTGTTCTATCCTATTGGTTATGCTTTCTATGGAGTTCTTAATTTGGTTTATTGTTTCCTTCATTTCAAGGATTTCTGTTTGTTTTTTTTTTCAATATCTCTAACTCTTTATTGAAATGATCTTTTGCTTCCTGAATTTGCTCTGTTAACTGTCGATTGGTGCGATCGTTCAATGCCTGCATTTGCTCTTTCATCTCATCGTTTGCTTCCCTAATCATTTTAATTATGTACATTCTGAACCTCCTTTCTGTCATTTCTTCTACCATGCTGTCGTTGGATTTTATTGATGTAACACCTAGATTTGTTTGGGGCATTTTCTTCCCTTGTTTTCTCATATTGTTCAGGAATCAGTGGGTCATTAAGATATTGCAGATTTCCTCTATCAACTTATAATGTCCCTGAAGATTGTTAGTATATCCCCTCTTATCCTTCAGTAGCCTGAAGTCTTGGAGGAGGTTGATAATGCAGAGCTCCACGAAGAAGCTGCCTCTCTAGGGGTGGTGACCCTCAGGTGGGGTATATTCCCTGCTAGTGGGCAGAGGTGCCTCCACTTGTTGACCAATGGTCATCCAATGGGGAACTAGACTGCGGGCTGAGGCAAGGCTTGTTTGTGCCTGTGTCTCTGGTTTTACCGTCCCTGTGGGAAAACCTCCTCCAGCCGGGAAGACTCACTCGGTGGGGACGTCTCGCTGGTCAGGTGCCCTCCTAGAGGTTCCCCTCAATGTACAACTACCACTTGGGCTGGGCTGTCTTCCTCTGCAACGATCCCAGGGGCCCGGACCTACGTCCTGGGCCTGGGAGCCTCAGCCTTCGCAGGCGAGTCTCCTTAGGCTGCCTCTCCCAGAGAATCTGCCCGCCGCCCTGGAAACTTCGCTCCGCCCCTAGGCGTGTCTCTGTGCGGCTCCTCCAGCAAGAAGCCACCTAGCTCCTGGGACCCTGCTCTGCACCAATAGCCTGGCTATGCAGCCCCTCCCCTGAGCCACCACCTGGAGCCCCGCACAATAGCTCCGAGACCCAGAGACCCGCCACACACCTCCTCCTCCGGACAGCCGCCCGGTCTCCGACGCAGTCACTAGGAGTCCAAACAACCCACTTCAGGTCTCCTCCTCCCACCAACCACCCGCAGCCCTAGGCAGTCACTCCAAGTCCAAGTGACCTGCCCTGTTCCTCCTCCTCCTCCTCGGGGTAGCCCCTGGGTGTTCAGGAGCAGTGGCTCTTAGACCAAGTGACTCACCACACTCCTCCTCCAAGCAGGCCACCGGTGTTCAGGAGCGGTCGTCTCTCGTCCAATCAACTCACCACTCGCCTCCTCCTCTGGCAACCACCTGCGGCCCTGATGCAGTCACTCCCAGACCAAGCGTCCCACCGCTCTCCTCCTCCAGGCAGGCCACCAGTGTTCTGGAGCAGTTGTTCTGAGTTCAAACAGCTCGCCACACAGCTCCTCCTCTGGCAACTGCCTGTGGCTCTGATGCAGTCACTCCTAGGTCAAGCAACCCGTCGTGCTCCTCCTCTTCCTCCGGGCAATCTCCTGGTGTTCAGGAGCGCTCGCTCTGAGTTCAAACAGTTCACCACGCAGCTCCTCCTCTGGCAACCGCCTGTGGCTCTGATGCAGTCACTCCCAGACCAAGTGTCCCGCCGGGCTTCTCCTCCTCCTCCGGGCAACCCCCCGGTGTTCAGAAGCGGTCGCTCTGGGTCCAAACAGCTCGCCACGCAGCCCCTCCTCAGGCAGCCCCCGGAGCCCCAGCGGTTGCTCGAGTCCAAGTGCTGTGCTGATCCGCCTCCTCTACGATGATCCCAGTTGTCCGTGTTTACCGCTCCAGCGGGGGGAGGGGCGTCTCGCCGAGCAACTCCACTTCACAAATTCCCTGCGTTCCGGGGCTACCGCCCCATCCGGGACGCCTCCCCAACAGGAGAGACTCACCCGGCGGCTTTGAGTTGGTCCCAAGTCTCTCACTATCTCCTCTTTTGAATCTTGCGTCCTGGAGCAACGTGAAATGCAGCCGCCCTCTAGTCCGCCATCTTGGCCCACCTGTTTGACTTTTTAATCATATGTTTCATTGAAATAATTTTCAATGATGTACCTCAGTTTACCTTTAAGCTTTTTTCTCATTTGTACTTTTTTTCAGATCCAGATTTGGTGCACTGAACTTCTTTTTCTTATTATCAAAAAGGAAATGCAATTTATTTAGTATTCTGGTTAACTTACAAATATTTTTCCCCCATTTTCTAAGAAATGGTCAGTATTTCACCTTTTATTTCACTTGACCCTAACATATTTAAAGTATACCCTTATTATAAGGCATACACTATTTTCCTGTTGTAGGTTCCAAGTTGTTGCTCTTTTCCAGCCCCAGGTGTCAATTCTTACTTGTTTTCACTGTGCTTACTCTTTCTCCCATGCTGTGAACTACTTCAGTCCTTTCATGGCTTAAAATCATGGAATAAAGTAAAAATGACTTTTGTCTTCTAACTTCTTTATGTCTGAACTACAGAGTCCTGTAGCCACATCCTGGAAGGCAGAGAGTTCTACTACAGCTTCCTCTGCGTCTGATAAAGGTGTTTTAGTGTTGTTGGTGTTTTAAGCCTTTTTATTAGTTTGACATGTTCTACTAGTATAGTGTATTCATTTTCTATCAGAAATTTCTATCATATTCTAGAAAAACATCAGTAATAATTTATTTACAGAAATTCAATGGTTTTCATTAGCTCATTTCAGAGTCAAAAATGATGAAAAACTTACTGGTGAGGATGGAACTAGGTTGGAATTTGTAAAGTCAAGATATGACATCAAAGGTCTCACATGGTCCTTTGAGGAGCTGGTGGGTAAGAGTGTGGAGGACTAAGATGAATTATAGAAATAAAAGACTGGAACTCCAGAGAGAATGGAGTAATATTTCTTATTATAACTGAAACTTTAATTTATTTCATGAGCAAGATTTATAGTGTTGTGAGTACAAATCATAATCCTGTTTTATCCTGTTGGCCAGACAATTTAAAATGAAGGAACTCTAGAGCAGTGGTTAAGAGTTTAAGGCTGAGATTCTTGCTCTTCCCCCTTCTTAGTTTTGTGACTTAGATGTAAGTTATTCCTTATGAGTCTCAGTTTCATTTCCGAAATGGTTGTGAGGGGCGCGTGCACACACACACACACCTTGATCAAGAAAGAAAACCTATTGAACTTTGAACACATAATGTAAAAGGGGAATTATTAAAAAAATAGCATAAATTGCTTGCAACTTAACTGTAGGAAGTTCAGTCAGATCTCATGGATATAGAAATACATCAAACAATCCACCATTCTGTTCATCTCTCCACTTTGATTCAACATGGGCATAACTGTATTATCTTATTGTACTCTGCAGAAAGACTTTCTCCATTTATTTGTCATGATCACATGATTAAAAATGGCTACCAGGCCCTGAGTCCACTCGACCTCTCCAATGTCTTGCTGCTATCTCTATATCTTGGTTCAAATACATAGAGATTCAGATTTGTTGCCTGTCAGATTACAGCCGAATGTCTTTAAATCAGTGTCCAAACTTGATTGTTTCTGTTGTGACCCTGTGGGTGGTACAGAGATGGGGTAGCCAAATGGCCCATTGCTCATTCCATAGAGGATAGAGACCAGAGAAGGCTCTCTGGGAAGAGGGTATGAGCTGTGTAGCTAAGGTGACTTAGAAGTAACTGCCTCTTTGTAATCCATTAATAAATGGTACTTATTCTTCCTGGTTATAATTAAAATAATTTAAGGACCTCAACTATAAATTGGATGATCTAAGTTCTAATCTGTGGGACCTGTTAGAATCATCTGGAAGAGATTTAAAGATTTTCCATGCCTAGGCTGCATCCCAAACCAATTAAACCATAATTTCAGATTTTCTGGCAACAGGATCCAGTTTTCAGCATTTTTCATAGCTCTCAAGTAATTCCATGTAACTAAAGTTGAGAAAAACCATTGAAGTCTATTTATTCTATTCTATTCAGCAGTGTGAACAGATACCGTATCTTCTTGACCTTTTCTATGGTTTGGTTTAAAGACTAATGAAAACATTTAATAAAGAAGAAATAGATGAGTGTGTAGTTTTCATTTTGAATTGAATGCTCTGAAAAAATTAACATAACTCATAGTGAACCACTCTGGTTTTAGATGTGGAAATGTGGATTTTTTTTTTAAACTTGATGTGGAGTTCCTTTGCCTTTGGTAAGGCCACTTCTATCTCCTCAAAGGCAAGTGGTATACCAGGCTTCCGGAGTAGGACTGTTTGCATCTGATCACTTGGAACATAGAAAATAGGGTAAGAAAGGGAAACTTATTAGGCCTGGGAGTTGGAGAACCCTAATGATTACTAGAAAGTGTTCATTTCTTCTACACTCAAGAAAAAACAAACACAAAATAAATAAATATATGCTGAAAGTAGTCTCTCCAACCCCAATACAATTCTCTTGTACTCAAATTGTTATTGCAAATATCAGTTATATTTAGAAAATGCAAAACATCCGAGAGAATAGATGTCATACTTTTGATATTGCTATGAATGAAGTTGGCTGGTGGCTGGTTCAGGGTTGGAATAGAATAGCACAGTGTGGGACTCTTTGGTGACACTAGATGTAAGAATTAGTTTTGGGGGGGTGGGTGAGGTGAGTTATGGAGCAAAGAATGGAGACCATCTAATAGTGACAATTATCAGATGGTAGTCATTAGAGACTGAGGTTGAAGAAGTTATGGATGGTAAATAATTCTTAGAAATTCTGATTTCAACCCACCATTGTTCTTACTATGAATTATCTTCCTGTGTGAACTCACCTATTTTTATAGATTCAACCACTGCCTTTATGTAGGTAGGTGACTTTCATAATCCATGGCAATCAGACAGATTTCTCCTGAAGCCTTGGACTCACAAAGTCATCTGCTATTTGAATGTTTCACAGGTATCTCAAACTCAACATGTTAAAATGTGAACACATCATTATTTCTTCCTCCCATCCTCACTCTGTCCCTACCCTTCAGAGAACAGAACATAAATCTGCTTTTCTCACTGCTTTCTTGAAAAAAGCCACAAAAATCTGTTCACTCATACAAGATAGAAACCTAGGAAGTTGACTTAATTTTTCTCTGTCCCTTAATCATACAGTCTAATTTTTCCGGAATCTGTCACCTCTTCTCCTTTCCTACTAAATACTACCTGGACTATTGAAAACGGTTTGTGCTTCCCTTGGTTCATTGCCATCACCTTCAAATTCACTCTCTCTCATCACTGCCATCTGAAATATAATGTCAATCATGCTAATCTATCTAAAAATGATATTGCTGACAATTCCTTAATAGGATTCACTGATATTATGATCCTCTCCATGTTACTTTCTCCAAACATATCTCCTGTCACTTTCTTCCTTAGCCTTTACTCCATAGCCACAAAGAATATTCTGGCGATTATCAAGTGGGCTTTTTTTCCCCCTCACCTATATGATTTTTCTCCTGCCTGCACATTATTTTCCTCTTTTGCTTGGTGAATTCTTATTTCTCAGGTAATTTCTCTTTAGTTATCACCTGTTCTGGGAAGCCTACCTAGGTTAAATGTCTTCCTTGAGGATCACATCTCACTCTCTTTTACTCTCTTTGCATGTTTTCAATTAACTGTTCCTCTGTGAGATCTTTGAAGGAGGGGATATATCTTTGACTCTGGAAAGTCTGGTATAATTCTTGGACTTTATTACTGAAGGGATTAAAAAATTGAAGGAAAGGCAATAAAGGGAATAAAGAAAAGTGAAAGGAGAGGGAAAGGTCCTGATATTGGTTTAACTGGTACCTAGCAGATTGTTCTTTGCAAACTTGTTTTTTGTTTTCTTTACCTTTGCCTGGCATTCTAAAGTCTAAAGAAAAGATGCACATGTATGATACTAACTATTAGATCAGCTGTTCCAGGAAAAAGGAACAAGAGAAACATTAGTCATAAGATCTCCTAATCTTTCTTTAGATTTACAGAATCCAGAGCACTTGGTGACCTTCAGATAACATCGGAATGTGCATCAAAGAAACTGACCACTTCAGGATTAATAATTACTCTGGTGCCCACCTTTCTGTGGTTAAAAATATACTTCCTTAAATTTCCCATAGAAGCTCTTTGCTTGTGGTGTTAGCCAAGATGACCTATGTAACACACCACGTCCCAGTCTGCTAGCTATTGCTAATACAGTTCTTGGTCTACCACAACCCTGCCTCTTCACCTCCTTGTGTCTTTAGTTGTGTAGCAAGAAGACCAAGATTTTGCAGGTAGCACTTGGATTAAACACTTCCCAGCTATGGGAACCTGGAGACTAATGGGGTGATGAAGTGCTGGTAAATAGACAAGCACACAAATTGACACAAAAATGACATAAAGAGGAGAGCACATCCCCCTGTCTATAGTACTCATGATGACCTCATGTGCTCTTGCCACAGATGAAAATATTAAGAATGGGTGGTTCTGGTCATAATTCTCAGTGTGAAAAGCACAAAGATATGCAAGTAATTGGCAGATCAAAAGGCTGGCTTCTGAGTTTTGTGTGCAGTCAGGTAATTATTAGGCCAGGATCTTTTACATTTTCAGGAAACTAAGACTTTCCTGATGCTTGAGGAAGGTTCCTAAGTGTAATATAAAATAGGCTCAGTCAAGTGAAAGAGCACAAAAGGTAAAAATGTGCACATGATATTTTCCCCCTGCTAATCAGGAGGGCCTCCTTGTAGTATCCCCTCTGTTGAGTTTTAGATTTGGGCTTATAAATATCCAAGTTTAAAATTTCTAAGAGTGTATAAAATTGTTTCTCTTTTCTTGTTTTTCAAATGTGGAGATGCTCATCTTTGTCTCTAAACTTGAGCAAAACTTCTGGTTTTCTGAACAATTACTGCAGTTGAGGGATGAGGATGGTACTAGATGGTACAAGATGGCACTAGCAAAAAGCTCCTCACCCTTTGGTGTTCAGGCCTGGTGACCCACAGAAAGTAAAGTCAGTTTGCATAAGGAGTCTAACAGCTAGGATTTGGAGGTGAGAAAAATCTCTGTGTGTAGACTAAGTCTTTACTAAGACCTAAGGGTCTTGATGAAGGATGCAAAGAAATACATTTTCAATGAAAGGCAACACAAATAGGCTGGCTTTAGCTAGAAGGAAAGAGGATGAGAAAATACATCCATCAGCATGATCATATGGTTTTCCTTCTTTAGCTTGTCAATACGGTAGATTATATTAATTGATTTTCAAATGTTGAACCAGCCTCAGACACCTGAAACAAATCCCAATGGGTGAATAATTTATTCTATGAATTACTGAATTCACTTTATGTTTTGCTAAAGATTTTTGTGTTTACATTCATGAGAGTTATTAGTGTTTGTAGGTATTTATATTTTGTATTGAACCTAGGGGCAACCTACATCTGAGCTTCATTTTCAGTCCCTTTGTTTGTTTATTTATTTGTTTATTTTTATTTGTGAGACAGGGTCTTGCTAAGTCGCCCAAGCTGGCCGTGAACTTGTGATTTTCCTGCGTCAGCCTCTTGAATTGCTAAGATTATAGGTGTGCAACACTATACCAGATAGTTTTTATATTTTTTTTCACTTGTTTTTGTGTGATTTTGGTGCTATGGTAATACTGATTAGATAAAATGAACTGAGATGTTTATTCTCTTTTTTTTGGAAGAGATTGTGTAGAATTACTCTTTCAATGTTGGGTAGAATTCTCCAGAGAAACCATTTAGATCTACAGATTGATTTTTAGGGACACTTTAAATTATAAGTTTAGTTACATTAATAGTTATAGAGTTATACATATTATCTATTTCATATTTGTTAAGTTGCTGTGGCTATGGTATTTGAGAAATTGTTCCATTGTACCTAAGTTGTTGAATTTATGTGTGTTGAGTTGTTAATGTTGTCATTACTTTATTATCCTTTTTGTGTTTGTAGTGTCTATAATGATATTTGTTTTCTTTCTTTCTTTTTTAAAATATTTTTTTAGATGCGATAGACCTTTAGTTTAATCATTTATTTATATGCAGTGCTGAGGATCAAACATACACATGCTCGGCGAGTGCTCTGCTATTGAGCCACAACTCCAGCCCCTTATTTCTGATATTGGTAATCGGTGCCTTCTCTTTTTCATTATTGGTCTTGCTAGAGATTGTTAATTTTATTGATTCTTTCAAAGAAACTGCTCTTTGTTTCACTGATTTTCTCTATTGCTTTTCTCTTTTCAATTTCATTAATTTCTGCTATTATCTCTCTTATTTCCTTCCTTCTACTTGTTTTGGGCTTATTTTGCTCTTCTGTTTCTGGGACCATGAGGTATGAGTTGGCTTATTTCATCTTTTCTAATATAACCGTTTATCACTATAAATATCTGATTCGTGCAGCTTTAGCTCTGCCACACAAATGTTGACATGTATTTCCATTTTCATTCAGTGCCATAGATTTTAAAAATTTCCTTTGAGTCTTTTTCGATATAGAGATTATTTTAAAGTGTGTAGTTTAGATTCAATGTGTTGAGAAATGTCCCAGTTATTTCTCTTATTTATAGTTCAATTCCATATTGCCAGATAACACACTTATGTGTTTTCAATTCTTTTAAATTTGTGGAGGTTAATTTTATAAGCTTGGGGATCATGTATTTTTGTTTTGCAGGCACTTGAGAAGAATGTGTATTCTACTACCTTGGTAGTTATGTAACTTAAAGCTCAACGTGCAGACATTTACCTATAACCACTTAAGTAGAGCCCAAAAGTGTGGCGTAGGAGATGATCAAAACTGCAGTGTAAATGATATTATATTATATTATAATGATATTATATTATATATATCCCAGGTCATTTGGGAGCACAATTTTTTTTCAGGTACTGTATGTTCATAACATTTTCTTCTATTTTCCATGTAATGGGGCAGTCAAGCCCACCAGTTAATATCACGAGGGCATAAATGTGTATCTGAAGAATCACAGATACACAGGTGGTTGTCACCTCTCTGGGCTCCTCCTGCTGTTATTGGCCTAACTGCCTTCTCTATCAGTTAGACCTTGGACTTCCTCTTATGAGGGCATGAATCCCACTCATGGTTGCTCCTCTCTTATGACCTAATTACCTTCCAAAGGTCTCAATTCCAAAGCCATCTTGATTGGATTAGGGTTTCAACATATGAAATTTTGAGGGCAAGGGAACCAAAAATTCAATCCATTCTAACTAATTAGGTTGAGCGTCTTTTCATGTGCTTGCTGCCATCTGTGCAACTTCTCAGGAGAAATGTCTAGTCATATCATTTACCCATTTTAAGCTGTACAATTCATCTTTTTATTATTGAATTATAAAGAGTTCTTTATTCTGAATACAAATCCCTTATCAGATATATGATTTGTAATTTTTCCTCCTCTCCTATGGGTTGTCTTTTAGTTTCTTAATAGTGTCCTTTGAAAAAAAATTAACTTTGGTAAAGCTAAATTTATCTTATTTTCATTTATTGTTCATGCTTTTGGTATAATATTTAAGAACTATTGCCTTATCTAATGCCAGAAAGATTTATACTGATAATTTTTCCTTCCTTTTGATTTATATAAAACTAATTCATTGAGGTATTATTGAGCTGTATAAATTTAATGTGCACAAATATAAGTAGTTGGAGGTAATTATATACCTATGGGGTCATCAAACTGTCATCATTATCAATGCCACCATTATCACCACCAAAATTTTTCTCTATCTGCATTTTCATTTTTTAGTAAGAGCAACTAATAGAAGATATACACCATTAGCAAAAATTTTAAATATGCAATACAGTATTGTTAATCATAGACCTTATATTGTACCGTAGATCACCAAATCTTATTTTACATAACTGAAATTCTGTTCATCTTTACAAATTTCTCCCTTCTCCCCAGCCACTGGGAATCACCATTCTACTCTCTTCTTTTATGTGTTTGACTATTTTAGATTCCACATATAAATGGGATTATGCACTATTTGTCTCTCCACATTTGGCTTACTTCATTTACCATAATATCCTGTAGGTCCCTCTATGCTATTGCAAATGTCAGAATTTTCTTCTATTTAAAGGCTGAGTGATATTCCATTTTAGATACACATCACATTCTCTTTATCTAGTACTTCATTGATATATTTAGGTTGTTTCCATATCTTGGCTATTGTGAACAATGCTGAACATGGGAATGCAAATATCCATTTGAGATTCAGATTTTAATTTCTTTGGATGTATAACCAGAAGTAGAATTGCTGGACAATATAGTTCTATTTTTAATTTTTTGAGAAAACTCCATGATGATTTCCAGGTGGCTATACCAGTTCATATTTCCACTAACAGTGTAAATGTTAATGATATCTGAGTCTTCAGTGAGTCATAATCTTGTGGTGGAGGGTCTTCCTTGATAAAGATGACTGCTGACTGATCAGTGTGGTAGTTGCTCAAGGATGGAATGTCTGCAGTGATCTTTTAGAATAAGACAATGAAATTTACCACATCAATTGACTCTCCCTTTCACAAAATATTTCTTAGCAGCATGTAAAGCTGTTTGATAGTACTTTATCCACAGTAGAGCTTCTTTCAAAACTGTAGTCAGTTCTCTTAAATCCTAATACTGATTTTTCAAGTAAATTTATGTAATATTCTGAAACTTCTATTGTCATTTTTTAAAACCAGAATCATGGGCCAGATACCCAAATATGGGGTTCCTCCAAATATTAGGTCTGGCGACTACCCCAAAAAACAAATGGAAAAAGTAATGGTGAAAAGCAGCAGAGGAATTTTAATCAGTATAACTGTACCAGGAAGACAAAGGGGACCAGTTTCCAGCTCTGTTTTTGGGAGTAGTGACATCAGCTTCCAGATTATATAGACAAGGGGACCAGAAGTGTGCATAGTTATTTGTATTCTGACTGGAGTGAAGTAATTTCATCTCAATTATCAAGAATACAAGCAACAATAAATGTTGGCAAGGATGTGAGGGAAAATGTACACTCATACATTGCTGATGGGAATGCAAAATGGTACAACCATTATGGAAAGCAGTGTGGAGATTCCTCAGAAAACTTTGACCTAGCTATACCACTCATTGGTTTATACCCAAAGGACTTAAAATCAATATACTACAGTAATGTAGCAGCTCAATTTGCAATAGCCAAACAATGGAACCAACCTAGATGCCCTTCAACAGATGAATGGATAAAGAAACTGTGGTATATATACAATGAAGTACTACATAGCCCTAAAGAAGAATGAAATGATGGCATTTGCAGGTAAATGGATGGAACTGGAGAATATCATGCTAAGTGAAATAAGACAATGCCAAAAAACAAAGGTCAAGTGTTTTCTCTGATATGCAAATGCTAATTCACAATAAGGGGAGTGACTGGGGAAGAATAGAGGTACTTTGGATTAGACAGAAAGAAGTGAAGGGAGGAGAGGGGGTATGGGGGTAGGAAGGAGAGCAGAATGAATCAGACATTATTACCCTCTGTACATATATGATTACACGACCAGTATGTTTCTACAACATGTACTACCAGAAGGAGAAGTTATACTCCATTTACGTATGATGTGTCAAAATGTATTCTACTGTCATGTATAACTAATTAAAACAAATTAAAAAATTTAAAAAATTTCCTAGTTCCCATGTTAATAAAATAAAATGAAATCTAATTTATTAATATATTTTATGTAATACAACATGTCCATAATATCATTTCAACATGTCATTGGTGCAAAAAGTATTAATGAGATATCTTGTAATTTTTTTCCTTATTCTTTAAAATTCAGTTTGTCTTTACTCTGTAGTACATAGCAATTTGAACTAGTATTGTTTCAGTGTTTAGAGTACTGGACAGTTCAGAGCTAGAGAAAGGAGTAGTCATTTAGTCATGAAGTGTGATGAATGAGAAATAATACTTGAAACCTGAAATGTAAAAAAAAAAAAAATGTGCATAGTTAATCTAATGTACTCAAAGCAAAGGAGACAGATGCAAAATCCTGAATTTTTACATTGTAGTCCCAAGTAAACAGTTCACGCTTTTAGCTGAAGCAATCTATAATTCTTATAATTTAAATAATGTTCACAGCCTCTTTGCCAGGAGTAGTGTCCATCTCAAGTAACCATTTTCTTTGCTCACCCATAAGGAGCAACTCCTCATCCACTCAAGTTTCATCATGAGATTATAGCAATGCAGTTACACCTTCAGGCCCCACTTCTAATTCTAGTTAGCTTTCTTGCTATTTTCAACACATGTCTAATCCAGCAAAATCATCCTGAGAATCAATCGAACTTCTTCCAAATTCCCTGTAATCTTGAAAAGTTGACCTCTTCCTGTCACTGAATTAGGCTCAAGGAGGTCCCCCAGGAGGTAGAAGGGAACCCCCAATCAGGGGTCCACTTTATGCTTTGAATATAAACTTTGCTTGCTCCGCTACTGCGGCTCATTTTAAAACAGACAACATTTTTCTTCCTCTTCTCCCTCTCCCCATCCCTAACTATGGGGAAAGGAAGATTAACCTTCCTCCCATCCTAGGCCAACTTATCTGTGCCTAGGTTAATGGATCACAGGAATGAAGGAATCCAGACTTCAGGGTTGACACCTGAGGATCTTAGAAACGGCTATCTCTCAAGGCTACACCTGAATTATGACTCCTGACAGGGCACGACTGGATGTAGCTCTTGTATCTCCTTTTTAAAAGCTCGCTATTCCCCATGGAGGTTAGAATCACAACCTTGGGAACAGAAGTCCACTGTGTATTCTCCTTTGCTAGCAAAGCAATAAAACTTCATCTTCCTTTTTTTCAAAGTCCTGTCCTCACATTTGGATTGGCAACTGGGACAAACACAGAGCTTTGATATCAGCAGAATTTTTTTTTTTTTTAATTCACAACCTCTCTGCTTTATTTACATTTTTTTTTTTTTTTTTGGTTAGGGTTGTCATGAGTGACTCCATTTTGATCCTGACAACATTAACATTTCTTTCACAACAAGAATATACATGCTCACATACCTATTTTCCAAGAATACAGAACATCAAAAGGATGTTGCAGTCAACTTACATCATTTACAGAAGAACACATCTCCTATCTGAATATTCTCATTTGACTGTCTTAATTGCATTTAAGTCCCAGTCAAGAACAATGATTGATTCCTGTGCATGCCCCATAAAATTATCCATCACTGGGGTTCTCCTATGCTCCAGGTGAGGCACATCAAAATCTCCACCCAAAAATCATGCATAATTTTTTAGGAAGTATTTTTACCTTGAAAACAATTCAAATTCAAAGAAAAATGGCAGGAGTTGTACAGTGAACTCCTAAATAACCTTTATCTAGATTTCCCCATTATAACATTATGACATAGACTTTCTAACTCTGTACATTATTGTTCAATTTAATTTATTTTTATTTATCTTTGGCTGATTATTTGAGAATTAGTTTAGATGTCATGCCTTTTACCTATAAGGACTTTGGCAAGGGTCTACTAAGAATAGATGTTTTCTTATATAGTCACAATACAATATTGGAAATTTAACATTAATTGAATACGACTATCCAAATACACTTAACTTTTAAAAAGACATTTCCCCCTTGTTTTTAAAATTAATTATTAGGATAACAAAGTGTAATGCAAAAAAACGTAAAGTTAAAATGTTCTTTTGATTTCCATAACCATCCCAACCACTTCCCAGGGGTAACTAGTGTTACATGAATGTTACATGAATATTTCAATGTTACATGAAAAAAAAATACATTTTTACATGAATGTAGTTAATTCTCTACGTACTACCTGTGTAGGACCTAATTTTTCTTTAAGCAGGAATTTTTTTTTTTTTTTTTGAGATGGGTCTTGCTATGTTGCCAAGGCTGTCATCTGGATTTATTTCTGGTTTTTAAATTTGAATTAGTTTCTCCATTGATTCACTGTTCTTTTAGTGTTGTTCTTCCCCTTGGTGGTATTCACTTTTATTTTTCATTTCTTCCTCATGAAATATCTTACTGAATATGTTTTGTAGTGCAGGCTTTCTAGTTGTTAATTCTTTTAGCTTTTGTTTATCATGGAAGATTTTATTTCATCATCAATTCTGAAGTTTAATTTTGCTAGATATAGGATTCTTGACTGGCATCCATTTTCTTTCAAGATCTTGTAGCTTTGAGGGTCTGGGTTGGGAAATCAGCTGAGATTTGGATTGGTTTTCCTCCAAATGTTTCCTATTGTTTTTCTCTGGCAGCCTAGGTATTTTCATGATAATGTGCAATGTGCCTTGGTGTGTGTCTGTTGTAATTTTGTATATTTGGAGTCCTATAAACCTCCTGTATTTGTATTTTTCATTTCATTCTTTGGATTTGGGAAATTTTCTGATATTTCATTGAAAAGAGTGTGCATTCCTTTCATTTGTATCTCCGAGCCTTCATCTATCCCAATAAATCTTAAATTTAGTCTCTTCAGTTTACCCCATACTTCTAGGAAGTTCTGTTCATGGTTTCTTAACATCTTTTCTCCCCGCTTAACTTTGTTTTCAAGATTATATATTTTGTCTTCATTGCTTAGAACACTGCTTCCAAGTGTTCTAGTCTGCTGGTGATGCTTTCTATTGAATTTCTAATTTGCTTTATTGATCCCTTCGTTTTGAGAATTTCTGCTTGTTTTTTTTTTGTCAGAATTTCTATCTCTTTATTGAAGTGATCTTTCACTTCCTGTATTTTCTTTCTGATTTCACTTTTATACTGTCCTTTACTTCACACATCAGTTTAACTATGTACATTCTAAACTCCTCTGACACTTCTTCCACTGTGGTGCTGATGGATTCTGTTATTGGAGTACCTTGGTTTGCTTGGGGAAATTTATTCCCTTGCTTTTTCATGCTGTTAGTGTGTCTACCCATCTAACAGTATGGATCTGAGGCAGTAGAGTTTCTACCCTGTGGATTTACAATATCACTGATGTTTTCTAGTACCTCACTGTTTAGGGGGGAAACAAATAACAACAACCACCAATGCAAACAACATACAGCATTAAACCAAATAGTTCCTACTATGATGTCTATAATGTTAATTATCACAATAAACATAAATGATATTGTCAGTTATTGCCTACAATGAAAACAGCAAGTTTGCAAAAAGTTTTACAATTTTAAATGGTGGACCAGAAGAGAATAGCAGTGATATAGGATTTGATGATTATGAGGAAGGAGGAGAGAAGATAGAAGTAAAAAATTAAAGGAAGAGTGGAGAGAGAACAATAGAGATTGGCTGTTAGCAGTAGAAAAGAGAGAAAGAATCAAGGGTAACAGTTAAGAGAAAAAGCACATATAAAGTAAAAATCGGGCTGGGGTTGTGGCTCAGTGTAACAGTGCTTGCCTCCCATGTGTGAGGCATTGGGTTTAATACTCAGCACTGCATATAAATAAATGAATAAAATAAAGGTCCCTCAACAACTAAAAAAAATTAAAAATTAAAAAAAACACAAAACAAAACTAAGATATTCTAATCAAACCTCCTAGACCTTAAAAAAACTGATCCATGAAAAATAACTGGTTTCAAAAATTCTAGAAATGAGAAAACAAATGAGTATGTATAAATGTTCATGTACCATTAAGGTCACAATTAAACAGAGAGAAAAAGGAAAAAAAAAAAAAAAGAAAAAAAGAAAAAAGAAAAAAAACTCAATGGAAAGTCAGTGAATTCTTTCTATTGTAGTTCAAAAGATTCTCAGCTTCTCTTCTCAGCAGTTTTAGGTGGGGGTCGTCTGGAGTGTGATGCTCCACCCTTTGGATTGCTAGAGTGAGAAAGGTAATCTCATAGGTACAATTCCTGGAGACAGGGTTTAGGCTTAGGTAGGCTCCAGATTCTTTGCTGAATGCCAATTGGTATGGGGATTTTAAATCAGCCCACCTTCAGGGTCCAGCAATTACTGGTCCATGCTGGATGACTACCCCAGACATCTCCCCTGGGTTCCACTACTTGCTGAGAAGCTGCCTGTCTGCTTTCTTGGTTTCATGCCATGAAGCAGCAAGGAAAGTGACCTCCTCTATTCTACCATCTTGAAAAACCTTAGTATCTGCAGATTCTTGACTTCCACTGCAGAAATGCAGAAAGAAATTTTAGGATGTGTCAAAAGAGGCACAAATAAAGGTTTGTTCAGGAAAGCAAATGATAAGACAGGATATGCATCCAAAGGGAGAGGGACTGTGGGTGGTGGAGAGTAATAGTGCTTTGGGGGTCTTAGGCTTCTTCCTTTAAAGGAAAATTTGCACTGAGCGTGAAGGGTACATGGGTTGACATCACTTAAATGAGCTTGATTCTTTTGATAGTGGAGCACAGAGTGGAGTCAGGGTAGTCTGGTTCTTTTCAGAATCTTTAGGTTGATGTTATCTACTTAAATGCACATGGACTGTCCCTATATCAATGGATGTTTTTATTTGTTCTAATTAGTTATACATGACTGTAGAATGCATTTTGACATATCATACATAAATGGAGTGTAACTCCTCATTTTTTTGGTGGTATATGATGTAGAATTATACCAGCTCTCATGGGTTTTTAACAATATCTTTCTCTATTCTTCTTTAAATTAGTTTCAAAATGGGTTCTGTAAGTTAACAAGGTACATAGGCACTAATTAACTGGACTTACAGTGCTCTAAGTTTTATAGGACCTTCTAATACTTGAAGCTGGGAGGAAAAACAGGGAATGAAGGTGAGAGTCTCATGGAGTTTTTAGATTTAAAGCTAAAATCCTCTTTATTTCTGTTTGTCTCCTTTCTGTCTAATCTTA
Organism: Sciurus carolinensis; assembly: GCF_902686445.1. Classification (NCBI taxonomy): domain Eukaryota; kingdom Metazoa; phylum Chordata; class Mammalia; order Rodentia; family Sciuridae; genus Sciurus; species Sciurus carolinensis. The sequence continues at coordinate 56,898,255 of NC_062222.1, read as the reverse complement.
TTTCTTCTCTCCTACCCCATTCCCATGAATCCACAATTATTTTTGATGTCATCTAGAAGACTGAATCCTTTCAGAAGGTTTCATTTAATCTTCCCAGAACCATCAGAGGAATCACTATCAATGGAAGGTATAGTTCTTTATGAAACACCAAATGGAGCAAATCAGCAAATGATGAAAAAATTAAACCTATCAACCTTTTCAATTAGTTACTATTCTACCCCAAAGGCAGGGTACAGCTAACTATATAAACCATTCCTAAACCAGATTTCTGGCAAGATGGACTTTGGGCAGGAGTCCTCCATCTTCTTGTCCAACTGGCTGTTTGAATTAAGTAACCTTCCTTGCCTTGCTACCTTGTCTCTTGACTTGACTGGCCTGTCATGTGGTGAGCAGCCAGGGTTGGGTTTGGTAACAAAAGGAAATTAAAAATAATTTGTTCTGAACCAAAGATGAATGACCATGGTCCAAGAACACAGATTCATAGATATATGTTGCCAAGATATTTGTACATTAAAAAAATAAAGTAAGTACTTCCATCAAGCATTTTACCAAAAAACTCAGATGCCTTTAATTAATACTTCTTGGATAAATCTTTGTTAAGTAAAATTAGTTTTGATATGGTTGGTAGAATAAAAGTAAGAATGTTTTTAGAATCATCAATTTTCTCTGGGTTCTTGACCAGGATCACGTCATATTGTTGTGAAATAATGCCTGTTTTAAAATGAAGTTGAGAATAATGATTTTTCTTTTATTACCATAAATTTTGCAATCATCAAGAGGGCCTTGGGGCTGCTACCTGCTCTGGCTTGCCAATTGTGTAATATATTGGAAACTGTGCATGGGAAAATGAATCAGTAACAAGAATAGCTCAAGGAAATAATCATCTTTGTTCTTGAGATTTGCAGAATTGACAAGCATCTCATAACTAGATAATTCGGATCAGATGTGCATCATTTGGCTCACCACTATAAGAAGGCATTCTCTAGTCTGTAAGTACTGATCACCTGCTTTGGGAATATGCCCATCAGCCTGGAAACACCCATCAACTGCCTATATAAACCCTTCCTAAACCAACTTCCTGGCAAGATGGGCTTTAGGCAAGACTCCTCCACCTTCTCATCCAACTGGCTGTTTGAAGAAAGTCACTTTCCTTGCTTCACCACTTTGTCTCTTGACTTGAATGGCCTGTCATGTGGTGAGAAGCCAGACTTGGTCTTGTAACAAAAGGAAATTAAAATATCATTTGTTTGGGCCAAATATGAATGACCATGGTCTAGGAATGTGGATTCAAATTACCATGAATGACATGTTCCATTGTAGAAGAGGTTACATGAACTTTTATAATCATAGAACCAAAAAAAAAGTCATAAATCAATAATTTATCACATTGGTGGGGATGAGGAAGGACAGAAGAAATAAAGATAGGTAAAAAACAGAGAAGAAAGGAAGGACTGTAACTTTAAAAACTCCACAAACACTTCACCTTTGCTTCTTACGCCTTTTTTCCTCTAGGCCTGAATTCTCGAAAGTGCCAATAAAACTTAGAATACTGTAGGTACAGTTAATTAGTGCCTATGTACCTTGTTAGTTTATAGAATGTATTTTCAGATTGCTTAAAAGAAGTTGAGAGAGAGAGAGAGAGAGAGAGAGACAGAGAGAGAGAGAATGTGTTAGACATCCATGATATGGGTACAGTTTAAATGTTATCTATTAACTAGGTGATGTCAACTTAAAGATTCTGAAAAGAACCAGAACCTCTTGAACTGCCTCTCTGTTCCATGATCAAAAGAATTGAACTTATTAAGCTGATGCCACCTCACATAGATCTCATGCTTCCTTTAAGTTTCCCTTAAAAGAAGAGCCTGGCTGGTCACTGTGGTGTGTGAGACAGGAGGATTACAAGTTCAAGGTCAGTTTCAGCAACATAAGTTGCCTGAAGCAACTTAGTGAAATCCTGTCTCAAAATAAAAAATTCAAAGAGCTGGAGATGAGGCTCAGTGGTAAATTGCCCCTGGGTTAAATCCCTAGTTAAAAAAGAGAAGGGCCTAAGGCCCTGACAGCACATCTCATTCTCCAGTGCCCATACTCTCTCCCTTGGAGTGCATATTCTGTTCTATCATTTGCTTTCCTGGGTAAACAATTGTTGTACCTCTCTTGATCTCTTGACAAGTCCTGAAGTTCCTTTCTGTTGTGTAAGTCAAGAACCTTAGTTGAGGTCTGCTTTTCCCTTCTGGGGACCTTATTAGGACCCCCCACTTGGTGATAGGAGAATCAGGTAGGCATGCTACAGCAAAGAGGATAATTTTTTTTCTATGGGTTTCAGATGTTATAGCATTTTTAGCTTTAGGGTTGGTGGAGGCTAGTGGTCTGTTAAGCTTAGTGATAGATTCTGAGAAGTTTACCTAATAGTCATGAGAATGTTAGTATAATACAAAGGTTAAGGAAATGGCTATTAGAGAATCATAATAAGGTTATGGTTAGCCCAGGATAATTTTGGCTCTTGACCTACAATATTTAATCTCTCTACAATCATGATGCTGTAGTCAGCCAAGCTCAAGCAGTCAGTAGCATCTTTAATATCTGTGCAGTTTCTTCAGAGTATTGGGGATTGGATCTAGGGCCTCACACACACAGTCTGCCACTGACCTACATCTTTAGCCCATGTATCTGTGATTATGAATTGATTGATTGATGCAGTACTGGGGATTAAACCCAGGGTCTCACACTATTAGGCAGTGCTCTACCCCTGATCTACATACATAGCCTTCTGTGATATTTAAAATAACAGGGTGGCTATATTTGTTTTCCATGGGTAATTCAAATAAGTTTTTAAAATGAATAAATTAATTAAATATTTGAAGCTGAGGGCTCCTAAGAAGCTGCATCTATATTAAAGATCCTACAGCCTGTTTGACTTTGGCTGAGTGGAACATTGTGATTGTGGAGAGATGGAACGTTGCATGCTAAAGCCAAAATTATCTTGGGCTATCTGAAGCACTTTAGGGGAAAAGAAAATCACTTACTTTTAACAACCTTGTGTCTAACTAACACTGTCATGGCTATTAGGCAAGCCTCTTGGAATATATTGTTCAACCTAGGGGACCACTAGCCTCCACCAACCCTAAGTTTAAGAATGCAGTAAGACAACATCTGAAACCTATAGAAAAAGATTTCCCTGATTTGCTGTAGCCTGTCTACCAAATGTCTACCAAAGTATTTGTTGAATAAATTGATTTTTAACTTTCTTTGTTCTTTGGTTATAAACATTTTCTATATAACCTCTTCCACTTCAGGGGGAGTCATTCAGGGTAATTTGAATTCATATTCCTGGACTTTGATCACTCATGTTGTTATGGGCCTGGCTATATGGGCAATGACCAGACAGACTCCATTTTACCTTGAGACTCCGTGTCATGTAAGAAATGCTTCTCCCATGAGAAAACTCTGCCTCTGCCATCCTGATCCTGTTTAGCATACCTTGCTTAGAAGTGCAAATGTTTCTGTTCTTTTTATACAATGTGAAATTGTTCTTTTTGGTTCCCATGTTTTTTGGACAATGTACCCTGTCAGAGAATGATTGTCTAGATGTTAGTAACCATTCTTTAACTTGTACTCAACTAGGATCAACTTCCCTTCTGCTTATGATTTTAGATCTCATGATGTTTGTTGATGGTTTTAAATCATGGCAACAGCCACTTATGATTAATGGGGTTTGGGACTATAAAGGCGTACTCTAGCCCTTGAAGGGGGTTGAGGAGTGTTGAATTGCAGTTTGCCTTCTTCCCACCAGCTGATGAATAATGATGGGTTCAATCTCCTGCTTTAAGATCAACTCAGTGATTTATTGCAATCTCACCATAGCAATATTTGACTCATAATAAACTATTTCTTCTTTTCTTTAAAGCAGTGTTATTAATTTGCATTTACAACTTAAATAAAATAAATGGTTATAAATGAACTCTTGTTGTGGTGGGGCTCAGGTTCAGGAAGAAAGTATGAGACTCTGGCAGTGAAGGAAGATGTGAGGCACATTTGGGATAGTAGACACACATTATTTAGAGGCAGCAGCAGCCCCTAGCCAGCACCCAGCTTTCAGCCCCTGGGCCCCTGAGTTCTTCCATTGGCCCTTTTTATTTGCAAGCCAGATGAAAAAGGCACATTGCCAACAGATTGCATAAATGAGCACATGCTCACAAGCAAATATTCATGACCTTGGCTGTGTACTGAAAACACAGCCCACTAGAAGCCTCTGTGAGGGAGCTTAACTATAGCCATCCTGGGCCTGCCCAACAACTCTTCATAGTTCTAAATATCTTTTCAGAACCTTGAAACTTAAGATCATGTTATGTTAAACAATGGATATTCATTAGATATCTGGGTCATTTTCAAATAAGTGAAAACACTGAAACATAAGCATGAGTTTAAAGTTTATGTACTTCATCATTTTATTTTTATATGGTGTTAAAAAAAACTAAATGTTATGCTTATGTTTTAGTGTTCAGGGTCAGTCTGAACAACATAGCAAGATCCTGTCTCAAAAAAAAAAAAAAAAAAAAGAAGGACCGGGGATATAGCTCAGTAGGCACAAGGCCCTGGGTTCAATCCTCCACACCACCAAAGAAAAAAAGAAAAAAAAAATACAAACTTAACTCCAAAAGGTCAGAAATCATTTCTTTTTGATTGAATTTCTCATATAGATTAGCAAATCATAATAAGCTTAATATGTCTTGTTGTGCCCAGCAGCTTGAGACCCCACAAAGACCACCAGAGACCACGATCAATGCAAGCAACAAAGAGTCATTTATTAGTAAGCTCGAGCCTGGTCCTCCGCGCACTCGGTAACTGGTGACGCTAAGAGGCCCTGAGCCCATGTTTAGCAGGGTTTTTATAATGAAAGGCAAGCAGTTTTACAGTGTTCTTTTTAATTGGTTAACATATAAAATTGTATACAAAGCAAGTTATTTTAAGTTCTGGGTCACCCTGACCTCCGAGAGGAGGGTTGTCATTATCTTTAAGTTTGCTTTTTGTGCCAGCAAAGTTTGCTTTTGTGTCAGCCACCTGGCCTTTACAGATAATATAAGAGACGAGACGAAAATTCTTTGCGGCTTTTATGAGGGGTTGAGGGCAGTTTGGGAAGAGCCTCGTATTTACACAGGTGCAAGCTTTTTCTATCTTTTCAGTCTCTTTTGTACATTCAGGGGCCTTTGGAATATCCCAAAGTTAGTTTGAGACCAAAAAGTCTTAATTTCAGAATTGGTCTTTGGGAAGTTTGTCAAAAATATCAAAAGGCCCAAAACAGTAAAGTTGAATCACAAATCATTTTGAAATAAAACCAAAATGACAAAATGATTTCAAAGGCATAAAGCACAAGAAGTTACAGAATCTTTGTTTTCAAGGTCAGAGACCTAACAGGCAAGGGAAAAAAAAATCTCTTATAATTGTTTAAGAGTAGGTTAACACTTTTTAAGAAAACCTTGTTGTTTTAACATACTTTTTCATCCAAGTGTTTTTCACAATAATGCTTAATATCTAGAAAAAAATATATAATTCCATTCTAATTTTAGCCAATTTGATCACACAAAAATTCCTTTGACAACATTTATTCTTCACAAACCTTCCAAATCCTTCCATGACCTTTATTTATTGACTCCATACTTTCCTTCCCTCTCACATTGTAATAACCAGTCCGTATACTTTAAGACAAAACCACTCTCTTTTTCTCTCAACAAAACTTTATCCTTATATTTCCTAACTTATTTTACTACACATGCCTAAATGTCCTCACTTACAGAATTGTTTTCTTCCTTATCTAGTTTTAGTCACCATATATTACTTACAATTTTTTTTGTTTTTGTTTTGCTTTGTTTTGTTTTGAATCATGGTCTCACTAGGTTGCCCAGGCTGGTCTCAAACTCCTAGGCTCAAGTGATCCTCCTCCCTCAGTCTCCCAAGTAAATTGGACTGCAAGTTAGTGCAACTACACCCAGAAGTTACCATATGTTTGTTAGAATTTTAATCTTTGAACCAGCATATTTTAGAATAATATCAATTCATAATTTCTAGAAATATGTTCTTCCTCAACATACAACTTTTCATCTTTATTAACATATCCAAATACATCTAGTTTCTTACACCATATAAAAATGAAATGATGCATAAATAAACTTTAAACTCATGCTTATGTTTTAGTGTTATTTATTTTCATCTTTATTAACTCTTGCCTTGGCTTCCTGTGTAGATACATATGGATATGTTGTCAATATGTATTCCAAAAGTTATTTTAGATTTTTAGAAGTCTGTCTTGATATAACACTACCAGTCACGATTCTGATTGTGTTAAATTATTGTATACTACAGAAATAATAAACTCATATCAGCTCTTTATGTCTTGGTGTCTATAGTTAGATTGGTTTATCTGATGCCTTTCTGAGAGTTCTTTTGCATGCAACTATTTTCTTAAGTGTTGAAACTTCAAGGAGTTTCATGGAAAGGATGAAAAGAATACTGGTAAGTATAGGTTTCTAATAACTTTGGATTAAGAACCTTCCAAAACTTTAATGATGAAACTGTTGGGTTAATGAAATTGCTGGCCAAGATCAGACAGAGCAAAAATTACATAGACTGAAGGAAATGATAAAAAATAATTCTGTTTATTTGCAGCTTTTTAATTTAAACATTGTTGGTTCTTTTTTTAATTGGTTCTTTATAGTTATACATGACACTAGAATTCATTTTGATATAATTGTACAAGCATGGAATATATCTTATTCTAGATAGAACCACATTCTCATGGATGTACATGATGGTGGGATTCACTATGGTGTATTCATTTAAGTACTTTGGAAAATTATTTTGGATTCATTTCACTGTCTTTTCTTTTCCTGTTTCCCTCCCTTCCCTTCATTCCCCTTTGTGCTGGTTCTTTTAATATTTTGTTTTCCAGGTTTAAGAAAACTTTAAAAACCTATTATTTAAAGTAATTTGGTAAAATATATCTTTGTAAAAAAATGGAAACATTTACTTTTCTCCCAATCTGTTTCCTCCAGCACTTAGAAACTGTTAATTAGTATTCTTATTTTTATGGCAATATTGTTATTTGCAATACCAATAACAATTGTTCAATAAAAATCTGTTCTTTTTATAACAGGATGCAATTGGAACTATTGGCTATGACTTGAACATCATATTTGAGAATTCACATTGAATCCCTGGCTTCAAGGTTTCCCAATTCTAGAATGAGTGAGCAAAAATTGTTACTTCCTGACAGGCCCATGAACCTGAAGATATTAAATACTACAAATAAACTCTGAAGTTTGCCTTACCTTGGCCTCCAAGTTTTCAAACATTTAATTTGAGATTCCTTGCCAAATTTTCAGCAAAACAAACTCACAAGGAGCCTATGTGATTATTTTGGCTACGCTTCCTGGCTACCACATGCCTTCTTTTCCAAGAGCAATTTACCTGCAGCCCTGTGTGGTTTAAGTGGACAGGATATGTCACATTCCTCAGCAAACTACTATTATCTACAAGAGAAATGCAGGCCCCAAATAATGTTGATAAGAGGAACCCAAGTCACCTTGAAGGGGGAGACTTTTGTGACCCTTTGAAGACCATATTCTGAAACTCAAGGAGAAAAGGACAATTCTTCCTAACCAAAAAGTTTGTAAGAATTTATAGTTAAGAATCCACTTTGAACCTGACAATATGGGTCAAAATGACGTAGAGTTGTCATGGCAGTGGTGACTTGAAAGTCTGATCTTATCCTGTGGTCAGTCAAGTCAAGAGGTGAATCTGGGCAGGACTCTCTGAAAACTTTGGTATCCCCAATAAAACTGGAGTGCAGGACAGGTACACAGTCCCTCTCCTCTCTGAGAGGACCCATTGTCTCCCTTGAGAGTGTCCCCTTTTTCCTTTTCCAATTTCTTCATTAGGTTGTTGCCTATTACTCTGAGCAACATGTCTGAAATCTTTGACTTGATCACAAGAATTGAGGTTTGAAGAAGGGGACTTTCATGCTACCTCAGTTTCCTGGAAGGTACAAGACCTGTAATACTACCAGATCCCCTGTTACATCACGAGAGTTCTCTCTCTTCTCACTTGAATAAATCCTACTCCATTTACTCTTTCTTTTCATTATTGTCCATTGATTTTAATCTTCAAATTTGTAAGACAAGACCACAGAAGGGTGTTGGTGAGGCCTGCAGCCTGCACAAACCCATTCGGTCAGCATGAGTGGGCGATCCAATTACATCTCAAAAGTCCCAGTTGCAAAATGACATAATTGTTGAAATTGTGCTACTGATTTTTCTTAGAGTTAGCACTCTTCATGTTTGTTTAACCTATTCCTGGAACTCCAGATGGTACAACTGCAACCTCCTAGATAAACAGCGAGGAATATGTGCAATTGCTGATACCACTTCTTGCACACAAATAAATATAGCAAGTCTTGTAACAGAGCAGTTTGGGAAGGCTTTTTTTTTTCTTTAATAAAAGTATTTTCTTGACAGATGACTTTTGTTAAAACTACCTTCTTTTTCCTTTCCAACTGTTTCTTCAAACTAGTCCTCCATTGCTAAAATCCTTGATTTTGGTATTTTAAATTCTAATGAAAGTCCTCTTTAATATTCTTTCCTCTTCTTAGTTTAAAATATATCATTTTTATCTAAAAGGAAGATTCAGATGCAGGTTGCAGGAAGTTCCAGCTCCTTTTGATGTGATAAGGAGACTCTATGGTCTTGGAAGGAAGCAAAACCTGTGGAACTTCTGTCTTTTATTTCCTAATGCACCCTCCCCCACTTTATATTTGTTCTTTTTAGACATATATGACAGTACAGTGTATTTTGACATATTATACATACATGAATTATAACTTACTTTAATTAGGATCCCATTCTGTGGTTGAACATGATGTGGAGTTTCACAGGTAGTATATTCATATATGAACTTAGAAAAGTTATGTCCAATTCATTCTACTGTCTTTCCTATTTCCATTCCCCCTTCCCTTCATTCCCCTTTGTCTAATCCAATGAACTTCTATTCTTCCCTCCCCTTCCTTATTATGTGTTAGTATTCACATATTAGAGAGAACATTCAGTTGAATATTAGAGAGAACATGTCAGTTCCTTGGGTACTGACTTATATCACTTAGCAGGATAGCCTCCAGTTTCATTTATTTACTGACAAATGACATGATTTTATTCTTCTTTATGACTGAGTAATAATCCAGTGTGTATATATGCTACATTTTAAAAAATTCATTTTTCTGTTTCATTCTTAGGTTGATTCCATAGCTTAGTTTTGTGAATTGGACTGCTATAAACATTGATTTGTTTGGATGACTGTAGTATGCTGATTTTAAGTCCTTTGGGTATAAACTGAGGAGTAGGATAACTGGGTCAAATGGTAAGATCTCCCATGTTCTTGGTTAGGCAAAATTATTATTATCAAAATGGCCATACTACCAAAAGTGCTTTAGAGATTTAATGCAATTCCTATTAAAATCCCAATGATGTTCATCACAGAAATAGAAAAATTAGTCATGAAATACATTTGGAAAAATAAGAGGCACAGAATAGCCAAAGCAATCTTTATCAAGAAATGTTGCTGCCTGCAGCAACAATCGTGCGGGGAAGAATCGGAGGTGGACTGGGAATGAACAAATTTATTTTTCTCTGAGGCTGCTTGCTCTCAGAGGTGCCTTTCTTGCTTCTTTGAGGAAGGTGCTTTTTAGAGAAAGGTGTTTCTTTTCAGAGGTTTTTTTTTCAGGGATGCTTCTTCTCAGAAAGGCTACGCTTTCAGAGGTGCTACTTCTTAGAGGTCTGCTGCTTCTTAGAGGAAGAGAATGTCTTATATACACTAAGGCAGCCGATCAGCTTAGGATTAAGTAGCACAATAGGGGCTCACACCAGGGTACCAATTAAGAAAGAATGAGGAACATGTGTTGACCACGAGCTCAGAAGAGACATCAACCAATCAGGCAAAAGGTCATGAGAGATCATGCCATGTTAACACTAATTATACACCACCTCTTGGCTCAACGCCAGCCGCCATCTTAGAGCTACTTCCTCAAACAGCTGTGAACATGTCTCTACAAAGAAAAGTGATGCAGGAGCGTCATAATACCAGACATTAAAATTATACTACAGAGCTGTAGTAACAAAAATGGCATGGTATTGGCACAAAAACAGACATGAAAATCAATGGAACAGAATAGAAGACTCAGAGACATACCCACATAAATACAGTTATCTCATACTAGACAAAGGTGCCATAAACGTACATTGGAGAAAAGATAGCCTCTTCAACAAATGATGCTGGGAAAACTGGAAATGCAAATGTAGTGGAATGAAATTGAACCCCTATCTCTCATCCTGCACAAATCTCAACTAAAAGTGGATCAAGGACGTAGGCATTATGCCAGAGACCCTGCACCTACTAGAAGAAAATATAGGCCCAACTCTCCATCATGTTGGCTTAGGAACCGACTTCCTCAGCAACTCTCTATAGTGTAAGATGTAAAATTGAGAATCAATAAATGGGATGAATTCAAACTTAGGCACAAGAACAGAGGCCCTGCACCTAATAGAAGAAAAAGTAGGCTCAAATCTTCACCATGTTGGCTTGGGTGAAGCCTAAGACTGACTTCCTTAATGAGACTCCTAAAGTACAAGAAGTAAGACAAGAATCAATAAATTGGATGGATTCAAACTAAAAAGCTTTTTCTTTTCTTTTTTTCTTTTTTTAATGTGGGCGTGTTTGCAGTTATGGGGTTGAATACTCCCCTGCTGAGCCTAAATTTACCTTCTTTGGACCTTGAGTGTGTCATTTTATGGTACCAAATGGTGTGAGTTAAGCTCCACAATTTGAGACCTGAGTAAGTAACTTGATCTTGGGGTAATACCAGTTGGCATGGGCTGGGATTCAGAGAACATAAATTCCCAACAATTTTTCTGTCCGGAGAGTGCTCATTTGTTCAGATTTTTGTTGTTGTTGTTGTTAGTGTTCTTGTTGTTTTGTTTTCCTCTTTTTGCAACTGCTTTCTCTTCAGGATGGGTGGTTGAATTTTAGCACCACCTGAGGGTCCTTTGGGCCACATACTAGCTGATTGGACAACTTATAATACTAAGTCTAAGAAGGAGTTAATATATTATTGGAACACAGCATGGATTATGGATGTGATAGATACTGGTGAAAAATGGCAACTTAATTGTTCCTTAAATTATCATACTTTTCTCCAGTTGGAATCATTTTGCCAGAGGTCAGGTAAAATTGGATGAAATTCCTCACATACAAGCCTTCACGCTGTTATGGAATGAAGAGTCTAAGAAGGAGGGAACTAAGCTGATAGCTCAGAGAGAAAGAGAAGACTTTATTCCCCTCCTGGACAGTAAAACTCAGGAACAAAAGGAAGATTAAAGAAATCAGATTTTTGAATGCTCTAATCCATTCCACAGCTCCACTCACGGAGGATGGGGACCACGGGAGCTGTGGGGACCATGGGGGCCACGGCTCCCACACATAGGAAAACGAGGCAGGAAGAGTTTCTCCCTCTAAGACCAGAGAGGGCACTCAGGCCAGAGAGCATTCCACTTCAGAATAGGACAATATCTCCTCAGGCAGTAGCCAGCGAGAGGTTGATATTAGGCTGGTCAATCAAGAGGATATTACTGGACTTATGGTCCATTTTGAACTTCAGATTTGCTAAACTGGACAAGCTCTAATCTATCATATGGAGAAGATCCACAGAGAATGACTGACCTTTTTGTCTGTTATTGCTTCCTACCATCCTACCTGGACAGACAAACAAACTCTTTTAAATATTCTGCTAACTGTAGATGAGAGGAGAGTGATAAAATCAAAGAACAGGTAGGGCATCTCCAGCAGGAAGATGCTGCCCGTATCCCTGATGCTTCAGGTACTGTCCCATAGTGGAACCTGATTGGAATCCAAAGTATGTGGGAACAATGAGTTAATCAGATTGTTATCCACAATACATCTTGGCAGGGTGAGGAAAAGGCACATCTAAGCCAAGAAGTTTAAAGAAAATACAAAAAAAGAAATCCAACACAAAGCAAGTGAGGACCTTCCAGAATTTTTAGAATGAATTTATCAGGCATATGGAAAGTACACGGATGCTGATCCAAAGCCCCAGAGAATAGGAGGGAGGAGGGAGACTAAGATGACCTTTATAGGGCAAAGTACCCCTGATATTTGAAATATAATATCAAAAGCTGTAAGGGCTTTTGGAATGAATTCATCCCAACTGGTGGAAATTGTTTATAAATTATATGGTACAAGAGAGGAAAGATGAAACTGGTTAGTTTTTGTGGCCGAGGTAGGATTGGACATGAGGAGAGGAAGGAAAAAGGGATCTGGAAAATGTGGAAAAAGGAAACCCCCAAGAGAGCACCAATTTTTAAGTGTATACTGTGTTGTTATTACCTATGGTCACCATTATAAGAAATAGCTCTATCTTGAGGTATTTTCTAATACTATTTTTTAAAATTAAATTTTTTTTTATTTTTACAGACTGCATTTTGATTCATTATACACAATTATTTTTGAAATCTTCTTTGATCTGAATAGGTTTGAATAAGTTATTAAATTTCCACATATTTGTGTATTTTCTCACTTGTTTCTATTATTGACTAATCTTTCCATTTCTATATAATCAGAAAAGATTCTTGGAATAATATCAATCTTTTAAAATTTGTTAAAACTTTTTTGTACATAGCATGTGATTTATACTGAAGAATGTTCTGTGTGTAGTTGAGGAGAATGAGTACTCTGTATCAGTTGGATGGATCGTTTTGTATAAGGTTTGGTACATTTGACCAGTATATTATTCAATTTTGCTATTTCTTTATTAATTTTCTTACTGGATGACCTATCCATTATGGGGTATGAGGTATTGAATTCTCTTACTGTTTTTGTATTGCTGTATTTCTGCCTTCAGATTTGCCAGTGTTTGCTTTATGTATCTAGGTGCTTTGATGTTGGGTGCATGTTTACAATATGTCTTCTGGGTGAATTGACCTTTTATTATTATGAAATGCCCTTTGTCTTTTTGACTTAGAGTCTATATTTTGTCTGATGTAAGTGTAACTACTCCTTTTATCTTTTGGTTACTATTTGCATGAAATGTCTATTTCCATCTCTTCATTTTCAGCCTATGTATGTCCTTAAATATAAGATAACTCTTTTGTACATGGTATATAGCTGTACCTTTAAAATAAAGTCCATTCCACCACTTTATGCCTTTTGATTGGAAAGTTTCACCTATTTGCATTTTAAGTAATTATTGATAGGGGTTTTTTTTGTCATTTAAAATTTTCAGTTTTGTAATTCTCATGTTCTCTTCTTGTACTTCTTTGTGGTTTAAGGATTTGTTTTGCATGACATGCTTTCTTTTCTCTTTATCTCTTGTATATATACTGTGCTTCTTTTTATACCATGCTTTTATTTTTGTGATTGTTATGGGACTCACATCAAACATTTTATTTTGACAACAGCTTAACTTCAAGCTGGGCATGGTGGTACATGCTTGAAACCCCAGCTACTCAGGAGGATGAGGCAAGGTGATTGCCTGAGCCTAGAAGTTCAGGATCAGCCTGAGAAACAAACAAATCCAAAAATCTTAACTTTGGTCACATAAACTATGGGCTGTTATTTTTTATTTTTAAAATTTTTTTGTAAGGAACAGCCTAAAAGAAAGTTTATTCAGTGATAACAGAGACAAGTCAGCATTTGCACAGCTGGCTAAGGAAGAAGCATCACTTGTGGTAAGCACCAAGCCAGCTTTAAAGCAAAACTGTAAACCAGACCACTGTGTCTACCATCAGTCCTTTGAGAAGGTCCAGGTATAAGGATGGCCTTTATCTAACAAGCCCTTCCAATGGCCTCTGAGGGCACAATTCAGAGGCTAGCTCTGTATTTAAAATTCAAGTTTTTTTCCTTTTTGTCCACACCATTGAGAACTGTTAATAATTCTGCAAGAGGAGGAAACAAAGAGATTGGTTTTTAAAGTGTTCACTGTTTTATAAGAATCTAACGTATGGACCAGAAAATTAGCATTACTGTTTATAAAGTAGACAATGCCAAATATTAGATTCATAAACTTTGGAGGTCAGTACTTTTGAGTTGAAAGACACTTGGACCATATTAGATTTGAAAGTCTCATGCTACAGACCAAAATGGGGTAGACCAGTTTGCAGTTATCCAAGAAACTAAAGGGTAAAAATATTTTTAAAAACTGTGATAAGATAGGTATACATTAAAATTCTTCTCTATATCAGTGTTTGAAACAACCACAGACCTAGTACTTTTTAAAGATCTGCCCTTCCACACCTGGACCAGAGTTTTCCAAGACATGGGCTGACTGGCTTCATCCCACAGCCGCCCTTGAGCCTGTGAGTGAGTCCCCTGTTCTCCAGTCAGCAATGGGCCCTGAGACCTGGAGAAGAGGATTTGGAGCATCTAACCTTCTACAAGGATCAGGTCTCACGTGACCTGGAAAGCAGCAATGAGGGAACTCAGCTGAATCTTCTCACTGGTGCCAACAGAAAGCCTGTACTCAATGTCTGCCATTTTGGTCAAATGAATGTATTTGAACTGAGGATGGAAAGTGCACTCTGCACAGACAAGTGAATCTGGGTCAGGATGTCATGCAATGCCAAACCCTTCAGGGTTTTCAACTCCATGATACATCTGTAGGCTGTGGTGAAGTCCTGATTCGACATCCAGTACAGAATGTTGGCGAATGTTGAGTGGGTGCCCTGTGCAGGTGTAGACAGTCTCCTTGGTCACCTTCCCAAAGGCCATACTGGTGCTCTGCCAAATATCCAGGGCCCTTCGCATATCTCCGCTGGAGAGAGTAACAGGGCTTTCATTCCATCTTCACTTATATCAGCTTCCTCTTCTTCCACGACATATTCCAGGTGGGGAACCATGAGTTCAGGTATCAGGGGACCAAACTGCAACCTCGTGCACCGAGACTGCAAGTCGGGGATGATCTTCGACAGATGTTGGGGTCTTAAGCCCCCTTGCTCTTCTCGACCAGCGACAAGGGAAGGAGACACTCCCCAACAAGGTCAGACCGGGATAGGTAAGGCCGACTGACCGCCCGCTCCCAACCCTCCCGGTGGAGGACAATCAGACGCGACAGGGAGACCCGTCACAGCAGGAACTCGTTTATTGAGGAAGTCACACAGCTTTTATGTAGGGTGGGGGCTAGGCGGGAACCAATCAGTTTAAAGGTCAGCAAGACAGGGGGTTTCATGCAGGCAAGAGTCCCATTGGACTATATGGCAAGCAAGCTGATCACGTTCACGGCACTGTTGTTAACCAATCCCTGACGGTGGTCCGGTTTATCGTCATTAACTATTAAAACCGCCTTTGAGGCCTTGATCCTGCTCACTCACCAGGAAGTAAGGAGTCAGCCTGAGTTAGTTAAAGTGTCATTAGTCCCAACACATCCCCTTTTTTGTTTTATATTAAGGGTGTATCTGTCTTAGGTTGCCCCTGGGAGGGTCTTACCCATCAGGGAACATTACCCTAGCAGTTTGGGGGTCCGCCTTACTCAAAGGTGTGCCTGTCTTAGGTTGTCCACGGCAGAGCAACATCCTTACCCGTCATTGGACAATGAGGCTCTAGCCCTCATTTCCTGTCTTAGGTCGGTATGAGCTCCCCATGAATCTTACCCGTCATTGACTACCACCTTAGCACTTCAGGTGGGCCCCTCAGGAGGAGCAAGACTTAAGGGAGAGACACTTAGACCCCAGTGTCCTGATATGAGTGATCCATGATCCTATAGGGCTCCCAATCATCATTATGAAGGGTGGTATAATGCTGTAGGACCACCATGAGCTGCACAGACTTAGCCTGGCTTTTCAGTAAATGGATAAGCTTATTGATTATGCAAGGCCCAAAGGTGAACACAAGGATAATGGTGATTAGCAGTCCCCTAAGCGGGAGGAGGTAGGGGAGCCACCCATGTAACCCAGTCCAGAGGAAATTAGAGTGGAGCTCACTCCTACGATGTTCCAGATCTTCTTGTAGGTTTTTGATTTTATCTCGTACAATGCCAGAGCGGTTGGCGTAGAAACAGCACTTCTCACCAAGGAACAGGCAAAGCCTTCCTTCCTTCGCCATTAGCAGATCCAAACCACAACGATTTTGCAGGACAACAGCGGCCAAGGAATCAAGTTGAGCCTGTAGATCTAAGATGGTAGAGCTGCAAAGTGCAATGTTAGGAGCTCTGTGTAGCTCTCAAGGAAGTCCACTGTCCAAAGTCATGAGGTCAGAGACCCCAATCTTAATCACTGTTGTCCCATTTTTGCTACTGCGCATTACACTCTTTTTAAATGTCATTTTAAGCAGTTTACATATATTGACTTCTGAGTCTATATGAACATTAGTTAACACAATTTAACATTATATCTAAAACATGAATTAAAGAAATGCTGAGAGAGCTTTTAACTTTCCTTTTGTGTGGCAAAATGTTTTATGTTTCACAATATTAACCTTTAAACAAATCAGGCTCTAACCTTTAGAAACACATTTACACTTAAAATTTTCTCAGTGTAATAAGTAACAAATTTTACATATACCCTATCCTGTAATAGAACATTAAATGATAGAAATAAATCCCCAATAAAATTTACTCTATATAAGTTTAAAATTAACATTACAGACAAGTTTAATCTGGAGAATAGCAGCTTGATAAATTTCCTGCTTTAAAAACTTGTATACCTGGAAAATATGAACACATTTAATATACAAAGAGTAGTACAATACTCTAACAGTTTAACCATAATTGTATACCCCAATGTTTCTGAATTTAGATAAATTACTCTATTTTAACAAGATTAAATATTTTGTTATTTATAGTACTCTAATTGAAACAGTTGAAACTTTTGCTACCCTTCGTATATAGAATTGTATCTGTTAGGACATAACTCTTAGTAACCTTGTTTTTAGTTTAGTGATGACACAAAACAATTTTCTCTACAAACACATTTGAGTAATCCCATGCATGTCAATTCTAATTCACTTATTTTCTTAAAAAAAAAAACCAAGATATTAGACAAGTGTCCTGAACAGTATTTGCCAGCTTTTTCTTGTTGGAGGAAAGTCCTAGAAAAATTGATGTTAGACATTTTATAAACATCAACATTATATTAGTTTGACCACCTAGAGACTTGCAAGTTATTTTCAAGACATTTTACTTCTATTAGTTTACCCAATTTAAATTGAACCTCTTTAAATCACGTGAATTAAAAATATTTGGATCCATTTTTAAATTTTAATTTTAGGAGCGCTCAGTTTTGGTACAAACAAAACATGACATCAGACAGCATGACATACACATAACACAAAATCAAAGGCCTTGAAACTTTATAGGTGAATCTCCATTGCAATGTAACAGATGTTCAAAAACTCTAGTTGAATAAAAAAATAGAACTGATCAAAAAAGTCATGAGCTCAAAAAAAAAAAAATGTAGAATTCAAAAAAAAACAAGAGTCCTGGAAAAATGATACGGCTGTTAATTACTTTAGGAAGGACCATAAAATTTACTTTTGCTGGAGTTCAGGTAAGACTTTTTGCTCTTTTTTTTTTCTTTTCTTTTCTTTTTTTTTCCTTGGGTTTGAAACCGGTCTCCTACTGAGCCTTCAGGCTTTCTCTATTTACATTTCAATGTAAGCCTTGACTGAGATCTGGATCTGAAAGGGGCTAAAATGTTCCAGCAGAAACTTGAGGCCTAGGGCATTTTAACCCTCATTCCTGGTTAGTAATCAATTCAGGTTTGGATGCAGAAAATTGTGAAATAATTATCTCCCAATACTTGTGGGGACTGGGGCTGCTATATCATACTCCTTACTAGGACATGCCACTGACGGTTGGGCTGGTTACTCCCTCCACACCGGTATATGTGGGACCTTGTGGCAGGAGGACTAGGTGGGCTGGGTTGGGGAATGGAAGCAGAAACAGCTGAGTCGAAGTTGGAGGAGGAGGAGGAATTTTAAAATACTTGCAGTAAACATACCTCAAGAGGGTGTGCTCTTGGGTGAATTATATTGTTCTGGTTGATGGTATTTGAGGTTGCTGGTGGGCACCCAGATAGGGTTTGGTTCTCCAATTGGGAATACACATCCAAAACCTCTGCCAGTACTTATTAGTGGATCAGGACCACGCCAGCATTCAGTTAATGGATCTTTCCATTCAACTTCAACTTTCAGGTAAGGCACCTGATTGGCCCAGTGTTGTTGGAAGGCAGTTAAAGGCTGATTTTTTGAGAAATTTAAAATATTTAATGTAAGCATTGGTGTTCTTAATTGATCATGGGAGTTATTTTCCCCTTTTTGTTTTATTAGTTGATTTTTTAAAGTTTTATTATGTCTTTCAATTATGGCTTGTCCTTTTGGATTATATGGGATTCCTGTAGTGTGTTTAATATGTCAATTGTTGAAAAATTCTTGTAATGATTTACTTGTAAAACAGGGTCCATTATCCATTTTGATTTGTTGAGGCAAGCCTAAAATGGCAAAACATTGTAAGAAATGGCTTTCAGCGTGCTTGGCCTTTTCACCAGAGTGAGCAGTGGCCCAGCAGGCATGGGAGTAAGTATCAATAGACATGAATATATATTTTAATTTTTCAAATGGTGCATAATGAGTTACATCAGTTTGCAGATAATGTTAGGTTTTAGACCTCTGGGGTTTACCCCAGGGGATTGGAGAGGTGGAACCTGTAAGAAAGGTAGGCAAGATTTGCAGGTTCTTACAATCTTTTTTAAGTCCTTTGTGGGGACCAAAGGAAACTTATGATGTAACCCTCTCCAATTTAAATGGGTCAGGTCATGAAGGCCTTGGGCTAGTTGTAAGTCCTGTTGAGGTTGGGCCGTAGCTATTGAGGTCCCTGATGCGGCTAACTGGTTGGCCATAGCATTGCCTTGTGCAAGGGAGCCGGGTAGATTTTGATGTCCTCTTAGATGCTGTAAGAATATGGGTTCAGCATGTTCATTTAACAAGGACCATACCTAGATCATCAAGGGGGTAATAGGATTTTTATCTAACTTGATATATGAAGAGACCAATGTAGGTTGCAGGTTTACCACATATAGGCTGTCTGAGAAAAGATTCATGGGTTCTTGTACTTGAGTTAGGGCCATAGCAATTGCATATAACTCCTTAAATTGTGCTGACCCAATAACTGGTTCAAAATGGGTAATTACTTCCTGTTTCACTAATCTGGGAGGCGGGGGTAAATTACAACAGCAGATCCCTCTTTTCCTCCATCTGTGAATACATATACAGCTTTAGGGAGGGATTTAGTGGAAAAAAGTATAGGGGTGCCCATTTTAGTTTGAAAATGAGGACACCCATTTGGTTGACCCATAATGGCAATCAATCTTCCCTAAGAAACCCTCCAATACACAGGATACTCTATTGTTATTCCTTTGAACCCATTCAAAATCTGACAGACGATAGGGCACTGTCAAAACATTAGGCTCTTTTCCATAGTGCCTAAGGGCAGTATCCCTGCCTTTAATTATAAGATTAACCACTTGGTCTAGGTGATCGTAGACCCTAGGAGCCGCCCCTATGACTATGTGTATCCATTGAAGGGGCTCTGCCCACTGAGTTATGGCTGCAGTGGACAGCTGAGAACTGGGGAGAATCCAGAGGCTAGGGGTCTTCAGGGCGGTATGGAGACAACCGGGTAGAGTTAAGGGTTGCTTGTATATTTTGGAGTATATGTTGATGGTCTTGAGTTAGGGTAATAATGTTTGTTGGATCTTTGTCCTATAGCAGGTCAAAGAGAGGGAGAATGTCCTCCATAGAGATAGGAAGCCATGACCTCAACCAATTAAATTCCCCTAATAATTTTTGTAAATCAACCAAGGAATAGGAAGATTGGAGGAGTAATTGTGGTTTAAGGGGACAAACAGAATCCAATTTATGCTCAGTTCCCAGTATCTTGAAGGGAGGGACGGTTTGGACCTTATCATTAGATATATGTAGTTCTCCTCTCTCCAGAAGGCCTTGGAGTTCTTTGTATGCTGAGCTTAGTTGTAGGGCATTAGTGGCTCTTATAATAATGTCATCCATGTAAATATACAAAGTAATTTGTGGCCTTTTTCATAGGGGTTGAAGGAGCTCAGAAACAAAATGTTGACAAAATGCAGGGCTATTTGCCATGCCTTGAGGTAGAACCACCCATTCATAACGTTCATCTGGTCCTTGGTAATTGGTAGAGGGCGCTGAGAAAGCAAACTTCTCACAATCGTCTGGGTGGAGTGGTATTGAGAAGAAACAATCTTTGTTATCAATAACAAGAAGTAAGAGATCTCTTGGGATAGAGGGGATCCAGGGAAGACCCCTTAAAGGGGTTCCCACTGGAACCATACAACTATTAATTTTCCTGAGATCCTGAAGCATTCTCCATTTTCCTGATGTTTTTTGGATGACAAAAACTGGACTATTCCAGGGGCTTAGAGATGGTCTGATATGACTTAAGGTTAGTTGTTTTTGTACAATATTTCTTAAATGTTGAAGTTTATTTTGGGATAATGGCCACTGTTCCACCCATATTGGGGGACCTGGGAGCCATTGAATGGCTGGCGTTATTGGAACAGTGGCCCTTAGGATTGGGGGTGAGGCTTTACCCGGGGAGCTGGGACCTTCTGCCTAGATGCCTCAAAAAGAGGGTCTCCTCTGTAATTGCTAAAAGGGCCAGATAGATTAAATTGTTGTTCATATTCCTCTTGCTCAAGGAGGTCATCATACACTGCCTTGTGATCAGTTGTTATACAGACCTCTGCTTCCCCTAAGATATCCTGTCCTAGTAAATTTGCAGTAAGACCTGAGGCCACGAGGGGGCGCACGTCTCCCTGGGCACCGTCCACATCCTGCCATTTGAGCCAATCTTTGGTCTCTTCTGATTTAGTATTACCTTCTACCCCAAGCAACTGGGGGCCAGGAATCAACCTCCATTGAGGTGGAACTTCCTCCTTTCTTAACACAGTCCTATCTGCTCCAGTGTCGATGAGACAGCAGAATTTCTTTCCTGCTATAAAAATGTCCATTTTTGGCCTGACCCCGGGGACAATGGGAACAGTCCAATGTGCCTTAGGGGGTCTATTGGGGGAGAAACCTCCTTTGTGTGACAGGGCTGGAGGGTGTCCCCTGATTAGTTTAAAGTTTTCCCCTCAATGTCGAATTTAGATTTGCAATCCTTCTGTCAATGGAATCCCTTTCTGCATCTTGGGCAAGGCATTTTGGGGGTGGCCAGCCTTTGAGCTGAACTGGCCGGACTTTGAACTGAACCCCTAGAGCGTCTGGACAGAGCCTCAGAACACACCCGACCAGTGGGGCAATCCCTTTTGAAGTGGCCTGGTTGCCCGCAGCCATAACATACTCCTTTGCCCTTAGCCGCAACTGGTGACAAGGCTGCCATGAGAGCCTCAGCAAGTGAGGCAGTTTGGGCCTGTAGGGCTGCGACCAAGGATTGAGACTGATGCACTTGCGTGCCAATATCTTTGGTAGCCACTATCCACCTTCCCATGGAGCAATCTTTCATCCCTGCACAGGCCAATTTGTGATTGGTAGTCATTCCTTCCCAAACTAACATTTTAACAAATTGATCTCTTAGGGGCCCCGGAGGAAATTTTCTCTGAAGGCTTCTTTCTACCCTTTCAATGAAGGTTGCTAGGTCCTCAGTTGCCTTCTGGGTAATTCCTGCGATGGGGGTTCTGAGGGGTCCTCCTCTAGCTTTTTCCATGCCGCTAACCCTAGGGCTCTTACTTGTTCTTGACATGGGGCCGGGATGGCAGCCTGTAAGAGGCCAGTAGAGAATTGGTCACTGGACCCCGAGAGCATCCCATAAGTAACTGGGACAGGAGGGTTAGCGGACTGGTTCGGTTCAGCCTGAGCATGACATTCTTCATTAAAAAAGGCACACCACTTTAGATATAAAGGACCAGGAAGGACAGCTTTAGTTAGGTTCTTCCAATCCTGAGTGGTGCACTGCTGGTGGGCGAGGCCCTGGAGGATGGTTTCAGCCCAAGGGGAATTGGGCCCATCCTCTGAAACAGCTTTCTTTAGTTCCTTTAAATCTTGTGCCTCCCATGGGTACCATATAGCAGGCCGGTTACCCCCTGGGTTAGCATTTACTGGGAAGGCCATACAGGGAGGCGGGAGCGTAGAGTCATTACGTTCTCCCCCAGTATCATAAAATGGCCACAGGGAAGATTTCCCGCCATCAGGACAAGATGGTGGCAATGAGCCTCCCCGGGGCGGTAGTGGGCCTTCCCTATGTGTAGAGACTGGCTGCCCTCGTGTTTCCTCAACCTCAGGAGGAGCAGATGGAGATGGATTGGGTTCCTCATTAAAGGTCTCCCAACGTTGTTTACTATGTGGCAAGTTTCTGGAAGGAGATGCAACAGGAGGAGCCGGCGGGGAGCCCCCTTTGGAAGGTCCTGGAGAGAAGAAGGCCTTAAGGGCAGATAATGTAGGGTAGACTCCCAATGGGGGACCCTCCCCTAAACTGATTTCCCTCTTCCTAACAAGTTGTTCTACACGATCCCATGTGGACCAGTCAAAAAGATTAGCGGCAGGAAGCCAAGGAGCCACCCGAGTAAAGGTGTCCCAGGCTTTTTCCGCCTGTGTATCAGACCACTCAAGGCCCCCACTCTTCAGCATGAGTCTAAGAGCTGAGAGTGCAGGGTCACCATGTGTGGTGTGTGTTTGCCCCATCTTTTCAGGGACGCCTTACCTCAGAACTCGCTTGGCCCGATCTGCCGGTACTTTCGGTTTCGAAACTGCCTCTTCACTTTGGCTGCGGATCAGCCTTGAGGGGCTCGACGTTGGGCGCCAGATGTCGGGGTTTTAGGCCCCCTTGCTCTTCTCGACCAGTGACAAGGGAAGGGGACACTCCCCAACAAGGTCAGACCGGGATAGGTAGGGCCAACTGACCTCCCGCTCCCAGCTCTCCCGGTGGAGGACAATCAGACTTGTCAGGGAGACCTGTCACAGCAGGAACTCATTTGTGAGGAAGTCACTCAGCTTTTATGTAGGGTGGGGGCTAGGCGGGAACCAATCAGTTTAAAGGTCAGCAAGGCAGGGGGGGTTCATGCAGGCAAGAGTCCCATTGGACTATGTGGCAAGCACGAGCTGATCACGTTCACCGCACTGTTGTTTTCTAATCTCTGACGGTGGTCTGGTTTATCGTCTTTAACTATTAAAACCGCCTTGATCCTGCTCACTCACCAGGAAGTAAGGAGTCAGCCTGTGTTAAAGTGTCATTAGTCCCAACAGACAGATAGTTACAGATGAGGCAAAATCGGGTATTCTCAGTGAATTTCTCAATCACTTTTCTCAGGGCATCCTGGGCGTCTTGAGTCATGGCGTCAGCTTCATCCAAGATGACTAGACGAAGCCCTTTCTTAAATATTGTTCTTGTGCTGGCAAAGCTCAGGATTGGTCCCTGAACAATATCTGTTCCTCAGTCATCTGAAGCATTCAGCTCCAGGACCATTGTACAGCTGTTTAGCACAGGTTACAATGGTGGATGTCTTCTCTGTGCCTGGAGGGCAAAGCAGGTGTGGCAGTCGGTCTTCACTGATAGATTTCTGAATGGTACTCAGATGTCCTGATGAGAAGTGAGATCCCTCAGTGTTTGTGGCCAGTATTTTTCAGCCCAGAGCAGTTTCTTGATCCTAGTCCCCAGGGGCTCCTTGGAGGGGAGGCTTAGGGACCCAGTCGCCGCAATTGTCGGATCCGCATAAGACCTCCAGCCGCCGCCTGGACTGTTATTTTGTATGTATGTATGTATGTAAGTACGTAGGTATTTAGTGGTTCTGGGGAGAGAACTTAGGCCTTGCACATGCTAGCCAAGTACACTGCCCCTAAGCTATATCTCCAGTTCTTTTCCACTAATTTATATGTTTAATATTTTTAAAACATGCTTTGTATTTTCAGCTAATTAATTTTGCCCTTCCTTTGTTCATTTCTAAATATTTATTTTTGGATGTTGTTGAAAATGGGATTATTGTCTCAATTTCTTTGCAAGTGTATAGAAACACAATTGATTTTTATATAGTGATTATATATCTTCCAACTTTTCCCACAAGATTATTAGTTCTAATAGTTTTTAAAGTGAGTTCATTTGGATTATCTGTATGCACAAACATTTCATGTTATATAGAAATAGTTTTACTTCTTCCTTTCCGGTCCAGAGTCTTTTATTTCACTTTCTTGCCTAATTGCACTGTATAGAACTTTCACGCAGTTTTGAATAAAAGGAACAAAAGTATCTAACTCTGTCTTGCTCCTCACCTTAGGGGAAAGCATAGTCTTTTACTATTAAGTGTAGTGTTAACTCTGGATTTTTCATAGATAAACTTTTCAGTTTGAGGAAATTCCCTTACATTCTTCATTTGTTGAGAGTTATTTTTAAAAATTGTTTATTTGTTCTAATTAGTTACACGTAACATTAGAATGCATTTTGACACATCATGCATAAATGGAGGATAACTTTTCATTCTTCTGGTTGTACATGATGTAGAGTTACACAGGTCATGTAATCATATATGCACATAGGGTAATAATGTCTGATTCATTCTACTGTCATTCCTAACCCCATACCCCCTCCCCTCCCTTCACTCCCCTCTGTCTAGTCCAAAGTATGTCTAATCTCCCTGCTCCTTATTATGAATTGGCATCTGCATATCAGAAAACATTTGGTCTTTGATTCTTTGGGATTGGCTTATTTTGCTTAGCATAATACTCTCCAGCTTCATACATTTACTGGCAAATGCCATTATTTCATTCTTCTTTAAGGCTGAGTAATATTTCATTGTGTATATATGCCACATTTTCTTTATCCATTCATCTGTTGAAGGGCATCTAGGTTGGTTCCACAATCAAGCTATTGTGAATTGAGCTGCTATAAATGTTGATGTGACTACATCACTGCAGTATGCTGATTTTAAGTCCTTTGGGTATAAACTGAGGAACAGTATGACTGGGTCAAATGGTGATTCCATTCCAAGTTTTCTGAGGAATCTCCATATTGCTTTCCATAATGGTTGCACCAATTTGCAGTCCCACCAGCAATGCATGAGTATACCTTTTTCCCCACATCCTCACCAACATTTATTGTTACTTGCATCCTTGATCATTGCCATTCTGACTGGAGTGAGATGAAATCTTAGAGTAGTTTTGATTTGCATTTCTCTAATTGCTAGAGATGTCAAACATTTTTTCATATTTTTTGAGGATTTGCATTTCTTCTTCTGTGAAGTGCCTGTTCAGTTCCTTTGCCTATTTATTGATTGGGTTATTTATTATTTTGGTGTTAAGTTTTTTGAGTTCTTAAATATCCTGGAGATAAATGCTGTATCTGATGTGCATGTGGTAAAGATTTTCTCCTATTCTATAGGCTCTCTCTTCACGTTCTTGACTATTTCCTTTGCTGTGAAGAAGCTTTTTAGTTTGCATCCATCCCATTTATTGATTCTTGATTTTATTTCTTGTGCATTAAGAGTCTTGTTGAGGAAGTCAGTTCCTAAGCCCACGTGGTGGAGATTTGGCTCTACTTTTTCTTCTAATGTTAGGTATAGTGTCTCTGGTCTAGTGCTTAAGTTCTTGATCCACTTTGAGTTGAGTTTTGTGTAGGGTGGGTGATAGTGGTTTAATTTCATTTTGCTACATATGGATTTCCAGTTTTCCCAGCACCATTTGTTGAATAGGTTATCTTTTCTCCAATGCATGTTTTGGTGCCTTTGTTAAGAGATAACTGTATTTATGTGGGTTTGTCTCTGTGCTTTCCATTCTGTATCATTGGTCTATGTATCTGTTTTTCGTGCCAATACTATGCCATTTTTGTTACTATGGCTCTGGAGTATAATTTAATGTCTGGTATTGTGATGCCTACTGTTTCATTTTTCTTGCTAACACTTGTTTGGCTATTCTGGGTCTCTTATTTTTCCAAATGAATTTCATGATTGCCGTTTCTATTTCTATGAAGAGTTTCATTTGGATTTTAATGGAAATTGCATTAAATCTGTATAACACTTTTGGTAGTATGGCCATTTTGACAATGTTAATTCTGTCTACCCAACCAAGATTATGGGCAATCTTTCCATCTTCTAGGTCTTCTTCAATTTCTTTCTTTAGTGTTCTGTAGTTCTCATTGTAGAGGTCTTTCACCTCTTTTGTTAGGTTGATTCCCAAGTATTGTTTTTGAGACTGTCATCAGTGGGGTAGTTTTCCTAATTTCTCATTCAGAGAATTCATCACTGATGTGTAGGAATGCATTTGATTTATGGGTGTTAATTTTATTTATATCCTTCTACGCTGCTGAATTCATTTATGAGTTCTAGAAGTTTTATGGTGGAATATGTTGTATCTTCTAAATATAGAATCATGTCATCAGCAAATAGTTTGAATTCTTCTTATTCTATTTGTATTCATTTAATTTCTTCTGTCTAATTGCTCTGGCTAGAGTTTCAAGGACAATGTTGAATAAAAGTGGTGAAAGAGGGCATCCTTGTCTTTTTCCAGTTCTTAGAGGGGATGCTTTCAATTTTTCTCCATTTAGAATGATGTTGGCCTTGGGCTTAGCATATGTAGCTTTTACAATGTTGAGGTATGCTCCTACTATCCCTAGTTTTTCTAATGTTTTGAACACGAAATGCTATTGCATTTTGTCAAATGCTTTTCTGCATCTATTGAGATGATCATATGATTCTTGTCTTTTAAGTCTATAGATGTGATGAATTACATTTACTGATTTTGTTGAACAACTGTTTCATCCCTGGGATGAACCCCACTTGATTGTGGTGCATTATCTTTTTAATATGTTTTTGTATGTGATTTGCCAGAATTTTATTGAGAATTTTTGCATCTATGTTCATCAGGGATATTGATCTGAAGTTTTCTTTCCTTAATGTCTTTAATTGTTTTTGGTATGAGGGTGATGCTAACTTCATAGAATGAGTTTGGGAGGATTCCCTCCTTTTCTATTTCATGGTATAGTTGGAGAAGTACTGGTGTTAATTCTTGTTTGAAGGTCTTACAGAACTCAATTGAGAATATATCTGATCCTGGCTTTTCTAAGTTGGTAGGCTTTTGATGGCATCTTCTATTTCATTGCTTGAGATTCATCTGTTCAAGTTGTGTATGTCCTCCTAGTTCAGTTTGGATAGGTCATATGTCTCTAGAAATTTGTTGATGTCTTCAAGATTTTCTATTTTATTGGAGTATAATTTTTCAAAATAGTTTCTGATTTTATTCTGCTTTTCAGTAGTGTCTGTCGTGATATTTCCTTTTTCATGATGAATTTTAGAATTTGAGTTTTCTCTCTTTTTCTCTTTGTTAGCATGCCTAAGAGTTGATCAATTTTATTTATTTTTTCAAACAAACTTTTTGTTCTGTCAATTTTTGAATAATTTCTTTTGTTTCAATTTCATCTATTAAGCTCTGATTTTAATTATTTCTTTGTCTTCTACTTCTCTTAGTGTTGATTTCTTTCTAGGACTTTGAGATGTAATGTTAGGTCATTTATTTGTTGACTTCTAAATCTTTTAATGAATTAGCTCAATGCAATGAACTTTTCTCTTAGTACCACCTTCATAGTGTCCCAGAGATTTTGATAGTTGTATTGAGTATACTCATTTACCTCTAAGTATTTTTTAAATTTGGTCCCTGTTTCTTCTTCTATTTATTCATCATTCAGTAGCATATTATTTAGTCTCCAGGTGTTGGAGTAGCTGCTACTTTTTATTCTGTTGTTGATTTCTAATTTCATTCCATCGTGATCTGATAGAATACAGGGTATTATCTTTATTTTTTATATTTGCTAAGAGTTGTTTTGTGGCAAAAGATATGGTCTGTTATTAGAGAAGGATTCATGTGCTGCTGAGAAAAAAGCGTATTTGCTCATTTTGGATGAACTATTCTATGTATGTCTGTTAAGTCTAAATTATTGATTATATTATTTAGTTCTATAGTTTATTTGTTTAGTTTTGGTTTGGAATATCTGTCCAGTGGTGAGAGAAGTGTGTTAAAGTCACTTAGTATTATTGTGTTGTGGTCTATTTGATTCTTGAAATTGAGAAGGTTTTGTTTGATATATGTAGATGCTCCATTGCTTGGGGCATAAATATTTATGATTGTTATGTCTTGTTGATGTATAATTCCCTTAATCAGTATGAAATGTCCTTCTTTGTCCCTTCTGATTAACTTTGGACTGATACGAGAATGGATATTCTTGTTTATGCAATCCATGTGAGTGATACTCTTTTTTCCCCAAGCTTTCACCTTCAGTCTTCTATTTCATTACTTTGAATGTCTTTGTCAATGAGGTGAGTTTCTTGGAGACAGCATGTTGTTGGGTCTTGTTTTTAAATCCAATCTGCCAGTCTGTTTCTTTTGACTGGTGCGTTTAAGCCATTAATGTTCAAGATTATTTTTAAGATATGATTTGAATTCCTGGCCATTTTGGTTTATTTCTAATTTTTAATTTGAATTAGTTTCTACTTTGACTATTCCTTTAGTGACATTCCTCTCTTTGCTGATTTTTACTTTTTTTAAAATTTCATCTTCATGGAATATTTTGCTGAGAATATTCTGAAGTACAGGCTTAATCTGAAGCTTAATTTGCTGAATATAGCATTCTTGGTTTGTACCCATTTTCTTTCAGAGCTTGGTATATGTTATTCCACAACCTCCTAGCTCTGAGGGTCTGAGTTGAGAAATCAGCTGACATCTGAAATAATTTTTCTGTATGTGTAATCTGATATTTTTCTTTCATGGTCTTTAAAATTCTATCCTTATTCTGTATGCTAGTCATTTTTGCTATAATGTGCCTTGTAATTGTGTACATTATGTGTCCTGTAAGCCTCTTATATTTGATTTTCCATCCATTCTTTATATTTGGGAATTTTCTGATAGCATTTCTTTGAGTAGATTGTGCATGCATTTGGTTTGTATCTCCATGCCTTCATCTATCTTGATAAATCTTAAATTTGGTCTTTTGAGGTTATCCCATAATTTTTGAAAGTTCTGTTCATGGTTTCTTAATGTCTTCTCTCCCTGGTCAATTCTATTTTCAAGGTTATATGTTTTGTCTTTATTGCCTGAGGTTCTACCTTCCAAGTGGTCTAGTCTGTTGGTGATGCTTTGTATTGAATTTTTAATTTGCTTTGTTTCCTTCATTTGAGGATTTCTCCTTTCCCCCCCGCCCGAATCTCTGATTCTTTATTGAAGTGATCTTTCACTCCCTGTATTTTCTCTTTGATTTCACTCCTTATTCCACCCTTTATTTCACAGATCAGTTTAACTATGTACATTCTAAACTCCTTTGGATTGGATTATCTTGGTTTGCTTCAGGCCATTTTTTCCCTTGCTTTTTCATGTTATTTGTGTGTCTACCCATCTAAGAGTATGAATCTGAAGCAGTAGAGTTTCTACCCTGTGGTCTTATAGTGTCCCTGAAGGTTTCTGGTATCTCACTGTTCAGGGAGAGAAAAATAATGACAATCAATGCAAACCATTTACAGCATTAAGCCAAATAGTTCCTTCTATGATGTCTACAATGTTAATTATCACAATAAACATAAATGACATTATCAATTATTTCCTACAATAAAAACTGCAAGTTTGCAAAAGAGTTTACAAATTCAAATGGTGGACAGGGAGAGAACAGAAGTGCTGTAGGTTGTAATGATTATGAGTGAGGAGGAGAGAAGTCATAAGTAAAAGATTGAAGAAAGAATGAAAGAGAAAACAATAAAGATTGGTTGTTAGCAGAAGAAAAGAGATAATCAAGGGATGCAGGAAGGAGAAAAAATATACATAAAGTAAAATTTTTAAAAATAAAAATAAAAGAATACAAAACAAAACTAAAATATACTGATCTAACATCTTAGTTTACAAAAACTAATCCATGTAAAGTAACTGGCTTAAAAATGCTAGAAATGAGAAGAAATATGAAACTGTATAAATTTCCATGTACCATCAAGGTCACAATTAAATGGAGAAAAAGAATTTAAAAAAAAAAGAAAATATATCTTGATTAAAAGTTAAGGAATTCTTCTGTTGGAGTTCAAAAGATTCTCGGCTTCTTTTCTCAGAAGTTTTAGGTGGGGTCATCTGGAGCATGATGCTCCACCCTCTGGATGGCTGGAGTGAGAGGGTAATCCTGTAAGGGGAATTCCTGGAGGCTGGGTTTAGACTCAGGTGGGTTCAGGCTCTTTGCTGACTGCCAATTGGTCTGGAGATTTTAAATCAGTGCACCTTCAGTGCACCTTTGCTAGTCCATGCTGGAAGACTATACCCCAGGGACCTCTCCTGGGTTCCACTCATGTAGTGGGAGTCAATTCTTAGTCCCCTACAGCATATGCGGACCCCACATTTCCTGGTTTCATTGAATTTCCTACCAAAATGATTTTCATGTAATGTAGTTTTTAGCTAAAAGTAGTTCCAAAGATCCATTTCTTTTTTATCCTTGTGTCTGTAATATTGTTAAATATTGAGTGGCAATTTTTTTTTGCCCAAATTCTGCCAATTATCCTTCTTTCATTTCATTGTTTTCAGTTGCCAGAATTAGCACACCCAGACTGTACCCAATTTGGGACACAATGACCCTAGTGATCAATGTGGCATATACCTATTCAAGCAGAGGAAATGAAACAGAGAAAGGGAATGTCTTAGGTTCTCTGCCCATGGAAGAACAGCATACTAAAGATAAATGAAATATATTAATTTTTGTTGGCAAAAGACTGTTAGGCAGCTTTACCACGTTTGAAGCAATCACCCCCCTGCCAGCCCGACTAGGAAAATCTGACCCAATGCATATCAAGCTCAAACTCAAAACAATTAGCCATCTCTCTTCCCAGTACTTGCCCAAGAAGGCAGACCATCAGTTTAGTTCTTTATGAGACAAGTCAACTGAGTGACATATGGAACTGTGGGAAGCATACCATATTATAAATGGGGTTTTAATAAATATAAGCTGAATTGAGACCCATATAAAATAAAACAAATTTAAAGTGAGATTGTTAGCATGGCTAGGAGATAATTTTTAAAAAAATTAATAATCAGTTCATTTCTTCTCTTCAAGACTTAGGCAGAAATGAGGACATCAATTTCAAAATCATTAATTTTATTAGAATAGTTTCATTAAAATTCTAGAAGTACACTCTTTCAAATTTTGCTCTTTATGTATTGCAAGTAAATAATCAGAGGTGAAGAAGCACAAAGTAGCATTACTAAGGATGCTCATACTTCCTCTTCATCATCTGGGGTCTCAAAACAAGAGGACACAGCGGATGCTGAAACACAAAGCATTAAAATATTGAAATGACCAACTTGCCTGCACAAATACAGGTAGTAAAAACTAGTTATAAGATGTGTATTCAAAGAGAGATGTCCACTTGCCCCCACTTCTTATCTCTATATTTATTTTCTCCCCTCCCCCTAAAGACATAAGAAAGCGTCTCTGGAATTAAGTTCAGTGGGTGACTGGCAATCATGGGATCTGATTTTAGTAATGAGAAGCGGAGACAATAAGTCAAGAGAGGACTTTGAATAGTCATCTCCTTTGAACCCACAGTTGCAGGGTTCACTTCACTCTGTGATTTCCAAGTCTAACCATATGATATTGCTATGCAGTCTTTAGCTGGCTACTTGTTGGTCTGGTGGGAAACGGAGGATTCCCATGGCCCCTTTCCATTTTCTAATCATGAATGACTGCATGAGGACAATCATTGTCATGAGGACAATTCACATGTCAGCGTCTTTCTTTTGGTCCTTATCTCCTGTTGGTCTTCATCTCCTGTGGTATTATGTCCTTACTTTATTAACTGTCAAAATGTTTTCTCTGTCAGGAAGAACAATATACATTATACATTGTATACAATATACATTATACATTGTACATTAGATTTCCTAGATGTGTGCAGTATTCTTTTGTTTTGTTTTGTTTTTGTGGTGCTGGGAATTGATACCAGGGCCTTGTGCATGCAAAGCACACACTCTCCCAACTGAGCTATATCCCCAGCCCAATGTGTGCAGTATTCTTAGTCCACTATTCTAATGTATTTGTATTAGGGATATTTGCTTGTTATTCCAGGTTCTTACTTATTAATTCATTTAAATAGTTTTTTTTCAAACTGAGCAACTTTTACATTTAAAAAGCATTGTATTTGATGAGAGGGTTATAATTAGAAATGTGATATTCAAGAATTCATCAGACAAATAACCATTCAGATAATTACAATGTAGTATTTTACATGTTATCATGGGGGAAGTAGAGGGAAGAATGGGAGCAGAGCAAAAACATGTAGCTTAGAATTCTGGGAACTTGGAGGCCTTGTTGCACTGTGATTTGGACAATGTCTAGGAGGTGGAGACATGGAGTTTGGTTGGGGTGGGTATGGGCAGGGATGGGTGCTAGTATGAAGAACTATAAGTGAAAGCACAAAGAAACCACTCTGGACATGGGAATTCATGCAAGAGATTTTAAACACTTAGAGGTGAATGAGTATATTGACACAACATATCAAAATCTCTGGGACACCATGAAGGCAGTACTAAGAGGAAAGCAGAGTATCTGCCCACAGGGTGAGAGAGAGAAAATGAGGGAGAGAGAGAGAGAGAGAGAGAGAGAGAGAGAGAGAGAGAGAGGTGGGGGAGAACGTGCAAGAGCAAGAGTGAGGGAGAGAGAGAGAGAGAATGGCAGTGGAGCCATTCTTAAGTAGTCGAATTTTGCAGGCTAATAACAAGGGACCAATGGCTGATGAGGAGGTTTGCGGGCTAACAATCTGGACCAATTACTGGCTAGGAAGTTCACGGGCTAATAATCTGGGTTGTAAACTGGTGCAGGGGAGGGAGAATAATGGCGGCAGCAAAATAGTGGATCTGATGCCAATAATAAGTATGAAGATTCAGAGGTAAGAGACTCTGATATCATTCTTTGAGGGGTAGAGTTAGGAGGAAGGATTGAAATAACCTCAAGGTAACTGAAGCCTTAAATGTATGGGTAAAATGATAAAATGTGAGCATAACATGGAAGATTCATGTAGAGAAAGGAGTAGTGAGAACCCAGGAGTATCTGCTCAGTTCTAACTGACTGTGTGATCCTGGAAAGACATTGTACTTCTTTGGTTCTTAATTTTATTCTCCACAAATGAGGGTGCCAATCAAGTGACTCAGAGCTTCCATCAACTCCTAACCTATAAAAATCTAAGCTCAAGAGGTCCCTCTGCACAAAGGTTTCTACAAATGGCTTGTTAGTGGGGTTGAGAGTTGTAAACACTGCTCTAGCCCAGAAGTCTTTGTATAAGCTACAGAGGCATGATCTATATCTTCTTTCCTCTGGAAAGTTCATTCAGGTCCTCATACCATATTTTGTTCTGCTACCATGCATACACTGCTAAAGTTAGGAAGAACAATGTTAGTTTTTTACCATCCATGCCAAAGTCTAATGTTTCTACTTTATAAATAATTATCAAGTCAATTCTAAAAAGTTAAATTTAAAAAGAAGTAACATTTCCTGATAGGCCACTTGAACAATGAAAATTGCTGGAGGTCTTTATAAATAAGATGATGAACTGCCTTTTTCCTGTGTTAAGTTCTGGAAGTAAGCTTCAAGGCAAGGAGGAAAATGCTTTAAAATTAATATCTAGGGCTTATTTGCAGTAACCACTTTTTAGAATTAATGTGAAGGGCAGAAGTGGCAGCTTTTCTGTTCTTTTTGTATGCTTGCAAACTCTGAAAAAGTTGTCATCCTATAAATAAAAGCATGCTCTCTATATTAGCAAAATGACTATCTCATTTATTAAAAAAATCATAATTGCATTATGCAATCCTGGCCACCAAAATTTTGGTGATTTGGTCTTTAATTTTTTTGAGAATACAACTTAAATCTACATGAAAGTCTGTATTATGTAAGCAGTCTTTTGTTTTTCTAGGACTAATGATAAATGGATTTTTGGGGTGGAATACTGGGATTGAACTCAGGGGCACTCCACCACTGAGCCACATCCCAAGCCCTATTTTGTATTTTATTTAGAGAATAAAATATTTTATTAGAGAATAAAATATTTTATTTAGAGAATAAAGTATTTTATTTGCTTAGCTCCTGGTAATTGCCGAGACTGGCTTTGAACTGGAGATACTCCTGCCTCAGTCTCCTGATCCCCTGGGATTACAGGTGTGTGCTACCTCATCTGGTATGATAAATGGATTTAAATACTCTTTTACTACTGGTGATCAGTGAAATGCATTTATTTGAATAGTATCTGGGTATAGGAGTGGAATGTTTAGCTATTTTTTTTTTTACAGGGAATTAATTAGGGGTCAATTTCAAACTTATATGACTCTGTTTGGGTCACACTGTTATAGGAAACATAGCCCTAGTCTCATTGCTTTGATCACTTTTGACAAGTGGTATCACAGAGCTGGAAATTGTCTTCAAGGTCAAACAACTCAACATCTGTATTTATCAGATCTTTGGATCTGAGTTAATTTCAGTCAATCCACTCAATGTACTTTAATAATTTCAACCAAACTATTATTGGTTTATGTCAATAACTGTAAGGTGGGGATTTCACAGCAATATCATATAGTTATGCTCAGGAAAGGCAAGATATTATCCTAGGGAAATTCAGTTTTCTTTAGGTGTAAAAGTTCTTGCACTTTTATTTTTGTTTCATGGAAAGTATTTTCATAGTCAAGACCTTTACATTTACTACTATATACAAGAACAAATTCTTCATTGCAAACTGAATTTTTCATTATTTACAATATATGCTTTTTGTTTTCTCTCCTTTGGGTTCTTGTATAATTTCTACACTGCCTTGTACTCTGATATTTACATTATAGAGCTACAAGTTCCCAAGACCAATTCAGTTGGAGACCTTCTTCCTAAGGGATCACCCTATTCTATTCAGTAAGACATGAGGTCTCTTTCTCCTGAATCTTGAGTTGAATTTTCTGGTGAGACATCACATCCAGCTCTACACTGCAATTATTCACGTATGCAGCATCTTACACTCCAGGGACCAACAGGCAATGACCTAAAGACAGTGATTAGATTTGCCAGTGTGTCTAGCATACACTCTTATTCTTAGGTGCTTCATGAATGTATGCAGATTGGAAATATTTCTGAAATGCCAAACAATAAATAAACTGTGATTGAAAATAAACCCATAAAAGCAGTATGAATTGTAGCTACTTAACTTTCTGGTGAAAGTTCATTTCAAAACTGCATTGGTCTTTTGAGTTTCCTAATCAAGTTACATTTTAATCACTCCATTATATATATATATATATATATATATATATATATATACACACACACACATATATATACCAGCACTTAAGCTAAAACAATGAAAGCTTTGTTAGAACATACTTTCACTTTGTTTTTTTAAATTTCTTTTTAATTGTTGATGGACGTTTATTTAATTAATTAATTTATTTGTATGTAGTGCTGAGAATCAAACCCAGTGCCTCACACATGCCAGACAAGTGCTCCACCACCGAGCCACAACCCCAGCCCCTCAGTGCTTTTTCTTACATTGGTCATTTTTATTTTTACATTTGATCTTCGTAGTGGTCTCTCAAGAGATGCGGGACCATTAGTCCCATTTTTTAAACAGGAGCAGTGGCACAGGTCAAGGCAGCCATTTGGGCTGCAGAGGGACTGAGTGGGTACAGACGCACAGCCCTTTTGTTGCTGGCGCCTAAACCATTTCTCACAGTTGCCCACTTTCATTGTTGATCTGAGCTTTCTCTTGTTTCATAAAATTTTGGGTAAAAGTCACGTGCAAGATACACAGACACAGACACACAGATGTGTATATGCATGCACACACACACACACACACACACAAATACTCACCAATGTCCAGCTTGGAACAATTCGAATGCCTTATTGATACTTTCAAAAGGGAATTTATGGGTTATAAGTGGGTCCGTATTGATCTTTTTTTCCATGTAGTCAGTTACCAGTTTAGGTATAGAGTCTCTGGTTTTATACTCTGTAGAAGGAAAGGACAAAAACAACAGACCTGAGAAATATAAAAACTAATGAAAGAATCCAACGAACGATTCATGTGTAAAATGGCAAAGGCATTCATGGGTGGTAGTAAGCTATTCACCTTTTGATCTTGTAGCTCAGAAACCATTGAAATTATTCAAGTTAATTCTAAAATTTCTGAGTTTACTTACTCTGTGTTCTGTTCCTTTTAGTTAAAAAACAAAACAAAACAAAACAACAACAATAACAAAAACAGAATAAAGACTGTGACCCATGATTTTCATGTCTTTTCTTCTGCCTCCTGACTGACCCTGGTGCTTCCTTGCATGGCTTTGCATGGGGTGAAGTCCTTTCCTCTTAAGAACTGTGAATAATATGCTCTTCTTTCAAGGCAATTACCTTTGTGTCTGCCATCCTACTATAGTTGATTAAAACAAATCCTGGGGTGGGGGATATATTTTCAAACACTAATGACATCTAGAAAGCATAAAGTTAAACCTAGAATCAAGGTCTTTATATTTCTAGCACAGTTCTTTATAGCCATTTAGAATTTTATTGAGGACTATTATGAAATGTTAATTAAGATGGGTTTAAATAAGTAGAACCCCGAAGGTTAAGGGTCCCGTGTTTCCTCTCATGTGGAAGCTAGAGAGTAAAAAGGTAAAAAAAAGATGGGGTTGGATCTCATGAACATCGAAGGGAGATTAGTAGAGAAAAGAGACCAAGAGCTGGGAGGTGGGAAGGAAGGGGGAAAGTGCTGGAGAGCGATATTGGCCAAATTATATTGTTATTTTGTGTATTGTGTGCAAGTACAAATATGTAACAAAAAAATCCCATCAGTATGTACAACTATAATGCACCAATAAAAAAATTTGGCGTGGGAGAAGATGGGGTTAAAAAGAAAAGTTGAACTCTTTAATAAAAAAGATAGCTGATATTCTTTATCAGAACCCTGGCTACAAAATTTTCTGTTGCTTAATATGTGTGTTAACCAGTTTCCCAATACTGTGCCTGAGATAACTAACTAATAAAGTTATCATTTTTCTGGAAGTTCAAGATTGGGGACGGGGAGGACATGACTTTGGGCCTCTAAGATGGCACTATAAGAGGAGCATGTGTTAGAAAAAGTTGCTTACACCATGAACCAGGAAGGGGGCAGAAGGAAGCTGGGGCCCCAGCGGAGTCCCTTTTGAGGGCATGCCCCCAAAAACCTAAAGACCTCCCAGAAGGCTCCACCTCTTATAGCTCCACAGCACCTCCCAATAGCATCACACTGGGAACCACGTCCATGACACATAGATCTTTGAGGGACATTCAACCTCCAAACTAGAGCAATAGGTCAATTGAACCAAAATATTGGGGTATAATTGGTATGCAAGATTTTTAGTAATGAAGAACTCTATCAATGTGAATGTAAGTAAAAGAAAAAGACCATTACAAATTTTTGCATCCAGTTTGAGAATTTTGTTGTGATTTTCTTGGTATATTTATATGTAGTGTAGGGGAAGGAGACATGGAAGATACCAATGTCAGAAAATGTGAATAAATTTCTCCGTAAGCCAAGGGATGATTCTGTGGTTTAGATATGATTTTAGTATGCCCCTCACATATTGACATTTAATCCCCAGCGTGAAGTGTCAAGGGAATAGAAACAATCTAATTATTGTGTTTAGGGTGGGGGCTTCTAGGAGACTATTAGGATTAGATAAGATTCTTAGGGTGGAAGCCCCATGATTGAATACTGGTGGTTTTATAAAAAGAGGGATATATATATAAAGATATATATATATAACATATATATATAATATATATAAATATATATAAATAAAATATATATAAAGATATATACATAGAAAGGGATATATATATATATATATACACATATATATGATAACTTCATATATATTTAAAGGTTTCAATTTAAGATTGGGGAGGGAAAGGACATTGCTTTGGCCCTCTAAGATTTCACTACATGGGGAACATGTGTTAGAAAAAAACTGCTTGCATACATATACGCTAATGTGCTCTCTGACTCTTTCCATATAATACCTTATATTTCCTTGGAACTCTACAGCAAAAAAGGCCATTGGCAGATGTGGGTCCTCAACTGTGGACCAGCACTGTGAGTTAAAACAGACCTCTTTTCTTTTTAAGTTACCTAGGCTCAGTTATTTTGTGATAGTAATAGAAAATGAACTACTATAGATGATTAGCAATGAAGAAAAATCAGCATCAATTTATGCTTAGGTATTCTTACCATCAATCTAATTACTTCTTAAATAGCTTATTTTTTGATTTATGTATTTTTAATTTGTTCTAATTCATTATACATGAGAGTAGAATGCATTTTAACACATCATACATAAATGGAGTATAACTTCTCATTCTTCTGGTTGTACATGATGTAGAGTTACACAGGACATGTAATCATATATGCACATAGGGTCATAATGTCTGATTCATTCTATCATTCCTACCCCCACACCCCTCCCCTCCCTTCAAGCCCCTCTGTCTAGTCCAAAATACTTCTATTGTACCCACCCCTGCCCTTATTGTGAGTTAGCATCCACATATCAGAGAAAGCATTTGGCCTTTGGTTCACTGGGATTGACTTATTTCACTTAGCATAATATTCTCCAGTTCCATCCATTTACTGGCAAATGCCATAATTTCATTCTTCTTTAAAGACTGAATAATATTCTATTGTGTATACATACCACATTTTCTCCATCCATTCCTCTGTTGAAGGGCACCTAGGTTGGTTCCATAGTTTAGCTATTGTGAATTGAGCTGCAAATAGCTTAATTTTTAAAATGAATTTTTACTCAAGTTGGAAAATTCAGACATCTTGACTTTCTAAAAGAGGAAAATTTTCTAATGGAAGGTAGGTTGATGGCAGTGTTTTCTCTAGTGTTTGATAACTGGGAACTAATCCAACTTTTAATTAGACAAAGCAGCAGTAAAGAATAAATGAAAGGGCACACATCTATTTTAAAACATCCTTCAGTTACCTTGTGTGCCTTCCTTCTCGTCATTTGTGGGGGTCAGCAAGCTATTGTTATCTTTGTTATTACTTTGAGTGAACACTTATGTTTTGTCAGCTTGTTTGTCAAGTGTCTTACCTGCAGTTTTTTCATTTAGTTCTCACTGTATTATATAAGAAAGAAACTATTGTTCAGCCCAGTTTTCAGATGATGGTGCTGGGAATTAAGGAGTTTAAATAACTTAAGTTCACATGCCTGTTAAATAATCTGACCATGTTTTTAAATTCCGTACCATAGTCCCCTCAGCTTAATCTAATTTATCTGAGCATTGTAACTAAAGCTAACTGTGCAATCTAGTAAGATAGACAGTAGTCACATAATATGGCCAGTAGGTCCTTTATTGGATACCATAGTCACAGAACATTTTCATTAGTGCAAAAGTTCTCTTAGACTTCAGTTCTTGGCAGCCTCCTGAGTGTGTGAGGTGTGATATGAGAGGAGACCGGAGATGCCTGGAGAAGAGATATGCACGTATGACCCCACGTTGAAGTTGTCTGTTTTGTTCTTAAAGAGAGAATTAGGCTGAC
The DNA here is from genome assembly GCF_902686445.1 of Sciurus carolinensis. NCBI lineage: Eukaryota > Metazoa > Chordata > Mammalia > Rodentia > Sciuridae > Sciurus > Sciurus carolinensis. The sequence continues at coordinate 56,858,635 of NC_062222.1, read as the reverse complement.
TGTTGAGGTGAGAACCGAGAGTCAACAGAATGAGACTTTCCTCTAATCTTATTCTGTAGTGGGGAGTGGTCCAGAAACATACCATAGTTCTCCAACAATTATGAACTGTCAGGGTGCCAAGGAGTACTCTAAAATGTGACTCTTCTATTTCTGATCAATGATGTTAAGCTCAATCGCCTTTTGCTCCTATAGGTAATAAATACCTGTGCAGGAAGATAAAGGTGTGCTTTCCTATTTTTAATACCTTATTTTTCCTATGTTCCCTCCCTTACATTTCTTGCCAGTGACCATGCAGGATGTGTAT